>NC_134601.1:142439768-143639768 GCF_037038515.1 Microtus pennsylvanicus
AATTTTTCTAATGTGTTCTTGGATTCGGTTTGCCAGTATTTTATTGAGGATTTTTGCGTCGATGTTCATGAGTGAGATTGGCCTCTAATTCTCTTTCTTGGTTGAGTCTTTGTGTGGTTTTGGTATCAGAGTAACTGTAGCTTCATAAAAGGAATTTGGCAATGACTCTTCTGTTTCTAGATTGTGAAATACATTAAGGAGTATAGGTATTATGTCTTCTTGGAAGTTCTGGTAGAATCCTGCATTGAATCCATCTGGTCCTGGGCTTTTTTTGGTAGGGAGGTTTTTGATAACAGCTTCTAATTCTTCGCAACTAACCAGTCTATTTAGATTGTTCACCTCATCCTGGTATAACTTTGGTATATGGTATTTATCTAAAAAAAGTGTCCATTTCTTTTACATTTTCCAGTTTTGTGGCATACAGGCTTTTGTAGTAAGATCTCATGATTCTCTGAATTTTATCTGTGTCTGTGGTTATGTCCCCCTTTTCATTTCTGATCTTATTAATTTGCATATTCTCTCTCTGCTGTTTGATTAGTTTGGATAGGGGTTTATCAATCTTGTTGATTTCCTCCAAAAACTAGCTTTTTGTTTCATTGATGCTTTGGATTATTTTCTGTGATTCTATTTTGTTGATTTCAGCCCTCAGTTTGATTATTTCCAGTCTTCTACTCCTCCTAGGTGAGTCTGCTTCTTTTTTTTCTAGAGCTTTCAGGAGGGCTGTTAAGTCTCCAACGTGTGCTTTCTCTGTTTTCTTTAAGTGGGCACTTAGTGCTGTGAAATTTCCTCTTAGAAGTGATTTCATAGTATCCCATAAGTTTGAGTATGTTGTTTCTTTATTTTCATTAAATTCAAGGAAGACTTTAATTTCTTTCCTTGATCCAGGTGTTTTTCAGCAGTTGACTGTTCAGTTTCCATGTGTTCGTAGGCTTTCTGGGGGTAGCATTGTTGTTGAATTCTAACTTTAATCCATGGTGATTTGATAAGACACAGGTGGTTACTAATTCTTTTTTGTAACTCTGGAAATTTGCTTTGTTACCAAGTATGTGGTCAATTTTTGAGAAGGTTCCATGAGCTGCAGAGAAGAAGGTATATTCTTTTATATTTGGGTGGAATTTTTTTATAGATGTCTGTTAAGTCCATTTGATTCATTACCTCCATTAATTCTCTTATTTCTCTGTTAGGTTTCTGTCTGATTGACCTGTCCATTGGTGAGAGAGGAGTGTTGAAGTCTCCTACTATTAGTGTGTGTGGTTTGATGACTGGCTTTAGTTTTAGCAGTGTTTCTGTTACGTAAGTGGGTGCTTTTATATTAGGGGCATAGATATTCAGGATTGAGACTTCATCCTGATGAATTGTTCCTGTTATGAGTATAAAATGTCCCTCTCCATCTCTTCTGATTGATTTAAGTTTGAAGTTAACATTGTTAGAAATTAGTATGGCCACACCTGCTTGTTTTTTAGGTCCATTTGCTTGATAAGCCTTTTCCCAGCCCTTTACTCTGAGTAGGTGCCTGTCTTTGTGGTTGAGGTGTGTTTCTTGTAAACAGCAGAATGTTGGATCCTGTTTTCCTTTCCAATCTCTTAGCCTGTGCCTTTTTATAGGTGAGTTGAGCCCATAGACATTAAGTGATATTAATGACCAGTGGTTGTTAACTCTGATCAATTTTTTGGTAGTATAGTTTGTGTGTTTCCCTTCTTTGGGTTGTGTTGGTGAAGGGTATCTAGATGTCTGAGTTATTGTGGTCATTGTTGGACTCCTTGGTTAGTGATTTTCCTTCTATTACTTTCTGTAAGGCTGGATTTGTGGCTATGTATTGTTTAAATTTTTTTTTATCCTGGAAAATTTTGTTTTCTCTATTTATAGTGAACGAAAGCTTGGCTGGGTATAGTAGTCTGGGCTTGCATCCTTGGTCTCTTAGTTTTTCAGTACATCTATCCAGGACCTGCTGGCTTTCATGGTTTCCATAGAGAAGTCAGGTGTAAGTCTGATAAGTTTACCTTTATAAGTAACTTGGCCTTTTTCCTTTGCAGCTCTTAATATTCTTTCTTTATTCTGTATGCTTTGTGATTTGATTATTATATGGCGAGGGGATGTTTGTTTGTTTGTTTGTTTGATCCAGTCTATTCGGTGGTCTGTATGCTTCTTGCACCTTCATAGGTATATCTTTCTTTAGGTTGGGAAAGCTTTCTTCTATAATTTTATTAAATATATTTTCTGGACCTTTGAGCTGCACTTCTCCTTCTTCTACTCCTATTATTCTTAGGTTTGGTCTTTTTATTGTGTCCCAGACTTCCTGAATGTTTTGTGATGAGCGTTTGTTGCATTTGCTGTTTTCTTTGATCAGTGCGTTTATTTTCTCTATGGTATCTTCAGAATCTAAGACTCTTTCTTATATCTTTTGTATTCAGTTGGTTATGCTTTTTTCTGTAGTTTCTATTTGTCTACGTAGATTTTCCCTGTCCAGCCAGCCCTCTGTTTGTATTTTCTTCCTTCTCTCCATTTCAGTTTTTAAGTCTTGAACTGTTTCCATTATCTGCTTGATTGTTTTTACTTGGTTTCCTAGGGTATCATTCACAGATTTACTCAATTCTTCAAACTTTCTGTTATACTTCTCATCCATTTCTATAAGGGCGTTTTTTACATGCTGTTTAAGGGCCTCTATCACTTTCATAAATCAGTTTTTCTGCATCTTCTTGATTAAGGTGTTCATGTCCTCCTGTTGTGAGTTCGCTGAGTTCTGGTGGTTTCATGTTGTTTTTCAGTTTGTTGGGTGAATTCTTGCATTGGCGCCTACCCATCTCTTCCTCCGAATGGTCCCCTATGGATCTTCTTTTGCAGGATCAGGTCTCCTTGCCCACTGATGTACCTTCCCAGTGATGTCACTCCCCAGTGATGGCTCTCCTGGTGCTTAGATTGGATCTCTGTGCTGCTTGGGTAGCTCGTACACAAAGGGCCTACCTTGCTTGCTGCAGGCAGGCTTTTGAGTCAAAGGAACTACTGCCCTCCTGGTTACCCTCTCGATTTGGATTCGGTCCTAGCAACCGAACAGGCTGAGCTGGGAGATGTTATGTGGCCAAAGAGGGGAGGGAGGCAGAAGAGGGGATGGTTCTGGATGCAAGCTGGGTGGGATAGGAAGAGAGAAGAGGTATTGGGCAGTATAACCCCTGCAGGAAGACCAGGAAGTGTAGGAGGGATGAGGAACGTCTGAGTTCCCTGTCCTGGGCTTCTGCCGCGGGTCAGAAACTCACTCACCCCAATGATGGCTGTCCTGGTGCCTAGATTGGATCTCCGTGCTGCTTGGGTAGCTCGTACACAAATGGCCTACCTTGCTTGCTGCAGGCAGACTATTGAGATAAAGGAATTACCGCCCTCCCCGTTGCCCTCCCGATTCTGATTCGGTCCTCCAGAAACCCTTTCTTAAAATAAAAGAAGCTTCTCTTATTAAGGCTGAAAATAGCACAAATCTGTGCTTATGAAGATTAGTATATAGAAGACAGTTTGAGGCTCAGTAAAATAACGGGCTTCAGATAATAAGGCAGCTGGTTATTCCCATAATAGTCATGGACTATTACACAAGTGTATATATCTTGCCAGGCAAATTATTATTGTGGTTTGATTATTTGTGTGTGTGCATGTGTGTGTGTGTGTATACATGCGTGCATATCTCTCTCTCTCTCTCTCTCTCTCTCTCTCTCTCTCTCTCTCTCTCTCTCTGTAATGTGGTACATGCATGTGTGAAAGTTCTCCTGTGTGTGGATAGTATGCATGTATGTGTGTACCTGTGCATGTGGAGACTAGATGTTGACATTGGATGTCTTCCTCAATTGTTCTCTACAGTGTATATTGATATAGGGTCTCTCACTTGAACCCAGAGATTACCAATTTATCCAGTCGAGCCACCTTATTTTAGGTACCCCCTGTATTTATCTCCAGAGCACCTGGATAACAGATAGGCAACCATTGCTCAGAATTTTCACACTGGGGATTTGAACTTTGTCCCCAACTTTGCATAGCAAGTACCTTACCCACTGATCTATTTCTCAAGATCACATTTTGCTTTTCTCCCTTCTTCACTTCCCTATCCTGTTTACCCTGACTTCTCTTACAGCTCTGCTTTCTTTCCCTAAATAGTCCTCCCTGTTTCATGAATTCCATTTCTTTCTCTTTTATCCTTTCACTCTAAAGAGCTTTCTTCTTTCCTTATGGCCTCTTTTCTACTTTCATCTCTCTCTCTCTCTCTCTCTCTCTCTCTCTCTCTCTCTCTCTCTCTCTCTCTCTCTCACACACACACACACACACACACACACACACACACACTCCACATCCAGATTCTATATATGGGAGAAAACACGGTTTTTGTCCCTTTGAGTCTGTCTTACTTCTCTTAATATCTTACTTGTCTTGATGTCTTATTTCTCCTAACCTTCAGTTATACTATATTCCTGTAAATTTCCGTATTTAGTTTTTTGTACCTTAAAAATCTCTATTGTTTATATGAACTATGTTTTAAAAATTAATTTATTTGTTGACAGCTATCCAGGCTGGCTTTATTCCTTAGCTATTGCAACAATCAATATTTATTGTCTGTTGATTTGAGCCCTTTGGGCATATATACTCATTAACTGCATATATAACTAGCTCATATAAAGTCTATATTTTCTGTTTTTTGAGTAACTTACAAACTGATTTCCATAGTAGCTGGAATAGTTTCCATTTCAATCAGTAGTGAATAAGGGTTCCATTTTTGTCTATCTCCTTTCCAATATTTGTTGCTGCTTGTTTTCTTGATAACAGTAATTTTGATTGGGATGAGATGGAATCTCAAAGCAATTTTAATACACATTTATTTCCCTGATGGATAATGTTGTTGATAAACTTTTTCAAATACTTATTTATTGTTGTCTGAGGTTTTCTGTCCTACCAGGTCCCACAGCCATTTAACCCCAAAGAAATGCACAGAGGTCTACATTAATTATTAACTGATTGGCTCATTAGCTCAGGCTTCTTATTAACTATTATAACTTATATTAACCCTTTAGTCTTGTCTATGTTATCCATGTGGCTTTGTACCTTATTCGGCTAGGCAGTCACATCTTGCTTTTTCTTTGGCTAAGTCATGACTGAAGAATGTGCTTCCCTCTTCCCAGAATTCTCATTGCCCCAACTCTACTTCCTGCCTGGTCACTCCACCTATACTTCCTGCCTGGCTACTGTCCAATCAGTATTTACTTAAAATATAAGTGACAGGGACCAGACCATTGTCCCACAGCAATTGGTCATTTATATTTGCTTTTAAAAAGTCTATTTTGTTTATTAGCCTATTTATTAATTAGATACTCTTTTGGCATTTAATCTTTGCAGTTCTTTATAGTCTATATATTAATTCCTTGTCTGCTGTTTAGATAGGAAATATGTTTTTCATTCTGAGGTCTGATTCTTTACCCTGGTAATTCTTTTCTTTGCTGTGCCCTTTTAATTTTTACAACAAAATTGATCAATCCTTGTGTTTATTTCCCGAGCTAAGAAACCTTGCAGAATGTCCTTGCCTATGCCTGTGCTTGGCAATTTTAACTGGGAGCTCTGGTTCATATCAAATTGATATCTGTGCAGGGTGAGAAATGTGAATCTTGTTCCCCTTTTCTACATATACCTAGTAAGTGAGTGACCTAATAAGCAGTTTTCCTAATGATTTCCAGTTCAGTTTCTGCCTTGACTTCCCTCAATAACAGACTATGACCTGAAATTTTACACCAAATAAACCTTTTCTTCCACAAGCACTTTTTGGTGACTATGTTTTGTCACAGCAACAAAATCAGTATAATCTGAATGCTTTAAAAACAAGATGCTTTTTTAAAAAGAGGAAAGTTTTGTTTTTCTCTTGGTGTCAGTTCCTTTCAGCAATGACCAGTAAGATATCATAACAGTACAATAGTGGCACACATACCTTGGTGGTAAACAAGAACTCTCTAATTACACTTAATATCACTCAAAAAGAGAGAACTCATGTGTGGTACTAGAAAGCTAGCCAGCTGTACAAGACTAGTGGTCATGGATTTTCAATGAAAGCCTATGATTATTACCTTGCTAAATCAGCACAATCCTTAACAGCAATCTGTAAGTATGTGTTCTTATACTCATGGGTAAATGTAGAATTCACCCCTCATCAAGGAAACTACTCTTTGCAGCAGGTAGAAAGCATTACCCCAAACCACAACCAATCAAACTGCAGAATTGAGAAGCTCAATCTCTGTAGATACATCTACAGTACAACTTGCACATATAAGGTTCAGGGATCATTGCAGAAGAGGACAAGAAATATTATAAAATACAGAGGATCCAGGTGTTTGTTGTGAAAGTCTGTTTCCTAGTAATGTCAGAAGTTACATGGTAAGACCCATTAAGTCTCACCAACATACCTACTTAAAAAGGAGATGAACAAGGAAAACAGCAATAAACATGTTAATATGAGGCCTCCACCCTACAAAAGAACCATGGATACCTAAGGAGTGTTGAGAGTCATAGTAACAGTCTTCCCCAGGGAAGAACATGCCAGTTACCTATCCAATATCAAATGGTCATCCCTGAAAACATACATACAGCTGACATTATGAAGACTACACATGCTGTATTTATGTGTTAAGGAATATATGTGTATGCATATATGAATGTAACAGCAAACAATGAAAAAGGACATAAATTTGAGAGAGCAAGGAGAGATATATGAGAAGATTTGGAGAGAGGAAAGGGGATTGGGAAATTATTTAATTATAATCTCAAAAAAAAGAAATAATTAAAAATTACTTTGTCAATTTTCTGCTACAGCATTTACATTTACCTTTGACAAAGTAGAGTTTGTTATATAAAATAATTTTATTTTGTTTAATGTATTATGTACCACTACATAAATAGCCTTTTCAACTTGTGTATTATGTCTTTTGATAAGTGAAACTTCTTCATTTTGATATACTACTTACTTACCTTGTTTTATATTTATGGCTAGTGCTTCCATAGCCTGTTTAAGAAATTTTTACCTATTACAAAATGTTTTCCTTTAGTAAGACTTACTGTTTTATATTTCACATTGTAATCTGCAGTGTGCCTTGACTTTTTAAGAACAAAGAGTAATGTAAGAGCTAGTTCTACTTTCTTCATATGCTTAATCAAACTAATCAATAAAATTTCTTAAAATAAAACCCATCTTCACTGAACTGCAATGTTAAATGACAGATGTTACTTTGTCATTATTTTTTCTTAGAAACAATTAATGGTTCTTCTTACTTAACATTTTAAGCCAGAACTAATTCTATCTAAAATAAATAGGTTGTGAGGAAATGTCATCTTATATTTTAGTAAGAGTGGATTATTCTATGTGAAAAAGCTTGTTACTCTGTAAATGGAACAGAATTTTAGCTTATATTTATAACTATAATCTGTAGAAGGGTACAACATAGTTTGATGATGTTTCTAGAAGTCATCAGGGACTTAGTTAAGCTACCATTACTGCAGCTATACAACCTTATGTCAAGTAATTTTTTTCTTATTTCCAAACATATTATTTCTGTATATTGTTTTATATAATTTAAGTCAAGTCTACATTATTTATAATACATAATACAATATATATGCTATGAAAAATTTTCTTATATCAAAGTTTAAGGGAATGAATATAAGAAAGTCTGTACATACTCAACACAGGATGTAATTATCTGGGGACAGGGAAAGAAACAGTATTTTGCTGTGTGTTCTAGACTGGATTTGATCTAATACATTTATTTTTTAAAAATTATATGAACTTGATTGAATCTGCCAATATGGAATCCCTAACTATGGATGATTGTGTATTTGTGAAAATTCTTAGCACCGAACCTTACTTCTTGTGATAATTTCCATTTTAGGGGCAGAACAGTGGGAGTAGAAATCAGCAGTACACATCAATGCAAAAAATGTCTGATTCCAGATCTAGCTGGGCTCTTTGGTTATTAAAATCAGCGTCTTGCAGTAGAAATAGAGCTTAGAGAATTGTGAAGGCATTATACACTATTTATGCTTGAATCCATTATGACCAGATTTAATGTAGTTACTATAACAGAGGTTTTTGGGTTTTGTCCTATTTTTGACTTTGTTATAACAAGTTAACCATTTGATTGGGAGACTTTATAGCATCTCCGTGGGTCTTACGTACAATTGCCACTTAGAGAATTGTGATCTAGATTTCCTGTAGCAGAAAATGAGTTTAGTCTGAGTGAAAAGTAGCCAAAATTGAAGATTTGGATTAGGGTATCTTTAAAAATAATTCCTATTCTTTTGATTTTTTTTTTTTTTGGTTTTTTCGAGACAGGGTTTCTCTGTGGTTTTGGAGCCTGTCCTGGAACTAGCTCTTGTAGACCAGGCTGGTCTCGAACTCACAGAGATCCGCCTGCCTCTGCCTCCCGAGTGCTGGGATTAAAGGCGTGCGCCACCACCGCCCGGCTTTGATTTTAATTTAATTTCATTTACAATAAGTAGAAGCCACTGAAACTCATTTTCTTATGGGAACTAGAACATTTTGATATATTGTGCCAAATTCATTGCAACAATTAATATTATGATGTCATATTATTGAGATCAATGTTATATCCCAGAATTCAATTACTTTTTCAATAAAGTTTTTTTTTTTTGTAAATTCAGACTATT
This sequence comes from Microtus pennsylvanicus, assembly GCF_037038515.1. Taxonomy (NCBI): domain Eukaryota; kingdom Metazoa; phylum Chordata; class Mammalia; order Rodentia; family Cricetidae; genus Microtus; species Microtus pennsylvanicus. Next base: position 142,448,445 of record NC_134601.1, read on the forward strand.
ATGTGATCTCTCTCTCTCCTTTTTTTTTTTTCATTTTGTCTACACTCGAAAAGTGTAAGGGGTCCTACAGCATATTCTTGCCAACTGGAAATTAATTAAAATGGATAGGATGAATTTATGAAGTGTCTAAATGAAACAGTTAAAAATGTGAAGTTACATATGCTGGTCCACACTTCTGGCTGAAGCCTCCTCTTCTACCAGAGGCCAAGTATTTTGAACCTCATGTAAGACTGCCCCCTACCTCATCCATATCTGCCCAGCATAACTCCAACTGACCCTCTTCTCCTCATTACCATATCCCAGCTCATGTCTCTGGCTGAAGTCTTCTATTCCATCAGAGGGCAGGCCAGCATCTTGAGGCCCAGAGGACAGACCAGCATCCTGAGTCCCAGAGACCAAGTCAACTCTCTGAAAACTAGGCAGAAGCTTCCTACTCCACCAGAAGCCAAGCCAGGGTTCTGAACCTCAGAGGGACACTGGCCAGATAAGAGACCACACACATAGCATGAAATCCAGCCCCAAACTTGGGCAGCAACTCCTATTGAAGCAGAGGGAACCCAGATCATCAGAAGTCCAGCTCCTAATTCAGGTAGGGACCCTCTACTCAACCATAGTCAGAGAAGCCAGAAGACTAGACAGGAAAGAGAAACTAAGGAAGGAAACACCCATCCAACGAAGACAAGTTTAGAAATTGGCACCTAGTGCTATAATAATTACAAATTCAGATGCCTAAGTGTCAGTGTAAGAAAATAGTGAACAACAGCCATCTATCAGAAACCATTAGAGATCAGCCGTCCTACTACAGCAAGCTTTAAATATTCCAACACAGCTGAAACATAAGAAAGCAACCCTAAAAGCAATTTTATGAAGATTATAGAGGTCCTTCAAGAGGAATTTATTAAATCCCTTAAAGAAATCTAGGAAAAGACAACCAAAAATTTGGAAGAAACTAGTCTTTTAGAGAATGTAAAGAAAATAAACCAAACAGTTGATAGAAATGAACAAACTGTTTAAGACTTGAAAATGGAAAGAGAAACAACAAAGAAAATGCAAACTGAGGGAATTATGGAAATGGAATATCTAGGCAAGTAAACAGGAACTACATATGCAAGCATCACCAACAGAATACAAGAGATGGAAGAGAGAATCTCAGGTGTTGAAGACATGATAGAAAAAAATAGATACACAAGTCAAAGAAAATGTTAAATCTAATAACTTTTTGACACAAAACATCCAGAAAATCTGGGACAATATGAAAAGATAAAACTGAAGAATAATGGGAATAGAAGATGGAGAAGATTCCCAACTCAAAGGCCGAGAAATATCCTTCACAAAATCATAAAAGAAAAATTTCCTCATCTAAAGAAGGACATGCTTATAAAGGTACAAGAAGTTTAAAGAACACTAAGTAGATTATATCATAAAAGAAAGATCCCTCACCACATAATAATCAAAACATTAAACACATAAAACAAAAAAAAGATTCAATATTAACCTTCATCAGGCAATGAAAGGAGACAGAGACAGAGACCCACATTGGAGCACCAGACAGAAATCTCAAGGTCCAAATCAGGAGCAGAAGGAGAGGGAGCACGAGCAAGAAACACAGGACTACGAGGGGTACACCCAGACACTGAGACAATGGGGATGTTCTATCGGGAATTCACCAAGGCCAGCTGGCCTGGATCTGAAAAAGCATGGGATAAAACCAGACTTGCTGAACATAGCGGACAATGAGGACTACTGAGAATTCAAGAACAATGGCAATGGGTTTTTGATCCTACTGCACGTACTGGCTTTGGGGGAGCCTAGGCAGTTTGGATGCTCACCTTACTAAACCTGGATGGAGGTGGGCGGTCCTTGGACTTCCCACAGGTCAGGGAACCCTGTTTGCTCTTCAAGCTGATGAGGGAGAGGGACTTGATTGGGGGAGGGGGAGGGAAATGGGAGGCGGTAGCGGGGAGGAGGCAGAAATCCTTAATAAATAAATAAATTTAAAAAAAAACAAAAAAAGAATATTAAAAGCTGCAAAGGAAAAATGCCAAGTAACAGGTCTATTAGAATTACATCTGACTTTGAGACTCTAAAAGCCAAAAGGTCCTGGACAGATGTCTTATAGACTCTCAAAGACCACTGACATCACCCAAGACTACTATACCCAGCAAAACTTTAAATCACCATTGATGGAGAAAAAAAAATATCCCATAATAAAGTCAAACTTAAACCATAAATCCAAATCCACAAACTCAGTACTACAGAAGGTACTAAAAGAAAACTCTAATTCAAGGAAAGCCATGAAAATATAGGCAACAAATAATCTCACAGTAGCATAACCCAAAGAAAGCAAATACACATACACACACACACACACACACCTCCATCAATAACTATAACACAACAACAGGAATTAACAGTCATTGGTCATTAATATTTATCAATATCAATGGATTCAATTGCTCAATGAAAAGACACAGACTAACAAAATGATGGAAAAACAGGATCCATCCTTCTAATGCATGCAGGAAACATACCTCAACATCAAAGATAGACATTACCTCAGAATGAAGTGCTGAAAAAATTTTCTAAGCAAAGGACTCCAAAAGCAAGCCTGCATAGCTATTCTAATATCTAACAAAATAGACTTCAAACCAAAATCAATCAAAAGAGACGGGGCAGTACATTTTATACTCACCAAAGCAAAAATCCATCAAGATGATGTCTCAGTGCTCATAGTCTATGTCCCAAACACAAGGACACCAGTGCTTGTAAAGGAAAACACAACCAAAACTTGAATCACACATTGACCTTCACACATAGATAAGTGAGAGACTTCAATACCCCACTCTCATCAATGGACATACCATCCAGACAAAAACTAAATGAAGAAATGCTGAAGCATACAGACATTGTGACCCAAATGGGCCTAACAGATTTCTAGAGAACAATTTGTCCGTACACAAAAGAATATACTTCCTTCTCAGTCTTATTCTTAAAAAATAATCCCTGGGGTCCCCCCCCACCCCGCAGCAAACTCCAGCGGGTCCCAGCAGTGCCAGGCACCGGTGCACCCGAGCAAGCGTCTACAGTCCGTGGCGGTGGCGGCGGGTCAGACATATAAACAGAGGAAATAGCCATAAATGTTTATTAAAAAGGGGGAGGGAGAGAGAGAGAGAGAGAGAGAGAGAGAGAGAGAGAGAGAGAGAAGAAGAAGGGAGAGAGAGAGGAGAGAGACAGAGCCCCGTGTGTACACCGGGGGAGAACACAGGAAGAGCAATGGCAGGTGGAGGGCAGAGGTTAAAAAGGAGTGGGCGTGGCTAGGGCAGGGACCAAAAGAATACCATTCCCACATCTTGCTTTTAATAAAAAGCAAATTAGACACTCCAGTTTGAAGGAATTGGGGCGGTGAATTCTCAAGACTGCTTCTGGCTGATTGTGGGCATCATCTTTGGGGGGGGCACGAGAGAAGGCTGGGTGCTGGGAACATCCTGGCATAGCTGGTCTCTTTGCTTTTGACCGATGTCTGTGGCATGGAAATGTCTGGTATCTCTTATCCTATTTAAGGTATTGACAGAACAAAGAACAAAGTTAAATTAAGGGAAAAAAATTTTTAGGACCAGGGGATTGAAGGTGTATCTGACCTGTTTAAGATGGATTCTTAATTCGGCTCCCTGGAACTCACGAGAACTCCTTGGATTTGTGAAAACAGAAGTTTTAGACACATAATGACTGTAGCATAAGAGATAAATTTGGTTTGAAATTTGTTTGGTGAGGTCACCTTGCAAAACCTCTCAGCTGTCAAACTGTCAGAGATCTTTGAGAAGGATAAGATTTTACTTGAGTTACTGATTTAAAAATAACAGAGAACTTACTTGGTTGGCACCCAGAGCTACTCTTTTTGGGTCCTCCATGGTCGCTGAAAGTTGCACTTGACCTTTGCTGTTTAGCGCAGGGCCTCCCAGACTGCAGAAGATCCTGTGGGCTAAGAAATGTGTAGGAAGACAGGCCTACCTTGACCTGAGCAGCTAGGCTGTCGATTCCAGTGATTCCGTCCACGTCTAGAGGTCTTTACTTTAGATGAAAGGCAGGTTTGCCCAATGGTCAGTGCTCTGCAGTCGAAGTGAAATGCAGAAGGATGTTGTTCTGCGTGTGTCTGTCTTCTGTCTTCTTTGGAGGGAGCAGAGAGCTGCTGCTAGGAGCCAACCTGTCTCTTTTTTATTGTTGTGAAAACTTTTTAAAAATTAAATACTTAAATATCACATTCCCAAGATCTCTGAGCAGTTGAGGGCTATTTATCAGGTATAACTACAGTATAGAATTCGTTTGGAAAGTTGGGTCTGAGCTTGACCACACTGGCTCTCAACAGGTAAGATTTACATTTGTAAAAAGGCAGATACAGGGAAAAAACTGCTTGTAATATAAGGTTAGTGGCAGAACTGACAATAGTAGAGAACAGCTTAAGAGACTTAAAGGTACGTACCAGTTTAAAATATATGCATTATTATGTATAGAAAGAGTGAACAGGAATTGGGCAAGTGGACAACTCTGATGGGCCCTATCAGAGACATGCCATTGCTCAAAACACATGTAACAGAGTTAACAGGAGGATTTTAGTGAAAACCGGGTGAGAAGGCAGGGTAAAACTGGGAGTAAAACCGGGAGAGTGTGGTCACGTGGTCTGGCCCTCAGCCAAGATGGTGGAAAAAGTCACCTGACCCATCTGGCCTTCAGCCAAGATGGCGACCGCCACGTGTAGTCTGCTCTGTTAGAGAGCCTGCCATGCCACAATAAAAGCTGCACAGGGAAGGGGCAAAAGGCTGGAACCAAAAAACGGCTGTGTAAGTGTAAGGCATTAAAGCATGAGGCCGGAGTGATAGGTCTGGATAGCTTGGCTCCCATGGTGAAGGCTGTGCAAACACCCGTGGCACCTCAAGCCTACAACGAGAATGGCTCCCCGTTAAGGCGAGATGCAGATGGCACCAACCTCCGGACCCTATGAAAAGGCGTCCGATTCCATAGGGGGGGGCTATAACCTAGCTGAATCGACTCCCAGGCAAGAGGGATCCAGCCTAGGTCAGGCTGCACCATAGCGGCGTGCTGCACCGTAGCAGCAGTTACACCGAAAAGAAGGAAGAAAAAGAATGAAAAAAGAAAAAGAGAAAGACTGGAGGCCCCGGGCCTCCAGGAACGGGTGAGCTGAGGGGCTGCCTAAGGCCAGCCATCTCAGGCACAGGCTTAGCACAGGAGACAAGCCGGATTGAATGCCAGCGAAGGGAGCAACCGAGGCCCTGAAAGCCCACGGTTGGAGGTCCCCCATCCCTAAAAACCGTGAAGGGTTGCCGGGAGCTCAACGGTCAATCCCTTGGGTTAAAAGAGATGGTTAAGCTGGCCGAGATGGGGACACTCACGATTAGTTGATTTGCTGTTTGGAGGAGCTGCATCCAGGCAGATGGAATACGTGGTCGTACTCAGGTCCTGATTCTGCCCCGGAGGGAGCTGAGTCCCGGATGGCGCCAAAAGCCGGAACTCCAGCCCCAGGTGAAAGTCTGGGGCGGACGAATCATCCAAGTCACGGGGCACCAATCTTATTCTTAAAAAAATATCCCTGGGGTCCCCCCGCCCCACAGCAAACTCCGGCGGGTCCCAGCAGTGTCGGGCGCCGGTGCACCCGAGCAAGCGGTGGTGGCGGGTCAGACATATAAACAGAGGAAATAGCCATAAATTTTTATTAAAAAGGAGGAGGGAGAGAGAGAGAGAGAGAGAGAGAGAGAGAGAGAGAAAGAGAGAGAGAGAGAGAGAAGAAAGAGAAGAAGGGAGAGAGAGAGGAGAGAGACAGAGCCCTGTGTGTACACCAGGGGAGAACACAGGAAGAGCAATGGCCCGTGGAGGGCAGAGGTTAAAAAGGAGTGGGCGTGGCTAGGGCAGGGACCAAAAGAATAACACTGAGAACCTCATGGAATATTCTCCACAACAGACCATATACTCTGTAACAATCACATGAAAAAGACACAAAAGACCTGGGTCATTTGAAAGGAGATCAGCCAAAAGCCTTTATTCAACCTTGGGAAAATCCTTTACACCTAGGTGCTGCACAAGGAATTCCCCCCAGGCAGGTGGGAAATTTCCACACCCAAGATGGAGTAAACAATGCCCTACAGCTAATCACCAGGTGGGGCAGAGGGAGCACAAAAACAAACAGAATATTTTAGCTGGCTGACCAGAAACTGTTCTCAAGATGAACCCCAGGAGCAGGGGTAGACCCTGGCCCTACATACTCAGTCACAAAATAAGTCTTAACAGATACAAGAAAATTGAAAGAACCCCCCTGCACCTTATCACACTACCATAGATTAAAACCAGATTTTAATAACATAAACAACAAAAAGTCTACAAATTCATGGAAACTGAACAACTTTCAATTGGATTACCACCTGGTCAAGGAAGAAATAAAGAAGAAAATTAAAGACTTCCCAGAATTTAATGAAAAGGAATGCACAACATACCCAAATTCATGGGACACAAACGAAAGCAATGCTAAGAGGAATGTACACAGCAGTGTCTTCATGAAGAATTTGGAGAGATCTCATAGTAGCAACTTAACAGCACAATGAAAATCTCTAGAACAAAAAGAAACAGACATACCCAGGAGGAGTAGATGGCAGGAAATAAACTTAGGGCTGAAATCAATAAAATAGAAACAGAGAAAAGTATACAAAGAATCAGTTAAAGAGTTGTTTTTGTGAGAAAATTTACAAGATAGACAAACCCTTAACCAAACTAACTAAAAGACATGGAGAAAAAAAAGACACAGAAAGAATATCCTGAATAACAAAATCAGAAACAAAAAGGGGGATAGAACAACAGACACTGAGAAAATCCAAATAATCATCAGGTCATACTTTAAAAAAATATACTCCACAAGATTGGAAAATCTGAAAGAAATGGAAGATTCTTTTATAAATACCATTTAACAAAATTAAATCAACATCAGATAAACAATTTAAATAGACCCATAGCCCCTAAAAAAATAGAAGTCATTAAAAGTCTCTAAACAACAACAGCAAAAGACTAGGGCCAGATGGTTTTAATGCAGAATTCTACCAGATTTTCAAAGAAACACTAATATTAATACTCCTCAAATTATTCAGCAAAATAGAAATAAAGGAAACATTGCCCAATTTTTAAATGTAGCCAAAGTCATTCTTATATCCAAAGCACAGAAAGTCAACAAAGAAAGAGAATTAGAGACCAACTTCCCTCATGAATATTGATGCAAAAATACTTAATAAAAGACTTGCAAACTGAACACAAGAACACATTAAAAAGACCATCCACCATGATCAAATAGACTTCATCCCAGAGATGCAGGGATAGTTCAACATATGAAAATATTGTCAATGCAATCCACCATATAAACAGATTGAAGGCAAAAAAACACATGACCATTTCATCAGATGCTGAGAAAACCTTTAACAAAATCCAACATTTTTTCGTGATAAAAGTTTTGGAGAGAAGAGGGATACAAAGGACATAACTAAACATAATAAAGGTAAATTATATCAAGCAAATAGTTAACATCAAACAAAATGGAGAGAAACTGAAAGCAGTTCCACTAAAATCAGGAACAAGACAAAGCAGTACACTCTCTCCATATCTATTCAATATATAGTACTCTAAGTTCTAGCTAGAGCAATAAGACAACAGATAGAGATCAAGTAGATACAAATTGTAAAGGAAGAAGTCAAAGTATCACTATCTGCATACGATATGATACTATTCATAAACAAGCCCCAAAATTCTACCCGGGAACTACTATAGCTGATAAGTACCCTTAGTGAAGTGGATCAATAAAAGATTACCTAAAAAAAATCAATTGCCTTCCTATATACAAATGATAAACAAGCTGAGAAAGAAATCAGAGAAATAACACCCTTCACGATAGCCACAAACAATATAAAATATCTTAGAATAACTCTAACCAAACAAGCGAAAGACCTCTATGACAAGAACTTCCAGTCATTGAAGGAAGAAATTGGAGAAGATATCAGAAAACGGAAAGATCTTCTATGCTCATGGATCGGTAGGATTAACATTGTGAAAATGGCCATCTTACCAAAAGCATTCTATACATTCAAAGCAATCCCCATTAAAATCCCAACACAATTCTTTTTAGACCTTGAAAGAACAACACTCAACTATATATATGGATAAAGAAAAAATTCAGGAAGGCTAAAACAATCCTGTACAATAAAACAGCTTCTGGTATCCTGATATCAAGTTCTACAACAGAGCTATAGTAGTAAAAAAACAGACAAATGGGTCAAATGGAATCAAACTGAAGACCCAAACATAAATACAAACACCTATGGACACCTGATTTTTGACAAAGAAGCCAAAATTAGACAATGAAAAAAGAAAGCATCTTCAATGAATGGCGCTGCTCTGCTGGTTGTTGACATGTTGAAGAATGCAAAGATATCCGTATTCATTACCCTGCACAGAGCAAAGTCTAAGTTTTTCAAAGGACTCAACATGAACTCAGATACACTGAACCGGACAGAAGAGAAAGCAGGGAATAATCTGAACACATTGTCACAGGAGACAATTTCCTGAACAGAACACCAGTAGCACACACACTAAGACCAACCATCAGTAAATGGTACCTCATGAAACTGAAAAGTAAGGCAAAGGACAGTCAATAGGACAAAACAGCAGCCTATAGAATTTGATGTCTTCACCAACCCCACATCTGTCAGAGGGCTGATCTCCAAAATATTTAAAGGACTCAAGAAAATAAACACCCAACAAACAAAATAATCCAATTTAAAACTGGGATCCTGATCTAAATGGAGAATTCTCAACAGAAGAATCCCAAATGGCCAAGAAACACAAAGAAATGTTCAACATCCTTAGCCATCAAGGAAATGCAAATCAAAATGACTTGGAGATTTTATCTTATACCTTTTATAATGCTTAAGATCTGTTGTTTTATTACTCTTTACACTTAAGCTCTTTTGTGGGGCCGCACCACCCAGTTCCCAAATAAATACACATGGAGAGTTATTATTACTAATGCCTGGTCTTAGCTTGACTTCTTTTCTACACAACTTTTTAAAACTTAAATTAACCCATCTACCTTTTGCCTCTGGGATTTTATCATTTTCTATTTCTGTATATTTTTTCTTTCCTTCTTTGTTCCATGTTTTGCTGTGTGGCTGGGTGGCTGGCCCATTCTTTTCTTGTTTTCCCCTCCCAGATTTCTCCTCCTATTTATTCTCTCTGCCTCTCAGCCCTGCCTATCATTTCTCCTGCCTAGCTACTGGTCATTCAGCTCTTTATTAGAACAAATCAGGTGTTTTAGACAGGCAAAGTAACACAGCTTCATAAAATTAAACAAATGCAACATAAAAGAATGCAACACATCTTTGCATCATTAAACAAATTTTCCACAGAATAAACAAATATAGCATAACTTAAAATAATATTCTACAACAAAGATTGAAACCACAAGTGACAACTCACACTGAAGAGGATGTGGAGCAAGAGGAATAGTCCTCCATTGCTGGTAGGGATGCAAATTTATACAGCTGTTTTAATATGGTGGTTTCTCAGAAAACTGGGAATTGATCTACCTCAAGACCCAGATATATTACTCTTGAGCATAAACCCAAAGGATGCCCAATCATACCAGAAAGGACAATTCCTTAACTATGTTCATAGCAGCTTTATTTGTAATAGCCAGAACCTGGAAACAACCTAGATATACCACTCCCTAAGAACAGATAAAGAAAATGTGATACGTTTACACGATGAAACATTGCTCAACTGTTAAAAACAATGACATGGAATTTGCAGGCAAGTGGATGGAACTATAAAGATATCATCCTGAGTGAGGTAACCCAGACCTCGAAAGACATATATGACATTTAGTCGTTTATAAGTGGATATTAGCTGTAAAGAAAAATCATGCTACAATCCACAGATACAGAGAGGCTAGGTGACAAGGAGGGCTCAAGTAGGGGATGCTTGGATCTCCATGGGGAAATAGAAGGTATTTTATGGGTGAACTGGGGGCAAGTGGAGATGGGAACATGAGGGATTAGGTGGCGTAAGGATGGAGGGAAGGGTACTGAGAAATCACTGGAAAGGGGAGAATTGGGGGGGTGATATAAATACCTGGTGTAAGGGAAACTCCCAGGCATACAAGAACGATCCCAGCTAAGACTCCAAACAATAGAAGATACATAGCTTGAATTGGCAAACTGCTATGACAAGGCAAGACTTCTAGTGAAGAGATTGCAACACCAATCCAGCCACATAACCTTCGATATATGGTCTGTCTTGTCTATGGGATGGGCTGGGGAAAGGTTGCTGCAGAGATTGTGGGAGTGATGCCTAGCCCATTTGTCATCAGAGAAGCTTCATTCTGCAACTGTTGGAAACAGATGCAGAGATCCACAGCCAAATATTTTTTTTGGGTTACATCTTTTTTATATTGTTGGCAAATGGGTTACAATGATACTCAGTCACAGGCTATTGCCAATGATCTTGTTTACAGTTTAAGACTTGAGAGTAAGATCATATTTTTGAAGAAATTACACACTTCAGTCCTAAAACATAGAGAAATTAATAATGTACAGTCCCAGATAATAAGCCTTAAAAATTTAGTTCCACAAGGACATGTGCTCAACTATGTTCATAGCAGCACTGTCTGTCATAGCTAGAACCTGGAAACAACCTAAATGCCCATCGACCAAAGAATAAATAAGGAAAATGTGGCACATTTACACAATGGAGTACTACACATCAAAAAAAATCTTGAATTTTGCTGGAAATTGTATGGAGCTAGAAAACATTATTTTGAGTGAGGTAACCCAGACACAGAAAGACAATTATCACATGTACTCACTCATAGGTGGTTTTTAAATATGAAACAAATAAAACCAGCCTACAAAACACAATCCCAGAGGACTTACACAACAAGGACATTAAGAGAGACTTACATAGATTTAATCTACTTGGGAAGTAAAAAAAAATACAAGATCTCCTTAGTAAATTGGGAGCATGGGGAACTTGGGGGAGGGTTGAAGGTGGAAGGAGAGAGGCAGGGAGAGGAGCAGAGAAAAATGTAGAGCTTAATAAAAATCAATAAAAAATAGTTTCTACACCCAAAGTTTTAAATTGATTTTTCTGTTTGTTTTTATTTAGTACTCTGTGTACTCTAGACAACTTACTTAATTCTTTATGATTTTATACCAATACCATGCTGTTTTGATTACCATGGCTCTGACTATAACTTTAAATCAGAAGTGGTGGTATCTTCAGCAGTCCTCTGACTTTCAAGTTTATTTTAGTCATCCTGAGTATGTTTGGTTTGCATCTTATTTTTGAAATGAATTTTTTTAATTCCTGTGAAGAATTGTATTGGAATATTTTGTGGATTTCACTTAATTTATATATTGCTTTTGGTAGGGTGTCCACTTTCACAGCATTAATCCTCTTAGTTTATGAGCATAGACTTTCCATCATGTGATATCATCTTCAATTTCCAATATTAAGTTGACCTCAGGGAATCCTGTTGAAGAGGGAGAGTAAGGATTGTAAGTGCCAGATGGGTCAAGGATATCACAAGAAAACCCACAGAACTAACCTGGGCTCATAGAAGCTCACAGAAACTGAACTGATAACCAGAGAATTTGCATAGGACTGACCTAGGCCCTCTGCATATATGAGTCAGTTGTATAGCTTGGTCTTGTGGAACTCATAACAATGGGAACAGGGGCTGTCTCTGACTCCTTTGCTGGCTTTTGGAACCCTATTCCTCATATTGAGTTGCCTTGCCAATCCTTAATACAAGGGAAGTTGCTCAGTCTTACTACAAATTGATATGCCATGATTTGATATCCATGGAAGACTTACCTTTTCTGAATAGAATTGGAGAAGCAGAGGATGAGTGGCAGAAGGAAAGGGGAGGGACTGTGAGGAGAGGAGGGAGGAGAAGCTGAAGATGTAAAATAAATAAAAAGTTAAAAAATAAAGTGAAAATGTATACATTTCTAAAATATGAAATTACTTCTTTTACTAAACCATTTGTGTAAGTTGAACTTCTGCCTGAGGATAACAGGAATGAGGAAGGCATGGTAGAAAACTGTGATGATGAACATCATTTGCAATACTATTTCAAGTCTAGTGGTGGGACTAAATATAACAAATCCTGATAACCCTTTTTTTCTCAAGTCTTTCATTAGAGACTGCATCTGGCAATCATCTTGTAGAGTGAGTGACAGAGGCAGATAGCATTTTAACAAGTTTGTTTGGGCAGAAGCAAACCTGGATGGTGTAGGACTGTACTGTAGAATATGCTGTTCTATATTCTGTAACACATTTTTTCTGGCTTCAGTGTACAGATCTCATTCATGCTATCCATTTCCCAACTATGTCATTCCCAAAATTTCTCAGCTATTCTGGTTTAGGTCTTCTATGAAGTTGTGGGAGACTTCGTGTTCCACAGAGAGATATAGGGAGCTCTCTGTGAGGATGGCAGTTGGTAGGGAAGTACTTCTGTCTCTCTCCTTTGAAATAATTATTCTCTGTGGGTTTTATGTTGATTCTGAGAGGATCCACAGTAGCATTAAGCCCTAGTTATCCATAACCAACTCAGTAATTACCTGTCTACTTTGTTTTTGACTTTTCATCTTGTGGTAAAGTTGTAACATAGTGGGTTTATAATTACTATAATACTGCTCACCATGGCAATGTTATTCAATATGAAGAGATTTTCAAGTTAAATTTATTCTCCATTTCAATATTACTATAATTGTTTCAAATGAAATAATTTATCAATTTCAATAGTAGGTAGGCTGAAAATATGCACCTAAGTTCATCTGGCCAGAAATAAAATTTAAAAATTTTGGCTATTTGATACTTAAGAACCACATTAATTTGGGAAATGGAAAATGTAATCAATGCATGGAGAACAAAATTTCTTAATCATCTAGCAAGCAGTAGCTATTGTGAAATAGTGGTGATTTGCTGGTAGATTCTGGGCAAAAACTTCCTTCTTGTATTCCATGTGGTTTCAGAATTCTGGAAGTATGAAATTCTACTTTTGCAAACTTAAACCATTGTACCTCCCTAGCCCTGTTTCTAAGCAGCAACACAAAAGCTGCATGTTTCAATGTGATGAAAACTTGTTTCTGAATCTAGGTTCAGTATTAAGAGCCAGACGTTTCCCAGGCATCTTAGGAGTGATTACTTTTATGTACACATCTTGTATTGATGGATTTTAAGGAAGGAAGGGCTTAGTTTTGCTCTAAATTTGAAGCTACAGCCCAAACCCATCATGGTGGGGAAAGCATGGTGGCAGGAACAGCTCACAGCAGTGGCTATGGGACATTTCTCTTATCTGGAGCAGTGAGTAGCAGAGGTAAAAGAGTGCTCATACCCAGATGGCTTTCTTCTTCCTTCCTTTTTGCTATATCAATGACTCCAGCCCAAGAGATGGTGACAACCACATTGAGGGTGGGTCTTCCAGGTGCTGTTAATCATCTCCAGAAATGTCCTCATAAGCATACCCGAAGATAGGCCTTCCGAACGCCCCTTAGGTGTTTCTTAATCCAATCAAGTTAAAGAAAATTGGCCATCTCAACCCCCAAGCAAGCACCAGGACTTGGAATTCTGAGAGTCACACCTTAAATAAGCGCGCTTGCCTCCCTAGTATCTATTGATTCAACAACAGACAGAGTGGAAAGCAGGACAGTGAGGACTCAGAGCAGTATGTTGAAACTGAGATTATGATGTTGGGATTCTGGGTGTTGAAGATTCCAAAGAACTTGTGTTTATGGAATTCTTGTATCTATGGAGTTCTATATGACTTGATATATCCCCATTCTGCAGCTCCCAACATGGAATATAAATATGTGTAACTGCCTTCCAAGAAGCAGCCACTACAGAAATTACTCTTCCTCTTATATCATCCCATTTATCCCCTTTCCTCATTCCTACTATAAGTTTCTCTGAAATAAATCACCAGGTTCTACTTGTTTAAATTTATCAACAAAGTACCAATATTTTCTCATGTCCTTAAATACTCTGAGTTTTTAAAATGTTTAACTTTTTCAAAGAATTTATTTATAAACAAAACAAAATTTTAGACCATTATTTATTTATTAGTCTATTTTGCTAGAGGTGGAGCCCAGGGCCTTGTACATACAAGCCAAGCATTCTACCATTGAGTTACACTCAGTTCTTTAAATGGAATCATTAAAAACCATACATTAGTTTGTTCCCAATGAATGAACATTTTAAAATATTTCAAAATCAAAATGAAAATGAGATAACTTCTGGATTCAAGTGTATGAATTCTTTTTCTTTATTATCCATCTGTCTTTTTCCCTGGCTTTCAAAGATTGGGCTTACTTCCTGCATTTTATTCCAGGCTCTTCTGAATGGCTTCCCCACTGTTCCAGGGGGCAGGTTATTACTCCTGTATTATTCTTTGTGGGAACAGGGTTCCCTGTGGTGTGCTGAGAATTGCAGTTTAGTTGATGGTATTTTCACTTCTGCCTGTGTCTTGCTTTATACCGCCGAGTTGAAAATTACCCCTCAGCTTGAAGTCGTCCGTTTAAGAATTTGATATTTCTAGAAATATAATTTCTAATACTGCTTTCTCCTTCCTCTTTTCATTCAGGTCTTTTTTCTGCATTTCTACTTTGTTGGCTAAAGTTTGACAGTTACAACAAACTTTGATGTTTAAACTTTCTATTACTTGGCAACGTTCATTTGATTACATGCTTGAGGTTCTTCTGACTCCGTGAATCTGGGATTTTATACTGCCTCTGGTGTGTCTTTTTACATAGATTTTAGTCTTTGTTCAGTAAGATTTATCACAGACTTTGATGCTTACTATAGATATTCTTCAACATATATATGAATATCAGAATTCTAAAGGTGAGAAAATAAAGCTTCAGATCTATGTCAGGTCCAGTCAGGAGAAAGAAAGACATTATGCCAGGTTGTTTATTTGAGGAAATGTAGTGCCAAAGATGAAATGATACAGATATATTACAAGAGTCCAAAAAGCAACTTAAAAAAAAAACACCATGAAGATACAGTAGGGTTTTTAGCTCATCCAGGGAGCATGCTGCCACAAAGCATGCTTACACACACATTGGAGAACGAATGCTGGAGTTTATTTCTGATTAACTCATTCGAAGTAGCATCCTATGAAAAGTCACCCCAAGAACTATAAGTGATTGATTTTAGATTTCTGTATCTTCCTTTAGAACCCAGATACCCAAATGGTGTGACTTCTGAACTTCTGAATGTGGTTCTTAGCAATTGGATGAAAATCTCATGGTAAACCTCAAGTTATATACCAGTTGTTACCATGCTAGGCTATTGTTAACTGACTTTTTAAAAAAAATTAAAAGAGGGCTATCAAATGCATGGAGAAATTTATCATATTAATTCAAACCTAGATTAATGTCCTGTTTTTACTGTGGACAAGAAAATACAGCAAATACAAGTCTGCTGAGCTAGACAGCAAAATTCTTCATTTTATGTTTGCTGTCTTCCTAACCATGGAGGCACCTAGAGAAAGAAAACATTCCTCAAGGTGGAGCCCTTGAACCACAAAGTTTTGAAGCAATTGGCCGATCTGTAAACAAGGCAGACACAGGCAGAGTTGGAGTGGCCGCTGATCAAGGAAGGTTGGCTGCAGTTGGCATGGGGAAAGCAGAAGGTAGGAAGAAGCTGTACTGCTTTTCTTCAAAGCTATAACCAGACCCAGGCAAGCCAAAAGGACAAGGTGAGGGAGGACTCAGACTTAGGCTCATCTGCTTTTGTGTTTAAACGATGAAATTAGTGAGGTAAGAAATTTCTATAGATAAATAATTTGCTCATTTCTCCAGAAAAATATACATTTCCTTCTTTGTAAACCCATTTTACATTTCAGACATGTAGCTTGAAAATTTAGCAACATTCATTGAGCCCTAGTAAGTTCTCGTTTTTATTCTGTGACAGGAACTAAAGCATGAGGAAGCATCAAGTTTGAGCCACTGTGATACTGTGTGGGTGCTCCTCAGAGTGGCAGTGGAGAGGGCAGAGGGCAGTGCTAGGCCCTCAGCATCTGCTATGTTGATCACAGAATCCTGCCTCTGCCTGTTTCTTAGCTATTCCTCATTGACTGCTTTCCTAACATAAGAGATATTACAGTTCCTTGAGAATCAGGGGAAATGAATAAAAGTGCCCGGTGCTTGTGTTTACTAACATGGTTCCTTTGATGGACACCATTAGGGCGACCATTTCAGTTCAGGCTGCACACTAACTAGGTGCTTGTGTTTGTGGAGATGCCATGTACAAAGACAGCATGGGAAATATATGATAATTGCTTCCTTTCTAGGTTAATTCATGTTGGCCTACGGGATCATATGCTTATCAGGGCCTGCACATGGGCAGATATGTCTATTTTTGCTGGATTGTTCTGTGCCTTGACTGTATCTCACTCTCCTGTCCCAAAATAGTAACCCAATACAAGAAGATTGAGAAACAGGCTGACATTCCCAGCAGCCTGTGTGACATAGGGAGCAGCTGGAGCCCTGGATAACAGCTTGAGATGTATAATGGTTTGGTCTGATTCTTCCCAGGCTTCTTGTGCTTTATACAGTGGCTTAAAATTGATCTGCACAATTACATTCAGTCAGTTTTCTCTCGGACAGTAGAGTTCCTCCCAATCTCCAAATCTTTTCTATCCTCTTCTACAGGTGGATCATGGCTACCTAAAGGGCTTTATTTCACAATTTCCCTGTCAGGCTGTTTGTCTTAGTTAGGGTTCTGCTGCTGTGAAGAGACACCATGACTGATGGAGGAAGGTCATTGGCTAATAAAGGAACTGCCTTGGCCCATTTCATTGGTTAGAAGATAGGTGGGAGGAGTAAACAGAATAAAACGCTGAGAGGAAGAGGAAGTGAGGTCAGACTCGACAGCTCTCCTCTCTGGAGCAGACACCTCAGATAGACGCCATGCTCCCTGCTCCAGGGAAGATGCACGCTATGAAGCTCCGACCCAGGATGGACTTAGGCTAGAATCTTCCCGGTAAGACCGGTGCTATACAGATGATAAGAAATGGGCTAGTCCAGGTGCGAGAGTTAGCCTAGAAGAGGCTAGGTAGAAATGAGCCAAGTGGTGTTTAAATGAATACAGTGTCTGTGTAATTATTTTGGGGCATAAGCTAGCTGAGCAGGCGGCTGGGGTGTTGGGGACGCAGCCCCGCCACCCTTATTACTACAAATGGCACCCAACGTGGACAACTGCTTCCACATAAAGCCTGAGACAGCTTAGGAAGTAATTCTAGAACACAATGACAGCTTTGTGCATGGATTCTTGGTAGCAGCACTCTCTCGGGTCTACTCTGCTTGCCAGAGGTAAGCAAGCGCCTCATATAAGAGAGGCTTCCTGACTCAGCTTTAGCTGCAAAGCCTGCAGCTCATTAAGAGGTCCTGCCACGAAACACTTAAACGGTGTTGACGAAAAGCTGAACTCATGCTTTTCAGTTTTCAGCCGTAGCAGGAAAAAAGCTGCACCGTTTAAAAATGCCGGCTTTCTGGGCCATCCTGCCAGGGCAAACTCTGACTGTTTGAGGCAGGAGGGCCGGCTACCGAGAGAGGACTTGAGTGTTGTCTGCTGTAGCTCGCTGGCTGGCAGGGACCTTGAAACGCCAGTTGTGGCTATAAACATGGCTACAGCCAGTACCTCAGCCATGAGGCTGGAAAGCTAAGGATCCAGCCATCAAAGCCACGGCTTTAGTCCTACTGAGATTTCTTGGTAAATTAAAGACTCATGTGGTCAGAAAAAGAGAGATATACAGTAAAGAGAGATTCAAAGACAGAGAAAATTTCTGAATGGTTTAAAGTGTGTTAAAAATATATGCAGACTAAAAGTTAAAATTCTTAAAGTAAACCTCTGTGACTTCAAGGTGTGGTAGCACACGCCTTTAATCCCAGTGCCTAGAAGGCAGAGACGAACAGATCTCTGTGAGTTCAAGGTGTAGTAGCAAACACCTTTAATCCCAATGCCTGGGAGGCAGAGACAGGCAGATCTCTGAGAGTTCAAAGACAGCCTGGTCTACAGATATACGCTCAAAAAAGCAAAAAGTCACAGCTTAGATTCTTAAGCGCCTAGTGATTTAAAGGTGCAAATCAAAAGTGCTCCTGGATAGTAAAAAATTGCAGATTCACAATAGGACAGATTCAGACCACTAAATGAGTCACACTGTTGGATGAATGTACGTAGGCTTGGGAGAGAGAAGAAAAAGAATATAGAGAATAAAGTTAATGGTTTAAAAAAAAGGTAAAGTCTTTAAAGAGACAGAGTACAGATAGTTAAGAGATTAAAAGAAATAAAGAAAAATAAGCCACGTAAAAATGGAAAATCCACAGAGAGTCTGGATTATGTACATTGTGTTTTCTTTAAAATTTTTGACTGTGAAGGAGCTAAGTACAGAGAGACATTTCATTATATGGGCTGCCAAGTGGAACCAGAACGGATATCATGAGGGTATGATTTCAGAATTTGGGTCTAAGGATATGATACTTTGGAAAAGAGATTCTGCTTTTGTTTTCACAGAGGATCAGACCTTGTGGATTGCATTTATCCGGATTTGGTATGATGGACCACGCCCTCCTGAAGGGTTGGTGTGAACACCTTCAGAAAATTGCTCTGCTCAACTGCCAACTGAGATGAAACTAGCACACAGGTTATACCATGAAAGACCTAATAAACAACGCCACCATTCAGCAGGAAGCAGTTTGGAGAGAAAAAACTGCGCCCATGTCCCCAAATATAGTTTATAAATGTTCTTTTACATTTAAAGGGGGATATGACACTATAGATATGAATAATTTGCATTAGTATAGATTTTGCTTTATTGATAAAGATTTAAGGTCAATTTTGTTATATGTATAAGTGTTTCTGATTTTGATTAAGGTATTGTGATCGTGTAGTTCATTTAAATATGTACTGTATAATTAAGAAATATAGGTTGTTAATGGATAATCATCAGTAATAGTCAAGCTTGTAGTCATGTTAGTTAGATTTTCTAGATATATAGAGATACATTTCAGTTAGATAGACATTCTTCATATCTTTCAAAGACTGCAGAAAATGGCATTTAATGTTTTAATAACTTAGGACTTTTCATGACAATGAGACACTCTGCTCCTGGCAGCACCAATCTACTTCAAGAGGAAGATGGGCATCGAAGAGGATCCTTATGGAGTTTGATAGCCATTTGGGCAAGAAACTGCTCTTGCCTGGACTATTGCATAAACTGGACACAGAGAACCCGCAGAGAGAGGACTACTGAACTTGCCTAAGGTGAGATGATCTTTTGGGGTTCCTGATTCATGAAAGAGTTTGCAAGACATTCTGCAGGACACAACAGATAGTGACTGAACTGACTTTGAATTTTCCTGATTTATGGAAATGTCTGCTGGATACCATGGGCCTGAAGGCTGAAGATGGATGCCCCAATGGTACAGAGGAACTTTGGGTGACTGTCCAGGCAGTGAGATGTCTCTGTCATTTCTAGAGTTTTAAAAGTTGCTTTTTTTCTTGTTTGCTTAGGTAGTATTGTATCTTTCTGGAGTCTTTGATGGAGTTAAGAATAGTTAGTTATAGTTATAGTTTTCCTTAGTTATGATAAAGATTATTGTAACTTTTACTTGATAACTGTTTTGTTATATGTAATTTTGCTATGTTAAAGTTAAAGCCCTTTTTTTTGTTGTTTAAACCGAAAAAGGCGAAATGATGGAGGAAGGTCATTGGCTAATAAAGGAACTGCCTTGGCCCATTTCATTGGTTAGAAGATAGGTGGGAGGAGTAAACAGAATAAAACGCTGAGAGGAAGAGGAAGTGAGGTCAGACTCGACAGCTCTCCTCTCTGGAGCAGACACCTCAGATAGACGCCATGCTCCCTGCTCCAGGGAAGATGCACGCTATGAAGCTCCGACCCAGGATGGACTTAGGCTAGAATCTTCCTGGTAGGACTGGTGCTATACAGATGATAAGAAATGGGCTAGTCCAGGTGCGAGAGTTAGCCTAGGAGAGGCTAGGTAGAAATGAGCCAAGCGGTGTTTAAATGAATACAGTGTCTGTGTAATTATTTCGGGGCATAAGGTAGTCAAGCAGGCAGCTGGGTTGTTGGGGACGCAGCCCCACCACCCTTATTACTACACATGACCATGGCAAGACTTATGAAAGAAAATATTTAAGTGAGGCTGGCTCAGAGTTTTAGTCCATTATCATCATAGCAGGAAGCATGGTGGTAAGCAGGCAGATGTGGGGCTGGTGAGGTAGGTGAGAGTTCTACATCTGAACCAAAAGACAGCAGGAAGTGAGGCAGTGACACTGAGTATGACTTGAGAATCTGGACCATCTGAGACCTCACAACCACAGTGACACACTTCCTCTAACAAGGTCACCCCTCCTAATAGTGCCAGTCCCTATGGTCCTATGGGGACCAATTTTATTCAAACCATCACATTGTGTATACTTGTTTGTCATGTTATGGATAAGTGATATCAGAATCTATATATTACATGTAGCATATACTTACTTTGGGTGTTATCCTGCTAGCTCATTATATTTAGGAACAACACGTAACTTAAAAATATTTCATCTTTTCATTCTGTTTCTCATCTCTTTTCAGTTTTCCCTCCTCCAAGCTGCTCTTGGCTTTTTTCCCTTCTCAGGCTGAGAACTCTCCTCTTTCTCTACACTTTATCTGTTTCCACTAACTGTTTTTCATTTTTCATGTCACTCTCTATTCTTTATAACTTGTTATCGTTTCTCCTTCATATTTCTCCTTTTTTCTTTTCTTGTGTGCTCTCCTCCTTCTTTCCTACCAAGAATTTTTTTCTTTTACTTCTGCTCCATCTTTTAAACTTTTGAGTACCTCTTCTATTTTCCTTTCTCCAACTGCTTCATTTTATTGAGTAGCACTGGATCAGAGAGTTTTAGGAGATGGATGTTAAGGTAGGTCCCTTGGGGCCATGTCAGTTAACTGTCCATTTACTTTGAACAACAGAGTCTGCAGCAGTGGCCACCATGAGTTTAGATTTGTAGACAGTGAATAAATTCCCTCTGCAGCTGGAACTGTAAATTTAGACCTTGCCCAAGTTAAAATTCAAGTTCATGACTCATCTCTTGAAATTATGATGGCAAAAAGATCACAGAGTGGCTTCAAGGCTAGTCTAATGGTCTTGACATTTTTTGAAGGCCAGTATCTTCTCTGAGAATCAGCTGAAACCTTTAGACCATTTTCTCAGAAAAGTGCCATTCTCTGTAAGATTTGTCTGAAAAACCTGTATTTTATGCTAGGCATCCTTCCTGGTACCAGTAACTATTCATCTCTGACTCCAGTCCCTGGAAGATAAGTTTCCAGTAACCCCAACTAAGTGACTCCCCCCAGAAATGTATGGCCATGATCATCTACTTGTTATGATATAACTAAATGCCTTTGGCTTCTGTGACCTATCTGTATAGACATTCAGGTTGCCTTGACTACCTAATCTTGGCAGAGAAAAAACAGATCTTGGCTTGTTTGTGCATATACTCAAGGTCTTCTTGTGATTTTGTCTTTAAAACACCTTTCTTTACTCCCCTTCCCATGGCAATTTCAAGTTTGGCTCAGAGGTTGTTTTCCTCGTAACAGTAATCAGTAAATCTTTTAGTTATAATTGCATTTAGTCTATGACGTTTTTTCCAGGGGTCAGGAACTCCATAATAGTGTTAAGGAGTTCACAGATCTCCTGCACAGATTTCCTAAAAAACTCTTTGGTTGAAAGTAAGACAATGAAAGTTCAAATTTCAGAGAGATGCTTGTTTTCCAGGCCATTACTGTAACAAGCTATAGGGCCAAGAACTATGGAAGAGCTCTGGTGAGAATTTTCTGGATCAAAGGCATATTGGTCAAGTATACCAATCTTAGGCTTTTGAGGCTCTCTGTGAACAGAGCTTTGCTTTTCAATGCTTATTCTTTCCAGACCAGTGAGAAGCCTAGCTGTTTTCACTGCAGAATCTCTGAAGTGCAACATTATCCAACAGATGTTTACCAGACAGCTGTAGTTTTCTCCAGCTTCCTATTTAGTCAGCTTGGACTTAATAATTTTTAAAGGGAACTGTGGAGTAAGGAGGTCATATTCTTCTTCCAAACATTTTTCATCAGTGTGGCATTTTCCCCATGAAGACTAAATGTAAGAGAAATGATTCCATTTACTCACCTTTGGAAATAATTTTTCTCAAAATCTGACCCCTGGGTTTAATCAGTGTGGCCCTGTGAATTATCTTGTGAGTTATTTTAAACATGGTTCCTATGCATTGCTTGTATTCTTAATGGAAATTTAGTACTTTTAAATTAATTAGTCTCTTTCTTCACTAATCCCATTAGGTCTTCCAAGTTTACAAATGAAATCAGATTTTCAACAACAATTTCTTCCTTTCTGTGTTTTGTTTGGCATTGTTTGAAATGGCCTTTCTTCAGTGACTTCAATTATCAGATACTGCAAGCATTCTTTGTGTGAAATTCTGCTCCAAGGGGAAGGGAGCTAAAGAGAGCATTGCCAAACCTTTGTAATCTCTAGCTTGTGTGGGAGTGGGGATAGGGAACTATTGGGACTAGAATAAAGCAGGGGTGGGAGGGACATAGGGAGGTGGAAATTTACTGGCTTGAGAGATAAATCCTTTTGCTAATGGAGTTGTTATGTAGCAAGCTTAGAAGGGACAGGTGATGGCAAAGCTCAGCTTATGGCTGGAAATACCCACTATGTGAGATTTCTGATTGCATTAATACCTCCTGATGTTCCTGTTGGTGGCAAAGATTCCCATTGCTTTTTGACTGGGCAAAAGTCTCCCTTGGTCACACTGACAAGTGCTAGTAAAGGCAGACAATGACAGTGGGTAATGCCATTAAAGAACTTGGGGCACACTAGAAGAGCAGGTGTAAGCAAAAAATTGTTTCACAGGGTACATTTTCTCAAAACATACAAGGGATGACTTATTCATGCATCACCAAGAAGGTTGCAATCACCCAGAATTTTCATGGTTGTTGTCAGTTATTGTTATAAAAACAATTACAGCTTTCTCCTTCTGTCTACTAACATGACATGTTGTCTAAGTGAATCAGGTGTGATTAACCCATAATTGCAAATGTGTCACCTGAAGAACGGCTTTTAGGTTATTGCAGCAAAACATTAAAGAGGTATATAGCAATACCAAACCACCCAACTCAGGTCCAGGACCTGAAAGAGAGATGGACTGGACCTCAATAACCTGAAGACTTCTCACCAGGATCTACTGACACTGATAACTAAGGTTTCTATCAACGCTGCTGCCAGTTCCATCAAGTTCAGAATGGAGACTCTAACACATAGACCTTTTGAAACAGTTAAGTTCCACCCTATTAAAACTTCCATGAAAAGGATGCTGTTTGGGGGAGGTGTTTATGAAGGTCAACCAAATTCTCAACCATCACCTAAAATCTTCTGGGAATCACTTTTCTGAAAAGTCTCAGATCTCAAAATTCCCCTTCTTTTTATAAAGCAACATAGAAGGATCTAAGGATGAAAAAAAATATTTGAATAAGGGATGTTCTTTTTTGAATGGAAATGGAATGCAGCCAAATGGACAAAAGGGAAATGGGAAAGTGAGGCTAATATTTGCCTAGAACTAAAGTCACGAGAACTTAAAGTCACTTAGACTTTAAAGTTACGAGACATCTCAGTGTACAACAGTTTTCTTGGATCATCCTTTCTAGGAAGCAAGAATTCCAATCCTAGTGAAAAATTTTAAACGGAATTTTTACCAGAATCTCTGAGCTCCTTTGTCTTTCTTTCTGAACTTTTACCATGTTTTCTTATATATATATATCTGCTTTTCTGTCTACAGATTAGGAAGTACATCAAAAGATAAAGTGTCCCTACTTCTGATTACTAAGAAAACTTTTTTGCAGTGTCAGCAAGATGGATCAGCAGGTAATAAACCTTACTGCCAAGCCTGACGACCTGAGTTTGATACCCAGAGTGCACATGATGGAAGGACAGAATTGATTTCCACAGGCTGTCCTGTGACTTCCACACATGTGCTGTGGCATTTAAGCACATTTCCTCAAAATGTTATTTTAAAAAAATTAATGACTTTGTTCAATAGAAACAACAACAGAATAGGACCCACCCCTCCCTCAATACTAAACCAGTTTCTCTCTGCTTCTCTCCTGCAGAAAATAAGAAACCTTACTGGACCTGTCCATGGCAACTCTTAGTCGGTCACTTCATTAGTCACTCTCAGGACTGACCTTTAGGATTTTCCTTTGTGAGTAATGCCCAGCTCCTGTGGACAATGCTGTGTAGACTCTAACAATAGCAGTTTCTACAGCATCACAAGATCATCATCATTATTGTGCCTGTGCATGATGTATGTATGTACATATGAGGGTGTGACTACCATAGTATGCATATAGAGAGGTAGATGACAACTCTGAGGATTCAAACTCAGGCTGTTAGACTTATAGGTCAAACTCTTCACCCATCCAACCATTTCACTAACTCCCTTTACAACCTTTTTGTATCATAGATGATAACTAGACCAACCATGTAATTTGCATACTGGATTACAGAGTTTTTTCTTCAGTAAGCTACATGTTAAAAGTTAGTTGAATATGGCCGTATGTGTTTGTTTATGGATCCTCTTCTAATCAATGGGTTTAAGTGTCTGTGCTAGTACCTGTGTTTGTCACTTCAACTCTGTAGTATAATTTGAAGTCAGCTATATAATACCTCTAGTATTGTTTTTCCTGTTTAGAATACACTAAGCATAATTTATTCAGGGTCATTTTTGTTTCAATATAAATTTTATAATTTTCTAGTTCTGCAAAGAAGTTTGGTAGGATTTTGATAGGGATTATACTGAATATTTTTTTTTTATTGAGCTCTACATTTTTCTCTGCTCCTTTCCCTATCTCTCCCCTCCACTTCAACCCTCTCCCAAGTCCCCATGCTCCCAATTTACTCAGGAGATCTTGTCTCAGGAGTAATAGTGGGAGACTTCAACACTCCCCCTCTCACCACTGGACAGGTCTATCAGATAATAAATTAACAGAGAGATAAGGGAACTAACAGATGTTATGACTCAGATGGACTTAACAGACATCTATAGAATATTCCATCCAAACAGAAAAGAATATACCTTCTTCTCAGAACCTCATGGAACCTTCTCAAAAATTGACCATATACTCAGTAACAAAACTAACCTCAACAAATACAAAAAAAATGGAATAACCCAGTGTACCTTATCAGATCATCATGGTTTAAAACATGAAGTATCCCACTATTAGTGTATGGGGTTTGATGTATGATTTAAGCTTTACAAGTGTTTCTTTTACATATGAGGATGCCCTTGTATTTGGGGTATAGATGTTCAGTACTGAGATTTCCTCTTGATGGATTTTTCTTGTGACTAATATGAAATGTCTTTCTTTGTCTCTTTTGATTGATTTTAGTTTGAAGTCTATTTTGTTAGATATTAGGATAACTACACCCACTTGTTTCTTAGGTCCATTTGATTGGAAAATTTTTCCCAACCCTTTACTCTGAGACGATGTCTGTCTTTGAGGTTGAGATATATTTCTTGTTTTCAAAAGAAGGATGGATTCTGTTTTCATATCCAATCTGTTAGCCTGTGCCTTTTTATAGGTGAGTTGAGTCCATTTATATTAAGGGATATTACTGACCGGTGATTGCTATCTCCTGTTAACTTAGTTTTCGTTGTTGGTGATGTTAATTTGTGCATTTTTCCCTTTCTTGGAATGTGCTGCTATGATACCATCAATTGTCTGTGTTTTTGTTGATGTAGCCAACTTCCTTAGGTTGGAGTTTTCCTTCTAGTATTTCATGAGGGGCTGGGTCTGTGGCTAGGTATTGGTTAAATCTAATTTTGTCATGGAATATCTTGTTGTTTCTTTCTATGGTGATTGAAAGTTTTGCTGGGTATAGTAGTCTGGGCTGGCATCCATGGTCTCTTAATGTCTGCATAACACTTGACCATGACCTCCTGGCTTTCACTGTCTGCAATGAAAACCCTGGTATAATTCTGATAGATCTACCTTTATATGTTACTTGGCCTTGTTCCTTTGCAGCTCTTAATATTCTTTCTTTACTCTGTATGCTTAGTATTTTGATTATTATGTGTGAGGGGACTTTTTGTTGGATTCAGTCTATTTTGTGTTCTGTAAGCTTCTTGTATCTTCACAGGCATGTCTTTCTTTAGGTTGGGAAAGTTTTCTTCTATGATTTTGTTAAATATATTTTCTGTGCTTTTAAGTTGAACTTCTTCTTTTATACCTATTATTCTTAGGTTTGGTTTTTTCATGGTGTCCCATATTTCCTGAGTATTTTGGGTTAAGCTTTTGTTAGATTTAATGTTTTCTTTGACTGACAAGTCTATTTCATCTATTGTATCTTCAGTGCTTGAGATTCTCTCTTTCATCTCTTGTGTTCTGCTGTTTATGCTTGCATTTGTGGTTCCTGATCATTTTCTCATGACGTCTGTTTCTATAATTCCCTCAGCTTCTGTTTTCTTTATTGTCTCTATTTCAGTTTTCAAGTCTTGAGTAGTTTTTTTTTCATATGTTTGATTTTTTTGTCTTGGTTTTCTTTAAGGGATTTGCTGATATCTTCCAATTCTTTGTTTGTCTTTTCCTCCATTTCTTTGAGGGAATTTCTCATTTCCTCTTTAATAGTTTCAAACATTCTCCTGAAGTTATTTCTTGGATCATTTTCTTCTGTTTCATCTATATTTGGTTGTTCAAATCTTGCTGTTGTAGGGTTTCCTGGTGTTGTGTTGCTCTTTGTGGTATTGCGTGTGTTCTTACCTTTTCTACTCATCTTTTCCTCTAAAGGATGTGTTTGGGGCTGTCAGTGATTCTGTTGATTAATCTTCTAGGTACCAGTGAATCCAAGGCTCTGATGGTTGTTCCTCATGGTACAGTTAGTGCCATGGTTCTAGTTATCCCTTTGGTCACTCCGTGTTCCTGGATTTCACTCAGCACTCTCTGTCTTTGCTCCACTCTCTTGGCATTTTCTGTCTCAGGCCTGCTTTAGACTATTTGTTAGCTTTGAACTATTTCTGTAAATCCTGGTCTGGATCTGTTCCTGAAAAGGTCCCTGGGTTGGAATTAGTCTTGCAAATGTTTCTGGCTCTTGTCTATTGCCTTGGAGTTCCCAGGCTCGGGTGCTCCAGACCCACAGAGGACCTGGCTCAGGCTTACTCCCTCAGAGATCACAGACACACACCTGGACCCACAGAGGTTTTCTGGTTCCTGCCTATTCCCTTTGATGTACCAGAGCAACACAGGGACCCACAGAGGTCCTGGCTCAGGCCTACTCCCTCTGAGGTCCCAGACTCATGCCTGGCCCCACAGAGATCTCTGGTTCATGCCTACTCCTTTAGAGGTCCCAGTTTCACACCCAGACCCACAGGAGACCTTGCTCAAGCCTAGCTCCTCAGAAGTCTTAGGCTCATGCGCAGTCCCACAGGGGTCCTGGCTTAGGTCTACTCCCTTGAAGGTCCCAGATTCACATCCAGACCCTCAGTGGTCTCTGTCTCTGACCCATTTGCTCAGCAGTTGCTCCCCTGTACCTGTTCCTGTGGTGTTCCCTGTCTCAGGTCTGCTCTGGCCCAGGTTGCTGGCTCAGTCCTGATCCACCAACTTCCCTGAAGTGGATCCGCACCTGCTCCCGTGGAGCTTGCTTCCTCAGGCCCAGTTCAGGTTAGGTCACGATTATACTGAATTTGTAAACCACTTTTTGGTAATATAGTCATTTTTACAATATTAATCTTTCTACTTCATGAACATGGAAGAATCTTCAATATTCTGGTGCATTCCTCAGTTTCTTTCTTTCAGGTATTAAAATATTTATTATAGTAGTCTTTTGCTTCCTGAGCTCCCTGTACATGGGTTTGGGACCATATTTGCTATACCAGGCATTCTTTACTCCTATGAAACAGGTCTTAAATCAGAAAGCTGTTGGTTATTTGTAGGAAGATAAGGCCTATGAGGTGGAGAGATGAGTCAACCTGGAATCTGTCTGAGGACCTAGCAACAGGCAATGTTAGAGGTCCTGATCATGCCTAGCCAAAAGGGGTGACCACACAATGTCAGTGGATTGGGACATAGCCTGGGTGCTGGGAGGGGAATATATAAGGCTCTCCCGATTGCTGAGTAAACTTGTTTGTTTGCCTTTTACCTGACTCCCAGTGTCCATGCTGCTGACACTGTGCCTTCTTAGACCCTCTCCTGAGGGAAATGTGATGGAGGAAGGTCATTGGCTAATAAAGGAACTGCCTTGGCCCATTTTATTGGTTAGAGCATAGGTAGGTGGAGTAAACAGAACAGAACGCTGGGAGGAAGAGGAAGTGAGCTCAGACTCCACAGCTCTCCTCTCGGGAGCAGACGCCTCAGAGAGACGCCATGCCCCACTCCCGGGCAGACACACGCGATGAAGCTCCGACCTAGAATCTTCCCGGTAAGACCGGTGCTCACAGATTATTAGAGATGGGTTGATCGGTATATCAGAATTAGCCAGTAAGGGCAAAAGCTAAAGGGCCAAGCAGTGTTTAAAAGAATACAGTGTCCGTGTAATTATTTTGGGGCATAAGCTAGCCGAGCAGGCGGCTGGGGTGTTGGGGACGTGGCCCCGCTGCCCATATTACTACAGAAATGTTAGGACCCAGCAACAGTTAGCAACATAAAAACTATCCTATTATACTCGTGAACATATGTAGTCAATATTCTGGTGCATTCCTCAGTTTCTTTCTTTCAGGTATTCAAATTATAGTTCCCTGATGTCAAAGCTGGATAAGACTGTTGATACCCTTGCCCCCCAACATGCTGCATAGCAGAGGGAGAGCTTTGTGGTCGGCATCAACTTGCTTCTCTATATTCAGTGATCAATATGTGTGGTATCTTCAGCAATAAGATCTTTCTGTCAAGTTCTTGTGGGCAACAAAGAGAAAAGCAATTAGACTGTTTTGTTTTGGGAATTTATAAGACACATAGATTCTGGGATAAGAATAATACTTTATGTAGGGTAATTCCAATTAAACTCAATTTACACACACACACACACACCTGAACAAGCCTTATCTGCATTGAGTCAGAGTCAATCCATCACATGATTTCTGCCCATTAATATATTTTGTGTGCTATGTTTTACTAATTTACTTCCACATGCTGAACTAACCTTGAATCCCTAGCATGAAAGCAACTTGGTTGTGGTATATGCTTTTCTTAATATGTACCTGAACTTGGATTGGAATAATATCATTAGGTTTTTTGCATTTATTTTCTCCAGGGAGACAAAGTTAGATGAGATTTTTCTTCACAACAAAAGCTGCTAAGGCCCATTCTTCACTTCCTTTCCCTCCTCTGCTAACCCCTGGTCTTAGGCAACATGTTTGTATTTGCTGCTATTGGTTATTCGGTCTCTTATGGGCCATTCTATAGCAAGTGAGATGCATAAAGTTTTGAGGCTATCATTTCAGATGGTCAGGAGGAAATGTAAGTGACTATGAGTTAACTATAGTGTGTGGGAAATGGAGAAGATAGTATAAGTGCTCTCTCTGTAGGAACACATTTATAAGTACTAACTTGATTTTCTATTTCATAAAGTCATTTACTTTGCAAATATACCTTCTCTATAGTGATTGATTGTCAGTGGAAATGAGAAAAAGAATGTGTTCTGTGATTAAATACTGATTTTTTATTTCTCAAAAGAAAGATAGACAAAAGATGATAAATTTGAAACCTGCACAAAGTCTTTTTCAACATTTAATACTAGACTGCAAGTCATAGTGAGGCCATGGACAAGACTGAAAGCAGGAAATGCAAATGTTCTGAAACAGTTGCATTTAATTCAAAACAATTAGGTGCAGAAGGCATTTACATAGCATTTGTGGAGCATGGCTTTTCCAATCAGGTCAAATGTTCATTCCTATAAATTAATCTCATTTGCTTTCAATTGCATCTTTTCCTGTGCATATACAAAGAGTGATGCAGTAGCTGTTAATGAGGTTGCTTCTTAAATGAAAAATATATTTTTCATATAATATAAATGAAACCCAATTTATGTCAATGACATTAAATGTTTCAAATAGAAAAACTTTTATTTCAATAAAGGCTTAACTTTTTATCTGAATCATGGGATGGAAACATAACATTTGGAAGCTCATTTTGTTAAAGCTAAAACATCTTTTAAGTGAAAATAACAATGTGTGGGTTTAGTTTGGAAAATCCAATATTGAATATAGTTTTTGTTATCATAATATATTCATAAGTTTGGGCAGAATGTAATTATCTTGGTAACTGCAATAGTTACACTAAATTAAGACACCTATGGATCAGAAATGAACTTGGAATTGGTTACAAAGCATATAAAATTCATCATTGCATTTACACTGCAATAAGCACTGAATTGAAGTAGAAGCAGGAATTGTCAACATTTACAAATCTATTTACATGTGCACATTTAGCATAATTGAATTGAAACACTTTGTGACAAATCTAATGTGGAACAGAGAAAAATAGCATGGCGTTCTGTACTCTTTTTTGTTTCCAATCATGACTCAGATTTTAAAATTTTTGAGACTTTAAGGAAGTACTTTGTTCATTAATTCAAGGGTCCTAGAGAGTAGTAAATATAATTGCAAACAAGTCCTTAAAATTTAAATTGTATTTCATATAAAAACCATTTGAAATTTCTAAAAAATGCATTCAAGAAATGGAGTGTCAGGAAAATTTTGAGTTTTAAACCTCTTAACATATTGCAGTTATGGAAGCAAAAATCATTCATAGGAACCTATTGCACTTTATCATCTGCCCATTTAACAGATTAGGAGAGGCAAACTGTGTATAGGTTTAATTTTGACAATTTTTAACTGTACCTTATAATATCTCAATATAGCTTTCATTTAAAATACTTTATTTTATGTTTATATGTGACTGGGTGAATTAATGTACACTATGTGCATATAGGAGCCTGCCTAAAAAAGAAGAGGGCACCCTATTTACTGATATTTGAGTTACAGGCAGTTGTAAGGTGACTTGTGAGTGCTGGAAACTGATTTGAGCTCCTCTATAAGAGCAGTAAGAGCTATTACCAGATGAGTCAACTCTCAATTTATGTCAATGACATTAAATGCTCTCATTTTTAACTGGAAAATGTATAATCTGTACTAGGACAGCATAAACTTGAAAAGGTCTTGAAGTATTTAAATTTGGTGAGCTCTTCAAAAGTGTTGTAAACTAGAGTTTGTCACAGACTGAAAAGGAGGAGAATTGAGGAGCTTTTTCTTTTTTTTATTGAAGTTTCTTTTCCTTTATTTTTTAAAAAGAAAATAAACTATCTTTTTCCATTTTACATACCAATCCCAGTTCCCACTTCCTCCTCTCCTCCCGTTTCTTCCACCTAACCCCCACCTCACCTTCCATCTACTCTTCAGAGAGGTAAGACACATTGCTTTGGGGACAGTCCAAGGCCCTCCAAAGTCCTAGGCTGAGGAAGGTTTCCATCGAAAGAGGTTTCCCAAAAGCCAGCACAAGCAGTAGGGATAAATCCTGGTGCCACTGCCAGTGGTCCTGCAATTTGCCCCAGTCATACAACTGGCAACCACATTCAGAGGGTCTAGTTTGGTCCTATGCTGGTTCCTTCACTGTCTGGCTGGAGTTGATGAACTCCCATTAGCTCAGGTAGACTGTTTCAGTGGGTGAACCCATCATGGTTTTGACATTTTTCCTCATATTCTCACTCCTCCTACTCTTCAACTGAATTTTAGGAACCCAGCCCAGTGCTCTTCTGAGGTTCTCTGACTATTTCCATCTGTTGCTGGATGGAGGTTCTATGGTGATATTTAAGATATTTATCAGTCTGGCTATAGGGCAAGGCCAGTGTGGGCACCCTCTCTTCTACTGCTTAGGGTCTCAGCTGGTGTCATCCTTGTGGTTTCCTGGGAATTTCTCTAGTGCCAAGTTTCTTGCTAGCCCCATAATGGCTCCATCAATCAAGATATCTCTTTCCTTGTTCTCTGTATCTGTCCTTCTTCCATCTTGTCTTCCCTGTTCCCTCAAGTCTCTTTCCCCCTCCTCTTTTCTCCTTTTCTTCCCCTTATGACCTCCCTTCTCCCTGTACCCTTGTGAGGAGCTTTTTCTTAACAGCTATGAAATTTCTTTTTTTTTAATTTTTTTTTATTGAGAAAAGAATAAAAGTTTCCCCCTCCTCCCAGCCTCCCATTTCCCTCCCCCTCCTCCCACCCTTCTCACCCTCCCCCCACTCCTCTCCCCTCCCTCTCCAGACCAACGAGCAGTCAGGGTTCCCTGCCCTGTGGAAAGTCCAAGGTCCTCCCCCCTCCGTCCATGTCTAGGAAGGTGAACATCCAAACTGGCTAGGCTCCCACAAAGCCAGAACATAAAGTAGGATCAAAACCCCGTGCCATTGTCCTTGGCTTCTCATCATCCCTCATTGTTCGCCATGTTCAGAGAGTCCGGTTTTATCCCATGCTTTTTCGGTCATAGTCCAGCTGGCCTTGGTGAGCTCCCAATAGATCAGCCCCACTGTCTCAGTGGGTGGGTGCACCCCTCGTGGTCCTGACTTCCTGACATTTCTACTTGGAGTTATGGAAAGTCTTTATAATAGATAGTGATGACAATGGCATTGCACTGTGAATGGGTTTAATACCATTATATTGTGCACATAATAATTTCAATGATAAATATTACTTGTAAAAATAGAAAACGCTATATTTTGCTACAATAAAAAAGAACATTGAGCCTAAAATTCGTGATCCTAGAGAAGCTAAATAAGAAGGTGAATCCAAAGAAAAACATATAGTTATCCTCCTGGATATTGGAAGTGGACAAGATTGCTGGGCAGGGGTTGGGAGCACAAGGGTGGGGGTGAGGTGGGGGTAAGAGGAGATGGGGAGAGAGAAGGGAGAAGGAGAGGATGGGGAGAGCTTGGGGGAATGGGGTGGTTGGGATGGAGGAGGGTTGGATGTGGGAGCAGGGAAGTAGATATCTTAATTAAGGGAGCAATTTTAGGGTTGGCTAGAGACTTGACTCTAGAGGGGTTCCCAGGTGTCCAAGGAGATGTCCCCAGCTTGTTCCTTGGGCAGCAGATGAGAGGGTGCCTGAACTGGCCTTATCCCATAGCCACACTGATGAATATCTTGCATATCACCATAGAACCTTCATTTGGCGATGGATGGAGATAGAGACAGAGACCCAAATTGGAGCACTGAATTGATCTCCCAAGGTCCAGATGAGGAGCAGAAGGAGGGAGAACATGAGCAAGGAAGTCAGGACTGTGAGGGGTATGCCCAACAGTGGGGTTGATCTAATGGGAGCTCACCAAGGCCAGTTGGACTGGGACTGGTGGAGCATGTGAATAAACTGGACTCTGTATGTGGCTGATGGTGGAGGCTGACTGAGAAGCCAAGGACAATGGCAATGGGTTTTGAATCTACTGCATGTACTGGCTTTGTGGGAGCCTAGTCTGTTTGGATGCTCACCTTCCTAGACCTGGATGGAGGGGGGAAGACCTTGGACTTCCCAAAGGGTAGGGAACCCTGACTGTTCTTTGGACTGGAGAGGGAGAGGGAGGGGGTGGGGTGAGGGGAGGGAAGTGGGAGGAGAGCAGGAGGTTGAAATTTTTAATAAAAAAAAATGTCCAGAAGTATCTGGTCAACCCAAAATGAATACCATGTTTTTTTTTTTTTATGTGAGACTTTTATTTTGTTTCGGCACTTTTTGTCTTATTGGATTTTTCTTTATCATTTTCGTATTAAGGAGTGTGGTAGTTTGAATGTAATTGGCCCCATAATCTCATAGGGAGTTGCACTATTAGATAGTGTGGCTTTGTTTGAGTGTTTATGGCCTTGCTGGAGGAAGTGTGTCACTGTGGAGGTGGGCTTTGAGGTTTCCTGTGTTCAGGATACCACCTAGTGTCTCAGTCGACAAGATGTCAGACTCTCAATTGCTACGCCAGCACTATTGTCTCTCTGCATGCCACCATGCTCCCTGTCATGATGATAATAGACTAAACCTCTAAAAGTATAAGTAAGCCTCCTAATTAAATGCTATTTGTCATAGTTGCTGTGGTCACAGTGTTTCTTCACATCAACAGAAACTCTAAGTTGTGGCATTTCAGAGAGAGAGAGAGAGAGAGAGAGAGAGAGAGAGAGAGAGAGAGAGAGAGAGAACATAAAGTATAGTGGGTAGGGATCTGGGAGAAGTTGGGGGACTGGAACACAAATTTAAAATATATTATATGAAAAGATTAAATTTTATAAATGAGACTTTTGATAAAGACATTGAATAAGACTTGACTAATTTGCTAGCCATTGGCCCTAATGAGATTTCTATTTGGATATTTAGCAAGAATCTCAAGTCAAAATTTCTAATTGTTCTATATAGAGTTCCAAGCTTTTGCAGTTTAATAAATAATGACACTATGTTCCTGATTATTTTAGAAATATTGCTATTGTCTTTGCCTCCTTTATTTTTTACATATAAGTGCTGGTGATTCTTTTTTTATATATTTAACTTTTTTTATCAATAAATTTATATATTTATTAAAGATTTCTGTCTCTTCCCCGCCACCGCCTCCCATTTCCCTCCCCCTCCCCCAATTAAGTCACCCACCCCCCAGCCCGAAAAGCAATCAGGGTTCCCTGTCCTGTGGGAAGTCCAAGGAACCCCCACCTCCATCCAGGTCTAGTAAGTTGAGCATCCAAACTGCCTAGGCTCCCACAAAGCCAGTGCGTGCAGTAGGATCAGAAACCCATTGCCATTGTTCTTGAGTTGTCAGTAGTTCTCATTGTCCTGTGCTGGTGATTCTAATGCCCATAAATTTCTTAAAATTTTCATTTTGCTTCAATTTTACTATGCTAGAATGTCTTCTCATTATATTCTACCCAAAATTTCATAAATGATGTACTATAATTATCCTGTTTCTTGTCTTGAGCATCTATAACACATCAATGGCAGAAACTGTCAGCTGCTCTCAGTGTTTATCCTCCATATTTTCCAAGTAATAGTCTTCTAATCTGGTCACCCAGCCAGCCAGAATAAAGACTACATTACAGTTTTTTTTTTGCAGCTGAGTGTGAGCACAGCACTAAGTGCTTGTTGGTTAGACAAAACTGAATGTCGGGTAATATACAGCATTTGTGAGTTGTATCCTTTTTGGTTAGATGCAGCTTTGATGCGGTACCACTTTGGTTAATTTTAGCAGAGGTAACAGTCAAAGGATGGTAGAATTAGAAGATAGATAGAATCCAGATCTTTCTTTTAATTTTTCAAAATTTGTTTAGGGAAGGGAATGTGTGTATGACACAGCACATATATGGTGGTCAGAACCAGCTTATAGTAGTAGGTTCTCTCCTTCTACCATGTGGGTCATGGAGGTGAAAGTCAGGTTGTTTGGCTTGTAAATAAGTACCTTTACCAGCAGAATCATTTAGCTGGTGAATCAACTCAGTTCCTAACTTTTAAGTTTAAATGTCTGTATATGTTTTAAATGTAAATAAAACTATATTACTTTTCTTTCTCCTTTTCCTCTCTCCAGCATCTCCCAGCTACCCTTCTTCCAAACCCTCCCATATCCCCTCAACTTTCAAGTAAATAGCCTTTGTAAAAATTCTTATTACTATACATACATATATATATATATATATATATATATATATATATATATATGTAGTAGGAAGCGGTGGGCTGCTTCCCGCCGCCTGGCTCCCAGCTAGCTTTACCCGAAATAATTACACAGAAACCGTATTCTTTTAAACACTGTTTGGCCAATTAGCTCTAGCCTCTTACTGGCTAACTCTCACATCTCGATTAACACATTTCTAATAATCTGTGTAGCACCATGAGATGGTGTCTTACCGGGAAGGATCTTAACCTGTGTCCATTTTGAAGAGGAGAGCTATGGCAACTGCCTGGAGAGGAGAAGCATGCGTCTGGCTCACTGCCCTCTTCCTCCCATAATTCTGTTCTGTCTACTCCACCTATCTAAGCTGCTGTCCTATCAAAGGCCAAGCAGTTTCTTTATTAATTAACCAATGAAAGCAACAGATAGATAGTAGACCCACCTACATCATTTCCCCTTTTTCTGTTAAAACAAAAAAGAAAAGGCTTTCACTTTAACATAGTAAAATTACGTATAACAAAACAGTTATCAAGCAAGAATTACAGTTACAATATTTCTATCTATTTTATCTTTATCATAATAATGGAAAGCTATAACTATCTATCCATTCTTCAACTCCATCAAAGACTCCAGAAGGATATAATATTACCTAAGAAATAAGCAACTTCCAAACTCTAGAAATGACAGAGACGTTTTGCTGCCTGGACAGCCACCCAAAGTTCCTCTGTACCATTTGAGCATCCATCTTCGGCCTACAGGCCCATAGTATCCAGCAGACTTTTCCATGAAGCAGGAAATTTCAAAGACAGTTCAGTCACTTTCTGCTGTGTCCTGCAGAATGTCTCACAGACTCTTTCATGAATCAGGAACCCCAAAGAATCATCTCACCTTTAGGCAAGTTTAGCAGTCCCCTCTCTGTGGGTTCTTTGTGTCTAGTTCATGCAACAGTACAGGCAAGAGCAGTTTCTTGCCCAAATGGCTATCAAACTCCATAAGAAGCCTCTTCAATGCCCATCTTCCTCTTGAAGTAGCTGGTGCTGCCAGGAGCAGACGTGTCTCATTGTCATGAAAAGCCCTAAGTTATTAAAACATTAAATGCCATATTCTGTAGTCTTTGAAAGATATGAAGAATGCCTATTTAACTGAAATATATCTCTATCTATCTAGAAAATCTAACATGACTACAAGCTTTACTATTATCGATGATTATCCATAAGCAACCTATATTTTCTTAATTATACATTACATTTTCAAATAAACCACACAATTGCAATACATTAATCAGTATCAGTAATACACACACACACACACACATATATATAAAACAAAATTGTCCTTAAAATCCATACCAATGCAAATTATTCATATCTATATCATATCCCCCTTTAAATGTGAAAGAACATTTATAAACAATATTTGAGAATATGGGCACAGTTATTTCTCTCCAAACTGCTTCAAGCTGAATGGGGGCACTGTTATTTAGGTCTTTCATGGTATAACCTGTGTGTTAGATTCATCTCAATCAGCAGTTGAGTGAAGTAATTTTTTTGAAGGTTTTCACAGCAACCTTTCAGGAGGGTGTGAGCTCTCATACCATATTGGGATAGAAACAATCCACAGTGTCTCATCCTCTGTGAAAACAAAAGAAGACCCTCTCCAAAGCACCATATCCTTAGACCCAAATTCCTATATCCATTCTGGTTTAGCTTGGCAGCCCATGTAATGAAATGTCTCTCTGTACTTAGCTCCTTCATAGTCAAAAATTTTAAAGAAAACACAATGTACATAATCCAGACTCTCTGTGAATTTTCCATTTTTACATGGCTTATTTTTCTTTATTTCTTTTAATCTATAACTATCTTTACTCTGTCTCTTTAAAGACTTTACCCCCTTTTTTTAAACCATTGACTTTTTTCTCTATATTTTTTTCTCTCTCTCAAGCCTACGTACACTCATACAACTTTGTGATCCATTTACAGGTCTTTTATTTCTGAGTCTGTCCCATTGTGAATCTGTAATTCTTTACTGTCCAGGAGCACTTCTTAAAATGCTAAGCATTTCTTAAAAACTTAAGTTGCACAATGTAGAGGTAATACGGTACCACCTGTTTACTGCCCAGTCTAAACCTTAACTGTGCTGTTATTATGGTAATTACAATAGTTCCTGCCTGAGGTCATCACAGTTCAGCATGGCAGAGAGGAGCCAGAGCCCCTTCTGCCTCAGAGCCATTCAGTGCGCCTGAGCTGTACACAGTTCCAGGCACACAGCAGTCCACATTGCCATCAAGCAAGCTGTAGCACTTTACTCCAAACGTTCCATTTAAAAGCTTTGTCTCCTGCAAAAGCCAGACAGAGATCACGATGGCAGCACAGTCCAGAAAGCGGGCATTTTAAAACAGCCAGTTTTTTTCCTGCTGCTGAGTCAGGAAACTTTCTCTACAGCACGCCACTCACAAACAGCAAAAAGCTGTGGTAAACACTCTTTCCCTTCTTTTTAAGCCTTCTCAGGTTTAACGTGGAGTTAGTTGCCACGTTGGGCAGCCACTTTGTAGTATGAGTGGTGGGCTGCGTTCTCACCCAGCTCTGCATGGCTAGCTTTACCTGAAATAACAACACACAAATTATATTCTTTTAAACACTGCCTGGCCCAGTAGCTCTAGCCTCTTATTGGATAACTCTCACATCTTGATTAACCCATGTTTAGTAATCTGTATAGCACCACAAGGTGGTGGCTTACCAGCAAGGATCTTAACCTGTGTCCATCTTGGAGAGGAGAGTAATGGCCACTGTCTGGAGAGGAGAAGCATGGTGCCTGGCTCACTGCCTTCTTCCTCCCAGAATTCTGTTCTGTCTACTCCGCCTATCTAAGCTGCTGTCCTATCAAAGGCCAAGCAGTTTCTTTATTAATTAACCAATGAAAGCAACAGATAGATAGTAGACCCACCTACATCATATACATATAAATTTTGTATACATATGAATGTGAATATATCTAAATTCTTAATTTTTCAGAGCATTGTTGAATTTCAGCTCAAATTTTCATAAGTTCCAAAGACACAATTCTCATCAAATCAATTTGCTATTTACTTAATATTTCAGTGGCTTTCTAGCACCAAGTTGGCAAATACCAAAATCTTTAACACTGACCAAAAGGGTTATGTGTGATCTAGCCCTTGATCATTTACCTACCTTCCTTTTATATCCCAATAAATATGCAAAGAGGGCTAGTCTGAATTCAGTCATGTCCTTTCTAATCAAATGTTTTTGGGGGGTATGTTGTTCTCTTTGTCAGGAATACACTTTCCCTCTTTTCCTTTCACTCTCACTTTTCAGTGAAGTCTCAGATAGGATACCCTTTCATAGGAATGCCATCCTCAATCATTCCCCTCCCTGTGCTACCCTCACAAATTACAGAAAGCCTTTCTCTGTTTAATCCATTCAAAACACCTATTTTTTAAAAGAAATAACATTTGTCATTTTTATAATTTAACTTATCATTTAATGATGATAAATCACATAATCCTGCACTTGATTTTTTAGCTCCATATGAAATTGTATGTCTCGCACACAAAAAGCAATCCACAAAATACCTACTTAGTGGATAAAACTAATCAACTGTCCAGGATAGGACTTGTTATTAAGAAATCATGGAGCAGATTATGCTAATTATCATGACTAAAATGAGAAGGGTTGGCTCCTGTGATGAATGGATCTCACAACAGGTTTGAGAAATGCTGCTATTAGGATTTATGAAACAAAAATTGTGTGCCAGTTGTCTTAGGTTCACATGTCTAAACTGGGTTGTGCTGGCTGTGAGTCAAAGTCATGAAGTGATTTAGCTTGAATCATATTTCTGAGTCAGAAGAGGACAAAGCAGTGGATATTTTCCATGAAGTTTCTAGTGTCAAATGAGAAAAATGGGCAAAAAATAGGCAAGCACAAAAGATGAAAGGAGTATACTCTTTGAAAGTCATAGAGAGGTTCTTTGCACAGTAGAGGAGAGGGTGCCTGAACTGGCCTTGTCCTATAGCCACACTGATGAATATCTTGCATATCACCATAGAACCTTTATCTGGTGAAGGATGGAGGTAGAGACAGAGACCCACACTGGAGCACTGGACTGAGCTCCCAAGGTCCAAATGAGCAGCAGGAGGAGGGAGAACATGAGCAAGGAAGTCAGGACCATGAGGGGTGTGCCCACCCATTGAGACAGTGGGACTGATCTAATGGGAGCTCACCAAGGCCAGCGGGACTGAGACTGATGAAGCATGTGAACAAACTGGACTCTCTGAATGTGGCTGTCAATGAGGGCTGACTGAGAAGCCAAGGACAATGGCACTGGGTTTTGATTCTACTGCATGTACTGGCTTTGTGGGAACCTGGTTTGTTTGGATGCTCACCTTCCTAGACCTGGATGGAGGTGGGAGGACCTTTGACTTCCCACGGGGAAGGGAACCCTGACTACTCTTTGTACTGGAGAGTGAGGGGGAGGGGGAGTGAGGGGAGTGGGAGGGAAATGGGAGGTGGGGAGGAGGTGGAAATTTTTAATAAATAAATAAATTTAAAAAAAGGAAAGTCATAGGGAGGAAGTTTTTCTCTATTGGTTGGTACTAGGTCAACTACAACATTCATCTGTAAATTAAATCTCTCTTTCTGTCTCTGTCTCTCTCTGTCTCTCTGTCTCTCTCTCTATATATATATATATGTACATACATTTACAAATGCTTGTCAGAAATAAGACTATATATTAATGCTAAATAAACACAATAGAAACAAATTCAATTTCCAAAGTGTAAAAAAATGAAGAAACACATTAAGCAATGTTAATTAAGATATGTACACAAAATAACTAGAGATAAACTTTAAAGTAACCTCTTTAAAAGAAAGAAGAAACAAGTTGCATCATGAGTTACATTGACATTTAGCTTTTCCCTTTTAGGCTTTTACTTATAACCATTGCTTTCAACCATTCTGGATTGTTGGGCTGATTCCAAGATATTCTTGTTATTTGGATTTCTAAAACCCAGTTCAAAACAGTTGATGTTATACATGATGAGGCATTTAGGGGAAAAGTGTACTGACTCCTGAAGCCTACTTTGAAATGCATCCAAAAGATATGATGGAATGATAAATTATAGAAGAATGAATAGAAAGATAGATAGAAATGAGATAAAGGAAATATAGCAACATGTTAAGTATAGAGTCAATTGGGGAACATCCAGTTAGTCACTATGCAACTTCTTTCAGTTTCTGTTTATTTAAAAATGAACATCATGTTGTACCAGAAGCCAGCGGCCTTGAGCCAGACCAGCAACTCATTGTAGTGAACACTTTGAGAAAAGCAATTTGGGTGAAAGGGTATACAATTATGGGACACAATACAGCTCCCTAGACTACTCTGGTGTGATGGAAAGGCAGGAAAGACAGAGGAGCAAGTTTTTTAAAAATTATTTTTATTTTTATTTATTTTTATTTTATTTTGTGGTGAAGCATGGAGGACAGACATGGAAGGACTTGGAAATGAGTGGGATTGGATGCATGATATGAAATTCTCAAAGAATCAATAAAATTATGTTAATAAAAAGAATTAAATAATAGAATTTTTCAAATGTCCATAATAGAATGTTGGAAAATAAAAAGTCCTCATCTCCTTCTAGTGAAAAACATGAAAAACATCTATCCTCAATGCCTCAGCTTCAAACTCAGTTTAAATCCCATCTTTGATTCCCAGAGAAGATATGGGCTGCTGAGATCTGGAGAACAACTGATCCCAGTTTGTCTGCCAGATAGTTGTTAAAAATATGGCCAGTAAACGTTCTTGCTCTGATGTGGGATTCCCCTCTGTATGCTGTTAATGCCATTGGTTAATTAAAAAAAAACTGTCTTGGCCTATGATAGGGTAGAGCATAGCTAGGCAGGAAACTAAACTGAATGCTGAGAGAAAGAAGGCAGAGTGAAGAGAAAAGCCATGTAACATTGCCAGAGACAGATGCCAGAACATTACCTGGTAAGCCATAGTCTCATGGTGCTACATAGGTTAATGGAGATGGGTTAATTTAAGATATGAGTTATCCAGAAATATGCTTGAGATATTCAAACAGTATTGCAAATAATATGGTTTCTGTATGATTGTTTTGGGAGTCTGGGTGGCCAGGAAATAAATAAGCAGGTTCCTACAACAAATTGGTGCCCAACATGGGGTAACTACATAAAACCTGAGAGAGTTTGGGAAGTAATTCCAGACACAAAAGAACACAGTTAAGCACAGCTTCTTAGTAGCAGCATTTTCTTGGGTGGTCTTTGTTTGCTAGAGGCAAGTATATCTCATTTAAGAGAGGCTTCCTGAGTCAGCTTTAGCTGCAAAAACCTTGAAGCCCTTTTGAGAGTCTCTGCAATGAAGCACTTAAGTGGTGTTTATAAATAGCTGACAGCATGCTTCTTGGTGGTAGCAGGGACTTGAAACTCCATAGATCTGTGGCAATAAATATGGTTCCTGCCAGTACCACCACCATGAAGCTAGGCTCTCAGAAAGCTAAGAAATGGGTTGGATCCAGCCATCAAAGCCACAGCTTTAATCCTAGCCACATTGCTTAGCAAATTAAAGACTTATGTGATCTGACAAAAGATTATATATATATTAAGCAGATTCAAAGATGTAAAAAAAACCTTTACACGGTTTACAGCGTGTTTAAAATATATGTAAGCTTGGAAGAGAAAAGGAAAATGATAAAGTCCTTAAAATTAGAAAGAGAGTAGTTGGGTGTGGTGACACACACCTTTAATCCCAACACGTGGGAGGCAGAGGCAGTCAGATCTCTATGAGTTCAAGATGTGGTGACACACACACTTAATTCAAACATTTGGGAGGCAGAGATAGGCAGATCTCTGTGAGTTCAAGGATAACCTGGTCTAGAGAATGAGTTCCAGGACAGCCAGAGATACACAGACAAACCTAGTCTCAAAAAAACAAAAATTAAAAATAAAAATAAAAGAAACAGAGTTTAAAATAAAGCCATGTAAAGATGGAAAATACACAGACAATCTGGATATTGTGTGTTATTGTGTTGTGTTTGAATTGTTTGATGACTGAGGAAGGAACAACAGCTGCTAAAAGGCATTTGATTATAAATGCTGCTGAATTAATCCAATATATATATATATATTTTGAAAATGCTTGACTTCAAAATTTAAGTTAAAAGATATGTTACTTTGGAGAAGAGGTTTTTTTCTTTTGTTTCCACAGGAAATGAGAGGCTGTGGATTCATTCTGGGATAAGAAAAATCATTTTTTATCAAGGAAAACCCCTTGAAAAATCTTCTATAGAAGTGGATGGCCTAGATGTCTGAGTTCTACATCCAGAACAGCCTTAAGACTTCTGGATGAGATAATAAAGTCTCACAGAATATTCCAGTCAGGACTTGACCACAATTCTCAATTTTCTTTAGGACCACATAAGATTATCAGCACCCCCAGTCAGCAGTAAGTATCCTGGAAAACTACATCCACATTCCAAAAATGGATTATGGATATTTATCTTTGTTTAGAGTGTTGGTTACAAGTTGTTATGGATAATGGTCAGGAAAAAAGCTAAACAAAGGAGATTCGATTCAAAGTTCTTCTTTTAATAAAAAGGGGGGTGGGATGCTGTGGGACAATGGTCTTGTACCCTATCCCTTATATTGTATAGTTTTAATAAAACACTGATTGGCCAGTAGCCAGGCAGGAAGTATAGGTGGGGTGATTAGGCAGGAAGTAGAGGTGGAAAGATGAGAGCAGGAGAATTCTGCAAAGAGGAAAGAGTCAGTCTGCAGTCATCACAAACACACCGAGAAAGCAAAATGAGGATGCCTCACTGTTAAAAGGTACCAAGCTATGTGGCTAAAACAGTCAAGATTTATGGGTTAATTTAAGATATAAGAATTATCAAGAAAGCCTGAGCTACTAGGTCAACCAGTTTATAATTAATGTAGGCCTCTGTGTATTTTCTTTGGGACTGAATGGCTATGGGACCAAGCAGGACAGGAACTACTGCCAACATTGGACAGAAACCACTGCCAATATTG
This sequence comes from Microtus pennsylvanicus, assembly GCF_037038515.1. Lineage (NCBI taxonomy): Eukaryota > Metazoa > Chordata > Mammalia > Rodentia > Cricetidae > Microtus > Microtus pennsylvanicus. The sequence goes on from NC_134601.1 coordinate 142,492,261, forward strand.
CTCTTATAGCCAAATTATGGTTAAGTATCCAAATACGAGATTCAAAGTGAACAAAGGCAGGCCACATACTCCAGTATTGTCACCAAGTGAAATGGAAAGGCAAGTTGAACTATAATTGTTATGCTGAACTTCCTAGAAAGCTGAGCCTTTCAGTTAAAACAGAGAGACAAAATACTGAGGAGGCTAAGCACAAGCTCACCTGTAGGCATACCAGAACTACCTTTCCTTGCCCCACATAAGGAACTAAACCTCAACTAAAAAGCTCAAAATTATAATCTTAAACATCATAGGGAAAATTCTTTGACTAGTTTGTTGTTATTGTTGAGTATAGTCTTTTCTTTTCAGTTTCTCCATGGAAAATATACTTCTGGAGTTTGCAATGAATAGCTACAAGTCAGTTATTTGCTAAGATCCATATCTTTAATTTGATGAAGTGGACAAATGACGAAGGAGGAGGGAATCTTCTTCCTCTTCTGAGTCTTTTCCTCCCTCTTTCCTTATACCTACATTGCTGTCCAGGGTATAGCAGTTGCAGCATCCACTAACTTTTCTCCTCAGGCTTGCATTTGCCAAGTCCTGGCTTTCTGTTGTTGCTCTCACTTCCATGCCCATTTCCCTCATTCTTACATTTATTATATGGTGTTATCCTTTGGTGAAGCAGACTACTGGCTGGTGTTTCTTTCCATGGCATGAGACTAGTGACTGGGCTTTTCTTCTGCTGTACTGCCACTTAACAGGGATCTCTTTGCAACACATGTGGAGTGTTTGTCATTCTACCCCATCACATTGCCTAACTGTATATAAAATGGTAAACAAACAAAAAACATTTAACGGGTATTTATTTTATAGGCATTTTTAACAGATGCCTCAACTTGGCTACATTTGTGGTCACCAGTAGTAGCAGGGTAAATCCTTAGCCTAGATGTTGCATGAACATATTTTGTACATGTGCATAACATTTACAAGTTGATCTTAAGCAAAAGAGACTAACCTTCACACTGTGAGTTACCTCATTCAATCAGCTAAAGGCCTTAATATGAAGCTAAAGTTTCCCAAAGGAGAAAGAATTCTGGAGCACAGAATAATGGCATAGGCTTATAATTTCAGTTACTTGGGAAGCTGGTGCAGGGGATCACAGACCTAGTTCACTACATTAGTTACTTTACTGTTTCTTTGATAGAATATCTGTCCCATCCCCACTCAAAAGCAACTTAGCAGAGAAAGAATTCATTTTGGCTTACACCCGCAGAGGAAATGCAGTCCATTATGGGGGCGAAAACATGAGAGGGTGCTGTGGGAGCACATTTTGCTCCTTCAGCCAATAGCCTTTAAGATACCATCCCACTTGGGCATGGTCTCTTATACTGTAAAAGCAGCATAAAAACATCTCTTTTCCACACAGTAAGGGGAGATGGTGGAGGGAGGAGAAAGACAGAAAGTGAAAAAGAGAGGCAGAGAGACACAGAGAGAAAGTCAGAGACCAGAGACACAGAGAGAGAGAGAGAGAGAGAGAGAGAGAGAGAGAGAGAGAGAGAGAGAAGAGGAGGAGGAGGAGAAGGAGGAGGAGGAGAAGGAGGAGGAGGAGGGAATGAATAAACCGGATGTGGGACCACACTATAAGCTCTTAAAGCGAACCCCTGGTGGTATACTTAGTGTAGCAAGGCTCTACCTCCTAAAGGCATCATAACATTCCCAAACAGCACAATGAACTGGAGACAGTGTTCAAACCCAAGATCCTATGGAGAACATCTCATATTCAATTCACAATTCTTAGCTACAGAACATGTTCAAGATCAATCTGGGCAATTTCAAAATAAAAAAGATTTTAAATATGGTTCTCAGTGGCCAAGTACTGGCCTAATGTCTGGGAGACCTTAGATTCAGTTCAGTTCTTGGCACCAGGGATGACTACAGCATAGAAATCCTACCTGAATGTCTATTGTGTTGGTTTGTCTTATAGATTTGAATCAAGACTGCAGTATCAACTCCAGACCAAGGTTCCAATCTGCCATCCTGGAAATGTCAATTCCCTAAAGTTCCAACCTCACTAATCTCTGATGTAATTTTGACTGTTTGGAATTTTAATCTTTACCCTGTAGTAATATGAGCAGCGGGGCTGCGTTCCCAGCACCCCGGCCACCTGCTCGGCTAGCTTATGCCCTGAAATAATTACACGGACACTGTATTCTTTTAATCACCGCTTGGCCCATTTCTATCTAGCCTCTTCTAGGCTAGCTCTCGCACCTGGACTAGCCCATTTCTAATATTCTATGTAGCACAGCTGGGTGCACTTACCGGGAAGATTCTAGCCTAAGTCCATCCTGGGTCGGAGCTTCATGCGTGCATCTTCCCTGGAGCGGGGAGCATGGTGTCTCTCTGAGGCGTCTGCTCCCGAGAGGAGAGCTGTCGAGTCTGAGCTCACTTCCTCTTCCTCCCAGTGTTCTGTTCTGTTTACTCCTCCCACCTATCTTCTAAACAATGAGGGCCAAGCAGTTTATTTTTATTTAACCAATGACCTTCCTCCATCATTACCCCTTCTTATATCTGCAATGCTCACACTTGAAGGACTCCTGAGAGGGGGAAAGTATCTCTTCTAGTCCAGGGTATCTAAAAACAGTGGCATCACCCTGCCATAAACTGAAAACTGAAAAACTGAGAATCAAAATAACATTTGATCTTTGTAAGTTGATAGTCAGGAATTTCATTCTAGTGTAGAAAGGTGACTAACACATGCCAAACCCATCTGATTTTGCTGTCTGTTCTCCATTTTGGATAGGATCCCATGTGTGAAAAATGTCTCTTTGGAAGTTATCCCACATCTGGCTGGATATCCACGGATAAAAATTCAGACAAATATAAATATTTTTGTGAGATTTCTGAGAAGATTATGTGAGCTAATTAGAAGAAAGTAGTTTTCAAGGGCTTATTTTGTTTCCTTTTACTGAAAGCATATATTTTTCTGACATCATATATCCTGATTACAGTTTCCCCTTCCTCTACTCCTCCCAGCTTCTCTTCACCTCCCCTCCCATCCTGATTTACTCACTCCCTTTATGTTGTTCATTAGAAAATAAACAGGCTTCTAAGGCAGCAGTTTCTTATCCTTTGGGTCACCTAAGACCATCTGAAAACACAGATATTTATATTTCAATTTATAACAGTAGAAAAATTGCAGTTATCAAAGAGCAATGAAAATAATTTTATAGTTAGAATTTACCATAACATGAAGAAGTGTGTTAAATGGTCACAGCATTAGAAAGCTTGAGAACCACCATTCTAAGAGATAATATGATATATGTGGTAAAATATAACAATAAAACAGAAAATGGCACATCAAAACAAACAGAAGGAAAAGAGTTGAAGGAAAGACACAAGAAATGGTTATAGATACAGACACCCACTCATTTGCACACTCAGGAATCTCATTAAAAAAACTTCACTAAACTGGAAGTTATAATATGTACCCAGAGGGCCTATAGGGTGAAAGGAGAGGAAAAATATAAATAAAATATAATAAAGTTTTTCAAAAAATCCCTGAAATTACACTATGAGAAAAGGAACCTCCAATGACACCACTGCGTTTGTTTTCTGTTGGCCATCTACTACTGGGCATACAGCCTGCCCTTAACAGCAGTTTGTTTCCCCAGTGACACTTCCTTGGAGAGAAGAAAATTTCCATTTGCAGGTAGTTATAAATGCAGATAACTTCTGGGTATTGGATGGTGGGGTATTGTCCACTTGTCCTTTTAGGTCTGGGGTCCCATCTGGGTGCATGCTGCCTCAGTTTCTGTGAGTTCATCTGTGCGTTGATCCTGTTGATTTAGAAGGTTTTGTTTACTTGGTGTCCTCCATCCCCTCTGCCTCTTACACTCTTCCTACCTCCTCTTCCACAGAGTTCCCTGAGCCTTGTAGGAGGGATTAGATGGAGACATTCCCTTTTAGGACTGAGTGTCCAAGGTCTCTGTCTCTCACACTCTACATATTATCTGGCTGTTGGTCTCTGTGTTTGTTCCCATCTACTGCAGGAGGATGCTTCTCTGATGATGGATGATTAAGACTTTGATCTATGGGTATAGTAGAATGTCGTTAAGAGTCTCTGTTTATATCTATATCCCAAATTTTAAGCTTTTGTTTATTTTATATCTCAAGAACAGATTCCCCTCCCTCTTTTCCTCTCATTCTTTCTCCCCACCTCCTTTCTGACCTCCCACAATCCACTCCTTCTCTGTTTCTGTTCATAAAAGGGAAGGCCTCCCATTGGTATCAACACAGCATAGCATACCAAGTTGCCAAAATACCAAGAACCTCCCCTTATATTAAGGCTGGGCAAGGCATTCCAGTATGAGGAATAGGTTTCAAGTGCTGCAGTTGGTAAGGGAGAGGGTCAACTGCCTCTCCCACAACAGATGGCAGACAAGGGGGTGTGGCTAGCTAGCCCTTTCTCACACCCTTATGGTATACTCTATTGTGCTGCTGAGGCAAGGAGCAAGGCTTGCTTTCTGAGTGCTGTGGCTGATAAGGGATAAGGTTAGCCCCCTCATCTGTCGCAAGAGGCAAGGGGTAACGGGGGACGTCTCTCCCTTGCCCACGTTGCTGAATGACAGACAAGTAGTGGGGTCAGCTCTCACATGCTCACAACGTTGGGGCTGGCTCACTCATGCTTCTGACAACAGGATTGGCTCGATTGTGCTGCCCAGACTAGGTTCTGTGCCTGCTAGTCCAGGGACTGCTGGTGGTGAGGGTCACCTCTTCTACCAGTCTCAGACATGAGAGGGGAGGGAAGGGAGGAAGGGCATCTCTTCCCTGCACATGACTCCAGATCTCTCATGCTCACATTGTTGGGCCAGTTCACCTGTGTCCCCATAAACAGGGTCAGCTCTGCCGGGCTGCCCAGATGAGATTCAGGGTCTGCATTCGCAAGTGTTGTAGCTGGTAAAGAGGAGGTTGCAGCTGGAGGCCGTAGGGGCAAACAGGGAGGGCAACTTTCCCTGGCTCCCACCACCACCCCGCTAGAAAGTCAGGGCTGCATTTGGTTGAGATCCATGCATCCCAGACAATTTGTATCTCCTCCATGTTCCTTAGTTGTCTTATTGCTGTAGCTAGGACTTCAAGTACTGTATTAGATAGATATGGAGAGAATAGACAGATTTGTCTTACTGCTCATTTTAGTGGATTTTTTTGTTGTAGAATATTATTTTAAGGTATGGTGCATTTTAGTCTCTGGAATATTTGTTTAATGATGCAAAGGTGTGTTTGATAAAATTCATCTGTAGTCAAGAGTCTGAGTCAGCAACTAGCTGACTGGAAGTTGTAGGGAGGAGCCAGGTGGAGAAGGATTTTTTAAGGAGGGGCAAGGAGGTGCCTGAGAACTTCTTGGGAGATGCAATGAGGTGAGATAAGTGAGCTGCTTGCTATCCAGCCTCTCTGGGGAGCAGAATTCTACCTCAACTTTTGAATCTTGAGTTCTTTAGAGGGACAGATTTATATAAGTTTCTTTTGTAGTTTTGAAAGAGTCAGTGCCTGAGGGAACAGAATTTCCTCAGGCTGTGGCTCTTGTGGCCTAATAGCAGAGTTGCAGTTGCTGACTAGGCTAACTGTAGCTTAAAATGCAGCAACAATTTGAAAAGCAAACAACAATTGGTACCCAAAAAGGGCCACAAAAAAGCATCCTTTGGATTTTTGAGAGGCTCACCACGCAGCTCCCAAATAAATCACACACAGAGGCTTATTCTTAGTTATGAATGCCAGGCCTTAGCTTGGCTTGTTTCTTGCGAGCTTTTCTTAAATTATCCTGTCTTTTGCCTCTGAGCTTTTATCTTTGTCTATTTCTGTATACTATTCTTTATTTCTTTGTCCATGTCTTGCTGCATAGCTGGGTGACTGGCCCCGACATCCTCCTCTCCTTGTTCTTTGGTTTTGCCTCTTCTTTCTTGTTTCTCCTTATGTTTGGACTCTCTGCCTGCCAGTCCCACCTATCCTTGCTCCTGCCTTGCTATTGGCCAGTCATCTCTTCATTAGACCATCAGGTGTTTAGACAGGCAAACAATCACAGTTTCACAGAATTAAACAAATGCAGCATAAACAGAAGCAATACACCTTAAAATAATATTCCCCAACAGCACTGTTTTCAGTTTCTCTCCATTTAATTTGATGATGGTTATAAGCTTCCTGTAACCTGCTCTTATTTATGCTTATATCTGTACCTTAAATCCTTAATCTTTCTAGGATTTTATCACGAAGGGGTTTTTGGAATTTTGTCAAAGCCCTTTTCTGAATCTTATGAGATGATCATTGTTTCTTTTTTAAATTTAAGTGTATTTATATGGTAGATTACATTGATCTATTTTCATATATTGAACCATCATCCCATCTCTGGGATGAAGCCTCCTCAATCATGGTGGATGATCCTTTTGAAGTGCTCTTGGATTCACTTTCCAGTATTGCATTGGATATTTTTGCATCTATGTTCACGAGGAAACTTGGTCTGTAATTTTCCTTTTTTTTTGTTCAGATTTTGTGTGCTTTGGGTTTTAGGGTAAATGTGGCCTCATAAAATGAGTTGGGCAATGTTCCTTCTGTTTCTAACTTGTGGAATAATTTCAGGAGTATTGGTAATAACTCTTCTTTGAAAGCCTGGCAGAATTCTGCTCTAAAATCATGTGTCCCTGTGTTTCTTGGATAAGAGATTTTTAATAATCACTTCTATTTAACTAGTGCTTATAGGTATATTTATATTGCTTATATGATCTTGATTTAACTTTGGTAAGTGGCATCTACTGAGAAAATTATCTATTTCTTTTAGATTTTCCAATTTAGTGGAGAACAGGTTTTTAAAGTATGTACTTATCGTTCTCTGGATTTCCTTGGTGTCTGTTGTTATGTCCCTCTTTTTGTTTCTGATTTTGTTAAGTTGTATATTCTCTGCCTTTTAGTTTGTTTGGATAAGGGTTTGTCTATCTTGTTAATTTTCTTAAAGAACCACTCTTTGTTTCATTGATTCTCTGTATTGTTCTTTGTTTCTATTTTATTGATTTAAGTTCTCAGTTTGATTATTTCTTGCTGTCTACTCTTCTTGGGGATGATCATTTCTTTCAGATGTGCCATTAAGTTGCTAGTATGACATCTTTTCATTTTTAAATGTATAAACTTAGTGCTATGAACTTTCCTCTTAGCACAGTTTTCATAGTGTCCCATAGGTTTGAGTACATTGTGTATTCATTTTCATTAAACTCTAGAAAATCTTTAATTTCTTTCTTGACCCACTTTTTATTTAGGAGAGAGTTGTTCTATTTCTATGAGTTTGTAAGATTTCTGTTGTTGAAATCCAGCTTTAATTTGTGGTGGTCTGATAGGAATCAGGGAGTTATTTCAATTTTCTTGTATCTGTTGAGCTTTTTTTTTATGTCCAAGTAAGTGTTCAGTATTGGAGAATGTTCCATGAGGTGCTGAGAAGAAGGTATATTCTTTTGTGTTTGGGTGACATAATCTGTAATATCTGTTAGGTCCATTTGGTTTATACTGTCTGTTATCTATAGCACTTTTCTTTTTAGTTTTTGTCTGGATAACTTGGCCATTGGTGAGAGTGAGATATTTAACTCTTCCACTATCAGTGTAGTGACGGTCATTGTGTGATGTAAGCTTCAGTAATGTTTCTTTTACAAACTTGTGTAATCTTGTGTTTGGAGCATAGCTGTTAAGAACTGAAATGACATGTTGGTGGAATTTTTCCTGTGATGAGTATGCAATGTCCTTCCCTATCTCTTTTTAATAGTTTTGGTTTGAAATCCATTTTTTAGATATTAAAATGGCTGCACCAGCTTGCTTCTTTGGTCCATTTTCTTGCAATATCTTTTTCCAACCTGTTACCCTCAGGTAATATTCATCCTTGATGTTGAGGTATGTTTCTTGGATGCAGGAGAAGGATGGATCCTGTTTCACATCCATTCTGTTAGTGTGTGTGTTCTTATTGGGGAGTTGAGACTATTAATATTGAGAGACATCAATAGCCAATGATTGTTTATTCCTAGTATTTTTTGTTTTTGGTAGTGATGGTGTGTATGTGTAGATGGAGCGGCGGGCTGCTTCCCGCCACCTGGCTAGCTTTACCCGAAATAACAACACACAAATTGTATTCTTTTATACACTGCTTGGTCCATTAGCTCTAGACTCTTACTGGCTAATTCTCACATCTTGATTAACCCATTTCTAATAATCTGTGTAGCACGACAAGGTGGGGGCTTACTGGGAAGGATCTTAACCTGCGTCCATCTTAGAGAGGACAGCTATATGGTCTGCCTCACTGCCTTCTTCCTCCCAGCATTCTGTTCTGTCTTTCCCGCCTACCTATGTTCTGACCTATCAGGCAAAGCAGTTTCTTTATTAACCAATAAAATTAACACATTGACAGAAGACCCACCTACATCATGTATGGGTGTGTGTTTCACTTCTTTTGATGTTATTGGTCTGAGATTACTTATTCAGCGTGTTTTCATGGGTGTTTCCAACCTTTAGATTGGAGTTTTCTGTGTGTCACATTTTGTAGGGCTGGGTTTGTAGATAGATATTGATTAAATTTGGCTTTATTATGTAATATATTATTTTTCTCATCTATTGTGATTGAAATTTTGCTGAATATAGTAGTCAGGCTGGCATCTGTGGTCTCTTAGAGTCTGTTGAACATGTCACCAGACCCTTCTGGCTTTTAGAGTCTCCATTGAGAAGTCAGTCTTAATTCTAGTAGATATGCCTTTATCTATTACTTGGTCTTTTCCTCTTGCAATTTTTAATAATATTTCTTGTTCTGTGTGTATAGTGTTTTTATTATTTTCTACAAGGCGCAGCTTTCGTTTTTAGTACAATCTATTTGATATTCTGTTAGATTCTTGTACTTTTATAGGCATGTCCTTCTTTAGGATAGGGAAATTTTCTTCTATATTTTCTGAGATTTTGAGCTGGAATTCTTTTTCCTTTATTCCTTTTACTCTCAGTGCTTATCTTTTCATTGTTCCATATTTCTTAAATGGTTTCTGTTAGAATTTTATTAGATTTAACTTTTCTTTGACTTAATGTATCTATTTCTTCTATTGTATTTTCAATGCCTGAAATTCTTTCTTCCATTTCATTCATTCATTCATTCATTCATTTATTTATTTATTTATTTATTTATTTGTTTGTTTGTTTAATTGAGAAACGGAAGAAAAAAAACAAGTTTCCACCTCCTCCCAGCCTCCCATTTCCCTCCCCCTCCTCCCACCCTTCTCCCCCTACTCCCACCCTTTTCCCCCTCCTCCCCCTCCTCTCCCCTCCCTCTCCAGTCCAAAGAGCAGTCAGGGTTCCCTGCCCTGTGGTAAGTCCTAGGTACTCACTCATAATTGGTTTCTAGCCATAAATAAGGGTCACGGAGTCTACAATTGGTGATCCTAAAGAAGCTAAGTAAGAAGGTGAACCCAAGGAAAAACATATAGTTATCCTCTTGGCTAAGGGAAGTAGACAAAATTGCCGGGGAGAAAATTGGGATCTTGGGGGTGGGGTGGGATGGGGGTAAAGGGAGACGGGGAGAGAAAAGGGAGAAGGGGAGGATGGGGGGAACTTGGGGAAAAAGGAGGATTGGGATAAAGGAAGGTTGGATAGGGGAGCACGGAAGCACAATTCTTAGTTAAGGGAGCCACCTTAGGGTTGGCAAGAGACTTGAATCTTCCATTTCTTGTATTTTGTTCGTGAAGCTTGTCTGTGTAGTTTCTGTTTGAATTTCTAAATGTTTCATTTCCAAATCTCCCCCAGTTTGGGTTTTCTTTACTGATTCTGTTTTGGTTCAAGTCTTGTATTTTCATTTATTTTCTTCCACTGTTTGTGTTTTACTAAATTTTTTAAAGAAGGGTTATTCATTTCCTCATTCTGTTTGCTTGTGTTTTACTGATTTTTTGAAGGACTTATTAATGTTTACTTTCAGGACCTCTATCTTCTTCATATAACCAGTTCTAAGATCTTTTCCTTGTGCTTTAGACACATTGGAATATTCAGGGCCTGCTGTGATAAGATAGCTGGGCTCTAGTAAATGAAGATCTAGTGGATACATATTGCTGTTATCGATTGTGCTTTTTTCACCTCTTTGTTTCCTGGTTTCTCTTTTATTTCTGAATTTTCAGAGTGTGATAGTTGTGAATGATCTGGTAGGAAATCCTCTTTGAACTTGAGAGTTGTGATCACTGAGGGTTCCAGACAAAATGTGTTTCCGGATATTGGGAGCAGACACTTAGGAATGGGGATAGACTAGAGGTTTGAAGAGGTTCACAGGAGGGAGGAGAGCAGAGTGTTCAACCTTGATCTGCTTCATTCGTGTCATTATAATGGAGGGTGACAGTGAAGAGAGGTCAGCCCAGAAGATCTGCTCTAGTGCTGGGGATGAGGTTGGAGGGTTGGGCCTGGCATCCCCCAAATACTGGGACCTTTTCTTGCAATTAGGCTTTACCTTCACCATCAACCTCTCCTGGGCACTCTTCATGGTGTCAAGCCTTAACATCCCTGCATGACTCCTTCAATCCTGGTGCTTCAAACTGATACTGAGGCTTCACCTTCTCTTCTGGCCTCTCACAAATCCAAACCTCAGATGCTCTCCATGATCCTTTCATGCCTTCAAAATTGACACCACTTGGTGCCAGGCCTCCTTAGCCTTATTCCCCAAGGAAGGGTGATTGTGCTTTCTGCCCATTCTGCAGCCCCATGATGCAGGACAATCAAATGCAATAGGGAGTCAAGTCAAAGCAGGAACTCAGTTTATTACTGTGAGTGTCAGCTTATATAGGATAAGTGACAATGTGTAATGTGGGGGTATCCAGCCAATGAGAGACAGCCAAGCCCTTCCTTTGGATGGAGGGGTGTCTACCTAGTTTTTGCTGTCTCACCTTACTCGGTTCCATCAAACTCAAGCCAGGCTTTTCTCTGTCCTACAAGCCTTGAGGTACACGCCCTGAACTTGAGCCAGACTTTTCTCAGTCCTACAGGCCCCAAGGTACAGGCCCTGAGATAATTTTGGTCCAGTACCTAAGAGACTGTTACACTTAGACTGCCAGAACAACGTATAACCTTGGCCACCTTTGGAACACAGCTTTTGTGTGTTGACCCTGAAGAAACATTTCAAAAGGTTTCCCCTCAATTATGATGGTCTCTTCTTAGTCATCACTAATGTCTCAGCTCCAGCTGTCCAGCATCAATTGTCTTACCAAAGCAAAAGTTTCATTTCAGTGGTGCTGGTCTCTTACTAATCATGACTGATTTTTCATCTCCAGCTGACCAGAACTAAATAGTCTTTTTTTCCCAAGTAAGAAGGGGTTTAGTTTGCTTTTAGTTCCTCATTCTACATTACTGTCAGGAAGCCAAGGTGGCGGGAACTTTAAACAGTTCTTTACAGTATCTGCACAGTCAAGGGGAAAGAGCAATAAATTAATGGATGCACCCATACATGTGCTAAGTTCATTCTCTTCTATTCATTCAGTCCATGGTGCAGCCCATGAAATGTAACCACATGCATTTAGAGTGAATCAACCCAAATTAGGAAAATCCTTCACAGGCATGCCATTAGGCCAACCTAATCTACATAGTCTCCCATTAAGAACCCCTTCCCATGTGATTCTACACTATGCCAAATAAACAATTAAAACCAACAATCAGAGTTGCTTACCCCATAACCATATTGGACTTTTACAGCAGTGGAAACTTCTTAGTGTTGCATACAGGGTTCATGGAGAAGTCCATGCTGTCTTAGCAACATGCATAGCACCTTTGAGGACTACAAGGACTATCTAACAGAAAGAAACCAACCACATTTTGGCACAAAAGCATATGCTCTCTTCAGCAGTAGTCTTACCATCAAATTCTGGTGGGAAACAATTACAAGTGGTGATTGTTAGTGTTGTTTTAGGTGTTAAGGGACTCACTAACTACAACAACTAGGAAGGGGGCAAACTTGTGGAACTGGGATTTTCATGTAATAACCTCTAGCTTCTGAGAGCAGTTAAAATAGTTCTTCCCCTGCCTGAGGCCTTCTCCTTCGTTTGGTACTCACACATTGCCTACTGTAATCCTTTTCTGAAATTACTGCTATTTCTTAGGCATTTTCATTCTTAGGCTTTGTTAGAGTGACATTGTGACATTGAAGTATAAAAAAAATATTTGATTTTTTATAAGAAATAAAGTTGGCAAAGTAACCTACTCTAAAGTAAACTATTGGCCCGTTACTTATGACCTGTTTTCCCTACACTTTTTTGTTTTTGAAATAAAATTTTTCATACACTATAATCTGATCAATGTTCCCCTCACCCAGCTCCTTACCCACCCAACTACATGCCTTCTTCTCTTCTTCCTCTCTCCCTCCATCCCTCTCCCTCTCCTTCTCCCCCTCTCTCCCTCCCCCCCCCCTCTCTCTCTCTCTCTCTCTCTCTCTCTCTCTCTCTCTTCTCTCAGAAATAAGCAAACTGGCAAACAAAAGAGCAAATCAGAATAAATACAAAACAAAAAAAGACAAAGAGGAAGCACAATAAACACTCTCACACAAAAAAATCTAAACCTATAAAAAACAAAATATGCCCAAACAAAGCAATATGATGCAAAAAGTCTATAAGAATACCATTTAGCTCATTTTGTTTTGCCCATCTACTTCTGACCATGGAGTCTACCCTCAAGTGTGGCTCACAAATGACCCTCATAGAGTCTTTAAGAAACTTTCAAACTTCCTTCTGAACTTCACAAATTGAGTCTCTATTATCTGTACTTCTCTCACCTTTATCTTCCAAGCTCCTACAGAAAGGCCTCTGATCTCTCAATGCTCAATGGCTTTTCTAGCCCAATGTTACAAAGTCCTTCCACAGTCCTTCACAAACATGGTCAGGTCTATGACAGCAATACCCAAAAATTCTTGTACCAATTTTTGTCTTAGAACTTCTCTTGTTGTGATGAAACACTGTTACAAAGAACCATTTGGGGAGCAAGCAATTTTATTTAAAATTCTCACATCATAGTTTATTATTAAAAGCAGTCAGGACAGGAACTCCAACAGGGCAGGAACCTGGAGATAGGGGCTGATGAAGGGTGCTGCTTACTGGCTTACTCAGCCTTGTAATGACTTAGTCAGCTTGCTTTCTTACAAAATCCGGAAACACAATCTTAGGGTGGTCACTATACACAATGGGCTAGGCTCTCCTGCAACAACTATGAATTAAAAAAAAAGTCCTGTAGACTTGCCTACAGCCTGATATTGAAGGCATTTTATCAATTGAGAGTTCCCCTTTCTAAATGACTCTATTTTGTGTCAATTTGATAAAAAACTAGCCGGGGCAGAGTTTTTGCTAGTACTACTGCCACAGAAAACCCACCTATCCCCATGGTTGTGCTGTATAGGAGAAGTGCAGTTTTTTTATTGTCCCTTCCTTCCAGTTGCCACAGAGATGTACTTCACTACTTGAAGGCAGGTTACAAGGAGAACACAACCTCAAAGACAGCATGAGAACAGTATTCGGCTTTCAAACTAGTTCTGAATAAGGAATGCCATAAAGTGTTGGGTCTCCAACTTGAGCACATAATATCAGAATCACACAGGAGGATGTTAAGATATATTTGGGGGACTTGACTTTAGATTCGTGATTAAACAAGTCTGAGCTGGGACTTAGGGGAAATAGTATTTCTAACAAGTTTCAAGACAGTGATGCTATGGCTAGTCCTAGACATTGGGAACCTCATCTAATAAGGGAATGGGAATGGGTTGGAAAAAGTTAATGTGCAATATATTAGTTATAGTGTGCAGAAAAAAATCACCTGTCATTGGTTAGAGATAAGACTACTATTATCTTGCTAAATGGACATAGTCTAAAACAGCCTTCTAAATTCATGTCTCTCTAGCTGTAGATTAGTTCAGCACCTCATCTGAGAAATTTCTTTGTGTGGTGAAATGTGGTTAATACAGAGACTGAGAACTGATCAAAGTAAGTATTTGTGGAAGGCTCAGCCACAAATGGCACATCTGTTTTCCATGTGTTCCCTTCCCTCAGGGCTCAGGGACTATTATAGAAAAGGGGGCAGGAAGATTGTAAGGGCCAGAGGTTGTGGAGGGCTGGAGCAAAACATTTTCTGGACATTCCAGGATCACTTCACTCATAAACTCACAGCAGCTATGGTTGCCTGCATACAATAGATCCAGTTAACATTCCAGTATGTAGGGGTTTCTGCCCATTAATTGAGGAGATACTGGCAATTGATGGCTGCTAGGAGAAGATTCAGTTTTCTTCTAGGTCTCTGGTAGGTCAAGCACACTCCAACTGTATGGCCCCACATATAGAAGGATATGGACAGCACTAATGGGATATGGTGGGTTATAAAAAAAGAGGAGGTAGCAGTAGATCAGGATGATATAGGAGGATAAGTGTACACATGTATGAAATTCTCAAAGAATTGATAAAATAAATATGTTAAAAAGCAATCACCTGTGTAGGTTTTATAATTGTAGCATATTTTCCAAATCACCCGCTCAGTAGTCTATAGTAGAGCCCAAAGATAGATGTTTGGTTTTTTTTATTGTTTTTATTGAGCTATATATATTTCTTCACTCCCCTCCCTTCCTCTCCCCTCTCCATCTACCTTCTCCATGCTCCCTACACTCCCAATTTACTCAAGAGATCTTGTCTCTCTCTACTTCCCATGTAGATTAGATCCATGATCTTAGATCCAGACCTTAGGATCCTCTTTTTTGTCTTAAATTCTCTGGGATTGTGAATTGTAGGCTATTTTTTCTTTGTTTTATGTCTAAAAGCCACTTATGAGTGGGTACATATTATATTTGCCTTTCTGGGTCTGGATTACCTCACTCAATATAATGTTTTCTAGATCCATCTATTTATTTGCCTGAAAATTCCAAGATACCACCATTTCTATTCTGCTGTGTAGTATTCCATTGTATAAATATACCACATTTTCCTTATCCATTCTTCAATTGAGGGGCATTTAGGTTGTTTCCAGGTTCTGGTTATAACAAATAATGCTGATATGAATATAATTGAGCACATGTCCTTGTGGTATGATTGAGCATCCTTTGGGTATATACCCATAAGTAGTATGGCTGGGTCTTGAGGAAGGTTGTTTCCTAACTTACTGAGAAATCACCATACTGATATCCAAAGCAACTGTACCAGTTTGTATTCCCATCAGCAATGCAGGAGTGTTCCCTTTATCCCAAATTCTTGCCAGCATATGCTGTTATTAATGTTTTTGATCTTGGCCATTCTTATGGGTGTAAGATGGAATATTAGAGTTGTTTTGATTTGCATTTCTCTGATGGCTAAGCATGTTGAGCATTTCTTTAAGTGTCTTTAAGCCATTTGAGATTCCTCTGTTTAGAGTTCTCTGTTTAGTTCTGTATCCCATTTTTTCATTGGATTATTTGGTCTTTTGATGACCAATTTCTTGAGTTCTTTGTATATTTTTGAAATCAGCCCTCTGTCCAATGTGGGGTTGGTGAAGATCTTTCCCATTCTGTAAGCTGTCATTTTGTCTTGTTGACCATGTCCTTTGCTTTACAGAAGCTTATCAGTTTCAGGATGTTCCGTTTATTAATTTTTGCTCTCAGTGTCTGTGTTTCTGGGGTTATATTTAGGAAGTGTTCTCCTGTGCCAATACATTCAAGCGTACTTCCCACCTTTTAAAGAAGAGCTGCCAAGAGCTCTTCCAAAGTAATTTTACATCCCTACAAATGACTAAACGTCTCAATTTCACCACAGCCTTCACAGAACTGGTTGCTTTCCCTTTCCCTTATTGAACTGTAGTACAGTGGTGACCATGCCTTGTTATCTTTTGCTGTTTGAAGTATGTTAGGCAGAAGAGAACTCTAGTGGATGAACTGGTACCTTTCTTAAACATGCTTTAGCTTCCTCCCACACTCATTTCCTAAGTTGTTGGCAAATCTCACATATTACCTTATCTAGACGCTTGTCCCTTAAATCCAAGCCAATGAATGACCCATATGGAGATACAAAGGTAGCCCTGTTGCTGCAAGTTAGGGATGACTCTGTGGTGTCAGGTTTGTTCCAGAGCTTCCTCGTGTGACCAAACTGAAGAGAGTCACCTGCTGAGCCCACATTCTTGCCAACTCCATGGGTACTCAGTCCATTTTCCTTTGTTTTGACCTGTTCTGCTGAGAACAATCCCTAAAGAAATCATCCACATATGAATCTTGTTTACACTCTGTAAGAAGGAAATATTAAGATATTAAATAAATAAAAATATAAACCACAACATATTCTTAAAACTGGATGTGTACTTCTTTAGAACTTTTCAGGTCACTCCAGGTTGTTAGGTATTTCTCCACCATCGTACAGAGTAGGCAGGGTCCAGTGCTGATAATGGAAGAGCCAGAAGTTATAGGTGGCTGATTTTTTCACTAGATATACTCTTGTCTTTTTTCATTGTGGTTTGCCTGCCTCTGTCTCCTTTCTTCTTTCTATGGTTACTATTACCATGGCATTCTTTCTGAGAGTGTCTCCTATCTCCTCATCCCAACTTCTTTTTCCTGTTGGTTTGCCTCTGAAGCTGATAATTATAGGTGGTAAGTGAAAGGACCTTGCCAGAATGATCATGAGCTAGTGATCTAGGACCAGTATCCCAAGAGTCTCACTCAAACAGAGTGTGAGTTATGCACAGGTGTTCAAGTGATTTTAAAGGAACTGTACTTCTCCTATATCATGCCCAAGGAAGACACCCTGAATGCGTTGCAGAGTGAACAGATAGACATACAGACACAGCTAAAAAGCTAGTGTTTGCTACCCATGGTATCCAATTCTCTCTATATCTTGCTCTCTCTGACTTGAGATGACTTAGATGATACAAATTAGCAATAAGAATACAGGGTAGCACTCATCTCAGGGAGCGTTACTCTGGTTCCATGGTGTGCCTCTCTTGCGCTTTGGTGTGTGACTCCTAGAAGCAGGTGGGATAAGTCTGACAGATGCTAACTCAGCATTGTTTCTTGGTGCTGGTCTGTGGCAATATTCTTCCATAACTTATTCAAACAGGTCCTCTTGTGTGACCTCAATGGAGCAAAACATACCAGTGTTCAATAGACAGCTCTACTGGCTTGTTCTCATGCACTAGCCTACCTTAAAGATTTGGTGTAAGGCAGTCCTTGATATTTTTATTGATTGATTTATTGATTCTGTGTGTATTCATAGGAGTGCACACATTCTACAACTCATGTGAGGAGATTAGAGGATATTTTTGGAGTTGGTTCTTGTTTCTCATCTTGCTGAGACAGAAGATTTCTTGTTTCTGCTATGCAATGTTCTCCAGGATAGATGGTCTGTGAAATTCCAGCTGATATTCCTGTCTCTGCCTCCCATGTCACTATAGGCATGCTGGGATTAAAGATACATGCCACCACATCTGGCTCTTTCTGTGAGTTCTGGGGATCAATATCAGGCCTTCACGGTCACATGACAAATGCTTTTACTAGTTAAGCTGTCTTAAAGAAGGTCCTTTTTCTTTCTTCACTCTTTACTTCAAACTTGGCTTCAAGGGTTGTGTTTGATGAATTTTCCAGAGTTCTATAACTCAGGCTTAGTATCTTGGAAACTCACAGGTATAGTTGAAGTAGAAACAAGAGGCAAGATTCTTCTGGTTAAGGCTTCCAAGAGCAAGGTCCTTTGGTTTGTGTCTATCTAATATCTACATAAAGTCACTCAAGTCTCAGCATGGCTCAAAAAAGAATGCACTGGAAGTCTTTAGCAACCTCCTTAATTTAAGTGTCAAGGATTATTCCTGAACAAAATTCCCTGGTCAGATGATTAGGGAATTTACATCTGGATGGTGATTAGGGCTTTCAAGGGAACACAAAGTAATATACTCTTGAGGAGGGCAGTGTTTGCCTCAGGTGCCACAACATAAGCTTATCTATGAAAGTCCTGATGATTTCAGTATTTAGAAAAACAATGTATAGATTCTTCATTTTATATGAAAGCATTTTTAATATATGCAAAGGACCTATAGGTTTAAAAAATGCTCTGACACATCATGAGACAAGAAACCTCCAAAGATGCTCTTGAACTCATTTGTATTGGCCATCTGTTTCTGGGCATGCAGCCTACCCTTGAAGGCAGTCTGTTTCTCTAATGGGACTCACAGGAAGAAAACAAATTTTTTTATTTGCAAGTGGTTATCAGTGTGGGATTGCTTTTGGCTTAGGGATAGGGACATGTGTTCACTTTCCCTTTCAGCTCAAGGACCCCATCTAATTCAGACCCATGCAGGCCCTGTGCATGCTGCCTCAGTCTTTGTGAGTTCATAAGTGCATAAATCACATTGCTTCCTTGTTTCCTTGGTATCATCCATGCCCTCTGGCCCTTATATTTTTTCTATCGCCTCTTCCTAGGGATTTGATATCGTCACACTGTCTGTCCATGAGTCTCTGTATTTATTCTCAGTGACTGCAGAAGGAAGGAAGTTTTTCTGATGGTGCCTGAGCAAGGCACTGACCTATGAGTATAGCAGAATGCCATTAGGAAGAGTTTTATTGTTACTTGTTTTATAGACCAGGAATATTTATTTTTGCCCTAGGTCTCTGGGCTATCTAGATTTAGGTTCTAGGTCACTCAAACAGTATCAAGTATGGATTTTATCTCCTGGAGTGGGCCTTAAGTCAAATCAGATCTTGGTTACTTCCACAAGCTTTGTACCACTATCTCAGCAGTGTATCATACAGGCAGGTCACCACTGTAGATCAAAGGTTTTGTAGCTGGGTTGGTTTTTATTTTTCTTTGTTGCTGAACTGCAGAGTACCTTCCAGTTGATAGGGGGCAAGGCTCAATATAGGCAACACCTTGAATTTTCCATGTTCCATAAGTTGTGTAGGTGTTGTTTTCAGCAATAGGTCTTTAATGTCATTTGTTTGTTAGTTTTCTTTTGATAAAGGGCATCGCCATGTAGCTCTAGCTGTAATTGAACTCACTATGTAATCCAGGCTGGCCTCAAATTCACAGAGATCCACCAGTGATGTGGGATTTCTTTCTGTATACCATTGATTAATAAAGAAGCTCCTTTTGATCAATGGCTTAACAGAATATAGCCAGGCTAGGAAAGATATATAGAGAGAGTAGACAGAGTCAGTGAGAAGCTGTGTAGCTGCCACCAAAAGAGACAGACACCAGAACTTTGCCCATTAAACCATGACCTCGTGGTGATGCACAGACTAATAGAGATGGATTGACTTAAGATGTAAGAGATAGCTAGAAATATGTTTAAGATATTGGTCAAACAGTATTGCAATTAATACAGATTTCTGTGTGATTATTTTGGGAGTCTGGGTAGACAGGAAACAAACAAGTAGCCTCCACCAACACAGCAGCCTTTGCCTCCTGAGCGCAGAGATTAAAGTCATGTGCCACTATGTGTAGCCCCATATTTTTTTAACTGAGAAGAAGAGTAGGTTGGGGAGAGAGTTTTCAAAATCCTTTCCTATTTTCACAAGCAAATTCCTGGTAGCTCCCATAGTTGTGAGCTTAGAGAAAGTAGAAGATGCTTGCTAACATCCCTCTGACTTTAGACAGCACTGGTAGAAGAAGGCGATGATGGGCTGGGTGGATATCATTCGTTGCAGAAAATAAAGAGAAGTCATAAAAGAAGCATACAGGATAAGCCCAGTAGGAGGCATGTACAGAAGTTACCCTAAGTGAGTGGTAACTATTATCATTGACACAGACGAAAATAACCTTGCAGAAGATGCTCATTCTATGGAAGGATGAGCATCATGGCCTTTCCAAATGATTCTTCTTTTTTTTTATTTGTCATATTAGGAATGGAACACAGGTCATTGTATGTGCTAGGCAAGTGTTCTACTACTAAACTATACTCACTCCTCTTATTTGGTTTTTAAATATTGCTTGGTGTGTAAAAACCCTTTGGAAAGTTGTCAAATGTACAGAGAAGTTGCAAGAGTATAACTCGATTTACCTATTGTTAAGATCTTGTTACATTTGCTCAGTTAGTTGGAGAGATCATTTCGCTTTTCATAAAAATACTTCAGATAGCACGGCATAAAAATAAGAACTTTTTTTTGAATGGTCACACACAATTATCAACTTAGGAAATAAAGCATTAGAATTCTATTGCATGTAATTATATTATCTATGTTATGTTGTTTAGTCTCCTTTCTAGACACACAAAATGCACTGTAATCCTAATGTTCAGTACACCAGAATGTGACTGAATTTGAAAATATGGCCATTATAGATGGATTGATGATGAGGTCATACTGGTCCTCAATTAAATGCTGCTTGTTTTCTTTTAAGAAAACAGTTGTGCAAAGACAGAGGCATGCAAAAACAATAGCCACAGAAACCGAGATTGGCGTGATGAGGTTTCAAACCAAGGAGTCAAGGGTTTCTGGCAAACCACTGGAAACTAGGAAGAGTCAGGGCAGAGTCCCTGTGGGTTTCAGAGAAAGTGTGGTCCTTCCCACATCTTAATCCCAGATTTCTGGCCTCCAAAGCTGTAAGATGATAATTTTTCTTTTCATTATTTTAAGTCATATAGGTTGTGACAATATATTACAGACACTCTAGGAAACTATGTTCAAATTTACATTTTAGATAATGTAAGCGGCGTAAATAACCAGGCTAACTTAATATGAAACAGCAAATTTTAATGAAGGGATAGCTTACAACATCAGGGATCCAGCGATGAGCAGGAAATACAAAAAAAGAGAGCAGCGGGGCTCATGCTCGCCAGATTTATATGTAAACATTAGCCCAAGGCGAACATGCCCCCTAAGGGGCTGGGCTATTTCTACAAGATAATAACCTTTATCTAATACTGTTTATAGATGTGCTTTCTAGATAAAGGATCCAAATAATTGCAATTACTTATGCATTTTCTTTATTTTCCTTCAATATAGAAGTGTGCACTAGGAGGCTTATCTTCCCCACCGTTATCATTTTAATACCACAGACAAGTGCTCTTAAAACATGTTCTGTAATATATTTGTGTGGCTTTTCTATATAATTTGATCTAGACCAAACACTTTTTAGTAAAATTTCCACATAGGTGTTGCTGGCATGTGTTTCTTAGTCCTTGTTCCCCAGAAATGAGGTAGCTTCAGTGTGTCTCATCATAGGAAGGAACATGTTTGATCATTGCTTAAGTTAATACAATTATAAAAGTACCTCTTCCCCTTCATAATGATCTGATCCATGAGTGGGTATTCTGCCTGTATTACCCTTAACAAACTCATCTGGAACTGCTAGATAGCCTTCAAATTCTGATCTGTGAGGTGTGTTTCTTCACTTTCATACCACATTCCCACATCTAAGTCTAGAGCAGAGCACCTTCCCAAAGAGGACTAGTATACAGTTTCTACTCCAGGAAAATAATATGGATCCAAGGGCCACAAAAAAATGATAGGGGTCACAAAAGAGACAGAAAAGCAAAACTTATGGTGAGAAGTTGGTCACAGCTAAAGTCAACCCCCTGTAGTTATGAGCCCCAAAGCTGTGGACTCAACCAGCTGCAGATGGGAAGTAGAGAGTTTCTGTGCAGAGCTTGTACAGATTTTCTTTCCTTGCCATTATTCTCTACCCAGTGTAGTATGGGGATCATTTGCACAGAATTGCCATTGTGTGTGGTATTAGAAACATACAAATATGCTTACATTATATGAAAGTATTATGCCATTGTATACAAGAGACTTGCACATTTGTTGCTTTCGGTATTCACACGAAGTCCTGGAATCACCACTGTATGGATACCGAAGGATGGCTATCTAGCTATAAACAAGAGTTTTCAGTAGTAGTTGTAAGTGTTGCCATGCTTGAGTGTCGTGGCTATCAGGGATGCCTTCTTTAGCCAAAGGAGCAAAGCGCAGTCTCTGTGAGTTTTGGAGTTAGATGGTGTCATCTGGAGTCTGCCTTGTTATGTATACATCCCATTATTGGCCCCTCTCTCAATGACTTCCTCTGTAAAATAGAAACAGTGATTATTCATTTCATATTTTTTTTTGTTTGGTTGGTTTTTGGTTTATCGAGACAGGGTTTCTCTGTAGCTTTGGGGCCTGTCTTGGAACTAGCTCTTGTAGACCAGGCTGGCCTCGAACTCACAGATCTGCCTGCCTCTGCCTCCCGAGTACTGGGATTAAAGGTGTGCACCACTGCCCGGCCTTATCTTGTATTTTTAAAGTTTACCAGAGGGAGTGGATGCAATCTGCCTCAGAGGCTGGAGGATCTAGCAATGTTTGCTACCTTTTCCCCCCCTAGTTCATCAGCCTTGCCAAACTGAGAATGATGTAGTTTTCTTAATGGGTAACTAAAATAAACATTTTAATACAGACATGAATTTTCCCTCAGAGTTTCTAGAACTTTCCCAATTTGTTATCAATATATGTTTTCAGTTTCATAACTTCTAGTAGTTTCTATATGTAGTTTAACTTTATGATACTTGGTATTAAATTTACAGTTATATATATATTTGTATTTTATATGTTCTTGTGTGTATTATTGTCTATTTTCCATTATTAAAGCAAATATAAATGCAACAAGTTAGTATCTTGGTGAGAGTCAGGTCAAAACCAAACATGGCCAAGAAATAACCTTCAGTTAAAAAGGACAGCTTGTGGTTTTCCCCTTGTCCCCAAGGCAATGCTTTCTCCAACAAAGTAAGGTTGGAGGTTTTATTTACAAAACCACAAATCGTAAAGTCTTTTAGCAGTTGCTGCATTCAAGAGCATACTCTGTTCACATACTCAAAAGGCTAAATTGGTGGGCAGAAACATTAATGGGCATGCTCACAAATGTTTCAGATGAAGGCTGGGAAGATGGCTCAGCAAGTAAAGGTGCTTGCTGTCAAGCCAGGAAAAAAAATGATTTTGATTGCTCTGGACCCACATGTTGAAAAAAAGGGGTACCAACTCACACAAGTTATCCTCTGACCTCCCCCTCATAAATTTATTTTTTTTTAAAGTTTCAGATGAAAGAGAAGGGGGCAAGGGATTTGAAGGTGCATTAGTATAGAAGTTTTCTCTTAAAGGGGTTTGCCTACTTAGGGGTTAAGAGCAATCATGCTCTTGTTGGATCCTGTGAGGCACTCAGCAAGCCACTGTATTTTGAAATTTGTTTCCTTCTTTGTAAAATACAGGTTGAGGTTCATACCCGAAATTTTTGTTTCCTACATACCTTATATACACAGATGAGATCATTTTAGGAAATGTGAGGATTTCTTCAGCTGTTGAGGCTTCCTTGAGCTTGAAGGGGTTATCTGTTTTGGTCTCAAGTATGTGTGGACCATACTTTAGGTTGCATACAAATACATTATCTTCACACAGGGAAGACTCAAGTGAGAGTCGTTTGGGTGTCTTTTCATTCTATGTAGGGTCCTGCACATTTGACTTCATAAATGACTCCCAAGCTACCCTTAAAGCTGAGCACCTGCAACCTAGAACTGGCCAGAGCTGAACTACACCCTGAAATCTCAAAAGCAGCAGCCAACATTTTTTTAGCATGAAACCAAAAGCTGGGTTCTTCCCTCCCATCTGTCAATTATAACACACAATTCATACTTACAGTTGAAATTTCTCCACAACTGTATCTAAGGGTCTCTGGAGATTTCCTAAAATACTACTGAGAAAGAGTGACAGTCTGAGAGCAAACTTTTTGTGTCTACCATCTTTATTTAGTATCAGCCTGTAGTTAGACAGAATATTGGAACAGAAAAATGTTATTTTGAGGACTTTCTTCATGTTAAAGAAGGCATCTCCTTAAGTAACAAACTGGAAATATTAATCCCTAGTCCCCGAGTCGTGAATTTTACATCTGTCAAATGGAATGTATTAGGATTTTCTGGATGAAGAAAAAAAAAAACCACAGGACTTTGTGTGTGTGTGTGTATGCTTGAGACATTTATTTAAGAGACTGACTCACAATCATGAAGACTTTGCAAATTCAATCTTCTGCATAGACTGCAAGATAAAAACTTTTGGAAAAGTTGCAGCTTGAATCTTAAAGCCAGCTACTGGAAGAATTCCTTTTTTGCTTAGAGAAAATCAATTCTTATACTATTAGGGCCTTCAATTTAATGGAGGAAGATTTGCTTTACTCATAATCTACTAATTTAAATATTAATTTCACCAAAGGTCGGAGACATGACTCAGTGGGTGGAACTGCAAACTTGAGCTCCCGAGTTTCGATAGCAGTACCTATAGAAGAATAGGACATGATGTATACCTCTGCATCTCTAGAGCTAGGGAGCTGCTCAGGGGATAAATGGAGAGAGGCAGATCCTTGGGTTCAGAGACAGTCAGTCTAGCAGAAAGCTCAAGATTCAGCCAAAAAGTGATATTATCTCAGAAAGTAAGGAAGAGAGCAATTGAGGAAGATATGTGACTCTGCACTCACACCTCCACACATGCATACACAGACAAGCGCAGCCTCCTGCCTCTACATAAATGAAAACCAAAAATTAAAAAAAAAAACTCATCCAAAATCACCTTCATAGAAATACTTAAAATGCTTTGGAAAAATATTTAGATATGATGTCTCATATATGTTAAAACATAAAATACATCATTACATGGGAATAATAATGTCTAACTTTTAGAAGATTTAATGAAATTTATGTAAATTTTAAAAGATGAGCTCTCCACAGATATCTATAATACCTCTTACTGTTTTCTAATTTTTTGAAATTAGTGATGTGGGAGTGTCATATCAATCTGTTGATTTCATTGGTTAAGCAATAAAGAAACTGCTAGGCCCATTTGATAGGCCCACCTTTAGGTGGGAGGAGTAAACAGAACAGAACTCTGGGAGGAAGAGGAAGTGAGGTCAGACTCCGCAGCTCTCCTCTCCGGAGCAGACGCTTTAGAGAGACGCCATGCTACCCGCTCCAGGGAAGATGCACGCTATGAAGCTCCAACCCAGGATGGACTTAGGCTAGAATCTTCCCGGTAAGACTGGTGCCACAGATTATTAGAGATGGGTTGATTGGGATATCAGAATTAGCCAGTAAGGGCTAGAGCTAAGGGCCAAGCAGTGATTAAATGAATACAGTGTCTGTGTAATTATTTCGGGGCATAAGCTAGTCGGGCAGGTGGCTGGGGTGTTGGGGGACGCAGCCCCGCCGCTGCTCTTATTACTACAAATTAGAATTTCTTTTAATTATATCACAATCCAGAAATTACATATGCTATCAGTTGGTTTTGAGTGTTTACATTTTCCTTCAGATTAGACTTGTGATGTTACTTTAGACTTACTATTTTTAAATTGAATTTTATTGGCTAACTTTTTATTAGCATGTATTATTCTATATTCTTTTTCAGTGCCTTCTGTTTTTTTTTAATTAAAAATTTCTGCCTCCTCCCCCCTCCCATTTCTCTCTCCCTCCATCCACTCCCTACCCCTCCATCCCCTCCCCCTTTCTCTCCAGTCCAACGAGCAGTCAGGGTTCCCTGCCCTGTGGGAAGTCCAAGGTCCTCCCCACTCCATCCAGGTCTAGGAAGGTGAGCACTCAAACAGGCTAGGCTCCCACAAAGCCAGTACATGCAGTAGGATCAAAACCCAGTGCCAATGTCCTTTATTTATGGCTAGAAACCAAATATGAATGAGTACATCCCATGTTCCTCTTTTTGGGTCTGGCTTACCTCACTCAGGATAGTGTTTTCTATTTCCATCCATTTGCATGCAAAATTCAAGTAGTCATTATTTTTTACTGCTGAGTAGTACTCTAATATGTATATATTCCACACTTTCTTCATCCATTCTTTCATTGAAGGGAATCTAGGTTGTTTCCAGGTTCTGGCTATTACAAACAATGCTGCTATGAACATAGTTGAGCATATACTTTTGTTGTATGATAGGGCATCTCTTGGGTATATTCCCAAGAGTGGTATTGCTGGGTCCAGGGGTAGGTTGATCCCGAATTTCCTGAGAAACTGCCATAGCGGACAATGAGGACTGCTGGGAAGTCAAGAACAATGGCACTGGGTTTTGATCCTACTGCACGTACTGGCTTTGGGGGAGCCTAGGCAGTTTGGATGCTCACCTTACTAGACCTGGATGGAGGTGGGTGGTCAGGACAGGGAACCCTGATTGCTCTCTGGGCTGACGAGGGAGGGGGACTTGATTGGGGGAGGGGGAGGGAAATGGGAGGTAGGGGCGGGGAAGAAACAGAAATCTTTAATAAATAAATTAATTAATTTTAAAAAAATAAATAAAATGTGAAGACACCCCCCCCCACACACACACTCTGAGCCACAACCTCTGCTGGAAGCCTATACAAGAACACTAATGAAGGAAGCTTTTGCTCTTTGCCTGTTTGTTCTTGCCTTGTTAGCAAGTCCATCCCTTCACTGGCATTAGAGACTGCTTCTTTGGGATTCTGGTGTATACTGAGGAATCCAGCATTGTAGACTGAGCAACTACTGGATTTGTTGTTGGACTAGTTGAGCCACAGCATTTAAGCCATTTTAATAAACCCATATCTGTCTGTCTGTCTGTCTGTCTTGAGAGAGAGAGAGAGAGAGAGAGAGAGAGAGAGAGAGAGAGAGAGAGATTCATTCTATAAAATCTGTTACTCTAGAACAGTGGCTCTCAACCTCTGGCTTAAATGACCCTTTAACAGGAGTTGCCTAAGACCATTGGAAGACACAGATATTACATTACAATTCATAACAGTAGCAAAATTACACATATGAAGTAACAGCAAAAATAATTTTAGGGTTGAGGGTCACCATGACTTGAGGAACTATATTTAAAGGGTGGCAGCGTTAGGAAGTGAACTACTCTAGACTTGAGAGAATCTTGACTAATAGAAAGAGTAAAATGAACACTTTTTGGTCAACCTTGAATAATTTTTGCTTGTATTCAAGAGTCTTAAGGTTCCCAAATGTTTTCTTATTTAGAATGACACAGTTAGTATAGGGCTAAAGACATGGGCTATTCTTCAAAGAAAAATGCATAGTACCAATTACTCTAACTGGTAACAATGGTTCTCAACCTGTGGGTCACAACCCCTTAAGGATGAACAACCCTTTCACAGGGATTACATATCAGATATCCTACATATCAAATATTTATATTTTGACTCAAAACAGTAACTGTTGGGTCCAGGTGGGTCATGCAAAGATGGGGACAGACCACTAAAGTCTAATAAACCAGAAGCAAAAGCTTCTCAATCTCAGGAGGTCCCATTTATTCAACGAGGCCCTTAATGTCTGTGCTGCTGGGGTTATAAGTAGAAAGTGGTCTCCTGTGCCCGTGTGTTGTAGAGTACTTCCCACTTTCAATGAGGACTACTGAGAACTCAAGAACAATGGCAGTGGATTTTTGGTCCTACTGCACGTACTGGCTTTGGGGGAGCCTAGGCAGTTTGGATGCTCACCTTACTAGACCTGGATGGAGGTGGGTGGTCCTTGGACTTCCCACAGGGCAGGGAACCCTGATTGCTCTTCGAGCTGATGAGGGAGGGGGACTTGATGGGGGGGAGGGGGAGGGAAATGGGAGGCGGTGGCGGGGAGGAGGCAGAAATCTTTAATAAATAAATAAATTAAAAAAAAGATTACATCTTCTGTATGGATATATGTTCATGGCAAAAAAGATAATCAATAACAATAAAATGATAGCAAATAATCTTGGAAAAAAACAGAAGCAAACTTTATTCCAGAAACCAGATTCCATGAAAAAATAAAATAAATAAAATAAAAAATCCCCATGGGGCACAAAAAGCTTATCAGTTATCTGAGACTACAGCCAGAGATGGATTTTGTGAGCAAAGACTGGTTTCTGAACCCAACTTTTTATAGTAGGCGTACCAGTCATTAGGTCTGAACAAAGGAATTTTTACAATCTCGTGTTCAAACTCAGATACAGATTGTCTTACATTACAATCTTCATTCACAGAGTTTTTCAGTTAAACTAGTGTTTGTATTTAATCTGCTGTCTTCCTTGGTTCTTCCAGGTAGTGTTTACCAAAGCCCTGTGCTCTCCCTTTGATGCTGCCAGTTTTATATAGCAGAGATAATGCATAACCCAGAGGTCATATATCTATCTCCCAAGAGTTGACTCAGCTCATATCCGTAGGCTAGCTCTCAGTTTGCAGAGAGATGCTTTGGCCTTCTAAATAGAGCTATGGGTTGTAAAGTGGAGTAACCCACTGTGAATAGTTAATCCTTAAACTGCTGAGAAAGCTGCTGACAGTCTGTTCTCATTCTCCTAGGCTTACAACTTTATATTTCTTTATTTCTACATTCTTATTTCTGGAAACCTCATTTTAATATTCTTATTCTTTGATCCTTCATAACAAAATTACAGTTATGAAGTACCAACAAAAATAATTTTATGGTTGGGGTCACCGCAGCATGAAGAACTGTCAACAAAGCGTTAGGATGGTTGAGACCCACTGCTCTAGAAAATAAAGTCTGCTTCAAATACTGTACTTTAAGTCAAGCTCACTGGTTTTGTAAAGCAGCAAACCCAACTCATTCCCTTTAACTACAGCTCCAGGACAAATACCCCTCCCTCCTTTTAAACAGACAGGAAAAAGGCCTGTACTTATTATGGTAGGTAAGAAGTTTCCAGGCAGTTGATCCTTTGCTGCTGAGGCAATTTTCTCTGTAGTCAATTTCTGTGGGAGGCAGCAGAATGACTCTGTTGACTCCCACAGACTAGGAACATTTTCATGAAAAAGAACATGATTTTGCATCTAATTCCCTTGTAGGAAGATTAAAAAGAAGGGCTTTTTAAATTGGAATGTTTTTCAAGTCAGAGCCCAGCAGGTCAAGGTGGCTGAGATTTCATCTGTGACACTGGTTATTGTTTGTGAGTGACAGTGGGACATTTTATACAAAGGTAGCTGGAGGCAGCACAAAAACAGCCTTAGGGGCTGGGAGGCAGTGGGGAGGCCAGGTATAAAGAACAGGGTGGTGCTGTGGAAGGAAAAGCTGAAGTGGAGGCCCAAGGACTGCTTGTTGTCATTGTAGTGCACATAATACCGGGAAACAGACTGAATTTCAAAGACATGGGGCAATTTATCCACAATCTTTTTTCCTGAGAGTGAATTACTTATTGAACAGCAGGAAAAGCAATGTTGGCAGTCTTTCTAATGAAGTTGATGGGTCATATCCCACAGAGGAACTAGAGAGCACAGTTGGAGCCCTCTCTCTGCTTCCTTGTCAAGGAAGATACCCCACAGCAATTTGTGAGCAGCCCATACGATTCTGATCAGAATTTCTATTTCTTCCTAACTACTATTAATAATAGTAAAAGTTTTCTTTGGAGACTTTTTTTCTATCAATGCCAAAAGCTAGCTTGTTGGAAGAATCAGAATAGGTCTCGGGATATTTTCCTGTAGTTATAGATATGGCAGAAATACATGGGAAAGATAATCATAGAGTACTCTCATATGGTACTCATCCCATACTCATCTCATAGAGTACTCATCCCAATAGGCACTTATTGGATTATAGCTAGTCTCAGCGCAAATCAATAGCTATTGAGGTCTGGACTCAGGTCAATGTCTTATTCCTTCCATACATGTTCTAAACAGGCCCAACAGCATGGGGATTCAGAGAGCAGATGAGATCAGGCTCATTTACCATAGTATGGCAATAGATAATAGCCCACTCCAAAGACCCTACAATGAGATACATGGAGTGCTATGACTGAAGATGGGACTCAGCTCAGCTGCCTATTGTTGGGTGACCTTGGATAAGTAAGTCACTTTTTTCTCTATTCCTCAGGTTCTCATTCATGCCAAGGGAGTGCTGCCCTCCCAATCTCATTTGTACAGTGCTTAGGGAATTACATGCGAGAATAAATGTGGCTTGACATCAGAAAAGGCAGCACCTTCCTTTACTTTTAAGGAACATAGATTAAGGCAAAGAATAACTCTATCTGGGTGCCTTTTCAGACACCATCTCAGCTCGAGATGGCTATACTGCTCTGGTCTCTGTGGCAAAGGCTGAGAGTGTACTTCCAAGGGATACTTAGAAAGCTCTGAGTCAGGAATGAAGCGTTTACCTCTTTTATCCTCTCTTAAAAATCAGGGGCTAATACTGTGCCCTCTTTGGGTTGGTGTGATGAGCATGCCAAAGCTATGTTGGGGCACAGAGAAATAATATATGCATGCATGTACCATAGCAAATGCAAACATACAGGGGGTAAAAGTGAAAAGAAAGAATGACAGTGTGGCTTATAGAAAGTTGTTTTTTAGCACCTGACTGACTCATTTTTTATTCATTTTATTCTCCCTCCCTTTCTGTGAGTTAGGTCACAGAATATATTCCCTTTGCTTGGTATTATACAATAACAGTGACCAAAACATCTTCTGTCTTCTGTCTGGTAAACATATATTGAATAAATGTGTCTTGATGTAATGGAGAAGGCATATGGCCTTTCCATATTTTTTTCCTTGAAGGTAAAGCCTAAAAGAGCTATTTCTAAGATTAGTATGCCATACACAGACTAGAAAACAGCTGTTGCTTCCATGTAAACTCCAGCATTCTTAAAATAGATGAGAGAAAAGATGTGTTTATTTTTCTTTTGGCTGTCATTCTTATTTTTTAAAATGTCTTTACAGGATGTTGTAAGAGCAATTCTTAGAAATAGGAAAGATTTCAAAGGCCATAGCATAGGTGACTTTCAAGTTAGCATTTTATCATCTTACACTGATTCCTACAACAGTTTCTCTTTCATTTCAAGTCGCTTAGTAGCTCTATTCTTCTGTATTTAAATTGCTTGATTTCCATAAGCCTAAATTTTGTTTCTCAAATGATAGTCTTAGTCAAGGTATTCCCAAAGGCCCCTTTCATATTCAACTTTCTGTGATTCTGTGACTTTAGGAAGAATACCACAAGAAGCCAGAGCTGGAAAGAGTTGGATTAGAGGGGTGAAATTACTACTAGAAATCTGTCCCAGTTAGAAATTATGTTTGTTGTTTCTCTAACATGATGGCATTCCAGTGTTATTCAGTGATATTTGTAGGTCTTTTATGCCAGGGGTTCATGTTTACTTGAGTACTTAGGCAGAACAGTAGATCTTCTGCCTTTAAACAATGTTTGTGTTGCTCTTTTAACAAATGCATAATTGGTGCTGGCAAAATGAATACATTAGATATAATTTCTTCAGTTGAAGGATTCAGAAAACCTAGCTAGAATTAGCACAATGCAAGCTGCATTCTGCAGGTTGTTATAGATAGACAGCCCTTTACATTTCCATTATCCCATAGAAAAGGAAGCTTAGGCAAGGCATGCTGGGATACATTATGTCTCAGGCTGCAAGCAGACCACTTGATTTCCTTATATGCCTAAAGGCATAAGTAACAAACAATGCCACACCAGTTTGGAATTATGATTAATAGGGTGGTATTTATTTAAAGGGGAAAAAACTTACAGATCACCGTCCCAGACAACAGCCCTCTGTGCAACCAGGAAGGCAGTCTAGTCGCCTGCAGAGCAGGAAGTGAAGAAAGAGAGGAGAGGGAAGTGGCCGCTTTTTTAAAGGGAGAGAGACCACGCCCCAATGGGCTGGTATCTCAGTGGCTATAGGCTGGAGGAGCGGAAGGACCTCCCGCAACACCTCCCCCTTTTGTTTAAGTAAGAGAGTTCTAAACCTACTATGAAATTATATACAATAAGTACAAATATCCTATTCTAACTAGCTTAGGTCTTATATAATAAATAACTTGGCCAAGTCATGAGAGAAAAGTAGCTACATTTATATAGTCTTCAACCCCATCGAAGATCTGAGAAGGGAAATAATGTTACCTGGGTAATTAGGAAGTTTGGTAAAACAACTTCCAAAACATGCAACAAATCACAGAGACAACTAGCTACCTGGGCAATCACCCAAAGTCATTTTTGCAGCATTGAAGCAGCCAACTTTGGCTAAGGCCTAACATAACTGACATACCATTTTCAAAGGCAGGCAACTTTTCAAAACTATCTTACCCTGTCTTGGCAGGATATGACAGTCCTGTTTTATCCATTGATGCATGCTCTGTATCTCTGTCAGTAGTTGAGGTATGGGCATTTCTTTGCCCCAAGGCCAGTTCTGACAAAAAGAAAGGCCAAGCTGAACTCGCGGCTGGCAGCCAAGCGGGGGAAGGAGAGGCCCCATGTTGGGCGCCAGGTGAAGGCGTAAGTCACAAACAATGCCACACCAGTTTGGAATTGTGATTAATAGGGTGGTATTTATTTAAAGGGGAAAAAACTTAAAGATCACTGTCCCAGACAACAGCCCTCTGCACAACCAGGAAGGGAGTCTAGTCGCTGGCGGAGCAGGAAGTGAAAGAGAGAGAGGAGAGGGAAGTGGCCGCTTTTTTAAAGGGAGAGAGACCACGCCCCAATGGGCTGGTATCTCAGTGGCTATAGGCTGGAGGAGCAGAAGGACCTCCCGCAACATATGCCAAGTATGAGAATGACTGTACATTGGCTTTGGGGCTACAGAAGACTGAGCCTGGGTAACAGCTTTTCAAGGAGCTTGCATGACCTTTCTCATATCACCTGGTGATGCTGAGCTGATCTTCTAACTAAAGAGGAAGTCACCAAATACATCCTGTTCTCTGCCAGTCAGCTTGAAGTGTGTTATAAGGCATCAGGTAACTAGTACCATCTCCAAAGATCTTCTATAGGAAGTTGCTTGAATGACAACACATTTTCCTTTCTCCAAATTTCTCCCAGACAAATCGCTTTTAGTGTTTATTTTCTAATATATTATACTGCTATTAAAATATTACTATATTTAAATGTTTAATGTTTTTATTTTTAATAGCACCTCCATTTGACTGAGTCTTATATTTTAAAATATATCTAGGGGTACATTGCTATAGAGATTGTTGTGTGTGTCCGCCTATGTACTTTATCCTACCACAGTGTAAACTCATTAAAAACCCTCAACTGATTCTTGTAAATTGACAGAATAATACATGCTGTGCCAAAAGGATTTCACATAACTACGATATAATGAAGTAGTTTGAATTTGAGCAATCTGTGGTCTCCTTATCATTGGAAATAAAATAATTCTTTCCTTACATTTTGGTTTTCTTCCAGTCACTGTTGAGAAACATGTGATCTCCTGTCTTCTTTCCTAAGGATCAAACAAAGGATCAAAATTTCATTCTCAGGTAAGCCTGGATTAAGAAGTTCCGGGAGAACTTCATGTAGTCTCCCAAATAACTGTCAGACTTTGTATGATATTGCTTTACGTTCAGTTACATCTCTGCTGATAGCTATACATTTCTAAGTTTAAGGTTAACTTTTAACTGAATTTGTAAAAAATATAAAGAATCTTAAACATGGCCCTGGCTCTGTTATAACATTTTAACGATGACAATGCATCTTTACCAGAGTGGTTTTATATTTATTTCTACTACCATGTATGGAAGCTCCACCCACACCCATCTCTACTGATACTTAATTATGGGATAGTCTTTTTAATAATATTAATTTTCACAGTTCTGCTATGACTTCACACTGTTGTTCTAGCTTGTATTTTCATAATGTTGTAATTTTGTAATTATATTATGTATCTTTTTATGTGCTTATTTTCTATCTGAATATCTTCTCAAAGTGTGTTCATATCCTTTGCACATTTTTATTGGTAGTTTTTAACTGCAGAGCATTGAGAATTCTTTACACAATCTAAATATAAAGTACTGGAGTATATGTACACATATTTTAAAGACATATGATATAATAATTGTAATTGTCTCCAAACATGCATCTTGTCATTTCATACTTTTAATGGAATCTTGAGAAGAGCAAAAAATTTTAAACTTGGTGACATCACATATAATGATTTATGCACATGTGTGTATATCATTCTTTCAGTAGCATATCTAAGTACTATTTGCCAACTCCAAAGTCTTTTAGGTTTCCTCTTAAAGTCATACTCTAGAAATTCTATAGTTTTAAGTTTTATATTTGGGCCTATGATTAATTTTCTTCATTTTTGGATATGTTATGTGTTGAAATTATTTTTTTAAGTATGTGAGTATCTGATTGTTGGAGCATTATTTCCTAAAAATATTTTCCTTTCTCCACTAAATCACTTCTTTCCCCTTTAAAAATTAATTGGTCATGTATTTGTGAGTCTATATTTGGACTTTATTCTGTTTCTTTGTTGAAAATTTATACAAATACCATATGGTATTGATTCCTGTAGCTTTATACTAAGTCTGATGGTAAAACAGCTTAAATATTGCTAATTTTTGGCATCCCTCAAAATTCCTTTGGATGTTTTCAGTTCCTTATAGATCCATATGAATTTTAAAATTAATATGTCAATTTTAAAAAATATATTGCAGAAATTTGCAATGAGTTTATATTGAATATATTGTTCAAATGAGAGAGAATTAACATCTTGATATTTGGGCCATTCACACCTTTTATGAGATATCTTCCTATGTATTTAATATTTTATGCTATTATTAAATTGCATTTTAGATTATTTATTATTTGATGTTTACAATTATTTTTTCTGTATGTAGGTCTATGAACCATGTAGGTTCTGGGAGCTCAAGTAGATCAGAAAATGGTATCAGGTCTCCTTGAACTGTAGTTATGGGTGGTTATCAGCCATCATGTGTGTGCTGGGAATCAGATCCCAATCCTCTGCAAGAGCTCTAAAATACTGAACCATCTCTCTTCAACTCTTTATAAATGTAATTTTAATTTCATTTTTATTGCTTTTACTGATATATATATATATATATATATATATATATATATATATATATATATATCAAAACACTTGATTTTTGTATATGGATCTTTTTATGTATACTCCTCACACATTTGTTTTCAATTCTAGTGGTGTTTTGTAGATTCAATTGCATTTTCTATATATTTTATCAGGTTACAAAGGAAGGTACATACCTTCTTCCTTACGTTCTTCCTTTCCAATTTGAAAGCTTTTGGGTTTTTTAAAAATCTAGTTTCTATTAAGCTTTGGCTAAAACATCTATTACATAGTTGACTAAAAGTGATGTGTGTAGGGACTAGAGAAATAGCTCAAGAGTTCAGAGCATTTGTTGCTTTTGTAGAAGACCCCATGGTGTCTTATAACTGATTGTATAGCTCTACTTCCAGGAAACCTGATGCCCCCTTCTCCCCTCCATATGGATTTATACAGATATGTGGTATACTTAGATGCATGCAGGTAAATGCTCCTACACATAAAATTAATCTTTTTTTAAAAAGGTAATGGAATTGCGCACTATTGTCTTTTTCTTACCTTTAAAAGGAATGCAGCTGATTTTTTGTTTAGTCATGTGTTAGTTAAACATTAAAATGTTTTGAGACAATATAATTACATTATTTCCCGTTTCTTTTCCTCCCTCTAAACTCATTCATATAATCCTCCTTAATCTCTTTCAAATTCATATCCTCTTTTTTCATTAGTTGTTGTTACTTAATATATGTATATACATACACACCTACATTCCTAAATACCTATATACAACCTCCTCTGTCTATATAATGTTATTATGTATATACTGTTATATATAAATATATACGTATAATGTCATATGTATATACTTTTAGGGCTGACCATTTGGTATTGGATAACCATTTGGTGTGCTCTTCCTTGGGGAAAATTATTTCTCCTACTCCGAGTATTCTTTGATTGGTTGTGGTTTTCTGTAATGGTCTCTGTCTGCTGCAAAAAGTATAGTGTAGACCTAAGGACAAATATTTAGAATATAGTTAGAGATTATTTTGTTTACTAGAGTGACAGTTGTAGATTTTCCTTCAACATCCATGATTTTACTATCCCTAGATAGTGAGTAGGTTTCCAGTAGCAGTAATGATTTCCCTCTTGTTGAGCAAGTCTGAGGGTTTTAAGTCCAAATAGGGAGCTATTGGTTATCAGCAAGGTATGTGTGACACTACCGTATCTCTAGAGTTATCATGGTGCCATGATGGTCATTGTTGTGGTTCGTAGATTTCATAGCTGGGATAGGACTGTTGATTGCTCCACTCATTTGGAAGCTTGCATGTCATCTATGAAAGCTAGTTCTCAGAGAGGAGCCATTCAGGTCAGTTCCAGCTCACAGTCTCAGGGCCCTGTGTCTGAAGTGCCTGATGTCGTCAGCAGTAGGTTTACCTTCCACCTCTGGGGTTAACAAAGGGCATGTTTTTATTATCTCTTGGATAACTCTAACCACAACTTAAAAGAGGACTTTTCAGGCCTAGTTGGTGGAGGGGTGGCTTCTAATTAGGGAGGAAAGAGGACAAAAAATATAAAATGAGAAAAGAAGCTATAATAGTAGTAAGGGTGTCTTAAAAAGTCATGAGCAACCATGCTATCAACTATCTATCTAAAATATCTTTAATACATGTAAGTTGGTATATAAATATACATATATACTTTAAATGAATTTTTCATCTGGGATGACAATGCTCTCTCCAAGAGCCACAGAACGTCTAAAAAAAATGGCAAAACCAGGCCTGAGAAACTGCAAGGTTTTTATAGATGCCCCTCATCATTTTAAGGAACCTTTCTTATTCATTTCCTGACAGTTTTTCTTCTTTAAATTCAGAAATGATGTGAAATTTTCTCAAATGATTCCCTAGGACTTTTCAAATGGCTTTTTTCTTCTAGACAGGCATATATCTGTGTGTTCAAGGCCAGCCGGGTCTACATAGTGAATTCTAGAACAGCCAGGGCTACACAGAGTGACCTTGTCTCAAAAACTCAGAATAAATAAGCAGAAACAAAAATGTTAAAGCAACTCTTCATTTCCTTCTAAATAAGACTTAGTCACTGTGTACATTTTGTTGAATGTGTTTTCTTCAAATTTTGTTCCAAATATTTTATCTATGTAAATGATTACATAATTCATAATTGCCTTCTTTTATAATGTTTATATGGTTTTGGTACCATACCTCCTAGGAAGGGTTGGTAAGTGCTGTAGGATAATTGTCTTGTGCCAATTATACTGGTTTACTAAAATGCTGATTGGCCATTAGCCAGGCAGGAAGTATAGGTGGGGCAACCAGAACAGGAGAATTCTGTTCTGAATTCTGAAGAGGAAAAGCTGAATCTGCAGTCATCACCCAGATGCAGAAGAAGGAAGATGAGAATTCCTCACTGATATAAGGTACCAAGACACATGGCTGACACAGACAAGAATTATGGGTTAATGTAGAATATAAGAGTTAATAAAAAGCCTGAGCTAATAAACCAACCAGTTTATAATTAATGTAGACCTTTGTGTGCTTCTTTGAGGCTGAACAGCTGCGGGATTGGGCAGGCAGAAACCTCTGTCAAAAGACAAGTAATGCATTTTTGCAAATGTATAAAATATTTCTATAGAATTAGAATTATCTTGTGACAGTATTGACCAAATTCATCAGCAAAGCTATCTGTACATTGAGTCTCTTATATGGCAAGATTTGTTTTAGCTACAAGTTGAATTTTTTCAGTAGAGGCGAGGCAATTCTCATTATCCATTGTTTCTTGAGTATAATTTTATACTTTGTATCTTCCACTGAATTTGTTGATTTCATCAAATAAAAATTAATTTTTTCTATTTCTTTCAAGGTACTGAATATAATGTAATAAAATTATTCAGGTCTGAAATGAAGGTTCAGTAGTTAAGAGGGCTTGCTGTTCTTGCAAAGGACCTGTATTTGATTCCAAGTACTCTCATGGTGACTCACAATTCTTAATTTTCTTTTTAAGTTTTATTTATTTATTTACTTAAGGTGCACTGTTTCTTTGCTTGTATATACTCTGTGTGAAGGTTTCAGATTTCCTGGAACTGGAGTTACAGACATTTGTGGGTGCTAGGAATTGATCCTGAGTCCTCTGGAAGAGTAGCCAGTGATCTTATAAACCCAGCCATCTCTCCAGCCCTCACTATGGTTTCTAACTCCAGTTACAGAGGAGATAATGCCATCTTCTGTCTTCCACAGGCACTGCACACACATTGGTGCACAACCATACATGAAAGGCAAACACGTGTATATTTATATTTTATATTTATATATTGTATATTTATATTATTACAAAATTATAATAAAAATTTAAAAATTATTTGTAAAGTCTCTTACTATCCTTTTACCACATACAGAATTTCTAGAATATCTACTATTTCTTTTCATATGTTGATGATTTGTATATT
The DNA here is from genome assembly GCF_037038515.1 of Microtus pennsylvanicus. Classification (NCBI taxonomy): domain Eukaryota; kingdom Metazoa; phylum Chordata; class Mammalia; order Rodentia; family Cricetidae; genus Microtus; species Microtus pennsylvanicus. Next base: position 142,530,400 of record NC_134601.1, read on the forward strand.
CTCTTTATTTTCCTGATTAATAATAAGCAGAGGTAATTGATATATTGAAATAGAAAGATTTTATTTTCCTGTGTTAATTTTTCTGTTTCATTAATTTTTCTCATTGTTATTTTTTATTTATTTTTTTCTGTTTAATTTAACTTGTTCCCTTTCCTTAGTTATCTATGACAGACACTAAGATCATTGATTTGAGACCTACTTTCTAAGTAATTTGCATCTAATTTCGATGTGTATGACACTTTCACTTTCATTTAATTCAAAATACATTCTAATTTCTCTTTTGATTGCTTCTTTTAACCATGAGTTATTCAGACAAGTATTGCTCAGTTACTAAAATTTTAGGGTTTTTTCCAGAGAGGCTTTCAGTATTTATTTTCAAGAAAATTCCACCGTAGTCAAAGAATATGCTTTTCATGACTTGCATCCTTTAAAATTAGCTGCTTGTTTCATAGTACAAAATGGTGTACTCTGGCAAATATTACCCTTGCATTTGAAAAGAATACGTTTCACTATTTTGGAGTGGAAAATTTTATAATGGTTAATTAAATCAGCAAGAATAAAATTAGGGTTCAAATGTATATTATTGTTAATTGCTTTACGTTTTATATCAGCTATCCAGAGTTGTAGTATATGTAGATATAAATAGTATACTATGTAATCTTTTACATTCCTGAATTTTAAATCTTATTATTAAATGAAAAAATATTTAGACAGTAAACATCTAGTAAATTCACTTTTAAATAATTATGACATGGTCTTAATTATCTCTGGTATTGTTTTGATCATAAAAGTACTTTTTCTTACTTTAATATAGCCATTTCATCTTCGTTTTGATTAGTGTTGGCACTTTTTCATTATTTTATTTTTATCAGTTTTGCATCACTAAAATAAACTAAAATTATTGCTCTTCAACTTCATCTAAATAATGTTTGCCTTTTTCTGACATAGATTTCATATATGTCATATAATTATTAATGTTGTTAGGTTTAATCTTTCATCTTACTTTTGTTTTCTATTTGTCAATTTTTAGTTTTGTTTCTCCCTTTTTACCTCCTTTTAATTTATAATTTCAGAACCTTTTCCATTTTCTTTCCATTGGTAGCTTATTAGTAGTAGCTTCAGGATTTACAGTGATGATGTGATTATCTCATTATAGTCTGCCTTCATGTGACATTATAGTACTTCAACTATATTAAAAAAGTTTTATAATACACTTATGTTTTTCCTTCCACCCCATTCCCTGTGCTATTGTGTGACTCCTAACAGAAGATTTGGATGTTGGCTATAACTCATTTGACTGCTTTTGGAACCCTTTTTCACCTACTGGGTTGCCATATCCAGCCTTAATATGAGGGGTTGTCCCTAGTACTATTATAACTTGATATGCCCTATTTGGGTTATATCCCTGGGAGGGCTGCTCTTTTTTGAAGCAAAAGGAAGAGGAATAGATCTGGAGAAGAGGAAAGTGGTGGGAGGGAAGAATTGGGAGGAGAGGAGGGAGGGGAACTGTGTAATATATGAGAAAAGGATAAATGAAAAAGAAAAGAAAAGTGAACTCAATAGCATCTCTGAAGGTTCTTCCTCCAGATATGGTGTGGGATGGGCCAATCCAGTAGGAGGAAAGGATCCCAAAAGCAGGTAACAGAGTCACAGATAGCACCTCTTCCCACTGTTAGGAGTTTCACAAGAAGTCTAAGCTACGCAAATATAGTATATATGCAGAGGGCCTAGGTCATACCTATGCAGGCTCCCTAATTGTCAGTTCACTCTCTATGAGCCCCTATGAGCCCTGGTTAGTTGATTCTGTGGGCAGTATTCTCGTCATGTCCTTGACCCCTCTGATTCTTACAATCCTTCCACCCCTCTTCCATGGGATTCCTCAAGCTCCACCTAATGTTTGGCTGTGGGTCTCCGCATAGCATATGCCTCCATCAGTTGCTGGATCAATCCTCTCTAATGACAATTAGGCTAGACTCTTGTCTACAAGCATAGCCGAGTATCATTAGGAATTATTTTATTGAGTTACTCTCTTTCTACGGAATGGCTACAGGGTCAAGGCAGCAATAAGGAAATTAAAGACTTCCTAGAATCCAATGAAAATTAATGCTAACCATACCCAAACTTATGGGGCAATAAAAGCAGTGCTGAGAGGAAAGTTCATAGCACTGTGTCTTTATAAAGAATTTGGAGAGAGCCCATACTAGTTAGCAACTTAACAGTACACCTGAAAACTCTAGAACAAAAAGAAACAAACGCATCCAAGAGGAGTAGAAGGCAGGAAATAAAGTGAGGACTGAAATCAACAAAACAGAAACAAAGATAATAATGCAGAGAATCAATGAAACAAAGTTCATTTTCTCTTTGCTATTGCTGAGCATACAGCCTACTCTGAAGAGTAAATCTGTTTCCCCAGTAAAACTACTTTGGAGGAAACTAAATTTTCATTTGCAACTGAGTTAAAGGTTGGGAGCATATGTACATTTCTTCTTTCACCTCTAAGACCCCAACTGTTGCAGTCCTGTAAGGATTTTATGCATAGTCTCTGTTAGTTCAAATGTACACAAACCACATTGATTTAGAGGGCCTTGTGCACTTCGTGTCTTCAATATCTTCTGGCTCTTACACTCTTTTTGTCTCATTCTAAGGGGCTCTTTGAGACCTAAGGGAAGAGATTTGATGAATACATCCTTTCTGGGGCTGAATATCCCAAGTGCTCTCACTTTCTTCATAATGCTTGACTGTGGGTCTTTGTATTTATCTCCATCTCCTGCGAAAAGAAGCTTCTTTCATGATAGATGAACAAGGCACTGATTTGTGAGTATAGCAGAATGTCTTTAGGAGCCAATTTTTGTTACTTTTTTAGAACAGTAGTATTTGACTTCACCCTAGGTACCTGAGCTATCTAGTTTCAAGTTTCCAGTTACCCAAGCAGTATTGGGTACAAGTTTCATCTCATAAAGTGGGCTTTAACTTAAATCAGATACTGGTTGGTTATTCCAGTAACCAAATGGTTACAAGTTTAGTGCCACCATTTCACTAATATATCCTACAGGCAATGTCCCATTGTAGATTGAAGGGTTTGTTTTGGGGTTTGTGTTTATTTTTTTTATCAATGGGAAGCATGAAGAGTAACTTCATGTACCAAATATGTTAGCACATAGGGTGGAAGGCTCTCTATAGACACCAGCTCAGCTTCACATATTCACTGACTTGTTTTCTTCAGCAATGGCACCTTGACATCAGTGTGTGGATAGTAACCTGTAGTCTTGACAACAACCTGGATTGTTTGGTGGTTCCTGTGGGACACCTTTGAGCAATAATTCAATTTGCTTACATATAAGCCAAATCCCAGTACTGGAAGCTTCATTTATTGGCAAGAGATTACCAGTTGGGGCTCTGTCTCCCCTGTTATTTTTGGATTTCATTTAGATTTTCTTCTTACAAGTATATATTTTAGGAGGCTTTTATAACTGTATTAGGTTTCCATAATACACCCAAAATGGCCCTTAATTTTAGCTGTGTTCCCTGTATTCCCTCTCTTGTCCCCCTCTTTACTCTTCCTCTCCACTTGATTTTATTCTTCCAACCCCATCTATCCATCAATCCACCTGTCCATCCATAACTGTCTACTTCCCTTTCCTAGGAAAATATCTCTGTCATGTCCCTCTCATACCCTGTACCTAACCTCTGTTCTATGGATTTCATCTTGCTTATCATTGACTTAACAGCTAACACCCACATATATACCATATTTGTATTTCCGGGTCTGGGTTACCTTACTCAGTATGATTTTTTTCTATTTCCATCCATTTTTGGGCAAATTTCATGATGTCATTTTTTAAACAGATGACTAATACTCCATTGTGTGAATGTACCAATTTTTTTTTACCCATTCTTCTGTTGAGAGATATCTAGGTTCTTTCCAATTTCTGGCTATTACGAATAGAACAGCAATGAACATGGTTGAGCAAGTGTCCTTGTAAGATGGAACAACCTTTGAGTATAGGGCCAAGAGTGTTATATCTGGATATTGAGGTAGACCAGTTCCCAGTTTCCCGAAGAACCACTTTGCACAAGTTTGCACTTCCACCAACAATGGATGAGTGTTCTCTTTACTCCATATCCTTGCCAGCATGAGCTGTCACTTGTGTTCTTGATCTTAGTCATTCTGACAGGTATAACATGAAATCTCAAAATAGTTTTGATTTATCTTTCCTTAATGGCACATTTCTTTAAATGTTTCTCTGTCACTTAAGTTTCTTCTTTTGCGAATTCTCTGTTTAGGTCTATACCCCATTTTAAATAGGATTATCTTTTTCTTGATATATAAGTTTTTTGAATTGTTTATATATTTGAGGTGTTAGCCCAGTGTGGGATATATATTTGGTAAAAAATTTTCTCAGTTCTGTAGGCTGCTGCTTTGTCTAAATTCTGATGTTTTTTCCCATGAATAAATATTTCAGTTTCATGAGGTTCCATTTATTGTTGGTCTTAGTGTCTGCACTATCAGTGTTCTGTTCAGAAAGTCTTTTCTTATGCCAATGAGATCAAGGCTATTCCCAACATTCTCTTCTATTAAGTTCAGTGTGTCTGGCTTTTTGCTGAGCTCTTTGATCCATTGGGACTTAAGGTTTGTCATATCAATAAATATGGATCGATTTGGATTCTTCTACATGCAACATCAAGTTTAACCATTTGTTAAAAATGCTGTCCTTTGTCCAATGTGTGGTTTATTTACCAAAAATCAGGTTTCTGTAAGTGTGTGAATTTATGCCTGGGTGTTCAATTTGATTCCATTGATGGATGTGTTCATTTTTGTGCCAGTACCATGTCTTTTTTATTACTGTAGCTCTATAGTATAGTTTGAGGTCAGGGGCGGCAATACCTCCAGTAGTTCTTTTATTATTTAGGATTTTTTTTAGCTCCTCTCTCTCTCTCTCTCTCTCTCTCTCTCTCTCTCTCTCTCTCTCTGTGTGTGTGTGTGTGTGTGTGTGTGTGTGTGTGTGTGTGGTTTCCAAATGAAGCTAAAGATTGTCCTTTCAAAATCTGTGAAGAATTATGATGGAATTTTTATGGGGAAAGTGTTAAATCTGTTTTTGGTAAGATGGCCATAGCCGTATTTACTATGTTAATCCTACCTATCCATGAACATGAAACTATGAAAATCCTACCATTTTCAGATATATTCTTCAATTTTTTTATTCAAAGACTTGAAGATTTTATCATACAGGTCTTTTACTCACTTGGTTAGAGTCATTCTAAAATATTTATATTATTTATCAGGTCTGGCTTGACTTGTTTGTATGCTCCTGAAAAGAGGAATGAGGATTGAGGAAAGAAATAGACAAGAGACAGAAGATAGAGTTGGTGCAAATATGTTACATTGTGTAAAAGAGCAATTAAATTTTGGTTTATAATCCCTTATGAAACCATTGCTATTATGAAAGAATTCTAAAAAACAATAATAATACAATAGTTATTAAACTCATAAACACTGATAATAAAAAATGGTAACCTTACAAAGGCAATTTATTTTTTCAGGTAATGAAATATTGTCCTTCTCAAATAATAAAAATTATTTCTATTATTAAATTGAAGAGGGAAAATTATAAGGAATATAATAATTGTAAATACATTTTGAGCATCTGGTGTCCAAGTTAGTTATCATTGTTATTGTTGCTATCATACCTCATGTGTATTTCCTCATAAAATAAACAATATGAATTATTAGTATTACTAAAAAAAGAAAATATAGTTGGGAGGACTTCAGTGAATGCTGTAACAGCCTCAACTTTATTATTCATACTCCTTATATACTCCAATCAAAAGGCGAGTGCAAAAGACTTCCCTCCCATAAAACAAGGTACAAACAAGCATAATTATCTTCTTATATCTCAAAACACCTAGTAACCACACCCTAGGACAAACATTCTATTGTCTTGTCTTTGAGTAGCAAGACATCCAGTAGCCACACCTTTGGCCAAACATCCTGTCATTTGTCAAAAATTGGTTTGAACTTTCTGACCTTTAGTTAAGATGGAACAGATTCAAAACTGTTGGCTCTGACAGTTATTTGATGCTATTGTGAAAGGTACTGTTTCCCTGATTTTTTTTCTCTCACTCCATTTCTCATTTGTATACAGGAAGGCTTTGTGAGTTAATTTTTGATCTGGGTATTTTGCTGACAGTGTTTATCACCTGTAGGAATTTCCCCCAATGGAATCTTTAGGGTCAATTATGTATACTATCATATCATCAACAAAAATGATACTTTGACTTCTTTCTTTTCATTTTTTATCCACTTGATATCCTTCAATTGTCTTACTGCTCTAGCTAAGACTTCAAGAACTATGTTAAAAATGTATGAAGAAATTAGACAACCTTGTCTTGTTCCTGATTTTAGTGGAATTGCTTTGAGTTCTCTCCACATAGGTTGATGTTGCCTATGGGGTTACTGTAAACAGTCTTTATTGTGTTGAGGTGTGAACTTGTATCCCTAACCTCTGTGGAACTTCCACCATTAAAGGGGTGTTGGATTTTTGTCCAGACCTTTTCTGCTTCTAATGAGATTACCATGTGTTTTTCTTCTTTCAGTTTGTTTATATGGTGGGTTAAATTTATCAGTTTACAGATGCTGAATTATCCATGCATCTCTGGGATGAAGCCTACTTAATCATGGTGGATGATCTTTTTTTATTTCATATTGGATTCGGTTTGCAAGTATTTTATTGAGAATTTTTACAAAGGTATTTTCAATAATTATAGAATTCTAAGCTTTTTTTGTTTTTTTTTCGGGTATTTTTAGTAAAATTATATAAGTCTTTGAAGAAAGAAATTGAAGACAATACCAGAAAATGGAAAGATCTCTCATGCTCTTGGATAGGAAGGATCAACATAGTAAAAATGGAAATCTCCCCGAAGGTAATCTATAGATTCAATACACTCCCCATCAATATCCTAACACAATTCTTCACAGACCTTGAAGGAACGACACTCAACTTCATAAGGATAAACAAGAAACCCAGGATAGCCAAAACAATCCTGTACAATAAAGGCACTTCAGAAGCCTTACCATCCCTGACATCAAGCTCTATTACAGAGCTAAAGTAATGAAAATAGCTTGGTATTGGCATAAAAACAGAGACATTGACCAAAGGAATTGAATTCAAGACCCAGATATCAATCCACACACCTATGAACACCTGATTTTAGACAAAGAAGCAAAAATATACAGTGGAAAAAGGAAAGCATCTTCAACAAATTGTGTTGGCACGACTGGATGTCAACCTGTAGAAGAATGAAAATAGATCCATATCTGTCACCATGCACAAAACTCAAGTCCAAGTGGATTAAAGATCTCAATATAACTCTAACCACACTGAACCTGATAGAGGAGAAAGTGGGAAGTAACCTTCAATGCATGGGCACAGAAGACCACTTCCTAAATATAACCCCAGTAGCACAGACAATAAGAGCAGCAATAAATAAATAGGACCTCCTGAAACTGAGAAGCTTCTGTAAAGCAAAGAACACTGCCAAGAAGACAAAATGGTAGCCTACTGAATGGAAAAAGATCTTCACCAACCCCACGTCAGACAAAGGACTGATCTCCAAAATATATAAAGAACTCAGAAATTAAAAAGTCAAATTCTAAAGAACCCAATTAAAAAGTGGTCTACTGAACTAAACAGAGAATTCTCATCAGAAGAATTTCAAATGGCCAAAAGATACCTAAGGACATGTTCTTTGTCCTTAGCTATCAGGGAAATACAAATCAAAACAACTTCAGAAGGGGCTAAGATCAAAATCACTTATGCTGGAGAGGTTGTGGAGCAAGGGGAACACTCATCCATTGCTGGAGGGAATGAAAACTTGTGCAACCACTTTGGAAATCAGTGTGGCGGTTTCTCAGAAAACTGGGAATCAACCTACCTCAGGATCCAGCAATTCCACTGTTGGGAATAAACCCAAGAGATGCCCTATCATACTACAAAAGCATTTGTTCAACTGTGTTCATAGCAGCATTATTTGTAATAATCAGAATCTGTAAACAACCTAGATGCCCCTCCAACTGAATAATGGATAAAGTGTGGTACATCTACACATTAGAGTGCCATTCAGCAGTAAAAAATAATGACATCTTGAAGTTTGCATGCAAATAGATGGAATTAGAAAACATCCTCCCGAGTGAGGTAACCCAGACCCCCCAAAAATGGATATGGTATGTACTCACACATAAGTTGATACCAGTCATAAACAAAGGGCAATGAGCCTATAGCTCAGGATCTTAGAGAAACTAAGTAATAAGGTGAACCCAAAGAAAAACATATATAGACCCACCTGAAAATTGGAATCAGACAAAAATTTGGGAGCAGGGGGGCAGGGAGTAGAGGTGAGGGAGAAGGGGGGTTGAGGAGAACTTGAGGGAATGGGATGGTTGAGATGGAGGAAGGACAGATATGAGAGCAAGGAAAGAGATATCTTGACTGAGGGAGCCATTATGGAGTTAGCAATAAACCTGGTTCTAGAAAAATGCCCAAGAAACCTCAGGGATGAACCCAGCTGAGACCCTAAGCAACAGAGGGGAAGGTGTCTGAACTGACCTTACCCTGTAGTCAGACTGATGATTATCTTAAATATCACCATAGAACCTTTGTTCAACAACAGATGGGAACAGAGGCAATGACCCACATTGGAGCATTGGACTGAACTCCCAAGATCCAGTTGAAGAGTGGAGGGAGTGAGAGTATGAGCAAGAAATTCAAGACCATGAGGGGGTCATCCACTGAGACAGTTTGCTTGAGCTAATGGGAGCTCACCAACTCCAACTAAACTGGGAGTGAATGAGCATGGGAACAACCAAGCCTCTCTGAAGGGGGTTGACAGCTGGGGCAGACTGAGGGGCCACTGATAGTGATACTGGGATCTGTCTCTACTTGCATATATGGGCTTCATGGGATCCTATTCTCTCTGGATGTAAATCTTGCTGAACCTAGATATAGTAGGGAGGGCCTTGGACTTTCTACAGGGCAGGGTGCCTGGCAGGCAGTCCCTTAGGGTTGGAGGGGTGTGGAGAGGCTCTGGGGAGGGAGAGGGAGGGGACTAGGAGGAGGGGATGGAGTGGGAATTTGGATTGGTATTTTTTTTCAAGTAACAAAAAAAGGAAAAAAACATTGAAAAAATATAGTACTTGCATATGAAGTTTTTAGAAAATAAAAATAATTCAAAAATAAAAAGTGATATTTTCTATATTATTTCATGTATTATTTGCAGTAATAAACCTGTTGTCATTTTTATCTTTGCCTATGTGTTTATAAATTGGTCTCATATCTCTGTCAGATTTTAAGATGTTCTTTTTGTCACTGGTTTTGAGAAAATTATTTATAAAGTTTCCTGATATAGTTTTCTTTGTAATTATGTATTGAAGTTCACTGATTTTCAGAAAATCACTTATAAAATATCCTAATATAGTTTTCTTGGCAATTATATATTGGAGTTCACGGAGATCATGAATTTATAGCTTTAGAACTTAACAAATTTGTAAGGATGTGATTTTTCTGCATCCTTTCTTCCATGCAAGACATCAACTGTATATTATATTAAACTGCTCACCAATGTAAATGACTAATTTCAATCTTTCACATATTCATTCCTTCCCCCTCCCTGATATACTTATGTTTCTGACTTTGACTAGCTTCTTTTGTAATGTTAAGTTCAAGTTCACCAATGTTTTCTCTTCTGAAAGCTCTTTACTATTTTCAGTATTAGGAATGTTTTTCATATTTAACGTTGTTGCTATCATCTGGAAAACTGTGTATCTTCTACATTACCACTTAAATTGTTGAACATATACTACATTGTTGTAACTTTTAAAATATCCCTGTGTAATTCTAAGTTCTATGTCAGTTCTGGATAATTTTTGAATGATTTTCCCATTTCAAGTATATCCACTAAAAATGTTATACATAGCAGCAATATTTTAACCTGAATTTTAAAGAGATGGAAAATCTTGTGAATTTACCCACTGAAATATTGGTTATTCATATATTATTGAGATTTTCTTTCTGTGACATAATCAAGTTAATTGGAAATTAATTTGATTCTTTCACCTCTTGCTTTTAAGATTGTTTAGGGAAGACCAGAGCTGTATTTAGTTGAAAGTTAATTCTACATCAAAGCAAATAAATTTTCTGTATCATACTGGATGCTGTATGAGTTGTGAGTTTTGTTAGTCTGACTGGTAGGATTAGACAAAATTCCTAATTCTATGTAAAAACTAGGTTTTAGTCTCCTTAATCCTTTCTTCTTTTTAATTGAAAAATTAACATTGTATACATATATATTACATATACTAAATCATGCAAGTTAATATATATTATTTTATGTACATCACATTTATCTATGATGCAGTTTGTAATTTTAAAGATGACTCTCTTTCCAGCCTGAAGCAGTTTTCTTTCATGTATATACATATTAATATTGAGCTAAATACTTGAAGATATCCATCTGTAGCCCCCAGGTTTTTCTTTGTATATATCAACCTCTTCTCTGGCACTCCTTCCTGAAAACTACAGCGATTTTAACTGCAGCTCTGTCTCCTTGGTTAGGATGGTCTCCTGTGTCTGCTTAAATTCCCTTGTCCTTGTGGTCTGGAACTTGTCTGCAATGGATAATTTTTTAGGTGAACCTGAGTGAACTCAGGAATACATAAATATTTTCCAAAATATTATTTCTGATTATACCTGTGTTTAGCATGAATTCTAATTGGTCTTAATAATAAAAACCCAGAGACAGATATTAGGGGGTGAAAGCTAAAAGATCAGAAAATTAGAGCAGCAAGCCATTAGTTCTTACCTCTACAAAATCCTTAGACCAAATGAAATTTTCTATCTCTATAAGACTTTAGACAGAATGCCTTGGGCTCCTGTCTCCTCCTGCCTTATATCCTCTCTCTTGGCCCTTCCTGTCTCCATCTCCCTAGTGCTGGGATTAAAGGCATGTGACTCCTAAATACTGGGATTAAAGGTATGAGCAACCACTCACTACCTGGCTCTGTTTCTCGTTGAGACTATATCAATCTAGTGCAGCCCAGGGTAGCATTGAACTGACAAGAGATCCCTCAGTCTCTGCATCATAACTGCTGGGATTAGAGGTGTGTACCACCACTGCCTGAACTCCCTGGTTAACTAGCGGCTCACTACACACTCTGATCCTCATGCAAGCTTTATTTGTTAGAGCACAAACAAAATATCATCACAGCTGTTTATGGAAGAGACTAGCATTTGAGTCAGTAGAAAAGGCTCAGTAAAGATCTACCTCATGCATGTACATGGCCATCATCCACTCTTTCTAGAGCCCAAATCAAGCAAAAAGTTGAAACAATAAAATTGCTCTGTTTGAGTTGGGCAGATATCCTCAAACATCAATACTCTAGTTTTCATAGTTCAAACTCAACTCTTCAGACTGAAACTGAATTACACTGCTATATTTCCTGGTTCTTTTCTTTTATGAGATTTTTACAGAGGGCTGACTGAGAAGCCAAGGAGAAAGGCACTGGGTTTTGATTCTACTCCATGTACTGGCTTTGTGGGAACCTAGTCTGTTTGGATCCTCAACTTCCTAGACCTTGATGGAGCAGAGAGGACCTTGGACTTCCCACAGGGCAGGGAACCCTGACTGCTCTTTGGACTGGAGAGGGAGGGGGAGGGAAAAGGGGGGAGGGAGAGGGAAATGGGAGGAGGTGAAAATTTGTAATAATAATAATAATGATATTAAAAAGGAAAAAAATACCAATCCAAATTCACACTCCCTCAACACACCCTCCTACCCCACCCCCTCCAATCCTAAGAGAGGGCAAGGCACCTTGCCCTATGGAAGGTCCAAAGCCCTCCCCACTACATATAGGCTGAACAAAGTATACATCCAAAAAATAGGATCCCCAAAAAAGCCAGTACATGCAGTAGAGACAAATCCCAGTGCCACTGCCAGTGGCCCCTCAGTCTGCCCAGCCAAACAACTGTCAACCACATTCAGAGGGACTAGCTTGGTCCTATGCTTGTTCATTCTCAGTCCCACTGGAGTTGGTGAGTTCCCATTAGATCAGTTAAACTGCTTCAGTGAATGAACCCCTCATTGCTTTAACCTCTTTGCTCATATTCTCATTCCTTCTACCCTTTCAACTGGACGTTGGGAGCTCAGTCCAGTGTTCCAAAGTGGGTCTCTGCCTCTCTTTCCATATTTTGCTGGACAAAGGCTCTATGATGATATTTGAGATAATCATCAATCTGAATACAAGGCAATGCCAGTTCGAGCACCCTCTTCACTATTGTCTAGGATCTTAGCTGGGGCCATCCTTGTGGATTCCTGGGAATTTCTCTAGAGCCAGGCTTCTTGCCAATCCCATAATGGCTCCCTAAATCAAAATGTCTATCTCCTTGCTCTCATATCTGTCCTCCCTCCATCTCGACTGTCCCATTTCCTCAAGTTCTCCTCAACCCTCCCCTTCTCCCTTTCTCTTCCCCTTATCCCTCTCCCTCTACTCTCCACTCCCATGCTCCCAATCGTGTCAGGTGACCCTGTAGGTCTCCAACCCCCAGGTGGGTCCATGTATGTTTTTCTTTGGGTTTACCTTATTACTTAGTTTCTCTAGGATCATGAACTATAGGCTCAACATTCTTTGTTTATAGCTAGTATCCACTTATGTGTGAGTACATATCATATTCATCTTTTAGCATCTGGTTACCTCACTCAGAATAGCGTTTTCTCATTCCATCCATTTGCATGCAAAGTTCGAGATGTCATTGTTTTTTGCTGCTGAGTGTTACTCTATTGTGTAAATGTGCCACACTTTCTTTATCCAGTCTTCAGTTGAGGGGCATCTAAGCTGTTTCCAGGTTCTGGCTATTACAAATAATGCTGCTATGAACAGAGTTGTACAAATGATTTTGAAGTATGATTGAGCACTTTTGGGTATATTCCGAGACTGGTATTGCTGGATCCTGAGGTATATTGATTCCCAATTTTCTGAGAAACTTCCATACTGATTCCAAAGTGGTTGAACAAGTTTCCATTCCCATCATCAATGGATTAGTGTTCCCTTACTCTGCATCCTCTCCAGCATAAGCTATCATTAGTATTTTTGATCTTAGCCATTCTGACAGGTGTAAGATGGTATCTCAGAGTTTTTTTGATTTGCATTTCCCTGATAGCTAAGGAAGTTGAACATTTCCTTAAGTATCTTTTGGCCATTTGAAATTCTTCTGTTGAAAATTCTCTGTCTAGTTTGGTACTTCATTTTTTAATTGGATTATTTAGAATTTGACTGTCTAATTTCTGAGTTCTTTATATATTTTGGAGATCAGTTCTTTGTCTGATGTGGGGTTGGTGAAGATCTTTTCCCATTCCGTAGGCTGCCTTTTGTCTTCTTGACTGTATTCTTTGCTTTACAGAAGCTTCTCAGTTTCAGGAGGTCTCATTTATTTATTGCTGCTTTTAGTGTCTGTGTTGCTGGGATTATATTTAGGAAGTAGTCTCCTGTGCCTATGCATTGAAGATTACTTCCCACTTTCTCTTATATCAGGTTTAGTGTGCTAAGATTTATATTGAGTTTTTAATCCATTTAGACTTGTGTCTTATGCATGGTGATAAATATGGATCTATTTTCATTCTTCTACGGGTTGACATCCAGTCGTGCCAACACCATTTGTTGAAGATGCTTCCTTTTATCCCTTGTATAATTTTAGCTTCTTCATCAATAATCAGGTGTTCATAGGTGTGTGGATTGATATCTGGGTCTTGAATTAAATTCCATTTGTCAACGTCTCTATTTTTATGCCAATACCAAGCTGTTTTCATTACTGTAGCTCTGTAATAGAGCTTGATGTCACTGATGATAATGTCTCCGGCAGTTCCTTTATTGTACAGGATTGTTTTGGCTATCCAGGGTTTCTTGTTTATCCATATGAAATTGAGTATTGTTCTTTCAAGGTCTGTGAAGAACTGTGTTGGGAGTGCATTGAATCTATAAATTGCTATTGGTAGGATTGTCATTTTTACTATGCTGATCCTTCCTATCCAAGAGCATGGGAGATCTTTCCATTTTCTGGTATCTTCTTCAGTTTCTTTCTTCAAGGACCTAAAGTTCTTGTCAAATAGGTCGTTCACTTCTTTTGTTAGTGTTATCCCAAGATATTTTATGTTATTTGTGTCTATTGTGAAAGGTGATATTTCTCTGATTTCCCTCTCAGCTTCTTTATAATTTGTGTATAGAAGGGCTACTGATTTTTTGGAGTTGATCTTGTATCCTGCCACATCACTGAAGGTATTTATCAGCTTTAAGAGTTCTCTGGCAGAGCTTTTGGTGTCACTTATGTATACTATCATATCTGCAAATAACAAAAATTTGACTTTTTCCTTTCCAATGTGAATCCACTTGATCTCTTTTTGTTTTCTTATTGCTATTACTCAGACTTCAAGAACTGTGTTAAAAGATATGGAGAGGACAGACAGTCTTGTCTTGTTACTGATTTTAGTGGAATTACTTTGAGTTTCCCTTGAGTTAATTTGATGTTACCTGTTGGCTTGCTGTACATTGCTTTTATTATATTTAGATATGATCCTGTATCCCTGATATCTCCAAGACATTCATCATGAAGGGGTTTTGAATTGTGTCAAATGCTTTTTCATCATCTAACGAAATGATCATTCGGTTTTTTCTTTCAGTTTATTTATATGATGAATTACATTGATAGATTTTCATATGTTGAACCAGCCCTGCATCTCTGGGATAAAGGCTACTTGATCATGATGGATGATTTTTTTGATGTGTTCTTGAATTTGGTTTGGCAGTATTTTATTGAGAATGTTTGCATCCATGTTCATGAGTGAGATTGGTCTGTAGTTCTCTTTCTTGGTTGAGTCTTTGTGTGGTCTTGGTATCAGGGTAACTGTAGCCTCATAAAAAAAGATTGACAGTGTCTCTTCTGTTTCTATTATGTGGAAAACTTTGAGGAGTACAGGTATTAGCTCTTCTTGGAATTTCTTATAGAATTCTGCACTCAGACCATCCAGTACTTGGCTTGCTTTCTTTCTTTTTTTGGTTGGAAGGATTTGTTGACAGCTTCTATTTCCTCACAGCTTATAGGTCTATTTAAATTGCTCACCTGCTCTTGATTTAATTTTGGTGTATGGTATCTATCTAAAAAATTGTCCATTTCTTTTACATTTTCCAATTTTGTGGAGTATAGGTTTTTGTAGTGAGAAATTCTTTGAATTTCCTCAGTCTCTGTTGTTATGTCTCCCTTTTCATTCCTGGTTTTGTAAATTTTGAATTTCTTTCCACTTTCAATAAGGGCTTGTCAATCTTGTTGATTTTCTCAAAGAACCAGCTCTTTGTTTCATTGATTTTTTTTGTATTTCTTTCTTTGTTTCTATTTTGTTAATTTCAAACCTCAATTTTATTATTTTCTGTCTTCTATTCCTCCTGGGTACATCGGCTTCTTTTTGTTCTAGAGCTTTCAAAAATGCTGTTATGGCACTAATGTGAGCTTTCTTTGTTTTCTTTATGTGTTAACTTAGAGCTATGAACTTTCCTCTTAGCACTGCTTTCTTAGTGTCCCACAGGTTTGGGTGTGTTGTGCCTTCATTTTCATTGAATTCAAGGAAGACTTTAATTTCTTTCTTTATTTCTTACTTGACCCAGGGTTGGTTCAGTAGTTGATTGTTCAATTTCCTTGAGTTTGTAGGCTTTCTGAGAGTAGTATTGTTGTCAAATTCTAACTTTAATCCCTGGTCATCCGATAAGACACAGGGGGTTACTTCAATTTTTTTTTTTTGCTTTGTTACTGAGTATGTGGTAAATTTTAGAGAAGGTTCCATGAGGTGCTGAGAAGAAGGTATATTCTTTTGTGTTTGGTTGGAATGTTCTCTAGATGTCTGTTAAGTCCATTTTAATCTTTACATCTGTCAGAAAGAATCTATGTCTAGTCTAACTGTAAACCCTGTTCAATGGAGTGCTAGATTGAAAAATAAACTCTAAAAGCCTGAAAACACACAGATATTTTTTTACTAATTAAACTAAGCTACAATAGCCTTTTAGACACAAAAATACATTTCAGGCTTTTTATAAAGTGCTACCTTTCTAATTACTTTTTCATCCTAACAAAGCCACTATTTCAAATTATCGTAACTGATATTTGCTCTTTTTCTTTTTTTAAAAAATCTTTTTTTCTTGAGAAAATGAGGAAGAAAAAAAAAGTTTCCACCTCCTCCCAGTCTCCCATTTCCCTCCCCCTCCTTCCACCCTTCTCCCCCTCCTCCCACCCTTCTCCCCCTCCCCACACTCCTTTCCCCCTCCCTCTCCAGTCCAAAGAGCAGTCAGAGTTCCCTGCCCTGTGGTAAGTCCTAGGTCCTCCCCCCTCCGTCCATGTCTAGGAAGGTGAACATCCAAACTGGCTAGGCTCCCACAAAGTCAGCACATTAAGTAGGATCAAAACCCCGTGCCATTGTCCTTGGCTTCTCATCAGCCCTCATTGTTCGCCATGTTCAGAGAGTCCAGTTTTATCCCATGCTTTTTCAGTCACAGTCCAGCTGGCCTTGGTGAGCTCCCAAAAGATCAGCTCCACTGTCTCAGTGGGTGGGTGCACCCCTTGTGGTCCCGACTTCTTTGCTCTTGTTCTCCCTCGTTCTGCTCCTCATTGGGACCTTGGGAGCTCAGTCCAGTGCTTCAGTGTGGGTCTCTGTCTCTATCTCCATCCATCACCAGATGAAGGTTCTATGATGATATGCAAGATATTCGTCAGTATTGCTATAGGATAGGGTCATTTCAGGTTCCCTATCCCCAGCTGCCCAAGGAATTAACTGAGGACCTCGGCTTGGGCACCTGGGAGCCACTCTAGGTTCAAATCTCTTGCCAACCCTAAGGTGGCTCCCTTAACTAAGAATTGTGCTTCCGTGCTCCCCTATCCAACCTTCCTTTATCCCAATCTTCCTTTTTCCCCAAGTTCCCCCCTTCTTCCCCTTCTCCCTTTTCTCTCCCCATCTCCCCTTACCCCCATCCCACCCCACCTCCAAGATCTCAATTTTCTCCTCGGCAACTTTGTCTACTTCCCATAGCCAAGAGGATAACTATATGTTTTTCCTTTGGTTCACCTTCTTACTTAGCTTCTTTAGGATCACCAATTGTAGGCTCCGTGTGCCTTATTTATGGCTAGAAACCAATTATGAGTGAGTACATACCATATTCATCTTTTTGGGTCTGGGTTACCTCACTCAGGATATTGTTTTCTATTTCCATCCATTTGCATGCAAAATTCGAGAAGTCATTGTTTTTTACCGAAGCATAGTACTCTAATGTGTAGATATTCCACACTTTCTTCATCCATTCTTCCATGGAAGGGCATCTAAGTTGTTTCCAGGTTCTGGCTATTACAAATAATACTGCTATGAACATAGTTGAACAAATGCTTTTGTCATATGATAGGGCATCTCTTGGGTAAATTCCCAAGAGTGGTATTGCTGGGCCCAGGGGTAGGTTGATCCCAAATTTCCTGAGAAACCGAAACACTGATTTCCAAAGTGGTTGCACAAGATTGCATTCCCACCAGCAATGGATGAGGGTACCCCTTCCTCCACAGCCTCTCCAGCAAAGGCTATCATTGGAGTTTTTTATTTTAGCCATTCTGACAGGTGTAAGATGATATCTCAAAGTTGTTTTGATTTGCATTTCTCTGATCGCTAAGGAGGTTGAGCATGACCTTAAGTGTATTTTGGCCATTTGAACTTCCTCTGCTGAGAATTCTCTGTTCAGATCAGTGCCCCATTTTTTAATTGGGTTAATTAGCATTTTAAAGTCTAGTTTCCTGAGTTCTCTATATATTTTGGAGATCAGACCTTTGTTTGCTGCGGGGTTGGTGAAGATCTTCTCCCAGTCAGAAGGTTGCCTTTGTGTCTTAGTGACAGTGTCCTTTGCTTTAGAGAAGCTTCTCAGTTTTAGTAGGTCCCATTTATTCAATGTTGCCCTTAATGTCTGAGCTGTTGGGGTTACACATAGGAAGCGATCTCCTGTGCCCATCTGATGTAGGGTACTTCCCACTTTCTCTTCTATCAGGTTCAATGTGTTCTGACTGATAGTGAGGTCTTTAATCCATTTGGACTTGAGTTTTGTGCATGGTGATAGATATGGGTCTATTTTCATTCTTCTACAGGTTGACGTCGAGTTATGCCAGCACCATTTGTTGAAGATGCTTTCTTTCTTCCATTGTATACTTTTGCCTCCTTTATCAAAAATGAGGTGTTCATAGGTTTGTGGGTTAAAATTCGGGTCTTCTATACGATTCCATTGGTCGACTTCTCTGTTTTTATGCCATTACCACACTGTTTTCATCACTGTAGCTCTGTAATAGAGTTTGAAGTCAGGGATGGTAATGCCCCCAGATAATCCTTTATTGTGTAGGATTGTTTTGGCTATCCTGGGTTTTTTGTTTTTCCATATAAAGTTGATTATTGTCCTCTCCAGATCTGTGAAGAATTTTGATGGGATTTTGATGGGGATTGCATTGAATCTATAAATTGCCTTTGGTAGAATTGCCATTTTTACTATGTTGATCCTCCCAATCCAAGAGCAAGGGAGATCCTTCCATTTTCTGGTATACTCCTCAGTTTCTTTCTTCAATGCCTTAAAGTTCTTGTCAAATAGATCTTTCACTTCCTTGGTTAGAGTTACCCCAAGATATTTTATGCTGTTTGTGGCTATGGTGAAAGGTGATGCTTCTCTGATTTCCCTCTCTGCTTCCATATCATTTGTTTATAAGAGAGCGACTGATTTTTTGGAGTTGATCTTGTATCCTGCCACATTACTAAAGCTGTTTATCAGCTGTAAACGTTCTTTGGTGGAGTTTTGGGGGTCGCTTATGTACACTGTCATATCATCTGCAAATAACGAAAGTTTCACTCCTTCCTTTCCAATTCGAATCCCCTTGATCCCCTTATGTTATCTTATTGTTATTGCTAAAACTTCAAGCACTATATTGAAGAGGTATGACGAGAGTGGACAGCCTTGCGGTGTTCCTGAGTTTAATGGGATGGCTTTGAGTTTCTCTCCATTTAATTTGATGTTAGCTGTCGGCTTGCTGTATATAGTTTTTATTATATTTAGGTATGACCCTTGTATCCCTAATCTCTCCAAAACTTTTATCATAAAGGGATGTTGAATTTTGTCAAATGCTTTTTCAGCATCTAATGAGATGATCATATGGTTTTTTTCTTTCAGTTTATTTATATGATGGATTACATTGATAGATTTTCGCATGTTGAGCCAGCCCTGCATCCCTGGGATGAAGCCTACTTGATCATAATGGATAATTTTTCTAATGTGTTCTTGGATTCGGTTTGCCAGTATTTTTTTGAGGATTTTTGCATCGATGTTCATGAGTGAGATTGGTCTATAATTCTCTTTCTTGGTTGAGTCTTTGTGCGGTTTTGGTATCAGAGTAACTGTAGCTTCATAAAAGGAATTTGGCAGTGCCTCTTCTGTTTCTATATTCTGAAATACATTAAGGAGTATAGGTATTAGGTCTTCTTGGAAGTTCTGGTAGAATTCCGCATTGAAACCATCTGGTCCTGGGCTTTTTTTGGTAGGGAGGTTTTTGATAACCTCTTCTAACTCTTCGCGACTAACAGGTCTATTTAGATTGTTCACCTGGTCCTGATTTAACTTTGGTAAATGATATTTATCTAAAAAAGTATCCATTTCCTTTACATTTTCCAGTTTTGTGGCATATAGGCTTTTGTAGTAAGACCTAATGATTCTCTGAATTTCCTCTGTGTCTGTGGTTATGTCCCCCTTTTCATTTCTGATCTTATTAATTTGCAAATTCTTTCTCTGCCATTTGGTTAGTTTGGATAGGGGTTTGTCAATCTTGTTGATTTTCTCCAGGAACCAGCTTTTTGTTTCATTGATTCTTTGGATTGTTCTCTGTGTTTCTATTTTGTTGATTTCAGCCCTCAGTTTGATTATTTCCAGTTTCTGCTCTTTTTCTTATAATGGAAATACACACGATCCTCAAGTTATGATAATTATTTAGGATTTTTCAACTTCACAACAGTGAAAAAGTAATACATCTGTATCCAGCATAAACCGTACCTTCAGTTTTTAATTTGGTGTTTTCTTGAGCTGTAGGTATCTTGTTTCATATTCTTTGAAGATACTAAGCATAAGTCAAGGATAATCTCAAAATAAAAACTCATGGAATGAGAAGTAAGTGTTTGGCAGTCAATGCCTACTTTAATTTGCCCTCTAGATCTTTTGCCATTATTTTGACCTATTCTAATCTTTACTCTTTCTGGAATATTTCTATTTTGCTTGAAATTTTCTGGAAATACACAAGTAATTTGAGTATCTTCAATTTTCATTTTTCTAGTCTTGTGCCAGGCATCCCAAGGCCCCTCTCCTGATCCATTTCCTCACCTATGTTTGTATCCACTCACATAATGCCATAAGGAGACCAAATTCATTAGTCTTATGGCAAGCTTGAGGTTCTCCAAAGAAACATTGGTTGGAATGTTATCAGATCAATAATATATGGTAGGAAGGAACAAATTGCTGCTGCGGTCCAATCAAGTGGTACTGTCAAGTTTTCACATTTTATGTAAAGACAGGAAACGATATTTTTTTTGTTTTCTTAATATGAGGATTTTCTTCTTTGTGGATACATCTTTTAATTTAAAAATTTTGTTTTCCCCTTTTATTCATGGATTGTATGAAGTAGAATCTTTAAATGGCTTCAAAATGGTATTTCTTATTCTTGGGCCTCATTGGTAATTCCTTGGTGTATTATATATCTGTTCATGAGTTATAAAGAATAGATTGACGATTTTTTTACTTTAATTTAATACCACTTTGGGAAATAGGGAAACTTTGTCTCAACTGTGATATAATGTAGGCTCTAGACATGCCTTAAGCTCAGTTCATGTCAGTTGGGATCTTAGCAAGTAACAGTTTTCCAGAAATCAAATGTTTTAATGACAGGACTAATTACAGAGATGTGGGCTTGGTTAAGAAAACCAACAACGGATGTTTGATGTAGGTGGGTCTTCTATCTATCTGTTATTTTCATTAGTTAACAAAGAGACTGCCTTGGCCCTTTGATAGGGCAGAAAATTAGGTGGGCAGAGTAGACAGAACAGGATGCTGGGTAGAAGACTGTGAGGCAATCACCATGATTCTTCCACCAGAGACAGATGTAGGCTAGAATCTTTCCCAGTAAGCCACCACCTCGTGGTGCTACACACATTATTAGAAAGGGGTTATTCAAGATGTGAGAATTAGCCAATAAGAGGCTGAAACTAATGGGCCAGGCAGTGTTTAAATGAATACAATTTATGTGTTGTTATTTTGAGTGTAAAGCTAGACGTGCAGGAGCTGGGTGAGATGAAAAGCAGGCCTGCTCGCCTCATCTCACTACAGATGTTGAGGCATTTAGATACTTGTGAGAGGAAAGCCATTATTATTACCCTTAGGTCTGGAAGGGGCAATGAGAAAATGCTACATTATGGAGTCACAGAATAGACAGAGGTGGAAGCTTTATGACAGGAGACACAGTCACAAAGGAACACAGCTATGTCAAGTGAAAAAACACACTAACCTCTGTCTACTAGCATTCTTTTTTCATCATGATTTTGTCCATAAGTATACTCAACCTAAAAGTCAACTGGAAAGGAAATGAGAATATTGCAGTCAAGCTTCCTGAAACACACAACACAATAGATAGAAACAGAGAACATATATACCAGGGTTTCAAAGAGTGAAAAGCCATCCAAAAATCTGTTTCTTTCTGAATCCTAGTTATTATGTCAAATAATTACTTAATTATTATAAGCCTCCAACCACAGTAAGAATAATTGACCTAAGCTATCATTACAAGCTTTATAATTACACACAGAGATTTTGCAAAACATTTAAATACCAGCTGAATTATTTTGCAGTTAGGTTTCAGAAATGATGCTGGAGTTTTCAAAGTTTAATGTGCTCTTGTATAAAACATTTTCCCAAGCCAGTCTGTGAGACATAGATCTCTGTTTTCAAATGTAAATGAGCTAGTGTAGTATGCACCTACACTCACTGACCACTGACCACTGACATTTTAGCTTCTTTATAATCTTCAAAAACTAACATAGATTCCCCAAGTGCTCTTGCTAGTGAGGCTGTATTTTTAATACTTCCTCAGAACAGCACAGTTATGTGAAAGAGGTGTCGTAGTCTGCCTTTGGCTTGAGAAAACATGAGCTGGAGGACATTCCTGTTAGGAATTTTTTCCTAATGCAAGCTCTCTGCTGATTCAAAATCCCAATCAAGCCAAATCAAAGCAAGCCAGATTAAAAAATATCCAGGTTTAATGGGATTTCTGCGCTTTCCAGTGGCCAGGAGGGGGAACCAGGAGGCCTTGCTAATGTGACCACTAGGAGAAAGGGAAAGGGATGGATCCTGGGATTTGGAGTCCAGAGCATTCAACTCTCAGGCCTGGGGGCTGGGAGAGATGTGAGGGACTGAAGTCTAAGCTCCCAACTTAACAATTCCATCGCCTTCTAAAACAAATTGAGTTCTAGAAATAAGTGCATGGCAAAGGAAACTTTGACTGTATTATTCAAGTGCCTGTGTGTAAGTTGTAGCTTTAAGATCCTTCTATGGTTCAGGAGAAAGCAGTTGTCAGGGTTGACCTGCATCCCTACTGTCAGCCTCAGTGTTTTATGTAAATCTTAATCCTACTTGATCTTTTGCCTTAATTGTCACAAATTCTAAACAAGTACATTTCCAGTACTTTTAACATAGATAGTGGATCCACCATATCATGCCAGGCATTATGTGCAATATTGGAGTATCAAAACTAATGTGTACATAGATTCTCATATCATGTGGTATGTGTGGTTATAATGTAAGTATAGGCTATTCAACCCACCTGAGTCAAAGCAAAGCTTCCCAGTGAGTAATACATTTTTGAAGTTTCATGAATTTTATTTCTGTTGGAGAAATGTAGGCAGGAAGGGTGAACAGGCGAGGGGAACATCACAGCTAAAGGCACAGAGCTATGAATCAGCACAATGAGTGCTGGGAACTATTACCAAACCTTACTAGCAAAGAAGGGAGTAGTAAAGAGTTGGCTTAGTGGAAGTCAATAGAACAGCTGGAGTCAAGAGACTTCATAACAGATTTGCTGAAAAGATTCAACAGTACATGTAATGAGAATATTAGAGCAAGTATTAAGTCAAAGTGGAGGATCTACCCCTAGGTATCAGTAGCATAGCAAGAGTGTGAAGAAAGCCA
This sequence comes from Microtus pennsylvanicus, assembly GCF_037038515.1. Classification (NCBI taxonomy): domain Eukaryota; kingdom Metazoa; phylum Chordata; class Mammalia; order Rodentia; family Cricetidae; genus Microtus; species Microtus pennsylvanicus. The sequence continues at coordinate 142,553,717 of NC_134601.1, forward strand.
GCTATGGGGTATTTTAGTTTTTCATAGTTTTATGAGGATCAAGATTCAGATGTGATTCATGATCCATTACTCACAGAGCTCTGAGTCAGGAATCATATTGGTAATGCAAACAACCCAAATCTGTACATAAAATCAATGTCAATTTTATATGGTTTTTTAATTCTGAAGGAAGAAAAAGAACCCTATCAGTTTACCAGTAACGTAAGAAGATCAGAGACTTGCCAGCACCCTTTTCAATGTCATTGCTTACCCATATCTGTGGGTAGGCATAAAGTTTGAAAAAAATGCTCAGATAATTATATTGCCAATATCTCATCCATAAATAATTCGAATAGTTTTTATAATTCACACTGGTAATAATTATCTTTGAAGATTCATTAGAAAAGCAATTTCCTCCCCATTCCCAATCCTAGATAATAAGGGCTTTCTGCTGCACTAGCTCTCTGACTCTTTAGTTACGGGTTAATATTTGTCCTCCAAAAATAGTTGCGAATCCAAGACTGAGAGCTTTATCCTCACAGAACAACTAAATGTTCATTTTGATAGGAAAATAATATTTTATTGATAAATGGTACTGAGTTATTCAGCAAAGTATGTGGAACAACCCCCCCCCCCAAAACTCAATATCTACTTTATGTTATAATCAGAAGTTAATTCAAGATAAATTATGAACTTAAGTTAAAAAAATAAAACAGTAAAGAAGATTGAATAAGATATATGTTTCATTACCTTGGAAAAGATTTCTAAATTGGATGCAAAAAGTATCAAACAAATAGGAGAAGGTAAATGAATTTGACCATATTTGTAAATACACTGAGTAATTGTAAGAAGTGCCATTCCTCCAAAGACAGAATAAGAGTCTGAATGTCTATACATGGAAACTCAGATCTTGAATATTATAAAAAAATGAAAGTACCCCAATGGAAAACTGGACAAAATAGTTGAATAATTATTCACAAAATAAAATAATCAAGTGACTATTAACCTCATAGTCTTCAATGAATGTGGGAATATAAATAGAATTTTAATAGCTCTTTTATTGGGATATATTTTTGTTTATCTTGTTAGCAGAATTATATTGTACTTGACAAATGAGTGTTTATACAATCCTTTCTTTCTTCTGCAAAATTACTTGAACTCTGCCTTATGTTTCATTGTAGATCTGGATCTGTTTCCATCAGTTGCTGGATAAAGGATAAGACCTCTCTGATGACAAATGGGCTAGGCACCAATCTTGTCAGAGGAGATGGCCAGTTTAGGCTGTGTACCCACTATTGCTAGGAGTCTTAGTTGGGGTCATTCTTATAGATTCTTGGGAGTTTCCCTTGTGAGAACTTGACTCTGAAATGTCCCTCTTTCCAGTAGTCTCAGTACACCCCTTATCTGTCTCCTCCAACCTGATTGCTCTTGTTCCCATCCCCACCAGCCTTCAATCCACTCAGAATCTTTTCTGTTTTCCCTTCCCAGGGAGATCTGAGTGTTCCCCATGAACACTATGGTTACCTTGCCTGTTTGGGGCTGTAGATTATAGTATGGTTATCCTTTATTTTATAGCTAATATCCACTTATGTGGGAGTACATGCCATGTTTGCCTCTCATGGCTCACTCTGAATGATTTTTTTCCACTTTCACCCATTTTTCTTCAAATTTCCTGGTGTCCTTGTTTTCAATAGCTGACTCATACTCCATTGTGTAAATGAACTTTAAGTTTTAATCCATTCTTCAGTTGAGGAACATCTAGGTTGTTTCCATATTCTTGCTATGACAAATAAAGCCGCTATGAACATAGTTGAGCAAGTGTCCTTGTGGTATGATTGAGCATCCTTTGGGTGTATGCCCAAGCATGGTACAGCTGGGTCTTGTGGTAGGTTGATTCCCAATTTTCTGAGAAACCTTCACACTGACTTCCAAAGTGGCTATACAAGATTGCACTCCCACCAGCAACGGAGGAGTAGTCTCCTTCCTCCACATCCTCTACAGCATGAGCTGTCACTTGTGGTTTTGATCTTAGCCATTCTGGCAGCTGTAACATAGAATCTCAAAGTTGTTTTGATGTACAGTTCCCTTAAAGTTAAGGATGTTGAACATCTCTATGACAATTTGTTGTCCATTTGAAATTCTTCTGTTGTGAATTCTTTGTTTAGATCTGTACCCTATTTTTGAAATTGTATTATTTGGTAGCTGATATCAAGTTTCTTGAGTTCTTTTTATATTTTGGAAATCAGTCTGTTTTTTATATGTGGGGTTGATAAAGATCCTTTGTCATTCTGCAGCCTGCCGTTTGTCTAATTGACAGTGGAAACAAGAACTGTCACTGACTCCTTTACACGCTCTTGGGACCCTATTCCCTACACTGGGTTACCTTGCCCAGACTTAATACATTGGAGGTGTTCAGTCTTACAGTAACTTGATATGCCATGTTTTGTCGATACTCATGGGAAACCTACCCTTTCTTAAACAGAAACAGTAGGAGTGGATTAGGGGTTGCGAACAGAGAGGGTTTTGGGAGAGGGACTGGGAGAAGAGGAGGAAGGGAAATTGTGGCCAGGAAAAAAGGATGAGTATTTAGAATAGTTTGTGTCAAACTTTTTTTTGTTTGTTTGTTTTTTTGTTTTGTTTTTCGAGACAGGGTTTCTCTGTAGCTTTGGTGCCTGTCCTGGAACTAGCTCTTGTAGACCAGTGTCAAACTTTTAATGTTGGGTAGAGTTTAGCAGTAAAGCTGAGTTGGGATTTTTATTGAAGGGAAAATTTCAAATTATCAATTTAGTTTTTCTCTATGTAAATCTATGAATATTTTACAATTATTGGGTTGATTATCATTCTAGGAATTTGTCTATTTCATCTGTACTATCTGATTTGCTAATATACAGTAGTTCTTTTTTTACTTTTCCATTAAAAAATTTACACTTCTTCCCCTCCTCCTATTTCCCTCCAGTTCCCCCACTTACCTTCCTCCCTCCCCCTCCCTCCTTAAGAAAGGGCAGGGTACCCTGCCCTGTAGGAAGTCCAAGGCCCTCCCCCTCCATCCAAGTCCTAGGAAGGTATGCATCCAAATACACTAGGATCCCAAAAAGCCAGTACATGAAGTAGAGACAGGTCCCAGTGCCATTATCGATGGCTTCTCAGTCCACCCCCATTGGCAGCCACATTGAGAGAGTCCAGTTTGATCACATGCTCGCTCAGTCTCAGTCCAGCTGGATTTGGTGAGCTCCCATTAGATCAGGTACACCGTCTCAGTGGGTGGACCAACCCCTCATGATCCTGACATCCTTGCTCGTGTTCTCCTTCCTTCTGCTCTTCAACTGGACCTTGGGAGCTCAGTCCGTTGCTCTGATGAGGGTCTCTATCTCTATCTCCATCCATTGCCAGACGAAGATTCTATGGTGATATTCGAGATAATCATCAGTGTGATAGTGGGGCAAGGACAGTTTAGGCACCCTCTCCTCTGCTGCCCAAGGACCTAGCTGGGGACACCCCCGTGGACACCTGGGATCCCCTCTAGAGCCAAGTCTCTTGCCAACCCTAAAATGGCTCCCTTAATGTAGATATGTTCTTTCCTGCTCCTATATCTGCCCTTCTTCCATCTCCACCCTCCCAATCCCCCAAGCTCTCCCCAGTCTTTCCCTTCTCCCTTCTCTCTCTCCTCTTCCCCCACCACACCTCACCCCTACACCCATCCCTATGCTCCCAACTTTTGCCTGGTGATCTTGTTTGCTTCCAATTTCCAGGAGAATCTATATTATGTTTTCTTTTGGGGGGGGGGTCACATTGTTATTTGACTTCTCTAGGCTTGTAAATATGCTACGCATATCATGAACATTCATTAAATCTCTTACAGGGTAAACTCAAGATCTGTCATTCTATAGACCCTTGATTCAACACTCCACGTACTCTGGAATACTATTGTTTTTCTTCTGTTTACTAAATAAATCTTTTCTTACATGGTCTGTGTCTCTTGGCTGAATGCTTTCCTCCAAGAAGATGAGAGCAAAGGGTAGCTCCTTCCTGGTAACATACAGAGCACATCTACCACATTTTCCTATTCACTGTTGAACTGAGAGGTTAGTTTACTTTAATAACACAACTTATATTGTGATAAATAATGTAGCTATCCATCTCTTTATGAGCACTATAATAGTAAATTTCTTGGTAATTACTTGACCAGAAATCATAAGTACAGTTATTTTGGTTATATACTTTCAAATCTCTTCAGCATGGTTCTATCATATAGTTTATTATTTGGACATAAGAATGATGTGGATGTCTCTCTGTATGGTGTAAATATGTTTTATTATCATTAATTAATAAAGAAGCTGGTTTGTCTGATACTTAGGCAAAATAGAGTCAGGCAGGAAATCCAAACAGAGATACAGGGGGAAAAAGAAGGCAGAGTTGGGTGGGTGGGGGGAGCTGTCAGCTGCCAGAGAAGCAAGATATGAGGTAAAGGCATGAGTCTCATCATAAAATATAGACTAATAGAAGTAGTTAATTTATATTTAGAACTAGCCAGTAAGAAACCTGAGCCATCAGCCAAACAGTTTGTAATTAATATTAAGCCTTGGAATGTTTGTTTGGTAATTGGTAGGCAAGAGAGAAACCTCCAGTTACATAAGAATTTAACAGCTCTTTATATCTTCACCAATACCTGACATCATCTAGGTGTCTAAATTTTGTTACCTTAGTAGCTTAATTTGCATTTTATTGCAATGAGCAACTATTTGTATAGATGTATCTCTTATATAACTCTTTATAATTTCATAAGATTAAGAACCTTTCCTGGTTTTACCCACAGTTCTATTTGTACTATTTGGTAAAAGCCTGACACATAGTAAATATTCCGTAAGAGGTTTTTTTTGTATAAAAGTGTTTTCCAATTTACAATGGGGTTAAATCCAGATAAGCCCATCATAAATCAAATTATCAGTAAATAGAACATGGATTTTATGTACTTACACTATCGTGTGTCCTACATAGCATCCTGTGGAGTGTCAGTAGTTTCCTCTGGTGGTCATGGCTGAGTAGGAGCCACAGCTTACTATTGTTGTCCATCTCACCACCAATTTAGGGAAAGATCCAAACTTAAAATCCAAATCACAGAATACATAGCATTTTCACACTATCATAAAGTTGTAAAATGGTAAGTAAAACCATTGTGATTTGAAAACTTAAATGTGTATAAGAGCACTTTAGCTCTGAATGTGGAACTTTAGGAATGAATTATAGGGTCTGTGACCATTTTTGTAACTTGATTGTATAGTTCTTAATGTGAACTTTATATATGACAATGTTTTGTCATAATGTCAAAAGGTGAGATGTGAGTAGGACCACAGAAAAACACTCCATTATGTTATTGACAGGTTTGAACTGGTGACCCAAAGTGAAACAAGAGAACCTACTTAGAGAAACAGAACTGTTGACTTCAAGAAAACTTAAAGTTTGGGGAGAAGGGGAATAAAATTCCATTAATAACATTTGTTCACAAGATCCACTGGGCAATTATCCTACTAGGTGCTAGACTTTATGTGAAACAGACAAGACAGGCACAGTTCCACCATCAGGGAGTCCATAGTATAAGCAAAATATTATCAGAAACACATAAACACATAGCAGGTATCCTCTAAGTCACTCTAATGGTGAGTGAGGGAAAGAGGTGTATGAAAAACATAATGATCCCGTATGAATGCCAGAAAATTTCCCTGGTGAAGGGATGTCCAAAGAATTCATAAGAGAGAACATTAGTTTTCTACACTATACAAATAAGTGTAGCTATGTCTTTAAGTTTCTCTGAAAATAGCAGATCAATTGAAAAGACTTCAAGTATGCTCAAATCCTTCTTCCTACAGGTGACTACCCTAAAAGAATCACTGGGGTAATTCCTTTTTACTTTAGTAATTATCAAATAAGATGTCCAGAGTTGCAGACTATTGTGCTTCTTCACCAGTAACTGATATGACCAACGAGGAGTGAAAATAATCCCAGTGAACTATGACTGATCAAATGCAGTTTTTATTTGGGGTACAAAAACCTTTAATTTTTGATAGTTTAACTGTTTTAGGGAACATTCTAATTCTTGGGGAAAGTAGAGTGAAAAAGAGTGGACGGATTTCAATTATGAGTACTACCTCTATCTCATTCCTTACGTATACATTCTGAAAGTTTCTTTAAATATTTCCAGAGGATTGAATTCCCTAAAAGTACATAGTTGTGAAACAATTACTTCAGATATCTTTTCTTATTTTTTAAGTATCATTTTTATCTCCATATCATCATTTTCACTATTCCTTCCTCTAAAATCTTTAGAAGTAATAACTAGTAAAAATTTATTTATTTGCTTCATTTTATAATTAGAAGAAAGTCTGGCCCACACCCTACATTGTCAGAAATGAAACTAGAATCAAGAAGGTTAACAAACCTGTCATGGACTCACTGTGTAGGTTCATTCTCAAGGGAGGTCAGGAGGTGGGGGAGATCAAAGTACATATCAAAGGGCAGCTCTACAGGAAAAAGCAAGAGTTAAGAAAACAAAACTGGCAACACTGGAAGATTAAAAGCAGCAATAACAAACTCACTCTTGGCAACAATATTCCATCCTCACTGCTTTCTTTTGCAGGCCATCATGTTCTTGAGCTGGAAAAGGAGCAGTGGGCCACTTCCGGCCTCCCAGCTCCTGGCCGCCTGGCTAATGCATGAAATAATTACACAGAAACTGTATTCATTTAAACACTGCCTGGCCCATTAGTTCCAGCCTCTTATTGGCTAATACTTACATCTTGATTAACCCATTTCTATTAATCTGTGTTTACCACGAGTACGTGGCTTACCGGGAAGATTCTAACCTATGTCCATCTTGGGCCAGAGTTTCATGGCATTTGCCTGACCCTGCTTTCTTCCTCCCAGAATTCTGTTCTGTCTTCCCCACCCACCTATGTTCTGACCTATCAGGCCAAACAGTTTTCTTTATTAATTAACCAATGAAAGCAACAGATAGATAGAAGACCCTCCTACATCAGTGAGCCTTCTGTAATCAGACTATTTTACAGAGCACAGATAAGCACTTTACCAACTAAGTATCTATCAACTTAAATGATATTCTTCTTCTTTCTCTGATCTTGGAGGAGATGAATTTTATGACCATGCTTTTTATTGGGTTCAATTCACAGGCAGGAAGTAGGGCAGAGGGAAGCAGATGCGGTAGTTCTTCCCCAGTCATAAACAGTGGCTGATATTTTCCATAAGCACTGCTCCCACTGTGCCTCTCCCATGTGCCAAATTGCTCAGGGTCCTTTCTCCCATTTCCTCAGGCTTTTGATGGCAAGCTATTCCTGCCATGCTACTCTTCGGTTGTTATTACATCCCATATTAATTCTCATAACCTAGTGGAAGGTGCCTTTATTTAAAGCCCTCATATATAAACCTTCTGAGTTTGATTGTGTTGCCCATATGATCTTAGTTGATAGGCTTTTCCCCCTAGGTCTATTATAATGCTCCTTTGTGAATTGTGCTAGGTAAAATACATTGCTGGAGAAATTTAGTGGACAAAGAACAAAACCTCAGTCATATCGCCTATTGCAAAAATGGGAAAGATTCAGCAAAAATAGAGACACAAGTTTCCAAATTCCCAAAGTAAGAACAATACCCACTCCTTGTATACAGAAAACAGGTGCAAGATGTACACAAGCAGGGTAGTGAGGAGACAACCATGCTTCCCTGAGGCTCCATTCCCAATAGAGTACACCACAGTAGCTCTTGCCTATGCCATCAGTCTCCTGCAGGGCCAGATCTTCCTAGCAAAATGTCATGCCAGAGAGACCCTACATTTTAGTTTGACTGCTTCTGAAAGGAAAGGTCTTGTTACCCTCATGTTTCCTCTGGTGAAGGGAATGCTTCCTTATGGGAAAATCAGTCAGTGCTAAAATATTTTATGCTTTCCTGTTTCTCTAAAGACTGCCATTTCCTAAACCATGGGAAGCTGTTTCCCTTTCTGACTGCACAGAAGAAAATAGAAGTACATTCATGAAGGGTTCACTTTGGAGAAGGAAACATGGCTGTTTTAAGACTGCATATTTCCATTTTGGCTTTTCTCTAAGCAAGACAGTGAGTGAGTGTGTGCCCATGAGCTAAGTGATAGTTTTCGTTGGGGACTGAGACTACTCTATAATCTATCCTTTCCACTATGGAATGTAGATGAAGACTTCAGTAACTGGTAACTTGCTATATTTTCCATTTGTTTTAGCTGTTTTCTGAACTAAAGCACAAAGGCCCTTTTATTATATCTCCTTATTAAGAATTTTATTATTTTTTTGCTGTTTAAAAAAGTTTATTTCTATGGTTATGTTTTGGATCAGAAAAACCCAGTTTAGTGGTGTCCAGGGATATATCAAAAAGTCTGACAGTGCAAAGGTTCTCAAATTACATCAGAACTTGACCTTTTTTTTCTTTAGGCAATATACAAGAAGAAGAGTGGCAGACTCAAAACAAAAGTCTCTCTTCTTACCGATTATATACAAATTTAATCTAACTACACTTCAGAATTTAGTCATTTATTCAGTTAGCATAAGTATTTTAAGCATGTTCCATGTTCAGATATTGAACAAGGTATGAACAACATTTAAGATAAAATAAAATAAAATGGTGGCTTAAATGACCTGTTTATATTCATTGAAAAGCAACCAAGAAGAGCAATAAGTTCTTTGTGCTGACTTCTTAGGTTGTTGTTTTATTAATGCTATATTAAGCACACAATGATTTTGTCATTTCTATCTTATTAATCATTACTATTAACTATCATTTGAATAGTTTATTATGTCATGTGCTAGTTATTGGTGAGAAAAGAAAGATATGTACAAGTCCATGTATTTACTTTGTAGTCACACTTCTGGAAGAATTGTCACTCAGAGAAATGTTTTTTTACTGTTCTCACTTTATGGCTATCATGCATCTGGCCTCTGTAATTTTTTGCGTGTGTTCATTTGTCTTGTTCATCCTGGAAGACTTTGTGCTCCTGAAGGTTCTGTGTCATATATTTGCGTGAACTACTCAAATTTCTACATGTTGTTAAACACACAGGTTCGGTAGATTGACTTAGCAAGATTTGACCTTTGAGGTATGCTTTAGAAAACTGACAAGGTAATTCAGCTTTCTTTACAATGTACATGTTTAAAAGAGTACGTATTGGCACCAATTTCTTTCTTTCCAAATGCCATTTTCTGGATGCATTTAATTTATTGTGGCTTGGGATAACTGGGAATGGCTGAGACCATTACCTATGAGAGATAATGGCTGAAGATCTTACTCATACTCTTCTTAGGAAGTTAACGCATGAGTAACTCTTGAGTGGCTTTACCAGGGCCTGGATCTCACTTGAGAGATTATGATTTTAATTTAACATATCCTGCCACACAGCATGTGAAATATGCAGCCAGCAGTGACTTCTGTGAGTTGAAAGCCCAGTTGGGTTTATTTTAAAAGACTTGCAGTTCTTTGCCAAAGCCAACATTCCTGGAGAGTGAGTAGACTGGGTGACTCACTCAAAGTAGGCGAGAGGTCACAAGCCTGGAAAAATGAAATCGGAACACTTTTCCTGGCGAGGCACAGCATTTGAAAAAGCATTATAAAGTAGACATTAGTGGAGTTTTTTTTTTAATTTCAAGAGGAATCTTATGTATGTGTCTCACACAGACTTCTTTCTGAGCTACAGCTAATTAGTCCTGCCATTGGTCACCTTTCCTGGAAATCAGAGAAACAAAGTATTCTGGTTCCTAACTCTAGTTTTGGACAATGGCCTTATTGGAGAACAAAACAGTAGCTGAGTTCTTGAGGCTAATGTAAGTCTCTGTGAAAAGCACCTGGCACACAGCCCACATGACATGAATTAGGTGAGAACAAGAAAAAAAAAACCTTTTGCCAACACAGGCTTACTTATGTGACTGGCACTATAGATTATCAACAAAGGTCAGTCATGCCATTAAAGGCTGAGGATATGACAATTATTTATTGAGAATATTTTGTGTAACAGACATCTGTTTAATTCCTATTCACCCAGGAAGGTGAGCATTTTGTTGTTTGACTTTGTTCTTGGGCATTTGGTATTTAGTTAAGAATTTGAAGTTCCTTTCAATGTAATAGTTCAAAACCTCTGAAGTTTTAGAATTAAAGTTTATCTGTCAGGACAAGACTCCAAAGTGAGGAGAATAGAGAGAGCCCTTCTGTTGCCATCACGTAATCAGAATAACGAGGAATCCATGGCGGGCAACTTCTACCTTTGTATATAAGACAAAAAATAAACCATGCAATTTTTGGGTTGGACATTGCAGTGAAGATTCTCCTGGGAAATCTGGATGTTTCCTCTGCTCGAGGGTGTTTGATGACTTAACATGGATCTGTATATGAAGGAGGGAAGTGCCTGTAGGCACAAGAGAAACTCAGGAAAACATCTGGGTGTGGTTTTCTCTTTCATTTTACCATGCTGGTGTTAACTTCTGTCTTTTTTGGTTTCTGCTCATCTCTATGACAGCCTGTGGTCTTGTGGTAGCACTCTTTGTGGTTTTTGTTTTTTCTGTTATTTCAGAAACTATTGCTAGTTGAAGACATTGCCACAGCAATTTGCCCCACACCCTCTCTGATGGCTTTTCCAGCCTGCTACAGGCTTTGCAATTCAGGACAGAGGAAGGTTGAACTGACAGTGGTTTTGTACCATTAAGAGAAGAGGAGAGTGAAGAGGGCAGCTAGCTCTATTACAGGATCCCAGAGAAAACTGCTCCCAGAGGAGTAGTCATGGCTGGATTTGTGGTAAGGGAAGCAAGGGAGACTGAGGAGATGAACACCTAGCTTCCAACCAACCCATGAACTGCAGAACCGAATTTATACAGAAAAGTCTGGGTATATGCTGATCACATTCTTAACTGTAAGTTTTGTATTGATCGTGACACTGATTACATTCTAGATGATGTCCTAAAGAGTTTACAAATATTAACTTGTTCAATTCATCATAACCATGTGAAGTACTGTCTGTATTACCAATGTCCTGAGTGAGAGAATATATACACCACCTTCTCCAAATTGTACACTATACTATAGTATCTCTTTTGCTAGTGAGAACATGGATGGAAGTACTTAGCACTATAGAATCTCTGGTAAGGGGAAAATTGTTTATGTTAGGATGGTTATGACTGCTACTAGCCAGTGTTTGTCTCTTGTAGTACTTGTTAATGGCTTCAGCATCTGTAAAGAAATATATCTGTACATTCAACTCTGGAAGCCGAAGCCTCAGTTCAAACCTATTACTCAACAGCTATGAGATAGTGGATAAGTTATGTAATGCCTCTATGTCTCAGTTTCCTTTTTTGTTTTTACTTTTGTGACAGACTCCCATTATGTGGGCCAGGCTGGTTTAAAAATCTTTCTGCTTCAGCCTCAGGTGAAATTACAAGTGTGTACCACTGTGTCTGGCCTCAGTTTCTTAAATGGTATGATAATTATCTAAATTATTGCTTCTTACTAATAATAAATGAAAATGTCCATGCAGCACTTAGTAGTACACCTGAAAGACAGAAATTGGTTAGCAAATATTTGTTGCTTATTTAACTACCTATTGCAATTAAACTAAATTTTCATTCTTTAGATTTTTCTTTCAGTCAGTGAATTGGTCACTTATTTCCAGGGGTTTCCTGGTAAAATTGCTGTGCATTGATTTATTGAAATGGTTCAAGCCTGTACGTGTGGTACTCCATTTAATTCTGAGGTTAGTGTGGCTATGTCAGTGCTAGGGATGGGACCAGGACCTTAAGTACAACAGAGAAGTGCTTTATCACTGAATTTTATCACCAGATTGATAATGCAGGCAATATCTCTTCATTAATAATATGTAAACTAATACTAGAAAGAAGACATTGCTGTTAGGTCTGTATGGATAATCATGGGAGACTTTGTGATCAATGTTCCAGTGTTCTCTCCAGCACCATTTCCCACCCTCTCCCACACTCATGTATCAGACTTGCTGATTGAGCAACATCATCCTAAATTCTTAAATCATTTGCTGTGCATATAAGCAGACTCTTTCTCCTCTCATGCTTCTTCAGGAAGTGATAAGGAGTCCAACCCATAGGAGTGAGAATATGAATAAAGAGGTCAAGACCATGATGGGGACACCCACTGAAAAAGTTTACCTGAGCTAATAGGAGCTCACCAACTCCAGCCAAACAGGGAAGGAACCAGCATAGTGTAGTAATAGGAGCGGTGGGGCTGCATCCCCAGCACCCTGGCCGCCTGGCTAGCTTATGCCCTGAAATAACAACACACAAATTGTATTCTTTTAAACACTGCTTGGCCCATTAGCTCTAGGCCTTACTGACTAATTCTGATATCCCGACCAACCCATCTCTAATAAACTGTGTAGCACTGGTCTTACCAGGAAAGATTCAGCATGTCTGACCTGGCGGCTTGCTTCATCGCATGCGTCTGCCCAGGAGAGGGGAGCATGGCGTCTCTGAGCTCACTTCCTCTTCCTCCAGCATTCTGTTCTGTTTACTCCACCCACCTATGTTCTAACCTATCAGGGCAAGCAGTTTTTTTATTTAATTAACCAATGACCTTCCTCCATCAGCATAGGACCAAACTAGTCCTCTGAATGTATGTGACAGTTGCGTGGCTGGAGTAGACTGTGGGGCCATTGACAGTGGCACCAGGATTTGTCCCTTCTGCTTGTATTGGCTTTTTTAAACCCATTCTCTTTGGATGGATATGTTGCTCAGCCTGGATATAGTAGGGAGGGCCTTGGTCCTTCCTTGGAACAATGTGCTTTGCCCTCTCTGGGGAGTGAATAAGGATGAGGTGGGGGCAAAGGTGGAGGGGATGGGAGGAGGAATTGGGTTTGGTATCTAAAATGAAAAAAGTTTGTTTTCATTTTAAAAAATAAAATAAAATAAAGTGGGAAAAAAGGAGTCCAACCCATGTCTTTCCCTCCCCACCTCCCTTTCCTCCCTCTCTACCTCTCATCACATGCTTGGGGAACTCGCCAAAACTTCCTTTCCAGGGCTGAAAGTCAGATCACTTCCTATTTGGAAATTTCAGAGAATGATAAAGGTAATAGGAGCACAGGATTTTATGTATAGATGCCATTTCTTACATCAACATCAACCTTCAGCTGTAGTTCTCACCTTAATTTTTGTATGTAGTGAATTTGGTATAAGAACAGAACCTAACCTCCTACATCCTACTACAACTAAATAGAAGAACTAAATAGACGCATTTGAGGATGGTTACTTGGAGTGGGCTCTACCTTATGATGCATATAAAGCTCCACCTGCAAGTCAGGCCTGAATCTCTACCCAAGGACCCTCTGAAGGGGAGAAGCTTGGGTGGAGGGATGCTTCTGTTGTTCCTAGGAGTGCAATTGTGGTCCTCTAGCACATGATTCCAGATTGTTTTATCTTTGTAGCCATAAGACAACTTCTTAAACAGTTGTCATCTGAAGCTGGAGTGCAAGTCTAGTATTGGTATTGTTGGTATTGCTCTGTCTTCCAGCTGTGCGCTATTGGTTTTGTCAGTATTGCTGTCTGTCTTCCAGCTGTGCTCTCCCCAACTTCAGATGTAGTCCTACACCAAACCCTAACTACTTTCATTTCCCAGATGACATTAAATATTGTGGAGGAGGTGGTTTGTTGTTTTGGATGTGGCTTTGTGTTTGCTGCTTGATAAATGAATTCTCTTAGAACTTTGAGGCATCAATGAGTGTAGATTCTTCTGTGCCTCTTCTTATGCCAATGGGGGTGTTCTAAATATAAATCCTCAATCTGATAGATGGAAACTAAAAATCCTAGCCACTGGTAAAGACTCTGATACCTCTCAAAGCATACTATCTTGAATTATTAGTCTTCTGCCCATCTATAGAATGAACCTTGGATTTTGGCATAAACAAAGATAAGCGTTCCTTTGAAGAAAATCCTGGGAAAGTGGTGAAGTGTGGTGGTTATGATTAATGTTTGGGGAAACAAAATGTACCACATTCTAATTTGTTCTTTTCAGTCCATTCTGTCCTAGTAGGGTGAACATGTGTGCATACTGTATTCTGCTTCTTTTCTGATTCCCAAGACTAGACTCCAGTAATGGGAGCTTAGAACAGGGACCTTGGAACCGGAAGAAGACCACACTGAAGGGAGGTCAATGGAAGACTCCTTTGTCAGTGAAGTTATCTGGTTTTAGCCATGTTGGTTGCATCAGCATGGGTCTTAGTTATGGTTAAGGTTCCTTCTGATCATGAGATACCGTGAATCTGCTTGCCTTCCACTTACCATTCTGTCCCAGTGACTGGCCTTTCTAGGTAATTCTGGTAGTGCAATGTGAGAAGCAATTTCTGCAGCCCTTTCCTGTTCTCATCAGAAAGAACTGCCTATGATGGATAAAAGACAAGGGAGATCTTAGCATTGGGTGGGGTTATAGTATAGTAGCATTGCTTCCTTGATGTTGTAATAAGAGCGGTGGGGCTGCATCCCCAGCACCCCGGATGCCTGGCTAGCTTATGCCCTGAAATAATTACATGGACACTGTATTCTTTTAAACACTGCTTGGCCCATTAACTCTAGCCCTTACAGGTTAATTCTCATATCCCGATCAACTCATCTCTAATAATTTGTGTAGAATCAGTCTTACCGGGAAAGATTCTAGCCTACGTCCATCCTGGGTCTGAGCTTCATGCGTCTGCCTCAGAGAGCAGAGCTATCGCATCTGCCCGGGAGAGGGGAACATGAGCTCACTTCCTCTTCCTCCCAGCATTCTGTTCTGTTTACTCCACCCACCTATGTTCTAACCTATCAGGGCAAGCAGTTTCTTTATTTAATTAACCAATGACCTTCCTCCATCATTTCCCCCTTTTCTGTTTAAACAAAAAAGGAAGGCTTTAACTTTAACATAGCAAAATTACATATAACAAAACAGTTATCAAGTAAAAATTACAATATTTACATCTATTTTATCTTTATCATAACAAAGGAAAACAACTTAACTATCTATCTATTCTTCAATTGCTTCAACGACCCCAGAAAGATACAATATTACCTAAGCAAACAAGAAATAAGCAACTTTCAAAACTCTAGAAATGACAGAGACATTATGCTACCTGGACAGTCACCCAAAGTTCCTCTGTACTGTTGAGTCAACCATCTTCAGCCTACAGGCCCATGGTATCCAGAGAAATTTCCATGAAGCAGGACATTTCAAAGTCAGTTCAGTCACTATCTGTTGTGTCCTGCAGAATGTCTCGCAGACTCCTTCATGAATCAGGAACCCCAAAAGATCATCTCACCTTTAGGCAAGTTCAGTAGTCCTCTCTCTCTGCGGGTTCTCTGTGTCCAGTTTATGCAATAGTCCAGGCAAGAGCAGTTTCTTGCCCAAATGGCTATCAAACTCCATAAGGTGCCTCTTTGATGCCCATCTTCTTCTTGAAGTAGATTGGTGCTGCCAAGAGCAGAGTGTCTCATTGTCATGAAAAGTCCTAAGTTATTAAAACATTTAAAATGCCATATTCTATAATCTTTGAAAGATATGAAGAATGCCTATCTAAAATATATCTATGTACATCTAGAAAATCTTAACTAACATGACTACAAACTTGACTATTATGATTATCTATTAACAACCTATATACATTACATTTTAAGTGAACTACACAATCACAATACCTTAATCAAGATCAGAAATACATATACATATAACAAAATGGACCTTAAATTTATATCACTAAAGCAAAATCCATATCAATGCAAATTATTCATACCTATATCATATCCCCCTTTAAATGTAAAAGAACATTTATAAACCATATTTGGGAATATGGGCGCAGTTATTTCTCTCCAAACTGCTTCCTACTGAATGGGGGCGTCATTAATTAGGTCTTTCACGGTATAACCTGTGTGCTAGTTTCATCTCAGTTGGCAGTTGAGTGAAGCAATTTTTTGAAGGTGTTCACAGCAACCCTTCAGGAGGGTGTGGTCCATCATACCATATTGGAATAGAAGCAATCCACAGAATCTCACCCTCTGTGAAAACAAAATAAGAAACTCCTTTCCAAAGCATCATGTCCTTAGATCCAAATTTCAAAGTCAAGGTATTTTCAAAACATCTATGTTGGATTAGTTCAGCAGCATTTATACACAAATATCTTTTAGCAGCTGCTGCTCCTTCCTCAGCATTCAAACAATTCAAAGAGAGCATAATAGCATACAATATCAAAATTCTCTGTTTATTTTCCATCTTTGTACGGCTTTATTTTAACTCCATTTTGTTTATTTTTACTTTTAGTTTTTGCTTTTTGAGACAGGTTCTCTGTATCTTTGACCTGGAATAACTCTGTAGACCAGGCTGTCCTTGAACTCTCAGAGATGCACCTGTCTCTGCCTCTCAGGCATTGGGATTAAAGGTGTATGCTACTATACCTTGAACTCTCAGAGATCTATTTGTCTCTTCCTTCTAGGCACTGGGATTAAAGGCACGGGCTACCACACCTTGAAAGTCACAGAGGTCAATCTTCCTCTTCCTCCCAAATGTTGGGATTAAAGGTGTGTACTACCACACCCAACAACTCTCTTCCTTTTTTTTTTACTTTAAGAACTTCAACTTTTAGCCTACATATATTTTTAACACACAGTAAACCATTTAGAAATTTTCTTTGTCTTTGAATCTCTCTTTACTGTATATCTCTCTTTTTCTGACCATATGAGCCTTTAAATTACTGAGCAATATGGGTGGGATTAAAGCCGTGGCTTTGGCAGCTAGATCCAGCCCATTCCTTAGCTTTCCAGCCTCATGACTGAGTTACTGGTTGTAGCCATGTTTACTGCCACAACTCTATGGCATTTCAAGGTCCGTGCCAGCAAGCGAGTTTCAGCAGCCCATGCTTGCAAACCGCAAGAACCGCCTGCGTAAAAGAGTCACAGTTTGCCCTGGCAGGACAGCCCAGAAAGCCGGCATTTTTAAACGGCGCAGCTTTTTTCCTGCTACGGCTGAAAACCGAAAAGCATGTGTTCAGCTTTTCGTCAACACCATTTAAGTGTTTCTTGGTAGGACCTCTTAATGAGCTGCAGGGTTTTGTAGCTAAAGCTGAATCAGGAAGCCTCTCCCAGATGAGAGAGCTTGCTTGCCTCTAGCAAGCAGAGCAGACCCGAGAAATTGTTGCTACCAAGAAAACATGCTTTACTCTTTCCCAAGCTTTCTCAGGCTTTCCATGGATTCAGTTGTGGTGTCAGAAGTGGGATTCGAACCCACGCCTCCAGGGGAGACCTTCCTCCATCACCTCGAGATAGAAACAGAGGCCCACACTGGAGCACCGGACTGAGCTCCCAAGGTCCCAATGAGGAGCAGAAGGAGGGAGAACATGAGCAAGGAAGTCAGGACCACGAGTGGTGCACCCACCCACTGAGACAGTGGAGCTGATCTATTGGGAGCTCACCAAGGCTAGCTGGACTGTGACTGAAAAAGCATGGGATAAAACCAGACTCTCTGAACATGGCGAACAATGAGGGCTGATGAGAAGCCAAGGACAATGGCAAGGGGTTTTGATCCTACTATATGTTCTGGCTTTGTGGGAGCCTAGCCAGTTTGGATGTTCACCTTCCTAGACATGGACGGAGGGGGGACGACCTTGGACTTTCCACAGGGCAGGGAATTCTGACTGCTCTTTGGACTGGAGAGGGAGGGGAAGAGGAGTGGGGAGAGGGGGAGAAGGGCGGGAGGAGAGGGAGGGAAATGGGAGGCTTTTTTTTTTCTCAATAAAAAATTTAAAGAAATATGCTTTATAAAAGGATCTTTACAATGAAAGTAACTGTGCACAAGGTATTCCTAGGATTGACTCAATTTGCTAGTATGACAGGTAGAAAGGACTGCCCAGGAGCTGAGAAGGAATTAGTCTGTGTAATGAAATAGACAGATGTCATGCATTCTCAGGTGCTCTGACTTTGATGTTACATCATGAATGAATAGTAGAAAAGTGTGGTTCCAGGATGAGGAAGAATATTATATACCACAAACAGCAGAGTTGATCTATCCTAAGGTCAAAGAGGAAGAGGTGACAATGAATCCTGGTCTATTGCAAACAGGAAATATGTAACTTGGGTTTCCTCTAGACTCTCAGTTTTGCATCAGGTGCTAGGCACATGACATCTGGGTTTTGTTTCTTACCCCATGCATAAGAAGACTCTGTATATGACCTGATATAAAGCCTAAAAGAGAGTAGATAGTCAAAAGCGAGGCTGAATTAATACTTCGGATCCATCCAGGTCTACCCCACTCTATACCAACTACAGGACCATGGAACAGACTTACAACCTCTGAACTTTGCTTCATCTAAAAAAAAATAGGATTGATTTCTAGTTTGTAGGGATGTACGAAGGGCTTGGTGTGAATTATAGGTCAAGTTCTTCAGAGACAGAGCCTGAGACGAGGATTCTGTGTGAGCTCTATTAAGTGATCACAGAAGAGATGAGTGTAGAAACAGGAGAAACAAGTTAGGAACAGGAAAGGGTATAAAGAGGAGAAAGTCCCAGCCTCAGCCTGACCAGCCAGGTTTCTATCTCTAAGTCAGTCATTGGGCACCACTGAGAGGTAGGGTGCGGTGACCAGTATCAACTTCTAGTCATTCTTAGATTCTCTGTTTGAGAAATGACGCCATGTTTGTCATGGGCTGCTAGAAAAGAAAGGACACTAAAAAGCTCACTAGAAAAAGTAAAAAGAATAATACAGTTACATGGCCCAGAAATCATGACATCTAATATCGAGGGTTTCTCCAAGGGACATGGAACTGTGCTCAGCTGAAAACGAAATACCAGCTAAAACCATGAGACTTCCATCAGAGAGTATAATCTTCAGCAATCTACAAGTGAGTTTGTACTGAAAGCTTGAGCAACAAAAGAATATTAAGGCATGATGATCTAAGAGAAGCACAGTTGCTCCCCGCAGGAAGAACACTGCTGTATACAAGACACGGCACAGAAATCCTGCTTTGTCCATATGCGCTGAAGTGCCCTTAGAATCACCATTTCCAGGCTGGGCTTCTTTCTAAGGAAGCTCACCTACCACAAACCTGTAGCAGTTTTAGAAGTTATATTTGTAAGCTAGTTACAGCAAAAGATCTCTAATACCAGAAATCCTGAGGCCCTTATTAAGACGTATCAGGCAGGAACCTTTCAAGGGACTGGGTTTGCTGCAAGTGATCATCAGAAGGTACTGGGAAAGAGAGGATAAAACTAGATCTTACACTTTCAAACATAAGAGATAACTTGGTGTTGGGCAGCAGTTACTTGAGGGTCAAGGATCCTTTCACATTGGTCACCTAAGACCACCAGAAAACACAGCTATTTATATTATTATTCATAACAATAGAAAATTACAGCTATGAAATAACAACAGAAGCAGTTTTATGGTTGGGGTCACTCCAATGAGGAGCTGTATTAAAGGGTCCCAGCATTAGGCAGGTTGAGAAGCCCTGCTGTCACACAGCGGTTGTCATGGGTAAAGACACAATAGTTGCTCAGTGCTAGAAAAGGAGGACATACAGTTATTTTTGTGACTGCCTAGTGACTTTATTTCTTTCCTTTTTCACTGCTTTTGTGAGTTGAGAACATCATGCTCTAGCTGCCAGCAGGTCCATTTCTCATTTTCTCTGCTTGTCAACAGGAATGTATTTCATTTTTTTCAATGGCACACCCTCTTTTTCTCATCAGAGTTAAAAGAAACATTCTTATTTGGTGGCTGTGCAAACCCTAAGGACATGCCAGCCCTTGTACCACCTGAAATATGCTATCAAAACTCTGTAAGAAATGTATTCAAATTTTAGTACCAAAATTCTCACTTGAAACTTGGTAGTCTTTCTTGCCATACGTTCTGCACCTCTTTTGAATTTTAGGGTGCAAACCGCCAAACGTGAAGCATTTTCAGGCCCCGATATTTGGGTTCACACATTTGCTTTTCTCTTTTTTCTATTCCTATTTTACTCTTTTTCTATTATCTGCTAACATTTTGAAATAAAAGTGAGAAAGGATTGAATCAATCCAGTGCCATGTTGCCTTGTTCACAACTAAGAAAATGAGATCCCAGAGTAGTTCTCAAATCTGTCTCTTGTAATTTAAGGATAGAGTGTCTATCTTTTCTCTCTTCAGTTTGCTTCTTGCCCGTAACATAGAACAAAGAGATGCTCATAAATTTATTTGGAAACTTAATTTCATTTTATTTTATTTTTTATGGGAGATAATAGTTGGAGGATTTTTGCAGCCAGCCAGCAGGGGGCACCATGGAGCTTCGCACGTTGACGAGGCCTCTCACCACAGTTGTTTTGAAATGCCTTGGGGCTTTCTTTAATCATGCAGTTCAGAGGTGTAGCCCTGCCCCACGCTGGCTTTTCAACAAGACAGCACTTTGCAATGGTTTTTGTCAGCATCGTTTTAATAATAAATACAGTTGTTTGAAAGGAAAAGAGAAAAGGTAGTTTCATAGAGTGCAAAAAATCCATTTCAAACACTAAGGAACTCTAAAAAAAAGTGCTTACAAAATGTGTTTACTTAAATATTGTGAAACGACGATGGAAATTCGCAGTGCAGGGTGTTTGTCATCTACTCATGACTAGCAGATGGCCGCCGCCTCCTCCTCCTCTGCACGCCGAATGACTCACATTGTACAGGGTGTGCAAAATGAAATTTCAAAACTCTACAGAGTAGAGGTGGCAGTGCCATAACTTGATGCTGGAGGAGTGTGCCAGCCAGATGACTTTGCCAGCCAACATGCTGCCAAAGACTTCACAAAATGTCTTTCATTGGAATGAGTTTGGATGTGTGCATCTCTTAAAGGATCAAGGAAAGGCTCCGGGTTGTGGATGAGCCTGGGTAGGTGTGGAGGGGAGGGTGGTCTGCCTGGCCAGCACAGAGCTGGGTGCTAATCACTGCCACCAAGGTGAGTCATGCCAGAGGGGCTCACCTGTTTTGACTTGCCAGCCCTAGAATGGTGGCAGCTCTGCCTCCAGCCAGCAACAGAACTAAGGCAGGACTATTATCACATCCTCCAATAATTGTAGATTACGTCAAGATTAGAGATGATCATTTAAGTTCAAAGTTCTTTTCTATTTTCTTTTGTTTAATCAAAAGAAACTCTAGATCTGCTATTTCTACTCAAAATACTAGAGTTTTAACAGCCGGTGGACAGGTGCATTTGACTTTTAGTTAGATTCTAACTTTCCTTCATGTGACAGACACCAGAGATGATCCCATATTTACACCTTTGTGAAGGCTCTTGCTTTGGTGGTCTTCCTGTAAAAAGTCTTACTACTCTTAAACAACTATTCTTTGAGGAAGCTCAAACAGCCACATTAAAAAGCTGGATGAGGAGAGAAATGCTTGGTAAGCCTTTAGCTGTTTCTAATATCTCAGGCAGATGAGACAGGCATGTGGCTAAAGAAGCCATTTTGGATGTCTCGCTCAGTTGAGTTTCCTAATGACTTTAGCCACTAATTGACTATAACTGCCTGAGAGAACCCAAGCACCGCCTGGCTGAGCTCAGCCAACCCACAGAATAATTGGTTCTAATAATATATTATAATCTACTAGGCTTTGGGAAGTTTTGTTTTACAGTAGCAGATAATCTATATATGTGAAGGGGAAGAAATATCAGCTGGCTAAATAGGAGCTATCTGTGTGTGTATGTGTGTCTGCCTCTCTCTCTCTCTCTCTCTCTCTCTCTCTCTCTCTCACACACACACACACACACACACACACTGTAGCTAAAGTACCTTTGTATTTAAGTATATCCCGAATTTACAGTATTGTAGATTCTAATGATATGATGACCATAAACAAGAGTGTATAACGCAGAGGTTATAGAAACAGAATACCCTTTGGTATGCCTTATGCTGAAGCATATTTTATGAAGCTAAGAAGTAGGAGAGAATCTGAACGTTGACTGTCAACTTTAAACTGTCAACTATGGGTGGTATTATTTCTTGCTCATTACTAGTTATCTAGATGTCTGAAATGAAACAAATTGGAGGAATATGGGCAAAAACATACTGATGTGGTTTTGCTTTTTAGAGGAAAGAAGAAAAGATGAAAGAATAAAGGCTTTGAATTACAAGAGCATAGCTGAAAAATGGTTAAGAACAACAGCATTCAGGTTGCTAGTACCTAAGAGAAAAGCATAACTTAGACATTCCTAAGATTAGGTTAAACCCAGTGAAGGAGGGGAATAAGAACAGTAGAGAGCAATGGAGTTACAAGAAACAGATCCAGGCTGCACATAGATAGTACATTATTGGGGTTAATGTCTTTCCAGATAACCACAACCATGTCTTAGATACAAACACATTTGCAGTGCCAGAAATCCTAGCAAAGCTCAAGTGAGGAAGACTTTGTTCAGCTACTAACAGGCAAGTCACTTATTCTCTCTGAGTCTATAAAGCATGGTGTAGCTTATAGATGACTCCACACAGACACAGTGTTATTATCACATAGAACCAATGGGAAGTTGTACTTTAGATTTTTTTTTTTTTTGGTTTTTCAAGACAAGGTTTCTCTGTGGGATGGTCATGGCTATCCTGGAACTCACTTTGTAGAATAGGGTGACCTTGAATCCATTGACATCTGCCTGTCTCTGCCTCCCTGAGTACTGGGATTAAAGGCATGCACCACCTGCACCCAATGTACTTAATGAAATTTAAACTTGATTTTAACTGCGAAACCTTATGATTTTAAGCTAGAGAAACAAACAAACAAGCAAAAATGGGAACAAAATTTTACAGGAAGATAACCAGGTTTGTAGGCAGGAAATATGACAAAAAGACACCATTGACACAACGTAAATATAATAATATATTATATTTATTAGTTTATAATTCTTGGAACTTTTTAAAAAATATGAAATGCATGAAGAGAATATCTATCACTTAGATGTTGTAAATGTCAACAATGTGTAGTTCTAGTTCTATTTATCACACACATCTATTATTTATTATTCACACTAGTTTATATATAATTTACTTATTTTTGAGGTTGATTTGTCCCATCTAATGCAGTAAAACCTACCAACAGCTTTGCATTATACTTTCCCCAGCAACTCATTTGTAGCATTTTAATGTATCAATCTTTCAAGAAAGTATTGATTTGCAAAGACATACCAGGTTGCTATTTAAAATTTTTGTCAGATGCTCCAATGTGGGTCTTTGTCTCTGTCTCCTTTCATCACCTGATTAAGGTTAATATCCAGGAGGATGCCTATATGTTTTTCTTTAGGCTCACCTTCTTATTTAGCTTCTCTAGATTCACGAATTATAGGCTCAATGTCCATTATTTATGGCTAGAAACCAATTATGAGTGAGTATATCCCATGTTCCTCTTTTTGGGTCTGGCTTACCTCACTCAGGATAGTGTTTTCTATTTCCGTCCATTTGCATGCAAAATTCAAGAAGTCATTGTTTTTTACTCTAATGTGTATATATTCCATACTTTCTTCATCCATTCTTCCATTGAAGGGCATCTAGGTTGTTTCCAGGTTCTGGCTATTACAAATAATGCTACTATGAACATAGTTGAACAAATGCTTTTGTAGTATGACTGGGCATCTCTTGGGTATATTCCCAAGAGTGGTATTGCTGGGTCCAGGGGTAGGTTGATCCCGAATTTCCTGAGAAACCGTCACACTGCTTTCCAAAGTGGTTGCACAAGTTTGCATTCCCACCAGCAATGGATGAGTGTACCCCTTTCTCCACAACCTCTCCAGCAAAGGCTATCATTGGTGTGTTTTATTTTAGCCATTCTGACAGGTGTAAGACAGAGACCCACATTGGAGCACCGGACTGAAATCCCAAGGTCCAAATCAGGAGCAGAAGGAGAGAGAGCACGAGCAAGGAATTTAGGACCCCGAGGGGTGCACCCACACACTGAGACAATGGGGATCTTCTTTCGGGAACTCACCAAGGCCAGCTGGCCCCAGTCTGAAAAAGCATGGAATAAAACCAGACTCGCTGAATGTAGTAATATGAGCGGCGGGGCTGCGTCCCCAACACCCCAGCCGCCTGCCCGGCTAGCTTATGCCCCAAAATAATTACACGGACACTGTATTCTTTTAAACACTGCTTGGCTCATTTCTACCTAGCATCTTCTAGGCTAACTCTCCCACCTGGACTAGCCCATTTCTTATCATCTGTATAGCACCGGTCTTACCGGGAAGATTCTAGCCTAAGTCCATCCTGGGTCGGAGCTTCATAGCGTGCGTCTTCCCTGGAGCAGGTAGCATGGCGTCTCTCTCTGAGGCGTCTGCTCCAGAGAGGAGAGCTGCGGAGTCTGACCTCACTTCCTCTTCCTCCCGGCATTCTGTTCTGTTTACTCCTCCCACCTATCTCCTAACCAATGAGAGCCAAGCAGCTTCTTTTATTTTAACCAATGACCTTCCTCCATCAGCTGAACATAGCGGACAATGAGGACTACTGAGAACTCAAGAACAATGGCAATGGGTTTTTGATCCTACTGCACGTACTGGCTTTGGGGGAGCCTAGGCAGTTTGGATGCTCACCTTACTAGACCTGGATGGAGGTGGGTGGTCCTTGGACTTACCACAGGGCAGGGAACCCTGATTGCTCTTTGGGATGACGAGGGAGGGGGACTTGATCGGGGGAGGGGGAGGGGGAGGGAAATGGGAGGCAGTGGCGGGGAGGAGGCAGAAATCTTTAATAAATAAAAAAAATAAAATGATCCTGAAAAAATTCTTTAAAGCAAAGGACACCATCAGTAGGACAAAATGACAGTCTATAGAATGGAAAAAGACTTCAACAACTGTGCATTCACCAGAGGGCTAATATGAAAGAACTCAAGAAACTAGAAATCCACAAGCCAAATGAGCCAATTATAAACGGGACACAGATCTAAACAGAGAATTCTCAACAGAGGAATCTCAAATAGCTTAGAAATACTTAAAGAAATGTTCAACATCCTTAGCCATCAGGGAAATGTAAATCAAAACTAATTGGAGATTGCATGTTATACATGTCAGAACAGCTAAGCTCAAACACAAAAGTGACAGCTCATATTGGTCAGGATGTTGAACCAGGGGGGAACACTCCTCCATTGCTGCTGGGAGTGCAAACGTGCACAGCCTTTTTGGAAATCAGTATGCCACTTCTTCAGAAAACTGGGAATCAATCTACCTCAAGACCCAGAAATACCACTCGGGCATATACCCAAAGGATGTTCCCTCCTACCAGAAGGATTGTTACTCATGTTCATAGCAGCTTTATTCCTAATAGGCAGAACCTGGAAACAACATAAATATCTCTCGACTGAAGAATGGATAAAGAAATTGTGGTACATTTACACAGTGGAATATTACTCAGTGTTAAAAAATGACAAAATAAAATGGCAAATGGATGGAACTAGAAAAAAATCATCCTGAATGAGGTAACCTAGACCCATAAATACAAATATGTTATATACTCACTTTTAAGTGGATATTAGCTGTAACATAAAGGATAATTACACTACAGTCTATGGACCCAGAGATACTAAGTAACAAGGGGGATTCTGGTGGGGGACACATACATCTCTCTGCCAAGGGGAAATTGAATAGATTCAGATGATGGATTGGGGGCAGGTACGGATAGAAATGGGAGGGTTCAGGCAGGGGTGGGGGAGATGGAGGGAGAGAATACTGGGAGCAGCAACTGGAATTGGAAAATATGGGGGGATTGAAGTAGAAACCTAGAGCAGTGGAAACTCCCTGGAATCTATGAGAGTGACCTTAGTAAAGACTTCTAGTAGTAGGTGACACAGAGCCTGATCTGGCCATCTTGTGTAATCAGACAAGGTTCCCAGCCATGGAATGGGGGACATCAATACATACATAAAACCTTCAACCTACTTTCTCCCCACCTACAAGATGTACTGGGGTAATGGTGCTACAGAACTTGTAAGAGTGACCAAAAAATAACTAATCTAACTTGACATCGAGAAAAGGCAACGACCTCTGATACTGCTTGGATGACCAGGA
Source organism: Microtus pennsylvanicus (assembly GCF_037038515.1). NCBI lineage: Eukaryota > Metazoa > Chordata > Mammalia > Rodentia > Cricetidae > Microtus > Microtus pennsylvanicus. The sequence goes on from NC_134601.1 coordinate 142,579,724, forward strand.
CCAAGAGGCTGGGCAGCCTAGAGACTCAGGATAGAACTAAGTACAACTGGCAAAGAAAGTCAATGAAATGATTCCTAATGACATTCTGCTGTACTCATAGATTGGTGCCTAGCCCAACTGTCATCAGAGAAGCATCATCCAGCAATTAATGGGAGTAAATGCAGAGTCCCACAGTCAAACATGAGGCAGATCTCAGTAAGTCCTGTGGAGGAGGGGAGGAAGGATGTTAGGAACCAAAGGGTTCGGGGACAGCATGAGAGCAAGGCCCACAGAATCTACTGACCAGGACTTATGGTGGTTCGCAGAGATCGGGGAGATTGTATGGGTCTAACCTAGGTCCCCTACATATAGGTTATGATTAACTTGGTGTTCTTGTGGCATTCCTAACAGTGGGAGCAGAGGCTGTCTCTTTTGGAACTCTTTTCCTCCTACTGGATTTACGTGTGGAGCTTTGAGGTGATAGTATGTGCTTGGTCTTACATGCTTGCTGTGCTGTGTTTGATTGATAACCCTGAGAGGCCTCCTCTTTTTTGAAGGGAGGTAGAGGGGAGTAGATCTGGGGCAGAGAGATGATATGGGGGAGAGTCTGGTAGAGGAAAATGTGGTCAGGATATAATATATAAGAGAAGAATTTAAAAAATGTTTAATACCAAAAAAAAAAAAAAAAAAACCCTGCTTGCCTCTAACTACATACAAGGCCTCTTCCCAAAGCCACAGCTGCTAAATGAGGTGCCAGGATGAGGTCTCTGCCTTTGAAATCCCTGTGCTCTGGACACTCAGGGCCATACTTAGGTCTCTGAATACTTAAGTGTAGTTCCGGCTAGCTGGCCTCCACATGTGTATGCACACACGCGTGCACGCACACACACACACACACACACACACACACACACACACACACACATTCACAATTGAATGTTTTTCGAGTATTATTTTCATTAATATACTTCAGCTTGGGTTTTGTTTTCAATTCACTACAGCCATTTCATTACAGCATTTGTGCTATAGATTTTCTGGTCGAATTTAGTTGAATCTCATTTGCCAATATGAATCACAGTTCAGACATTAAGCACTTACAACTCCTATTCAGGGACAAATCTCTCTCTCTCTCGCTATCTATCTATCTATCTATCTATCTATCTATCTATCTATCTATCTATCTCTTGTCAGCAAAATAAGACTATTGTTTGTTCTTTTGTTCTGAGTTATATTTTCAAGGATAGTTATGTAGTGAACAGTATTTTCCTCCTGAACAAAGTCCAGAAATACTTGATTTGCACTTGAAAAGATCTCTATTTCCTAAGCTCCTAGTTCCTGTGTGCTGGTGTTACTTGGCCCTCTTTCCAGAACCTTGTGAGAGCCTCCTTCCCAGGGAAATTTCACAGATGTACTTGCAGCCTACCTACTACTGTTTCCGAAATCATAAATCACCCATCTTGGACCCAGAATTTCCATGTCTTCTCCTGCCACCCATGCAACCATAGCTTGTTAGATTAAAAGTAGACCAGTATGTAAAATAAATGAAAAATATTAAATAAACAAATAAAATAAATGAAATGATCAAGGTTGGGGGTGGTGATTCAATAGTAAATCTCATAAACGGCTGGGCCTTGGATTTCAGAACAGAATTTTAACAGATGACTGAAGAATGAAAGGGTAATGGCCCCTGGTCATGAAGAACCAAAGCAGGTTGAGCTGGGCAATAGCTCTGAACCATAAGGAATTGCTTGGCCCCAGCCTGATCTGCTCTGTGTGCAGAAACTATACATCTGATAATTGAAAACAACACACTCTGCTCCCTGTTAAACCACAAAAAAGACCCTGTAGCTTCCTGGTAACTAAGAGGCGTATATACTCATCCCCCAGCTCTTCTAAATGCACCCAGACTTCATCTGCAGAAGATTTTGGGTCCCCGGCTGTTCCTCCAATAATACAGTCTTCACCTGTTGACGTAAAAAAGTATAAGTAAGCCAAAATCACATATATTCCAGGTCTCAGCATAAATTAAAATGCACCTGAAGTAGTCAATGTATTAAGTCAGCTTTTAAAAGTTTATGAATTGAAAAAAATTACAAAATGCTAAGAACTGGATTTCAAATGATGAATAAAAGCACCTCTGCCTTGGTCTGAAATCCTTGGTATTTAAAACATATTTGGCATTTGTAATTTGAGATAAATAGTTCTCTACTTAAAAGGTCATATATCTGAAGTATTGAAAAATGTAGAATACATTAAACTTTACCTATTTGTGATCAAAATTAGAGACAAAAGCACTGCTGGAAAAACTAATATTAGTTTCCATGGAATTTTTGTGTCAATAGTCACAACTATGTACAATTTCCAAAATCTGTAAAAACCACTATAGCCACACTGAACTGCCATAAATTATGTATATAATTCAAGAGAACAATGTTTTAAATAATTCAGTAAGCTGGGGAATTGCTCATTTATTGACTTGACTTAGATAATGGGAGGTAGTAAGTTGAAGAGGGTGTTGACAGAGGTTTCTGTTCCACTAGATCCCGCAGTTGTTCAGGCCCAAAGAAATACACAGAGGTCTACATTAATCATAAACTGGTCGGCCTATTAGTTCAGGCTTCTTATTAATTAATTTTTCCATCTTAACCCATAATTCTTCTCTGTGTTAACCACATGGCTTGGTACCTTTCATCAGTGAGGCACTCTCATTGGTGTCTTCTACATATGGGTGATGACTGCAGACTGAGCTTTCCTCTTCCCAGAATTCTCCTGTTCTTGACGCCCTGCCTCTACTTCCTGCCTGGCTACTGGCAGGTCAGCATTTTATTCAAAATAATACAAGTGACAGGATAAAAGACCATTTTCCCACAGCAAGAAGGTTCACAGAACTTATATATTTGATGATATGAGAATAGAGGTGGAAGAGAAACCACATTCTTAATACATGGCTTAAGAATTCCAGTGTGAGAATCAGAGAGTTTCCACAGACAGGAAGGTATTAGACTCACTTGGTCTTCTTATTATTTCTGACAGAAGAGGTTTTTTTTTTTATCAAATGTAAATGAAACTTTTGGTAAAGGCTCTAGTGACTGAGAACTAACACCTTGTTGACATGGTTTCAATGCCTGGTTTTTATAATTTTACCTACTCTCTATAGGACTCATTTTTTTCTCATTTTAAAGGCAGAGGAATTCGTAGCACATTTCCAAAGGTTGTTGTGAAAATTTACTGAACTATGTATTTAAATTTCTTACTTTACACATAAAAAGTATCTAATAACTTTAGCAATAGACATTATTAAGAAATTTCTGGAATTAAGGTTTCAGGCATTTAATAAAATATACTTATTTTATTATCCTTGTGTTTTGTAAACTCTTTACATGTCTAAAGACAGGAGTATAGCATATTCTGAAGGACTGAGTTAATATTGGGTGGGTTTGGTATCTTAGAAAATCCTTAGGGGCTAGAGAGATGGCTCAGTGGTTAAGAGCATTGCCTGCTCTTCCAGAGGTCCTGAGTTCAATTCCTAGCAACCACATGGTGACTCACAGCCATCTGTGATAAGGTCTGGCGCCCTCTTCAGGTATGCACGCAGATAGAATATTGTATACATAATAAATAAATATTAAAAAAAAGAAAATCCTTTTATTAAAAACCACTTTGCAAAAGTTTAAGTTTGAGCAGGAAAATATTTAAAGAAAATTAATCATGTGGTATGTTTTCAACCATTTACACTCAGTAAAAACCTTGTGATTTAGCTAGTATTTGATGTTAAAAGAAGTTATTTCCAGTCTTCTTTATAAGTTACCCTTTTGAGGAAAACCCCTCCATTGCATGTTGGAAACCACTCTGGAAATCAGAATGGTATTTTCTGAGAAAATTAGGAATCAATCTACCACAAGACTTAACAATACCACTCTTGGGCTTATACCCAAAGTATGCTCAATAATAGTACAAGGACATTTTTTCAACTATGTTCATAGCAACATTAATTGTAATAACCAGAACCTGGAAATAAGATAGATGTTTTAAAAACATGGCGTCTTGAAATTTACATGCAAATGGATGGTGCTAGAAAAAAAACCATCCTGAGTGAGGTAACCCTGACCCAGAAAGATGAATATGGTATGTACTCACTCATATGTGGATACTAGCTGTAAAGCAAAATATAAGGAGCCTATAGTCCACAACCTTGAAGGTAAGGAACAAGGAGAACCCTAAGAAAAATATATGTAAATCCCCCTGGGAAAGAAAAATAGACAAAATTTCCTGAGAAAATTGGTAGCATGGGGGTGGGGAGAGAAGGAAAAGATAAAGGGGAGGGAGAGGTAGGATTTAAAGTCCATTAAAAGAGTGAAATGCATCAATGAAATAAAAGCCCAAACACAAAATTATCTCAATAGACTCCAGAATAACAGAGCATCTTCAAAACAAATAAATAATAAAAAAAACAAGCAAGAATAACACTGATAAACTAAATGGTGAAATTATCTATGATTATGCCAAAATGAACTCATTAAATTTTAACTAAATGATGAAATGCTGAAATTTCATCCTAATATAAGGAACAAGATGTGTTCCCTCTTCATCACAACTCCCTTCTCTTCTAAAAAGTCAGCCAAATATTTAGGGAATAGAAAGAAGAGAAATGTATGAAATTTGACTGGGCCAAATAAAGCTAACTTTATTTGCAGGTAACATGATCTTCTTCATAGAAAATTCTAAGGAATACATTACAAAATCTCCTAGAGATAACACAGCCTGTCACAGGGCACAAGATCATTATAGATAGTAGTTAGCTGTATTCCTATACATTTACAAAATGGAAAGGTACAGAAGGGAAATTATGAGTACAATTACATTTACAATACCAATAAAATAATAAAATCTTTAGAAATAAATTTAACAAAAGAAAAACAAAACTTGTAACAATATTATTTTAATCCCAGTACTGAGGAAACTAAGGCAAGTTAAAAAATTTAGTCTGACCTACATAATGAGTTCAAGGCCAGCCTGAGCTACACAGCACATTTCTGTCTCAAAAACCCAAGGTCTGGGATGCACCTCAGTGGTACAGAACTTACCTGCTATGTTTCAAGTTCTTGTATTCCATCCTATCAAAACTCACATAAAATTTCAAAACAAGTAGAAGGGCAGTCCGTGTTCACTGGTTGGAAGACTTAATGTCATCAAAACAGCATTATTTTCCTAATTGATCTACAATTAATTAATAAGCAACACCTATTGAATCATAGCTGGCTTTTTTGTAGAAACTAATAAACTGGTCATAAACTCATATGGAAATTCAAGTAACCAAATAAGACAAAACACTCTTTTAAAAAGTGTAGCAGGACCTTTTAGTGGAAGAAAGACATCATTTAAAAAAAATAGTTCTGAGACAACTGGAGAGCTACCTGTAGAAAAATGAATTGGAACCTCTTTCTCACACCATGATTATTTATTCAAATAGATCATGGTGTAAATTTGTAAGAATTAAAACTGTAATAAAACCTTGGATTTAGCAAACACTTCTTAGTACACTGCTAAATGCACAAAAGGAGGATGTTTTCACTAAAATCAAAAATCACTTTATCTCAAAAGACATGAACAAGAAAGTTTAAAAAAGATAATTGACAAAATATAATATTTCATATAATATTTGAAAGTAATGTTTCACTAGGGATTTGAGTCAAGAATACATAAAGAATTCATAAAGTTCAACAATAAGAATAAAAATAACCAAATTTAAAATTGGACAAAGGTCCTAAATTAATGTATTTTCTGAAGAAGACACAAATATGCTCAACAACCACATTCATCAGAGAAATTCGAGTCAAAACCACAATAAGATTCAAGTACACACTGAATAGGTTAGGCATACTGTTTTAAAATGGAAAATAGCCCATGTTGGTAAGAATGTACAGAATATACTTTGCTGGTAGAAATATAAAATATTAGGACTATGTTAGAATGCATTTTGTAGTTTATTGAAAAGTTAAACATAGTTATAATTTTAATTAGCATTTCCCTTAGGTATTTTCCTCATATAAATGAAAATATGGTTTCCCATAAAAATTTATGCAAAAATGTTCTCAGTAATGTTACATATGAGTCAAAAGTATAATAAAACAAACCATATTTTCATCAGATTATGAATGAATAAGCAACTGAACATAATTGAGCTATAAAACATAACTAAATATGAATAATAAATATTCATATGACTTAAAACATGTTTGAACTTTAAAACTATTAGGATAAATGAAAGAAACCAGTCACAAAAGATGACATACTGTTTGATTATGTTTACTTGAAATTTCAGCAGTTAACAACTTTGTAGAACATAAAATAAATTAGAGGCTACAAGAACTTGGGGCTGGTGGATTATGGGATATTGAGCAGAGTGATAGCTAAAGGGTATAAAACACTGAAATAATGAGCGTGTTCTAAGGTTGACTATGGCAACAGTTATGCAACTCTGTGACTATACTGAAAAACATTGACTTGTGTGCTCTTAATGTGCTGGTAGTATGGCACAGGAAATATATCTCAACAAAGCTGTTACTAAAAAAAAGAAAAATTAGAAATTAATGTAAAGGTTGTTTGATCTGGATATAGAGAACAGAACGCTGTAAGGGTTAGTTTAGACAACAAGGTGCTTTATGGAAATCCAACAAGGACCAAGATAGGGAATGCTGTACATCCAGGGGCCTATGAGTCAGCAAGGACCAAGATAGGGAATGCTGTATATCCAGGGGCCTATGAGTCAGCAAAAATGTCTGACACTGGGTATCCAGAAAAGCCAAAAGTAAGCAATAATATAGTCAGTTTATGACAATAGTCATTATTATTGCCATAACATATGTAATCATATTATTTATGGTAAATACCACTTTGTACGGTTTTGTATAAATATGAGCTTGAGGTCAAAGGTAAGTGTCTTTTCCTTTGGCCTTTAGCAGTCAGCCTTTGTAGGACTGATTACCTACCTGTATACTGTGTGCCAATCTGCATGTCTGTTCCTGTTCCCATCTGTATGAAGCCAATGTGTGCCTCAGTGCCTGCTGGCATCTGTCTACCTAGAGGTCTATATGCTGGTGAATAAAATTTGTCTTATCTGCCTATGGTTCATTGCATACTTATCAACAATCTGGTCTCCCATGACTCTCCTCCCATGACCTCCTTGGCTTTGGAGCTTAGGCCTCACACTGATGCTACACTAGTTCTGGAAGCAGTGAAGATTAGAAAGAAAACAAGTATAATAATTGACATATGCGAAGGAAAGACACGGCCTTGGCTCCACAAAGGATGGAGATTCAGGACACCAAACGAGTTCCATGAATAACTATGCTCTTGATGAGAAGACAAACTAGACAACAATCTATTTGATACTTAGTGAAAACTGTCACAGACTGAGCTATAGTGAAAAAAAATCTCTGGGAAGTTGTAATGATGAGCCTGTCCCACTGTGTGATTCCAAGTAATCTTTGACTTCTCATGCTATCCTGGAAAGCCTAAGCAAATGCATGTATATATACACACATATGTACATATAAGATCCCTGAAATCATTGTAGAGACAGCTAACCCAACCCAAGTTAAAGGACACAGGTTCAGAGAACATACTGTACCTATTACAAGAGTGAGATAGAAAAGCTATTCTAGACACTCAAGAGATCTTAAATTTCTGTGGACTTGGAGACAGGAGGCTAGGAATGAGTGAGCCCACATGTGAAAACTTCAAGGTAGTGCTTGATAATTTGCTGTTCTAGAAAGTCTAGCATCTTCTTGAAGCTATTAAACAGGGAAGGGTAGGGTTGCATTTGTTTAACAGAAAGTTTTTGATGGTAGTGTGTGTAGGAAGTCATTCTGTCTATGTGTTGCTTTCATTAATGAATAAAGAAACTGCCTTGGCCTGTTGATAGGGCAGGACTTAGGAAGGTGGAGAAGGAGACACCATGGAGCCACCAGAGATAGACACTGGGAATTTTACCCAGTAAGCCACTGCCACGTGGTGGTACACAGATTAATAAAAAATGGGTTAAATTAAGATGTAAGAGTTAGTCAATAAGAAGTTAGAGATAATAGGCTAAGCAGTGATTTAATTAATGCAGTTTCTGTGTAGTTATTTCTGTGCTAAGCTAGCCAGGTGGCCTGAAAAAATAAGCAGGCCCTCTTCTATAGTAGTGAACTAGATGAACTACAGTAGTGGACTAGATGAGATCTTGTCAGTTTCCAATTTCCAGTTGGGTCTATATATGTTTTTCTTTGGGTTCAACTTATTACTTAGCTTATCCAAGATCATAAACTATAAACTGGCCTTATCTCATAGTCAGACTGATGACTTTCTTGAATATCACCATAGAAGCTTTGTCCAGCGATGGATGGAGATAAAGACAGACACCCACTTTGGAGCACTGGACTGAGCTCCCAAGGTCCAGTTGAAGAGCAGAAGGAGGGAGAATATGACCAAGGAACTCAGGACCATGAAGTCTGCCCACTAAGACAGTGTGGCTGAGCTGTTGGGAGCTCAACAACTCTAGCTGGACTGGGTCTGAATGAGTATGGGATCAAACTGGACCCTCTGAATGTGACTGATAATTGAGGCAGACTGATGGGCTAATGATAATAGCACTGGAATTTGTCTCTATTGTATGTACTGACCTTTTGGGATCCTATTCTATTTGGATGTATACCTTCCTTAGTCTGGATGTAGGGGGGAGGACCTTGGACTTCCCACAGGGCAGGGTACCTTGCCTTTCTTAGGAATGGAGCGGGATGGGCGGAGAATATGTGGAGGAGTGAGAGAAAAGTGGGAGGAGGGAAAGTGGAAATTTTGATTGGTATTATTTATAAAGTAATAAAAAATAAGATTATAATTTTTAAAAAACTGAACAAATCAACAAAAAACTGCAGAGTGTTTGGTTGATACTTTTAAAACCCTCTTACAACAGTTTAATTAAGGGAAACTCAGCAAGGATTATAATTAAATAACAGCATCAACTAACATGATTTAATAGAACATTCCACCCAAAAACACTGGAATACAGATTACATTCAAATGTCTCCAAATAGTTACCAAACAAGCTTCATTAAATATTTAAAGTTAAAGGCATATAATATTTTTTACTTTTTAAAAAAATTCTTTTTTTATTTTACATACCAATCCCAGTTCCCCCTCTCTTCCTTTCTCCTGTCCCTCTACCTTCCCCCAAACATCACCCCCATTTACTCCTCAGAGGGGAGTCAACGAAGTCTAGCACATAGCTTTGAGGAAGGTCCTAGGCCCTCTGTACTATATCTATGCTGAGCAAGATATCCCACCAAAAAGAATGTGTTTCAAAAGCCTGAACAAGCAGTAGGGATAAATCCTAGAACCACTGCCAGTGGCCTCACAGTCTTACCCAGTCATACAAGTGGTATTTTGATGTCTAATTTCTTGAGTTCTAATATATTTTGGAGATCAATCCTCTGATGTGGGGTTTGTGAAGATATTTTCCCATTCCGCAGGTTGCCTTTTTGTCTTATTGACTGTGTCTTTTACTTTACAGATGTGTCTCAGTTTCATAAGGTCCCATTTATTTATTGTTGCTCTCAGTATCTGTGCTACTGGTGTTATGTTTAGGAATGGTCTCCTGTGCCCACGCATTGAAGACTGCTTCCCACTTTCTCTTCTATCAGGTTCAGTGTGGTCAGATTTATGTTGGGATTTTTGATCGATTTGGACATGAGTTTTGTGCACAGTGATAGATATGGATGTATTTTCATTCTTCTACATGTTGACATCCAGTTATTCCAGCACCATTTGTTGAAGATGTGTTCTTTTTTTCATTGTATAATTTTAAATTCTTTGTCTAAAATCAGGTGTTCATAGGTGTGTGGATTAATATTTGGGTCTTTGATTCAATTCCATTGGTCAAGTTGTCTGTTTTTATTCCAGTACCAGAATGTTTTCATTACTGTAGCTCTGTAATAGATTTTGACGTCAGGGATGGTGATGTCTCTAGAAGTTCTTTTATTGTACAGGATTTTTTTGGGGGGCTATCCTGTATTTCTTGTTTTGAAGGGTTAAGTCAGTCCCCTTTAGAGGGCGGGGTTTGCCTCAGGCGAATGCCTGCCAATAAATGGCGCGCGGAGAGGCGGCTCGCCCCTTTTTGTCCTCCCTACCTGTACTAAGCTGGAACTTTGGTTCTGTAAGTTTAACATTAAAGTGGTAAATATTCTTTGATATCTGCATTGCCTTTATTTTGTGCGGGTACATTTGGCGCCTGCCCCATGGGGCTTTGCCGAGAACCGGCCCCGAATCGGAGTCTCTAGCACCCCTGGCCGCTGCAGCGGTCTCTCTGGGCGCGCGCGGAAGCAGTTGAGATTTTGAGCAGTCTCTCTGGGTGTGCGCTGAAACAGCTGAGATTCTGAGCGACTCGATTTTCCCTGCTGCTTGCTAGAGTATCAAGCAGTGGGTTTGAAATCGACAGAGCCTTTTTAACAGCACCTAAGTCTCTGTTCCGAGCCGCCCCGGCCAGATTTCCCGTGCCCGCCCTCTCACGCCGGCGCGCGCGCTGCCTGTGTCTGTTCCCCTCCCACCGCCGCCAGCGCTCAGGTCACGTGACAGCGGCCTGAGAGCCCCGGCAAAAAATACTTATCAGCCTGGTGTCTGTTTCAATTTTGTTTTTGAGTCATTTTATTTCAGATTTAGGACACGTGGATTCAACTGGACTCTTTCGCCACCACTGGCAGGAACCAGTTATTACAGGTAAGAGAACTTTTTCTTTTCTAAATAATGTCTGAGAACGTGACTGCATCCGATTTCAATAGTTTTTTTGAGTGCACCATTTGGGAGATCTTACAAGAGGTGTCTACCACACCACATATATGGATATTCCTGGGATTCTTAATTTTCCTTAGCACTATTTGGTTTGATAATAGGAAAATGATCAAATCTCTTAAGGCAGAGGTTGAACGTTTGAAAACTATTGAGAGCGACAACAATCTTCTCAAGAATCAGTTTGAAGTTCTCCAGGAAGAAAACAAATCTTTGTTTAACATGACTCGGTTAACTGAGCAAAATCTAGAAAAGGTACAGGCTGATGTTAAGGAGAAATTCATTACTATGGAAGAAGGAACAGCTGAATTAGATCGTAAGTTCCAGCAGTCCCTTTCTGTAGGAACTGAAACATTAACTGAGAGAATCAAAACTGCTGAATGTGACAATCGAATTTTGTCTAAAGCTTATGACAGATTGGCGGAAAGATTGTCAATACAAGAAGGCACTGTTTATGCCATAAAAATTATGTCCAAAGATGACAAGTTATCTCTACTGGACAAATTTCATACTTTAGAATCCTCAATGAAGGCTTTAGAACATAATTCTGGGCAGGAGAGTCAGACATTACAAAAAGCAATGGTGAATAGAATTGAAAAGATTGAGGAATTTCTAAATTCTGATGAAGAAGAGCAAAGGGTAGAAAGGCAAATTTTAACTACATCTGTGGATAAATCCCTCCGGGACAATTTTCACAAAGCTCTACCTACAGCCCTACATGCCTTTCCTGTAATAACAACAGAAAAGGTGGTTGGTTCCAGAAACCCTAGGGTCATCAAGGAAGATACATGGGAGCCTGTCCGTATGAATGATCTCAAAGAAATTAAACAGGCCATCATGTCTTTTGGGATGCACTCCTCTTTTGTTAAAGAGATGCTAAAATCTTGGGCCACAACAAGCAGAGCAACCCCCTTGGACTGGCTCAAGCTGAGCTCCGCGGTCCTTGAGAGTAGACCGCAATTAAAATGGAAATGCTTATTCAGGCAAGAGGCTAGCTAGACTTTTAGAACAGCAGGAAAAGGCGAAGGGAATTGACATTTCCCTAGATAAAATTCTAGGTGAAGGGCTCTTTTCAGACCCTCAGGAACAAGCTAATTTGGATGAAAACATACTCTCCATGTGTACTACAGCAGCCTTAAGGGCTTGGGACAGAGTACAAGACCCAGGACAGAGAATGGAATCATTTGTCACAGTTAAACAGGGTCAGAGAGAACCCTTTAGTGACTTTTTACAAAGATTAACTAAGGCTGTACAAATAGGGATACCTGACCCAGAAGCAAGACGTATAATAATTGAGTCTTTGGCTTACGAAAATGCTAATGTGGAATGCAAAAGGATCTTGAGGCCTTTAATGTTCAGATCAGCGTCCTTGGAAGAATGAGTCTTGAATACACTAGATGTTGACACATTTGACTATGGCACTGAAGCATGGGTAGAAGAAGCAATTTCCAATGGTAAAAGGAGACACCAGAATACCAAATGTTTTAATTGTGGCAAAATGGGTCATATGAAAAGGAATTGTAAACAACGGGTTTTCAGAAATAATAATAATGCGTCTTCTAGAAATAACAGGAATAGAAGGAATCAGCCTTCAGGTTTATGTAGAAGATGTGGGAAAGGCAGACACTGGACGAATGAATGCAGGTCTACAAGAGATAGACAAGGCAACCTGATACAGACGGGAAACATGAGAGGGGGGGCCTCTCAGGCCCCCATGGCAAACATGGTTCAGACATTCCCAGTTTCTGCAGAGAACATGCCTCGTCAGGACAATTAGAAAGCCACATGCCTACTGTTACAAGCAATAGTAATCAGAAAGATGAGTTACGTGTGTTTTGGCAAACTTCTATAAATGATCAAAGACGTAAGCTGAGAGTGTGTGTAAATGGCATTTTTATTACTGGCCTACTGGACACAGGTGCTGATGTAAGTATCATTACCCCAGAATCTTGGCATCCATATTGGCCTCTTCAGAATGTAAATGTTCAGCTCCTGGGAATTGGAACCCTATCTCGAGTAAGGCAGAGCACGAGATGGGTTGAATGTATAGGGCCTGAGGGACAAATAGGAAAATTAAGGCCTTATGTAGCCAATATTGCAATGAATTTATGGGGTCGTGACCTATTACAACAATGGAATACTCAAATTAACATTCCTGCTACTTCTAGAGCCCATATTTCTGAAAAGAATATTAAAAGTTATTACAAATGGACAAAACCGGCCATTAGGGCTGTGCAAGAACAAGCAATTGATATCCCTTCAGAAATACCAACAGCCTTGCCTCTAAAATGGTTGACTGAGAAACCAATATGGACAAAGCAATGGCCTTTAGCTGAGGAAAAGCTACAGGCTTTAGAACAGCTGGTACAAGAACAACTAGATGCTGGACATATAGAAGAATCTACCAGCCCTTGGAATTCTCCTGTATTTGTGGTTAAGAAAAAATCAGGTAAATGGAGAATGGTGACAGATCTCAGGGCCATCAACAAGGTTATTCAACCTATGGGCCCTCTGCAATCTGGAATTCCGTTGCCCTCTTTATTACCAAAAGGATGGCCTCTCATAGTTATTGATTTAAAGGATTGTTTTTTCACTATACCTTTGCAAAAAGAAGATAGAGAAAAATTTGCCTTCACAGTGCCTACTTATAACAATTCTCAACCTTCGAGGAGGTACCACTGGACCGTCCTCCCCCAGGGTATGTTAAATAGCCCCTCCCTGTGCCAATATTTTGTGAACCAACCATTGCAAATAATACGCAAGAAATTTCCCAAATCTATTGTATACCATTACATGGACGACATATTGTTATCTGATTCAAACATAGATACCTTGAACAGACTGTTTGAAGAAATACAGATACTGTTACCTAAATGGGAATTGCAAATTGCTCCTGAAAAGATTCAGAAGGGAGATTCTGTTAATTATTTAGGTTATAGAATAGGTTTGCAAAAAATTAAGACACAGAAGGCACAAATTCGGAGAGATCGCCTACGGACTCTTAATGACTTTCAAAGACTGTTAGGAGACATTTCCAGTCTACGACCAACTATTGGGATAACACCTAATCTAATAATTCATTTGAACAAGACCTTGGATGGTGATAAAGATTTAAACAGTCCCAGAGAATTAACAGCTGAAGCAGAAAAAGAACTGACAATGATTGAGGAGAAATTACAACAGGCACATGTGGACAGAGTGAATCCAGAGCTCGATTGTATTCTCGTCATATTACCATCAAAAATTTCTCCTACAGGAATTCTAATGCAGAGAGATGATATTATCTTGGAATGGATCTTTTTACCACATAAACCAAGTAAGAAACTGAAAACTTATGTGGAAAAAGTCTCTGAGTTAATTATAAAAGGCAAGCTGAGACTTCGTCAACTAGCAGGCATAGACCCAGCAGAAATTATAGTGCCTTTCACTGCTGATGAACTAAAGAAATTATGGGAAGATAATGAACCATGGCAAAGAGCTTGTGCTAATTTTTTGGGAGACATTAATAACAACTATCCAAAAAGCAAGCGGCTCAACTTCATAAAGAGAACTTCTTGGATCCTTCCTCGAATAGTCCGTGATGCTCCAATAACTGGAGCCCGTACATTCTATACTGATGCCAATAAATCAGGGAAGGCAGGTTACAAATCAGAAGACTTGGGTAAGGTGGAACAAAGTCCTTATGATTCTGTCCAGAAGGCAGAATTATATGCCATTCTTATGGTACTAAGAGATTTTAAAGAACCTATTAATATAGTTACTGATTCACAATATGCAGAAAGAGTTATTTTACATATTGAAACTGCTGAATTTATACCTGATGATACAGAACTAACCTCATTGTTTATCCAGGTTCAAGATTTGATCAGGAACAGGCTTTGCCCTATGTACATAACACACATCCGATCCCATACGGATCTGCCAGGTCCTCTAGCACAAGGTAATGCAGAAATTGATCAATTATTGATTGGTAGTGTGCTACAAGCCTTTGAATTTCATAAAAAACATCATGTTAATAGCAAAGGTTTGAAGAAAGAGTTTTCTATTACATGGCAACAAGCTAAGGAGATTGTGAAGAAATGCCCTACCTGCTCTTTCTATAACCAAACGCCACTGCCAGCAGGAGCTAATCCAAAGGGCACTCATAGAAATGAAATCTGGCAGATGGATGTGTTCCACTTTGCAGAATTTGGCAAATTGAAGTATGTTCATCACACCATCGACACTTATTCAGGCTTTCAGTGGGCAACTGCTTTAAGTTCAGAAAAAGCTGATTCAGTAATCACTCATTTATTAGAAGTCATGGCTATCATGGGTATACCTACACAAATAAAGACAGATAATGGTCCTGCTTATGTCTCTAGGAAAATGAAACGGTTTTTTGATCATTACAATATCAAGCATGTTACAGGTATACCATACAATCCTACAGGTCAAGCAGTCATAGAAAGATCAAATCGAACTATAAAGGATATGTTGAACAAACAGAAAGGGGTGGAAAACACCCCTAGAAATAGGTTACATAATGCTTTGTTATCCTTGAATTTTCTCAACGCTAATGAGAAGGGAACGACGGCTGCAGAAAGACATTGGATAATGGAAAAATCTGCTGAACTAAATCAACCAGTTTATTTCAAGGATGTACTGACCTCACAATGGAAGCCAGGAGATGTGCTGCGTTGGGGAAGGGGTTTTGCTCTTATCTCCGCAGGTGAGGAAAAATTATGGATACCGTCAAAATTAATAAAGGTTCGGTTTGAGGAAGAGAAGTCACTTGGAAAAGATAAATAACAATTCATTCACAAGGATGACCGACATACAGATGGTAAGGATTACTGATAGGATGGGGGCAGGGTTCTTTTCTTATCTCCACAGGAAAATATTCATCTCCAAAGAATTTGAGGGACCCTGAATATTTAATTACTGATGGATGGAAAATAGTTACGACCCATTAAACATCAACAATAAAATTCTATACATATCGTAAGTATTGATTTTATATATATTTATATATATATATATATATATATATATATATATGTATATGTATATATATATTTATATGTTTTATTGAACACTTCTTTATAAATGTGTAGAGCTGGTTTTGGAGTTGGACTATGGCTCAGTCCTTCTTCAATTCCAAGCCTGTTGATAAGAGATATTTCAAAGTTTCTGTCTCAGGTCAGGAGCCATGAAATGGGACAGAATAAGAATAATTTTATACTTGATAAACTTTCTTTGCCTTCCCTCACATCTGTGTCTTTCTTTATATGTCAGTATATGTCCTTGTTGTTAATGTTTAAATTTCCCATAACAAGCAACATATTTTCCTACAGTAATCTTTGAAGTTTCCAGGATGAAGATGGGGCCCCACAACATCAACTCAATCTGGTTTTTATGATGTCATGAATTTTTTTTTTAAGCACTAATTTTAGACCTGTTTTTTGGTACCAACTGCAAGAGACAATTTCATATGATGCACATTTTTGACAACGCTCTGGCCGGACCTTCTCGAAACACACAGAGACTAGTTATAATTTTCTTAAGTCAAAGGTTAATTTGGGAATTTTACCATCGTTTGCTTTCACAGGGGCCCCTAAGAAGAACGTCGCCCCCATGTCAGCTAGAAGCAATCTAAGAGGACGACATCCCCTCTCCCAACAGAGTTTGCCCACAGGGTTAGGGACATCTTTTAGTGGATGGTTTAGGGGTGAGGGGATGGGGAGATATTGTATGGAATTAGGGGTATATTATTAAAAAAAAAAAGAGGAGGACCATGGGTTGAAAAAAAAAGAGGGGGATTAACTGGGTTGATGGGATGATTGGTATTTGTGACTTACTGTTTTTATAAAATTATGTTGGTACTGTTTCTTGTATATTGATATATTGAATATTGAATGTGAGTGTTCCTACCTCTATTTTGGTATAAGAGTATGCTTATATTGTATGGATACATCTATCATATCACAATGTACATTTCTACCTCTGGTACTATTTATGTAATAACATTGTTTACATTTGATAAGTAATGACATTGTTTACAGGTGAAGATCATTGTCTTCATACATTGCACAATTGTTTATTCCCTTAGTTTTCAAATTAGATAGGTATTGAGAATTATATGTTTGTCATATTATTTTTAGGTTAATCAGGTCTTTTAGATACATAGAGATTATTTTCAGTATAGATAGTATAATCTTCAGCCTCTTTGAAGAGCTGTAGAAAATGGCCTTTAATCTAACCTAGAATTCTGTGCCATCGAGACACAATTTACTCCTGGCAACACCACTCTACTCCCGAGAGAACGTTGAGCACCAAAGACACTCCACTGGGAGCTTGTCTTCTTGGCAGAACTGGCCTTTGGGTTAAGAAAAACCCATACCTCAACTACTGACTAAGATATAAAACAGGATTGTCTTATCTTGCCAAGACAGGGTAGGATAATCCTAAGAAAGTTCCTTGCATTTGAGAATGGTATGTCAGTTATGTTAGGCCTTAGCCAAAGTTGGTTGACTCAACATTGCAAACGAGATTTTGGGTGATTGCCCAGGCAGTCAGTTGTCTCTGTCATTTGTTGCACATTTTGGATATCTCTCTTTTGTTAAGTAATATTTACTCCCTTCTCAGATCTTTGATGGAGTTGAAGATTATTTAATTGTAGTTACTCTTTAGCAAAACTTTTGCTCTCAATATTGTTTGTTATATTTATCATTTGTTATTATTGTTATAGTTATATTTGGTTTAGTTGTGTCTTATTTAGACAAAAGGGGGAGATGAAGGGTTAAGTCAGTCCCCTTTAGAGAGCGGGGTTTGCCTCAGGCGAATGCCTGCCAATAAATGGCGCATGGAGAGGCAGCTCGCCCCTTTTTTTCCTCCCTACCTGTACTAAGCTGGAACTTTGGTTCTGTAAGTTTAACATTAAAGTGGTAAATATTCTTTGATATCTGCATTGCCTTTATTTTGTGCGGGTACATTGTTTATCCGTATGAAGTTGATTATTGTTCTCTCAAGGTCTGTAAAGAATTGTGTTGGTATTTTGATGAGGATTGCATTGAATTTACAGATTGCTTTTGTTAGGATTGTCCCTTTTATTATATTCACCCTACCTACCCAAGAGCATGGGAGATTTCTCCATTTTCTGGTATCTTCTTCATTTTCTTTCTTCAAAGCCTTAAAGTTTTTGTCGAACAGGTTTTTCACTTTTTTAGTTAGTGTTATATTATTTGTGGTTATTGGACATGTTTTTCTGATTTCTTTCTTAGCTTCATTATCATTTGTATATAGGAGGGCTACTGTTTTTTGAGGTTAATCTTGTATACTGTCACATTACTGAAGGTATTTATCAGCTGCAGGAGCTCACTAGTAGAGTTTTTGGGATCGCTTATGTATACTATCATATCATTTGCAAATAGCAAAAGTTTGACTTCTTCATTTCCAATTTGTATTTCCTTGATCTCCTTTTGTTGTCTTATTGCTCTAGCTAAATTTTCAAGAACTATATCGAATAGATAGTGGATAGCCTTGTTTTGTTCCTGATTTTGGTGGAATTGTTTTGATTTTCTCTTCGTTTAATTCGATGTTGGCTGTTAGCTTGCTGTATATTGTTTTCATTATGTTTACATATGTTTATTGTAGCCCTAATCTCTCCAAGACCTTTATCATGAAGAAGTTTTGGATTTTGTTGAATGCTTTCTCAGCATCTAATGAGATGATTATATGGCTTTTTTTCTTTCTATTTATTTATAGGTGGATTACATTGCTAGATTTTTGTATGTTGAGCCATCCCTGTATCTCTGGGATACAGTCAACTTGATCATGGATGATTCTTTTGATATGTTCTTGGCCAGTTTGACAGTATTTTACTGAGTATTTTTGCACCAATGTTCATGAGGGAGAGTGTTCTGTAATTCTTTTTCTTGGTCAAGTCTTTGTGTGATTTTAGTATCAGGGTAACTGTTACCTCATAAAAAGAGTTTGGCAATGTTCCTTCTGTTTATATTATGTGGAACAATTTGAGGTGTACAGGGGCTAGCTCTTCTTTGAAGTTCTTGTAGCTTTCTGCACTGAAGCCATATGTTCCTGGGCTTTTTTAAAAAATTGTTCACCTGGTTTTGATTTAATTTTGGTATGTGGTACCTATCCAGAAAACTGTCCATTTCTTTTACATTTTCCAATTTTGTGGAACACAGGTTTTTGTAGTATGATGTAATGATTCTCTGGATTTACTCAGTATCTGTTGTTATGTCCCCCTTTTCATTTCTGATTTTGTTAATTTTGAGTTCTCTCTCGGCCTTGTGTTTAGTTGGATAAAGGTTTGTCTATCTTGTTGATTTTCTCAAAGAACCAGCTCTTTGTTTTTTTGATTTTTTGTATTGTTTTCTTTGTTTTTATTTTATTGATTTCAGCCCTCAGTTTGATTATTTCTTGTAATCTACTCCTCCGGGGTGAGTCTGCTTCTTTTTGTTCTAGCCTTTCAGATGTGCTGTTAAGTCACTAGTGTAAGATTTCTCCACTTTCTTTGTATAGGCACTTAGTGCTATAAACTTTCTTCTCAGCACTGTTTTCATGGTGTCTTACAGGTTTGGGTACATTGTGCCTTCATTATCACTGAATTCTAGAAAACCTTTAATTTTTTTTATTTCTTCTTTGACCCAGGAGTGATTGAATTGAGCACTGTTAAATTTCTTTCTGCAATTAGTGCTGTTGAATTCTAACTTTAAACCATGGTGATTCAATAAGATACTGGTGGTTATTCCATTTTTTGTCTCTGTTGAGGTTCTTTGTTAATAAGTATGTGTTCAATTTTAGAGAAGGTTCCATGAGGTGCTGAGATGGTATATTCTTTTGTCTTTGGGTGAAATGTTCTGTAGATGTCTAAGTCCATTTAAGGCATTACATCCGTTCTCTTATTTTTCTGTTAAGATTCTGTCTGGTTGACCTGTCCATTGAGGAGAAGTGGGGTGTTGAAGTCTTCTACTATTAGTCTGTGGGGTTTGAGGTATGATTTAAGCTTTAGTAATGTTTCTTTTACATATGTGGTTGCTCTTGTATTTAGGGCAAAAATGTTCAGGATTGAGACTTCATCTTGATGGAATTTTCTTGTGATGAGTATAAAGTGTCCTCCAACTATTATGATTGATTTTTGTTTGAAATATACTTTGTTCTATACTAGGATAGCTACACCTGCTTGTTCTTTAGGTCCATTTATTGGAAAATCTTTTCCCAACACTTTACTCTGTGGTAATGTCTGTCTTTGAGGTTGAGGTGTGTTCTTGTATACAGCAGAAGAATGAATCCTGCTTTTGTATCTATTCTGTTAGCCTGTGTCTTATTATAGGTGAATTGAGTTCACTGATATTAAGAGACATTAATGACCAATGATTGTTAATTCCTATTTGTTTTTTTTTTCAGTAGTAGTGTTTGTGTATTTCCCTTCTTTGGGGTGTGCTGGTGTGAGGTTATTTGTTGCGTATGTTTTTGTGGGTGCAGCTAGCTTTCTTGCATTGGATTTCTCCTTCTAGTTCTTTCTGTAGGACTAAATATGTGGATAGATATTGTTTAAATCTGATTTTGTTCTAGGATGTTCTATTTTCTCAATCGATGGTACTTTTGATTGAAAGCTTTGCTGGGTATAGTAGTCTGGGCTTGTATCTGTAGTCTCTTAGTATCTGCAGAACATCTGTCCAGCACCTTCTGGCTTTCATGGTTTCCCTTGAGAAGTCAGGTGTAATTCTGATAGGTCTTCCGTTATATGTTACTTGGCCATTTTCCTTTGCAGATCTTAATATTCTTTCTTTATTCTTTATGGTTTATGTTTTGATTATTATGTGGTGAGGGGACTTTGTTTTGAGTCCAGTCTAATTTGGGTTCTGTAAGCTTCTTATACCTTCATAGGCATATCCTTCTTTAGGTTGGGAAAGTTTTCTTATATAATTTTCTTGAATACATTTTCTGTGCCTTTGAGCTAGACTTCTTCTTTTTTTATAACTATTATTCTCAGGTTCGGTCTTATCATGGTGTCCCAGATTTCCTGGGTGTTTTGTCTTAACACAAATGTTAGACTTACCATTTTCTTTGACCGATGAATCTATTTCCTCTATAGTATCTTTAGCACCTGAGATTCTCTCTTCCATCTCTTATATTCTGCTGGTTATGCTTGTATCTGTAGTTCTAGTTTATTTACCCAGATTTTCCATTTTCAGAATTCCCTCAGTTTGTGTTTTCCTTGTTGCCTCTATTTCAGTTTTCAAGTCTTGACCTGTTTGAATTGTTTATTCCACCTGCGTTATTGTTTTTTTTTCTTGGGCTTCTTTAAGGGATTTATTGATTTCTTCCAATCGTTTGTTTGTCTTTTCCTCCATTTCTTTAAGGGAATTTTTCATTTCCTCTTTAATGGTCTCCATCATCTTTATAAAGTTACATTTATAATGATTTTCTTCTGTTTCTTCTGGGTTAGGATGATCAAGTCTTCCTGTTGTATGACCTCTGGGTTCTGGTGTTACCATATTGCTTTTTTGGTTGTTGAAGAATTCTTGCATTGGCGCCTACCCATCTCTTCCACCAGTTGGTGCCAGCAGTGTCTTTGCCTCTTGGTCCAATCCTTGCAATTGCTGTTTGTGTTATCAGGAGCTATTCTTGGTCTACTCTGCACTGTTGCTGTCTGTGTCTCGGGGAGCCGCTGAGCTCTCTCTTGGCACACTCTCTTGGCCCACTCTTTTTGTTGTTTCTCCTGGTCTGCTCTTTGCAGTCACAGTCTGCAGGTTTCAGAGATTTTTTGAGGTCTTGGCAGACAGGTGTGTTTGAGGGCAGAGTGGGACTTGTACCTAACAGGGCCCAGTCGATGCAGTGGGGGTGTTGGAGCAGTCTACCTGCAGGAAGCTTGCCTGCTGACTGGCTAGAGATGCTGAGGCCGGTGCGGGAGGAGCCCATAGTTTTTCTAGAGGGCCTAGAGAGTGAGATGCCCCTTTGGGTGAGTGATCACTCTGTGCAGTCTCAGCCTGTGTTTCAGAGTTCTTCTGAGGGCATGGGTGTAGTAATAGGGGTGGCGGCGGGGCTGCGTCCCCAAATCCCCAGCCGCCTGGCTCGGCTAGCTTATGCCCCAAATAATTACACAGACACTGTATTCATTTAATCACTGCTTGGCCCTTAGCTCTAGCCCTTACTGGCTAATTCTCACATATTAATTTAGCCCATTTCTAATCATCTGTGTAGCGCCCCTAGGTGCGCTTACCGGGAAGATTCTAGCCTAAGTCCATCCTGGGTCGGAGCTTCATAGCGTGCGTCTTCCCTGGAGCAGGTAGCATGGCATCTCTCCTGCCTCTGCTCCAGAGAGGAGAGCTGTGGAGTCTGACTTCACTTCCTCTTCCTCCCAGCGTTCTGTTCTGTTTACTCCACCCACCTAAGGGTGGGCCTATCCAATGGGCCTAGCAGTTTCTTTATTGCTTAGCCAATGAAATCAACAGATTGATATATGACACTCCCACATCACTTCCCCTTTTTCTTAGCCAGTAAGGGCTAGAGCTAAGGGCCAAGCAGTGATTAAATGAATACAGTGTCCGTGTAATTATTTCGGGGCATAAGCTAGCCGGGCAGGGCAGGCGGCTGGGGGTTTTGGGGACGTAGCCCCACCGCCGCTCCATATTACTACAAATGACGCCCAGACGTGTGGCTAACTGAGTCCACAGAAAGCCTGAGAAAGCTTGGAAAAAAATAGAGTAAAGCATGTTTCTTATGGCAATCTCTTGGGTCTACTCTGCTTGCTAGAGGCAAGCAAGCGCCTCATCTAAGAGAGGCTTCCTGACTCAGCTTCAGCTGCAAAGCCTGCAGCTCATTAAGAGGTCCTGCCACGAAACACTTAAACGGTGTTGACGAAAAGCTGAACACATGCTTTTCGGTTTTCAGCCGTAGCAGGAAAAAAGCTGCGCTGTTTAAAAATGCCAGCTTTCTGGGCCATCCTGCCAGGGCAAACTCTGACTGTTTGAGGCAGGAGGGCTGGCTACAGAGAGAGGACTTGAGTGTTGTCTGTTGTAGCTTGCTGGCTGGCAGGGACCTTGAAATGCTATAAACATGGCTACAGCCAGTACCTCAGCCAAGAGGCTGAAAAGCTAAGGAATGGACTGGATCTAGCTGTCAAAGCCACGCCTTTAGTCCTACTGAGATTGCTTGGTAAATTAAAGACTCATGTGGTCAGAAAAAGAGAGATATACAGTAAAGAGAGATTCAAAGACAAAGAAAAATTTTAAATGGTTTACTGTGTGTTGAAAATATATGCAGACTAAAAGTTAAAATTCTTAAAGTAAACCTCTGTGACTTCAAGGTGTGGTAGCACACGCCTTTAATCCCAGTGCTTAGAAGGCAGAGACGAACAGATCTCTGTGAGTTCAAGGTGTAGTAGCAAACACCTTTAATCCCAATGCCTGGGAGGCAGAGACAGGCAGATCTCTGAGAGTTCAAAGACAGCCTGGTCTACAGATATACGCTCAAAAAAGCAAAAAGTTAACCTAGGAATGTCACAGCTTAGATTCTTAAGCGCCTAGTGATTTAAAGGCGTAAATCAAAAGTGCTCCTGGATAGTAAAAATTGCAGATTCACAATAGGACAGATTCAGACCGCTAAACGAGTCACACTGTTGGATGAATGTACGTAGGCTTGGGAAAGAGAAGAAAAAGAATATAGAGAATAAAGTTAATGGTTTAAAAAAAAGGTAAAGTCTTTAGAGTACAGATAGTTAAGAGATTAAAAGAAATAAAGAAATATAAGCCACGTAAAAAATGAAAAATTCACAGAGAGTCGGGATTATGTACATTGTGTTTTCTTTAAAATTTTTGACTGTGAAGGAGCTAAGTACAGAAAGACATTTCATTATATGGGCTGCCAAGTGGAACCAGAACGGATATCATGAGGGTATGACTTCAGAATTTGGGTCTAAGGATATGATGCTTTGGAGAGAGTCTTCTTTTGTTTTCACAGAGGACCAGACCCTTTGGATTTCTTCTATCCCGATTTGGTATGATAGACCACGACCTCCCGAAAGGTTCCTGTGAACGCCCTCAGAAAATTGCTTCGCTCAACTGCCAACTGAGATGAAACTAGCACACAGGTTATACCATGAAAGACCTAATTAACGACGCCCCCATTCAGCAGGAAGCAGTTTGGAGAGAAAAAACTGCGCCCATGTTCCCAAATATGGTTTATAAGTTCTTTTACATTTAAAGGGGGATATGATATAGACATGAAAATTTGCATTAGTATAGATTTTGCTTTATTAATAGAGATTTACGGTCAATTTTGTTATATGTATAAATGTTTCTGATGTAATTTTTACTTGATAACTGTTTTGTTATATGTAATTTTGCTATGTTAAGGTTAAAGCCTTCCTTTTTTTGTTTAAACAGAAAAAGGGGAAGTGATGTGGGAGTGTCATATATCAATCTGTTGATTTCATTGGCTAAGCAATAAAGAAACTGCTAGACCCAATGGATAGGCCCACCCTTAGGTGGGTGGAGTAAACAGAACAGAACGCTGGGAGGAAGAGGAAGTGAGGTCAGACTCCGCAGCTCTCCTCTCCGGAGCAGACGCTACAGAGAGAGACGCCATGCTGCCCGCTCCAGGGAAGACGCACACTATGAAGCTCCGACCCAGGATGGACTTAGGCTAGAATCTTCCCGGTAAGACCGGTGCTCACAGATTGTTAGAGATGGGTTGATTGGGATATCAGAATTAGCCAGTAAGGGCTAGAGCTAAGGGCCAAGCAGTGATTAAATGAATACAGTGTCCGTGTAATTATTTCGGGGCATAAGCTAGCCGGGCAGGGCAGGCGGCTGGGGGTTTTGGGGACGTAGCCCCGCCGCCGCTCCATATTACTACACATGGGGAATAAGATGGTTGGGCACTTTTAATTTCATTTCTGTTGTTGTGATAAACAAAAAACAACCTGACATAAAGTGACTTATGGAAGAAAGGGTGCATTTAAGTTCACGATTCCAGGTTACAGTCATCTTATCATTACAGGGGAATTGTGGGAGTGGAACTTAGAAGAGCTAGTCACAGCAGGAGGAGAATAACATAAATAAGAGCAGAACTAAATGAAATTTATGTTATAAAACAATGGGGGGATGGGAAGATGGCTCAGTGGGTACCCGTGCTTGCTATACAAGCATTAAAAGTTGAATTAAAATCTCCAGCACTCATGTAAGAAGCCAGGTATAGGGTTGCCAGCCTGCAATGCCGGCACTGTAAGGAACAGAGACAAAAGGATTACTGAGGCTTGTTGGTTGCCAGCCTCACTTCAGATTCACCTGAGACACTGTCTCAAGGGAATAAGATGCTATGTGATAGAGCTGGATACAACACGTGCATACACAAATAAATCTTAAAGTAGAGAATGTATAAAAATAAATCTTTCTCAAACTCTACTATAATTAAAAAACATAAAAAGAGATAATGCAATCACCAGTCACAGGAGCAAAATTGGTCATTGCATACAGCTCCTGGAAAAAATAGCAAGGCAGTACTATAACTACTCTGTGCACATAAAATTAACAGTGTAGACTAAGTAAACCCATTCTTCAAAAACTGAAATTACCTCGTCCATATAATGAAATAGACCATCTAAATGTTACCATACCAATTAGAAAAATAGGATTGGCAACTATAAAGCTTCCCTAGGAAAGAAATCTCTTCAGCTAGGTGTTTTCACTGAAGAACCAATTTCAAAGAATAACTCATGACAGTTTCTATCCCAGAAAATAAAAGACTTGTAGACATGTGTCTTAGCTTTCTTCTCTGTTTCTGTAATAAAACACCGAGCAAAGCCAACTTGGAGAGGGAAAGGTTTATTTCATCTTGCTAGTTCCAAGTCACATTCCATCACTGAGAGAAGCCAGAGCAGATGCTCGAGGAAGAAACCTGAAAGCAGGAACTGAAGCAGAAGCCATGGAGGAGTACCACTTACTGCACTGTTCTCCATAGCTTGCTCGCTCTTCTTTCATATACCATCTAGGACTATGGATCTGGAGGTGGCTCTACCCACATTCAGTTGAGCTTCTCCACATCAATCATCAAACAAGAAAATGTTTCACAGAGTTTGCTACAGACAACCTGATGAAGGTCATCATTCAGTTAAGGCTTCCTTTTCCTGGATGACTCTAGCTTGTGTTAAGGTGAAAAAAAAATGACCAGCACAGGTGTGATAGTGAGGGAAACCAATTGATTCTAATCCATGTAGGAAATTCGTGCCTGATACTGATAACCTAGTGATGGAGGAAGGTCATTGGTTAAAAAAATAAAGAAACTGCTTGGCTGGCCCTCATAGGTTAAAACATAGGTGGGTGGAGTAAACAGAACAGAATGCTGGGAAGAAGAGGAAGTGAGCTCAGACTTGACAGCTCTCCTCTCAGGAGCAGACGCCTCAGCAGAGACACCATGCTCCTGGCTCCTGGGCAGACACACGCGATGAAGCTCCGACCCAGGATGGACGTAGGCTAGAATCTTCCTGGTAAGCGCACCTAGCTGTGCTACATAGAATATTAGAAATGGGCTAGTCCAGGCGCGAGAGTTAGCATAGAAGAGGCTAGATAGAAATGGGCCAAGCAGTGATTAAAAGAATACAGTTTCCATGTAATTATTTCGGGGCATAAGCTAGCCAGGCTTCCGGGGTGCTGGGGACGCAGCCCCGCCGCTCCTATTACTACAACCTAGCAAACTATTCATGGCTAATGAGAACCTACTATTTCCATTTTCTAAACTAGTAAAGTACATTCTACAAAACTATTATGCCTACAGAGAAGTGTGACTCTCAATTCTCATCCAAGCACTTCTTTTTCTTTCTTTCTTTCTTTCTTTCTTTCTTTCTTTCTTTCTTTCTTTTGGTTTTGGTTTTTTCGAGACAGGGTTTCTCTGTAGCTTTGGAGTCTGTCCTGGTACTAGCTCTTTTAGACCAAGCTGGCCTCTAACTTACAGAGATCCACCTACCTCTGCCTCTGCCTCCCGAGTGCTGGGATTAAAGATGGGCACCACCACCACCCAGCAAAGCAGCTCATTTTTATAGGAAACAGAAACCATTACAGAAAACTACAACTTGTCAAAACACAGAGTTGGCTGTGGCCTGCTCTTTTCTCTCTCTGATATTTTAGCATTTGCCCCACATCCGGCTCTGGGTTTTTATTATTAAGACCAAGTAGAACTCTTGAAACAGACTATTACTTCTATTTGAGAAAGTGTCTTCTATAAACTGCGGGGAAGCTATATCCATGAAATCTCAACAAAATGGCCACTTTAACAAGACCTGTACAATGACAATACCAATTAACATTCCCATGTATATCTGAGAAAACACCCAGGGCCCTACCCCTAGAAGAAGAGTTACAAGCAATTCATGGCTGCTAGGAGAGAGGGTCTTCCCCAGGGGCAAGGTCAATAAGATTCCTCTGTGGCAATGGGTTTCTCTCCATCAGAGGAAATTTTAGGCCAAGGGCTTATTCTTGCACCTGTCATAACTTCCTCTGGGCCCTTTTGACTGCTTCTATTTTACCCCATAGTTGAAAACACCAAAACAAAATTTCAAAGGTGATTTAGGGGTGCTAGGATCCCATTGTCTACTTTTGTAGCTTCCTTCTACTGTCTAGAATAGATTAAATGATGAGATAATCACCTAGCAAAATTAAATTGCTAACTTAATCTCACACATGCTTTCTTAATGCTTCATCTTTGACAACACCATATTGTAATATACTTTAACCTTTTTGTTTTATCATTCTTTTTCCTTTATGGAATAATTGTATACTTTTAGTACAAAATTACTTTACCATACAAAATCTTTTTTCATCTGAAACTGTTTTTAATCTTTATTCTTTTCTCCACGGTCCTCCAAGTATATTTTCATACCTTCAGTATTATGTTCTTTAACCTGCTCAGTTTCTGGTCCCCTTATTTTTTATTATAAATTTTTAAATCTAGAAAATAATTATCTTTCTCCTAACAAAATGAAGTGACCTTGAACTTAATTAAAAAAATGATAGGAGCTATATTTGAAGCAAAGAAAATATAGACTTTATTTTAAACATCAGCTATAAATATAAACATAGGCAAAGCGTGTTTCCAGTCTTGGAGATGTATTATTTTCTCTTACTATAGAAATAAACTTATTTTTAAAGAATTTATCCAAGTCCTTTAAGAAAAAAGAATTTGGGCTAATTCTATGGGAGTACTCACACTTAAGCTCATTTTATACAGTCTGAACATTATATGATTGTAAGCAAGCACACATGTAGACAAACAGTAAATACACCTACAGAACTATACATAATGTGGATGAAAACAATTAAAAATTCTTTAGTTTTCAGTTAGATTGATCATTTATCAGTCTTTAGCACTAAGCAATCTTTAATCCTTTATCTGTACATTCAGTTACAGTATGAACAAAGTAGAAATTTTACATTTCAAAGACATAGCTCAATCAGTAAAGAACTTGCCATGCAACATGAGGACATAAGTTCAATTCCCAGGGCCCACATAAAAAGCTGGAGTGTTTGTGTGTGTATATGTGTGTATACATGTTTCTATGTGTGCATGTTTGTGCATTTGTAGGCGCTTATGTAGGTGTGCACATACTTGGGAACTACTGACGTTTTGGTATTGATATGTAGATCACAATAAAATTCTGGGTATCCTTAACCTGCCATCTTTCTTCCCTCAAACATAAATTCTGATATTTCTATGGAAGTGGCTTTTAGATTTAGAGTAAAGCAGATTTCTTCCTTGTGTCAGTGGGCCTAATCTATTGATGGATTGACTAAATCAAAGAATGGCTTTCCTCAAGCATAGAGAATTCTCCAATGAGACCCTCTTTGAACTCAGACTGCAAACCTTCCTTGGGTGTCCAGTTTGCCACAACCTAATCAGATTTTTCAAACCAAACTTACACAATTACACAAACTAATTCCTTAACAACTCTCTCCTCTCCATCTCATAGAAAAGAGTATAGTTCTAGTTATAATCTGTTTATTACTTTTTTTGGTTTTTCAACTGTAATTCTAGTTGGACAACTCTGGATAGCAAAACCATTAACCAGCAAGAACTGAGCCAAACTTTTTATTTCTATGTTAAAATACTTGACACTTTGGAACTGAGTTAGTGCTTTGATAATATAATTTCTGTAAATACTTATATAAATTGTTCAACAATATGTATTATATCAGAGAGCCATACAGGTTGTGGAAATGTAATAAAGAAAGAAAACTTTTATTTTAAACAAAGCCGGGAAAGATTTCTTAGGTAGGGTGAACTTTATGCAGAGCCTAAGGAAAATGCATAGATTAGCTAGCTGAAGGAGTGGGAGGAACATAACAGACTGAGGGACAAAGACTTCTCTATGTCCACCTAATAAAATTTAAATTTGTTTCTCTATTGTGTCTTTCCAATACCAATGTAAGATCCTTCAGAACAGAATGTTTTCCTCTGCTGACTCCACAGAATTGAAAACTGTTCAGTTCCTGGTTGATATTCCTTCATCATTTGTTGAGAATGAATTGTTTCTCTTTTTATAAGATCTGACAAATTAATTGTCATACATATGTGCAATTGAAATACTATACATCACATAAAAGTGAAAGAATTATGTTTATAATATGAAAATACAATATTAAAAATATATGCTTAGTGGTGATATGTAAATATTTAAAATGTTTTAAAGTATAATTATATATCCACTATAATTAAATATGCATCTAGCATATATAGTGGTATACTATTTGTGTTTTAATAATTAAAGCTTGCCTGAAGATCATAGGGTAAAGCAGCCATACTAGTCAGCCATATAGGCAAGGAGTGGTGGTACACACCTTTAATGAATACAGAGGCAGATGGATATCTGTGAGTTCAAGGCTACCCTGGGGGTACACAAGATGGATCCAGAAATAAATCCAGGTGGTGGTGGTTCACACCTTTAATCTCTGTGTTTGGGAGTCACACACCTTTAATGCTAGCATTAGGGAGGTAAGGACAGAAGTGATATGGCTGGGTGGAGAGAGGAATATAAAGGAGAAGAGACAAGAACTCATTGGAGTGTGGAGTCTGAGAATTCATGGGGACAGGATCTTGCACTTTCAATTTGCAGATTTGGTAGTGCAGAAGGTCTCTCTAGTGTTTTCTTTTTTTTCCTGATCTTCAGGTTGAACCCTAATATCTGTCTCTGGGTTTTTATTATTCATGCTACAAGTGTCATACTATGCATGGGTATCTTGTATAGAAATATATGAAGAATATAATAATAACTATATGTTCCAATATCATTGAAAGTAAGTTAATTTTCCATCAACAAAATGATAAAAAATCATGTATTCTTACTATAAAAAAGTGACAACTGAGTAGCTAAAATGCCATTAAAAACTATCAACAACATAACATGTAGGTAAAAAACCAGCATGTAAACATATATGATCAGGGGTCTACAATCGTAGGTCAAATCTGTTCCGCACGTATTTGTATGGTTTTTTAAAAAACTATGCAGTTGTATGTGTGTGCACATGCGTGCACACTCAATGAGAAGGACAGGAAGTGGAAGAAGGGGCTAGAGCAGTGGTTCTCAATCTGTGAGTCTCAACACCTTTGAAAGCTAAAGAGCTGAGTTCAAGATGTGACATTAGCTGGGAAAGGAGGTAGGGATGATCTGGAAGATATGGAGAAGGTAAGAAATGTGATTGAAATATATTGTAAGGAAAAAAATTAAAGGATGTCATAAGGATTGGCACTCACTGAGAGCTGTGAGAGGGAGAATTCACTCTGTGACTCTTGCTTACACCATGATGTTTACTTTTCATCTTTGACGTTTCTTGGTTTTGGTTTCTTGGCCTTCATCTTCCCATGAAGATGTCTTTATTCAAATTTTCTTTTTATAATTATGCCAGACATAATGGCTTAGAGGCTCACCCTACTTCTTTAAGCCCGTCATCGTAACTCATTACATCTGTAGCAATCATATTTTCTAATAAATTCACATTCTGAAGTACTGGAATTCATAACTTCAACATATTAATTGAAGATGAGAACAGAGTTCTATCTATAAAGCAGATACAGAAATTCCACAACTAAGCACTGGGCTGAGATCCCAGAGTCCAAATGAAGAGAAGGAGGAGAGATTATAGGAGCAAAGACATCAAGATCATGATGGGGAAATCCAAAGAAAGAGCTCACTCAAGCTTGCGGGAGCTCACTAACTCCAGACTGATAACTGGGAAACCTGCATAGGACCAAACTAGGTCCTCTAAATGTAGGTGAAAGTTGTGTGGCTTAGGCAGTTTGTGGGGCCACTGGTGGTGGCACCAGATTTATCCCCAGGGCATGAACTGGCTTTTTAGAGCCCATTCCCTATGAGATGCCTTGTTCGGTTTCAATCTGGGGGTTGGGGTTGGTCCTTCCAGACATATTGACTCTGTGTGGGAGGCCTTACCATTTCTGAGAAGTTGATGGGGGAGGTGGGTAGGAGGAAGGTGGGAAGGAACAGTAGGAGGAGAAAAAGGAGGAACTGTGGTTTGTATGTAAAATGAAAAAAAAACTCTTAAAAAATCCTATCCATAACTGTATGTTTCAAATACACACAAAAACATAGCTTACACATATGAGTAGTTAATGAGAGTTCAAAATGCCATGGAGATTTTAATAAGAAAATTCAGAGAGAGTAACTATCCCCCAAAAGTTGGGGAGATAAAATAAACAGTTCAGTAATGGGCTCCAACAGTATCCATAATTTTGTTTTATTTTATGTGTATGGGTGTTTTTGCCTGTATGTATGTGTACCACTTGTATGCCTAATGCCTGTGGAAATAAGAAAAAGGTGTCAGATTCGCTGGAACTGGAGTTATAGATGGTTGTGAGCCATTATGTGGATGCTAGCAATCAAATCTGGATCCTCTTGAAGAACAGCCAGTGCTCTTAACCACTGAGTTATCTCTCCATCCCCCTTAGCTTGTTTTTAAATGAGCAACCAAGATAGCAAAATAACTTTAGCTTAGTGTTAGTGTTACAGGAGTATGTTCTGTTATTTTCTGAACCCTTTTGAATATTTTATGTATCAAACCCATGAGTCATTTATTCTCTAAGAAGATGTTTAGTGGGGCTGATACAATATGTCCAATATTACAGGCAGTATGCCAACCATTAAATATATCACTATATCTTATGTTAAAATAAAGAAAGTAGTTGATTTGCTTTATTGGACTTGCTATTTTTTTTACTCTCTCTCTTACTCGCTGAATGTGTGTGTGTGTGTGTGTGTGTGTGTGTGTGCATGCATGTGTGTGTATGCATGAGTACACACATACCATGGTACACATTGGAGAGACAGCTTGCTGGAGTCAGTTCCTTTTTTCTACCTTGTGTTTCCCAGAGATTGGTCAGGGTTGGTTGAAAGTGCCTTTGCCCACTGAGGCCTTGCTACTGTTATTTATGAAGCATTTCTATTAGTATGATCACAGTTGGTAGATTCAGATGTGTCTGTGAAGTAAGGTAAGTGGGGTCTGAGACAGCTTAAAAGTCAGAACTTTCCAGATGTACATTTGGATGTTCAACACATGGTCTACTCTTCCAAAATAGTGATGGTAGGGACACATTGGATCTTTAAATCATGCTTCTCCCTTCTGCCCTTTTCTCTCTCTATTTGAACCTTCTTCTGTCTTGTAATGTTCAGTTCATTTAAATCCAAGCTTTGTATTTGCTTTCTACCCAATACTAACTGTAAAGAGACCTGGTGGGGGGCAGTGGGGAGCACTCAAAGTCCAGCTCTACTTCATCAGTAGCTAATTGCTTACTTTTGTGCAAATTCCTCAGCCTTTATGTTTTCATCTAAGAAACGAAACATTTCTCAGAAATAAATGGCTAGAAAGATGAAGGTGATGAGTGGAACAGACTACAGAAACATTACACAATTGATGAATATAAGAAAATTTCAGTTAGACCTGCATGTGTTTTCAATTCTGGGACATGTTTTGTAGTTGATGTGACTATCCTTTTCTCAGATGGCAACACACTTGACTCTTTGTCCTGGTATCATGTAGATACTGGCTATATTAACTTGATTGATCTATGCAGCCTGCAACATAGTGTTCTCCACACATTAAAACCTTTAAAAGTCCCTTTGATGATGTCACAATGTCTTGAAAAAGAAAAAAACAAAACAATAACATAAAACAATGTAGTGCCCATCCCTGTAGGCCCATATTTCTATATGGTATTGCAGCCAGGCTCTCAAGCTATAGGCCACACCTGAAGTGGTCCCGTACCCTTTCAGACAGGCTATCACTACCCTATCAAAAGGTCAGGATGTTGTTTTGCTCCTTTCTTTGGAATTTGGAGGATGCCTGAAAAGAGGTGCTAAGTCAGCCTACATGAGAGCTATAATACAGAGCAGGAAGATGTGACAGCAGGCACAGGTAGATGTGGACGTGACTAAAAGCCATTCACCTGGTTACCTAGGAAACAGAATGCTAGTGGATTTCCCCCTCAGTTTATGTTTTGATATATAAGGCTGTTTGGAGGATAAAGCAGAGGAATTTCCAGGATATGAACTCAGGATTTCATGAGGGATCATGGAGAATCTCCCTCCGGATAAAGCCATGTGAGTTCTGTCTTTATTCCCGCACCTCCAAGCCAGGCAAGAGAGACAGTTTATGTTGGGGTCCAGTCCAGAAAAATAATTTATGGTTGGGGCTAGCACCAGAGCCCAACACATCCCTTACCCTTGTGTATGACTCTAACCTGAACTTCACTTGATGAACACTTGTTCTCTTACACATATGTCTTCAAGAAACAAAATCACGCCAAATAGTACAAGTTTTCTGGAGAATTTTGTGGAATAACAAGGAAGAATGAGGTTGGAAAGCACACTGGATTTCATGTAATTGCTCTCAATTTGAACCATACCTTCTCTTAGTCTGTTCTTCGAGTTTCCAGCCACTGGTTCTATCTTCCTTTCAAGTCCTTCCTCAAATAATGCTTAACACTTGCTTTTCTATGGAATAGATTTCTCCTTTAGTTAGAGCCACGTCTTAGAACCGAATCTTCCCTGTCTGTATCCTTATCCAAGTAATACCTCAACAAATTTGGGTTCTGCCTCTTCTTAAAAATCCCTCTTCTAGACACTGAGATCAACCACAGGCAGAGATCTTCATCCGTTAAAGGCTTCACTGATACACTACAGGTTTTGCTCTAATTACATAATGCTCTTGATTATGTACTAAGAACCAAAGGACTGTCTCCAGAAACCATGGTCCTTCTCAGGCACCAAGATCATAAACTGACACTAGAGTTGTGCTGGACACAGGCCTCTAATTCCATCAAAAACTGATCTTCTCAGAAGTTTGGCTTTCTTACTCTATATAAAATTGATTGGGAAAAGCTACTTAACTGAAATTAAAAATAAGAAAGTGGATAACATTGTACAAGTATAATTTTCTGAGATTATTAGACACTTTTTCTTTTGAAATGCATAAATAAAGAAGAGAGGGGCAGAATAATACTGGTACAGATTTTACTTTTTAAAGTTTGAATAAAATTAGCATAATTTCCCTTTTATTAAGCTACAGCAGATAGAAAGCACATTATAGGCATTGTAGGTGGAGATGTGGGTGGACACATAGGAGGAGAAATGAGAGAACACTGAGAATACAGCTGAAATAATGAGCAAATAAGATGAGGTATTGCAGCAAGGATGGGGATGGAGAATGGAAGTATCTAAATTTGTTCACACACAAAAGCATGGAGCACAGAAAACAAAGGAAATTATTTGGCTAAGCTAAGAGATTGGGTAGCCTGAACTAAGAAAATCAGGCACAGGTGAAAAAAAAGTAAAGAACACTTATTAGCTTTGAATTTTAAAACTTGTGCCTGTGTTTGAAGGGAGGAAAACATAATAACATTCCTTATTTTTTTTAATAAAATAACTCCTAGTTTTATTCCCATTAACCCTGATGGCATTAGAAGCTACACAATTCAGGACACCCAACATATTAGCATTTGATGTGCAACAAACTGATTGGAATAGTGACTATCAGGTTTAATGTTCTTCCTGCTCTGCTTCCCCAAGATTGGGCAGCATAACCCTTCATCTGCATCCTGTCTGCATCACTCATTTTACAAATGAAGAAAGAAAGGCTCAATGAGGCTTTACAAACACAGTAATTTAAAACCACTATTTAAAGTTCTGTTTATGTGTGGTCACATGTATATGTGGATGTCAGAGAGCAACTTGCCAGTTCTCACCTTTTATTTTGTGGGTCTCAGGCATCAAACTTGGGTTGTCAGGCATGGCAGCAAGTGCCTTTATGTACTGAGCTGTTTCACTCTTCCAAACAAAGTGATTAAAAATATCTTAGAACTTTGAAAGGTAAACAACAAAATCTCCATATATGATTTCTATGTAAAGCACTCCGCTGCATGACACAGCAGAGAATGATTCAAGAAGCACAGGATTGAGGCAAGTGGGTTATAGTTTCAAATGTTTACTTGATACTAGATGAATACATTTTTTTTTCATTTCCTAGCTTAACTTATTATTAGGAACACAATTTAGGTAGTGCATGTCTCAAAAACTCAGAGAATTGTCTATATAACAGTTTCCTTCCTCAAAGCCTATGAAATTAGATCTCCAGGTCTTGCCTTTAAAATGAACCCAGAGACATCATCCTTCTAGTTGGCTTTCTATCTACACCTCACTAGCTCTGTCTCTGTCTGTAGCCTCTCTCTAGATTCAGACTCTTTCTCACTTTTTCCCACTCCTTTTCAAATCCAATCTACTCTACCTTTGTTCCTCCTGGGTATTACACACATCTTAAGCCACTCAGGATATTATAACAATATACTGTAAACTAGCTAGTTTATGAATAATGGAATTGGGTTGTTTACAAATCTGGACATAGGGAAGCCCTAAACCAAGACACTAGAAGATTTGAGGTCTAGTAAGGGCCCAATCATCAGACTGTAACTTCTGTATGTCCTCATTTGGCAAGTAGTGCAATCAAGCTTCCTAGGGCCTCTTTGTGTAATGGAACCAATTCCATTCATTAATTAAGTCATTAATCTCCTGAATGTCCCACCTCTTAATAATATTTCTCTGGGAAGTAAAGTACCATCAAATGAGTGGTGGGAAAACAAACATTCAAACCATAGCAATGTCTTAGATGTTACAGATAGCAACTTGCTGTATGCAGGTTATCTCCTCAATAGCTAGAAATCTGGATGAGATTTATTTGTATTTAAAATATCTTGCCTGATACTGTGTTCTCTCAACCATTTTATCTTTTGAAGTTCATTTATTATTTGTATCAGGACACTATTTTCTTCATAGTATATATTACAGATTAAATAAATTTCTTCCCTATTTGTAACTAAATTGTGTTTATATTCTATCAGGGCAGTGACTATTTCTCATGGATTTTGAGTCTTATTAACTACGTATTTTTGACACATAGTCAGCACTCAATGAGTTGTTGAGAAATTAGTATGTAATCTATCCTGGAAAGTAGACGGTTCATAGCAGCCGAACAAAATCACAAATTATCTATACTCACAGCAACTACACAAAAATACATCAAAAACTGAAGGGGAACACGTCAGATGGGGGTGAAGATGTAAGTAAAAGTATCCCACACTAGCTCCTAATATGGTATAATAAGGATTTTTTTTTAATTAAAGGAGAACTCACAGATCACAATGGGGAACAGGAATGGAATCCAACATCCAGGTGAGGCGAGCAGGGAGATAGAGAGAGCAAGCAGACAGATATGGAAGCTTTTTGGTACACAAGGCCACACCCAACCTGGTCCAGCCTCTCAAAGAACCATTGGCTGAAGGAGGTTCCCCCCATCACCTTGCCCTTTTATCTAAACAAGAGGGTTCCAAACCCAATACAAAACTAGATACAATAAGAACAGATATCAAGTATAAAAACTGTCTCGAAAAACCAAAAAAAAAAAAATTGGAATTACAACCAGCAAGAAACATAAGCTAAGTGCTTCAATAATTATTTTATGCTAAGGAGTCTAAGTCTTATATTAGAAAAAGCTTGGCGAGAGAGGAGAGTGAGTGGCTGCATGGCCAGACGGTCCTGGGGAACTGAATCTAAGCCTTCTCCAATTCCCTAAGCTTTTCTGACCATTCAGTGGGGTGTGTTCTGACTGTTGGCCTTCTTTACCCCATTGAACCCTGCTCCCAAGCACTCCTTTTCATCTTCAAGGTCCTTGGATCCCCTAATCAGCCTGCTTCAGGGCTGAGTTGTCTGGAGAGCCATCAGGGAATGTTCCTGCCTCTGGGGCTTCTTTGTACTTTCCCACCGTGCCTCCCTAGCCTGCTTTTTTGTCTTCCAGGTCCTTGGAGCCCAACAAAAGACCATGCTCCCATGCTGAGGGGATCCATAGAGATGAGTGAGTAGCCGCATGGCCGAACAGTCCCAGCCAGAATCCCTGCTTTTCTGGCCATTCAGCAGGGTGTGTTCCCAGCTGCTGGCCTTCTTTACCCCATCTACCCTGCCCCCAAGCACTCATTTTTATCTGCAAGGTCCTTGAATCTCCCAGCAAAGCCTGCTTCAGGACAGAAGGGATCTGAGAGCCTGCTCCAGAGCTGAGGGGACCTAAGAGAAGGAAGACCAAGAAAAACTCCCAAATACAGAGTCTGCCACATCAACGATTGGACCAAGATGCCAAGACTCTGCTGGTTTTATTTGAAGGAAGAGATGGGCAGGCACCAATGCAAGAATTCCTTCAACATCCTGAAAAGCAACATGATAACACCAGAATCCAGTGAACACACAACAGGAAGACTTGAACATCTAAACCCAGAAGAAGTAGAAGAAATCGACTATAAATGTAACCTTATAAAAATCATGGAGACCCTTAAACAGGAAGTGAAAAACTCCATTATAGAAATGGAAGAGAAGACAAACAAAAAGTTAGAAGAAATTAATAAATCCTTCAAAGATACCCAAGAAAACCAAGAAAAAGCAATCAAACAGGTAAAGGAAACAGTTCAAGACTTGAAGACCGAAATGGAGGTAATAAAAAAAAAAACACAAACCAAGGGATGGCTGGATATGGAAAATCTGAGTAAACCAATAGGAACTACAGAGACAAATATAACCACAGAATATAGAAAGAAGAAAGAATCTCAGGCGCTGAGAATACTATTTAGACTCATTGATCAAAGAAAACAACAAATTCTTAACACAAAACATCCACGAAAAGATTGAATATAAGAATAATAGGTGTAGAAGAAGGATAAGAATTCCAGCTGAAAGGCCCAGGAAATATGTACAACAAAATTATAGAAAAAAGAACTTTCCCCACCTAAAGAAGAATATTCCTTTGAAGGCACAAGAAGCTTACAGAACACCAAATAGACTGGAAAAAACAATATCCTCTCTCCATATAATAATCAAAACATACAGAATAAAGACAGAATACTAAGAGCTATAAATGAAAAAGGTCAAGTAACATATAGAGGTAAAATTATCAGAATTACACCTGACTTCTCAATGGAAACCATGAAAGCCAGAAGGTCTTAGAAAGAGTGCTCCAGACACTAAGAGCCCATAGATGCAAGCCCAGACTTCTATACCCAGCAAAGCTTTCTTTCACCATCAATGGAGAAAAAAAAGATATTCCAGGACAAAAACAGATTCAAACAATACGTAGCCACAAACCCAGCCATACAGAAAGTACTGGAAGGAAAGCCATAACCAAGGAAGCCAACAACACCCACAATAGCACAGACATCTGACATTCCTCCACCAGCACAACTCAGAGAAGGGAAACACACAAACTCTACCACCAATATATATATATATATATCCGGAGTTAACAACCAATGGTCATTAATATCACTTAATAACAATGGACTCAATTCACTTATAAAAAGTCACAGGTTAAGAGAATGGATATAAAAACAGAATCCAAAATTCTGTTGTTTACAAGAAACACACCTCAACCTCAAAGACAGACATTACCTCAGAGTAAAAGGTTGGGAAAAAGTTTTCCAATCAAATGGACCTAAGAAACAAGTCGGTGTGGCTATACTAATATCTAACAAGATTGATTTCAAACTAAAATCAATCAGAAGAGATGGAGATGGACACTTTATACTCATAACAGGGAAAATTCATTAGGAAGAAGTCTCTATCCTGAATATCTATGCCCCTAATATAAAAGCACCCACATATGTAAAAGAAACATTACTAGAACTCAAAGCACACATCAAACCCCACACTCTAATAGTAGGAGATTTCAACACTCCTCTCTCACCAATGGACAGGTCAACCAGACAAAAACTTAACAGAGAAATAAGAGAACTAACAGATGTAATGAACCAAATGGATTTAACAGACATCTATAGAACATTCCACGCAAATGGGAAAGAATATACCTTCTACTTAGCATCTCATGGAACCATCTCAAAAATTGATCACGTGCTCTGTAACAAAGCAAACTTCCACAAATACAAAAAGAAATTGTAGTAACCACCTGTGTACTATCAGATCACAATGAAGTAAAGGTAGAATTTAACAACAATTCCACCCCTAGAAAGCCTACAAACTCATGGAACCTGAACATT
The DNA here is from genome assembly GCF_037038515.1 of Microtus pennsylvanicus. Taxonomy (NCBI): domain Eukaryota; kingdom Metazoa; phylum Chordata; class Mammalia; order Rodentia; family Cricetidae; genus Microtus; species Microtus pennsylvanicus. The sequence goes on from NC_134601.1 coordinate 142,619,117, forward strand.
TAACTACTAAACAACCCCTGGGTCAAGGAAGAAATAAAAAAGAAATTGAAGTCTTTTTTGAATTCAACAAAAATGGAGACACAACATACCCAAACCTATGGGACACTATGAAAGTAATGCTAAAAGGAAAGTTCATAGCATTAAGTGCCCATATAAAGAAAATGGAGAAAGCTAACATTAGAGAATTAACAGCACACATGAAAGCTCTAGAAAAAAAGAAGCAGATTCATTCAGGAGGAGTAGAAGTCTGGAAATAAACTGAGGGCTGAAATCAACAAAATAGAAACACAGAAAACAATCCAAAGAATCAATGAAAGAAAGAGATGGTTCTTTGAGAAAAACAACAAGATTGACAATCCCCTATACAAACTAATCAAAAGGCAGAAAGAGAATACTCAAATTAACAAGATCAGAAATGAAAAGGGGGACATAACAACAGACACTGAGGAAATTCAGAAAATCATTAGGTATTACTAAAAAAGCCTGTACGCCAGAAAATTGGAAAATGTAAAAGAAATGGACATTTTCAGATAAGCACCATATACCAAAATTAAATTAAGACCAGCTGGGCAATTTAAATAGGCCTATAAGCTATGAGAAAATAGAAGTGTCATCAAAAACCTCCCAACCAAAAAAAAAAAAAAAGCCCAGGACCAGATGGTTTTATTGCAGAATTCCACCGAACTTCCAATAAGAGCTAATACCTATCCTCCTTAATGTGTTTCACATAATGGAAGCAGAAGAGTCATTGACAAACTCTTTTTTATGAAGCTACAGTTACCCTGATATCAAAACCACAAAAGACTCAACCAAGAAAGAGAATTACCGACCAAACTCACTCATGAATATCAACGCGAACATTCTCAATAAAATACCTAATCCAAGAACACATCAAGGAAATCATCCATTATGATCAAGAGAGTTCATCCAAGAGAGGCAGGGCTACTTCAACATACAAAAATCTATCAATGTAATCCATCATATAAATAAACTGAAAGAAAAAAATCTATATGATCATTTCATTAGATGCGAGAGGTTAGGGATACAAGGATCATATCTAAATATAATAAAAGTAATATAGAGCAAGTCAACAGCTAACATCAAATTAAATGGAGAGAAACTCAGTCATTCCACTAAAACCAGGAACAAGTGAAGGCTGTCCACTCTCTCCATGTCTCTGCAACATTGTGCTTGATGTTCTAGCAATAGCAATAAGACAACATAAGGAGATCAAGGAGATTCGAATCGGAAAGGAAGAAGTGAAACTTTCATTATTTGCAGATGTTATGATAGTGTATATAAGTGACCCCAAAAACTCTACCATAGAACTACAGCTGATAAATACCCTCAGTGATGTGGCAGGATATAGGATCAACTCAAAAAAATTAGTAGCCCTCCTATACACAAAGGGTAAAGAAGCTAAGAGAAAATCAGAGAAACATCACCTTTCACAATAGCCACAAATAACATAAAGTATCTTGGGGTAACACTAAGGAAGTGAGAGATCTATTTGACAGGAACTTCAAGTCTTTGAAAAAGAAATTGAAGAAGATACCAGAAAATGGAAGGATCTTACATTCTCTTGGATTGGTAGGATCAACATAGTAAAAATGGCAATTCTACCAAAGGCAATCTATAGATTCACTGCAAACCCCATCAAAATCCCAACAAAATTCTTCACAAACCTTGAAAGAACCATAATCAACTTTATATGGAAAAAAAACTGGATAGCCAAAACAATCCTATTCAATAAAGGAACTTCTGGAGGCATTACCATCCTTGACATCAAACTCTATTACAGAGCCACAGTAATGAAAACAGCTTGGTATTGGCATAAAAACAGAGATGTTGACTAATGGACTTTAATGGAAGACACAGAAACTAATCCACAAACTTATGAACACCTGATTTTTGCCAAAGAAGCTAAAATTATACAATGAAAAAAGAAATCATCTTTAACATGGCATAACTGGATATCAACATGTAGAAGAATGAAAATAGGTCCATGTCTATTACCATGCATAAAACTCAAGTCCAAATGGATTAAAGACCTCAATATAAATCTGACCACATTCAACCTGATAGGAAGAGAAAGTGTGAAGTAGCCTGAAATACATGGGCACAGGAGACCACTTCCTAGGTATAACCCCAGTAGCACAGACAATAAGGGCAACAATTAATAAATGGGATCTCCTGAAACTGAGAAGCTTCTGTAAAGCAAAGGACACTGTCATAAAGACAAAAAGGCAACCTACTGAATGGGAGAAGATCTTCACCAACCCCACATCATACAAAGGACTAATCTCCAAAATATATGAAAAACTCAAGAAACTAGTTATTAAAATTCTAAATAACCCAATTAAAAAATGGGGTACTGAACTGAAGAGAGAATTCTTAACAGAAGAATTTCTAGTGGCCAAAAGATACTTAAGGACATATTTAACTTCCTTACCTATCAGGGAAATGCAAATCAAAACAGCTTTGAGATACCATCTTACATCTGTTAGAATGGCTAAAATCAAAAACACCAATGATAATCTATGCTGGAGAGGATGTAGAGTAAGGGGAACACTCAGCCATTGCTGGTGGGAATGCAAACTTATGCAACTGCTTTGGAAATCAGTGTGGTGGTTTCTCAGAAAATTGGAGTCAACCTACCTCAGGATCCAGCAATACCACTCTTGGGAATATACCCAAGAGATGCCCAATCATACTACAAAAGCATTTGTTCAACTATGTTTATATCAGCATTATTTGTAATAGCCAGAACCTGGAAACAATATAATGCCCCTCAATGGAAGAATGGATAAAGAAAGTGTGGCAATCTGCACATTAGAGTACTACTCAGTGATAAAAAACAATGACATCTTGAATTTTGCATGCAAATGGATGGAAATAGAAAACACTATCCTGAGTGAGGTATCCCAGACCCAAAAAGATGAATATGTTATGTACTTACTTATTAGTGAATTCTAGCGTAAACAAAAGACATTGAGCCTATAGTTTATGATCCTTGAGAAGCTAAGTAATAAGGTGAACCCAAAGAAAAACCTATATAGATCTTCCTAGAAATTGGAAGCAGACAAGATGGCCAGACAAAAATTGGGAGCATGGGGGTGGGGGTGCGGTAGGGAAAGAGGGAGAGAGGGGAGACTGAGAGTTTTGGGAAGGGCTTGGTTTAGTTGAATGGTTGAGATGGAGGAAGGACGGATATGGGAACAGGGAAGAAGATATCTTAATTAAGGGCGCTATTTTTGGGTCACCAAGAGGCTTGACTCTAGAGGGGCTCCCAGGTGTCTGCGAGAATGTCTCCAGCTAGGACCTTGGGCAGTGGAGGAGAGGGTACCTAAACTGGCCTTGTTCTGTAGTCAGACTGATGACTGTCTTGAATATCACCATAGAAACTTTATCTGACGACAGATGATGATAGAGACAGAGAGCCACATCAGAGCACTGGACTGAGCTCCTGAGGTCCGGTTGAAGAACAGAAGGAGGGAGAATATGACCAAGGAACTCAGGACTTCAAGGTGTTAGTCCACCCACTGAGACAGTTGGACTGGGTCTGAAAGAGCATGGGATCAAACTGAATGTGGCTGACAATTGGGGCAGACTGAGAAGCCAGGAAAATGGCACTGGGATTTGTCTCTACTGCATGTTCTGGCTTTTTGAGATCTTATTCCATTTGGATGCATATCTTCCTAAGCCTGGATGGAGGGTGTAGGGCCTTGGACTTCCCACAGGGCAGGGAACCCTGCCCTCTCTTTGGTTTGGAGGGGGAGGGAGGAAGTTGAGTGGGGGAGTGGGATGGAAGTGGGAGGAGGGGAGGAAGTGAAATTTTGAATGGTATTATTTATAAAGTAATAAAAATCATTAGAAAAAAGAAAAGAAAAAAGAAAAGGCTTGGGTAAGTCATCAGAAGAAAGTAATTACAACAATCTAATCTTAATCTCCATCGAAGTCCTGAGAAAGGAGATAATATTACTTCAGCAGACAGGAAGTGCAATCAAGCAGCTTCCAAAATGTATAGTAGATGACTGAGACAACTGGCACCTGGCTATTGCCCAAAGTCTCATTTGTAATGTTGGAGCAAGCATCTTTGGCTAAGACCTAGAGTAACTGACAAACCATTTTCAAAGGCAGGAATAATTTCAAAATCATCTTATCCTGTCTTGGCAATGTTTACCAGTCTTTTTTCTTATATCCTGCTTGCCCAGTCTGGACATTGTGCATTTTGTCAGTGGTTGAAGCATGGGCAGTTCCTTGCCCAAAGGCCAGTTTTGCCAAGAAGAAAACAAGCTCCAACTGGAGTGTCTTCAGTGCTCAACATTCTCTCAGGAAAAGATTTGTGCTGCTAGGAGCAATTGTGCCACACATGAACAGAAACTTAAGTTATTTAAATGACAAGTTATAGAGTTCTTTGAAGTAGTTGAAGATTACCTATCTATGCAGAATACAATCTCTGTGTATCTAGAGGACCTGATTAGTCTAACTATAACTATGACAAACATGGATGACTATTGACCTATAATGCTATATTAAATATTAAACAATATTTAATCACCTTTGCAGCAAATGAGGACAATGATCTCAAAATATAAACAATGTATAATTATCTTGATAAGAGGTAGAAATGTATAATGCAATATGATCAATATATCCTAAAATTGTATCAATATAAATAATGTTTTAGAGGTAGAAACATGCATGCATACAACCTGACAAAATAACTTTGCATAGGTGTACAAATATTGTAAATAGAAACAGGAGCATATTCAATATATCAAATATTATTTGAATTTGTATCAATATATAAGAATCTATGCTAATATAAATTGCCTATAAATAAAAGCTCACAAGTATTCACTCTATTATTATTATATGATAATAATATCACTATTATTATTATTAATGTGAGTAAGTTCACACTAATCTACCTATTATCCTATTCAATTTCCTTTTATTTTTTTGTGAGATCCCCGAGCCTATAAAATTTCCACTTCAACCCCCAACCCTATATCAGTTATAATCAACCACTAATTGATGTCCCTAACCCTGAGGACAAACTTTGTTAGGAGAAGGTACATCATCTTCTAGAATTACTTCCAGCTGTCATGAGGGCAATGTTCTTTCTATGGGATTCTGTAAAACTAAAATGATGGTTAAGTTTCAAGATTACTGTCTGGTATAATTGCAAATAGTCTCTGAATAGTCAATAGGGTTTTTCTGAAGTTGTTATTTGGAGTTCTGGCCAGAACATTGTAGGAAGGTACACCTTTACAACTAACCAAGGGTCCCCATTAAAAACATATCTAGACTCAGCCATGATATTGTCTTGACTATTATGAGGAAAATATCACTTTCCAATCTACAGCAGATCAAATCATCAGTGCCAATTCTTAACGCTTCCTATTCTGTATTTTTTGTAACTCTTAATTTTGTACTCAGCCATGTCTTATTTTTGTCAGTTTATGTACAAGTAACACCAGGACTCATCTGAGCCTAGGACTTAGAGGTTTTTCATGCTTCCTGGTGAAAATAGATGTTTTGATTAATGCAAAATGTGAGCAACTTTGAATACAGAGGAGGTGAAATAATCTCTAGCAGTCCTCTAATCTTAAAAATTGTAAATATTCCTCCAAGAAGGAGGAAACTGATACTACAAAATATAATGAAAAGCACCTGAACTGATAATTACATGACTGACTATTAAAATGATTAAATATTATTTAAATGCCTCAAATAGCTAGTTGGTCATCCAAAATAGGAATCAGCAAACTTTCTGTAAAGAGAAAGATCAGGCACAGTTCATGAGCTAGGCATTGCTGCTCACATCTGTATTCCCAAAACTGTAAAGTAGATGCAAGGTTCTAGGCCACCCGGAGCTACAGTGAGACCCAATGGCATCAGTCATATTTTTATACTTTCTTGAACATATGAGATCTGCCATGTTACTCAGTGCAAGAAGAACAATCATAAACAACACATACATTCATTTATAATAATATTTATTTACTTAAACAATGATCTTGATTTGACTGATGAATGGAAGCTTGCCAAACTTGACTAAAATCAAAATTAACAAGAATATATTATGAGGTTCATTATACATATATATATATACATATATATATATGTATATATATTTCTCTGAATATTAGATACACATATTTTGCCTTCCTTCCCTCCCCATTATTTTCTCTTGCTCCCCTCTCGTCCTCTAAGTCCTTTCATCCTCAACCACATAGCCTGCCTTTAATTTTCATATTTCTCCTCGACACTACTCGGATTGAACCAAGAACCTAACATGCCAGGCAAGTGTTCTTCTCCTGAACTACTTTCCCAACCCTCTTTTCACTTTATATTTTGAGACACTGTCTCACTAAGTTGCCCAGGCTGGCCTGAAATTTCCTATGTATCCCAGGCAGAACTTGAATTTGCAATCTTTCCATATCAGCCTTCTGAGGACCTGTGAGGCAGGCTAGCATAGGGAATAGTTAGTAACTTATAACTCCATTTGGTATGAATTTTTATGCACATCCTTTATATTAATCCACTTGGTAGCTTGGCTCCTTATCTGCATATACCATGCACACACACACGTGTGTGCTCATACATGCACACACACACACACACCTCCAAACAATGTATCTAACAACTTCATCCTCAATCTACTTCAAGCTACACATAGACTATTTAGACAGTTTCTGTTCAAATATATTCTCAGTGTATTCAGGTGGGAAAGAAATGTGACTGATCTGGTCTGAATTGACTTTTATTTTTATATCTTCCCTTAACACTCCTGGGGCTGAACCTAAGACCTAGCACAAGCTGTGTCTTCAAGGGAACTTTTAGGAACAAGACACAATGTATCATCTTATGAATATACAAAAGTGAGTGGTCATATTATTAAAATCATGTACATTATGGGAAGAGGCATGTACAGTGAAAACATTACTACCTACCAACCACATGAAACCACAGGTCTCAACCACCAGGCCCAGTCAATATTCCTTCACTTTAGTAATCATGGTTTTCTTTTTTTCTTTGAACATATTTCTTTGGAAGAATTTTTCTGTTAAATCCAACAACTCATAACTCTCTCACATTGGATCATATATTAGTAGAGTATTTCTTTCAATGAATAAATAATAAGCCATTGCACATGCATCATACAGCTTGTTTATCAGTTCATCTAATGATGGCCAACCATTTTCACTGCTTTGCTCTAGTGAAGAGTGCTGCTATGAGCATGTCCATATGTTATTTTCAGTGTATGTGTAGAAACAGCACTGCAGGGTCATAGATCATTTTACATAATGTCAAAAAAAACCTGCCAAAGTGTTTTCCATAGTCATTCCCACTGACAACGTTTAGGGCCCCACATTATCTCTAGCTTTTCTCATTTCTCTGTTTATTTTTTCTTATAGCTATCATAAGTATGAGATGGCTCATAATGGTTAGGTTTTGGATTTACTTCAGGACTAGTGATGGCTAGTATCTATCCTTGTTCTTTTTGGACATTTGAGTATTTCTTTGGAGAAATATTTTTTGAAAATTTTCTGACTTAATTGAGTTATTTGTCATCTTGTCAAGTCTTAAGAGTTCTTTATGTTACAACTCTGAACATGAGACCCTTACCAGACATGTGATTTGCAAATATTTTCTCTTATTCTGAGGGTTGTCCTTTTATTCCCTTGATACTGTCTTTTGATGAATAGAAGGGGGATTGGAGAGATGGTTCAGCAGTTAAGAGTACTTTCTGTTCTTACGAAGAATCAAAGTCTGTTTTCCTGAGCCTACACCAGATGGCTCACAACTGCCTGTAGTTCCAGCTCCAGAGGATTTAACACTCTCTTCTGGCCTCTGCTGGCACTCACACTCATGCGCATATATACTCAGATGTAGACACAGGGTCATATACATAATTAAAATAAAATAAACATTAAAATAAATTTTAATTTGAAGAAGGCTTGTCTTTAATTGTTCAGGCTTTTGATGTCATAAATAGAATTTCATTTTTTAAACCCCGAGTACAACAGGATTTAACCTAGAATTTTTGCTAAGAGCTTTGTACTTTATGCTCTTACATTTAGGTTTTTCATCCACTTATATATATTATACTATAATTTTCCCATTAAATTTTCTAGATAATCTTGTTGAAAATAAATTAGTCATAGATGTATGAGCTTATGCTGGAGCTCTCAATTCTATTTACTTATGTAAATATAGTACAGTGTATATGTTTAAGTTTTATTTTCTCTTTATATGTGTGTGCATGTGTGTATGTGTGCATGTATATGCAGATGCAAACAGAGGCCAGAAGAGTGGGTCACATTCCCAGGAACTGAAATTACAGGCAGTAGTGAGCAGCTCAACATAGATGCTAGGAATCAAACATGGGTACTTTGCAAGAGTTTTGTGTTCTTAAAAGCCGAACCCTGTCTTCAGTTTCTATTTGATTTTTAAGTCAACACATATAATAGAGGTTACATTATGACATTTTCAAATGTATAGGTCATTATAATTTGCTCTTATTCATACTTCCCTGACTTTCACTCCTCTTTCCCATCTCTTCTTCCTTGTCGTCTTCTATTTCCAAGCAGTACCCAATTTTACTATGTTAAAATAAAAGCCTTTCTTTTTTGTTTAAACAGAAAAAGGGGAAATGGTGTAGGAGGGTCTTCTGTCTATGTGTTACTTTCATTGATCAAATAAAGAAGGCCTAGGCCTTTTGATAGGGCAGAACTTAGATAGGTGGGGAAGAAAGAACACAATTCTGGGAGGAAGAAGGCAGTGTGACAGATGCCATGGCTCTCTTCTCCAAGACGGACACTGGTTAGACTCATGCTGGTAAGCCACAGTCAAGTGACAATACAGATTATTAGAAATGGGTTAAATCAATATGTGAGAGTTAGCCAATAAGGGGCTAGAGATAATGGGCCAGGCAGCAATTTAATCAATACAGATATCCATGTGAATATTTCGGGCATAACTGACAAGCAGCCCTGGGGATGTGGACCCAGCGCTCAGTACAACAGATTTCTGTTTTTACGTTATGTGTATTTTATTATTATTGCTTTCTTATTCCTCATCCCATAAGAACACCTTTCCTGTGATCCTTATCTATTTTCATGTCCTATAAACACACAGATGCACACTCACTATATATGTGTCTGTGTGTGTATGAGTAAGTGATAGAGAGAGAGAAAGAGATTTTAAATCTAGAGGCTGCATATGAGTGAAAATAAACATTGTATGCTGAGCCTGGCTTAGCTTTGCTTAACATAATGATTTCAGTTCCATTCATTTTCCTTCAAATATTATTTCTTCATTTTTCTTTAGAGCTGAACAAAATTGCATTATGTATATATACCACATTTTCTGTATCCATTCTTCTCTTAATGAGTATCTAGAGTGGTTCCATTTTAACTATTATGACTAGTGCAGCGATAAACATGAATATGTAAGATGACTTGGAATCCTTTGAGAGTATGCCCAGGAAATGAAATGGATTGGAGGTGTTTCTGGCAGCACTCACTTGTTGCCTTATGTGAATTCCTTGCAGTCTTGCCATTGAACACACAAATGCACTTTACACAGTGCATGTTGTCACATCATGCAACACTAATGAGCATTGCCTAAAGCACCTTGGCTCAGAAATGAGACTATTGTGTGTGATGAGTTGCAGTGTTTTTACTGTACACACAAAGTTTTCTGCTGTTGTGGAAACATAATGGCTTAATGATGGAAAACAAAGAATATTTTTCTATCACCATCCTTTACTGTGTAAAGATCAAATTAGAATATTTTTTGTATTTTTCTCTATTTTTCTCCACTATTGCTAAGAGTCTTAGGTGGGGTCATCTTTGTGGATTCCTGGGAGTTTTCCTGGCTTCAGGTTTCTCCCTAACACCAAAAGAAGTCAGCCTATCAAGACATCTCTTTCATTACTCTTCTGCTTCATCACATCCCAACCCAATCCACCCAACCCAATTCCTCATGTTCACATCCCCCTTCACCCACAGTTTACCCAGGAGTTCACTTCTATTTCCCAATACCATGGAAATTTATGTATCCCTCTTTGGGCTCTCTTTATTACCTAGCCTCTCTGAGTCTGTGGATTCTAGCCTGGTTATCCTTTGACATCTAATATCCACTTACGGGTGAGTATATACTGATATACTCTTTTTGTCTTTCTGGTTTCGGGATATCCTCACTCAGGGTGACTTTTTTCTAGTTCCATCCATTTATCTGCAAATTTCATGATGTGTGGTTTGTTTTTGGTTTTTTGTTTGTTTGTTTGTTTTACAGCTGAGTAATACTTCATTGTGTAAATGTACCACATTTTTCATCCGTTCTTCAGTTGAGGGTATCTAGGTTGTTTCCAGATTCTGGCTATTACAAATAATGCTTCTATAAACATAGTTGAACAACTCTCCTTGTGGTATGAACAACTGTCATTTAGGTACATGCTCAAGGTTGGTCTTGAGGTAGAATGATTCCCAATTTTCTGAGAAACCACCATATAGATTTCCCAATTGGCTGTACAAGTGTGCATTCCCAACAGCAATGGATGAGTGCTCCCCTAACTCCACATCCTCTCAAACATAAACTGTCAGTGTTTTTGGTCTTAGCTATTCTGACTGGTGTAAAATGGTATCTCAGAGTCGTTTTGATTTGCATTTCCCTGATGACCAAGGATGTTGAACAGTTCTTTAAGTTTATCTCAGCCATTTGAAATTCTTCTTTTGAGAATTATCTGCTTAAATCTGTACCCCATTTTTAATTGGATTATTTGGTATTTTGATGTCTAATATCTTTAGTTCTTTATTTATTTTAGAGATCAGCCCTTTGTCAGATATGGGGTTAGTGAATATCTTTTCCAGTTATGTAGGCTGTTACTTTGTCTTGTTGACAGTGTTCTTTGTCTTACAGAAGCTTCTCAGTTTCAGGAGGTCTCATTTATTAATTGTCAATCTCAGTGTCTGTGCTACCGGTGTTCTATTCAGGAAGTGGTGTCCTGTGCCAATGCATTCAAGGCTAGTTCTCACTTCTCCTTCTCCTTCTCCTTCTCCTTCTCCTTCTCCTTCTTTTTCTTCTTCTTCTTCTTCTTCTTTGGTTTTTCGAGATAGGGTTTCTCTGTAGCTTTGGAGCCTGTCCTGGAACTAGCTCTTGTAGACCAGGCTGGTCTCGAACTCACAGAGATCCACCTGCCTCTGCCTCCCGAGTGCTGGGATTAAAGGCGTGCGCCACCACCGCCCGGCTCACTTTCTCTTCTATCAGGTTCATGGTAACTGGATTTATGTTGAGGTCTTTAATCATTTGAACTTGAGTTATGTGCATGAGGATAGATATGGATCTATTTGCATTTTTCCACATGCTGACATCCAATTATGCCAGCACTTACCTAGCAGCCAATTCTCTAACCCTTTTGTATTTTTTATGCAGCATTCTCAGTTTATAATTAGTAATTATAAACTCAAGGTATCAGTCAGTTCAGGAAAATGCTGAAGAAGCTCTCTACCTCCTGCAGTATCAAATATTCAACCAAAACTTAATTTTACATGTAAAAGTAAAGACCATCCTAATGATATGCAAATTTCCTTTTTCTTTTAATAAGTGGAAAATTATATATACACTAAAGAACTGTTTTTTAAAATTGTGATTTATTGACAGTAAATGTTGGAATTATGTATATATTTTATATTTATATACTTAGGTCACAAAAATTTCTCAGATGAAATAAGCTCACAAATGAAAAAGTGGAAGTCTCCATTTATCTCATTTTTCTGGAGGTTCTGGTTAAAGAACAAATGTTCCCATTGCTTTGGACTTCTGCCAGATGACAATGATATGAAGGTAACCATTCATATCATGGGCCATGAAGCAAAGAAAGACAGAGAGTTAACAGCGTCCCTTAAGCCCTTGCAAATGCCTACCTCCTAAAGGTCCCACAATTTCCCAAAAGTTCCACCCTGGGAACACAGCCTTGGAAGCCACTACAAACGGCATATGAAACAAATGTGAAAATGGTGGAGCAGATAATGAAGAAAGCCAGGAAACAGGAGTGGTATAAGAGAAGCACAGGGAGGAGACAACATTTTCTGTACAGGCTATTCTTAGTAAGTCTTAAAAACAACAGAATTGACAATCAATAGAAGATTTAGGACAAAAACAGACCTCACAAGAAGAAAACCTGGATGTACAGGAGAAAGGATAAATAATGTGGAGACTAAAGCCCTGAATCTGTAGGGTATAAGAAACTTATTGGGGCCGGGCGGTGGTGGCGCACGCCTTTAATCCCAGCACTCGGGAGGCAGAGGCAGGCGGATCTCTGTGAGTTCAAGAACAGCCTGGTCTACAAGAGCTAGTTCCAGGACAGGAACCAAAGCCACAGAGAAACCCTGTCTTGAAAAACCAAAAAAAAAAAAAAGGAACTTATTGGGTTATCTTGAGCAGGAGACAGGATAAAGCCTTCAGAGCCTACTACTGTTTCCTTTAGCACAAAGAGCCCATCTTGAAAATAGGCACAGATAAAAATAATTCACAGATATGTTTTAATACATATTGAAATCAAATAGCCAAATGTCTTTATGTTCTGCACGAAATAGAAGAGAAGGTTATCTACGTTAGGAGGCTAGATATTCATAGATACAGAATTGGAGGTCATGGGAAAACACTGGATATTCAGGGGAATGAAAGTGGAAACTAACAAGGGTACTAAGGGTCAACAAAGGGCAGAAACAGCACAAAGTGCGGAGAGTGGGAGATTTTAGAACACGCAGTTCTAAATGAACTGCTTCCAGCAAACCCCTCCCCTCAGGGCTCAGGAGCTATGGGGAAGAGAAAGTAAAGAATGTGAGGGTCAGAGGGGATTAAATGACTCTAAAAAACAGTGTCTTTTAGACACAATAGGACTGATGCAGAAACGAATCATGAGCAAGGCCTGCACAGGTTCAAGACAGGTAGAGTCCCAGTACTGAGAGGAGAAAGTAGACACAGGTCCCCATCGCTAACACAAAAACTATATAAAATTGACAAGGACTTGCCAAAGAATGTTTTCTGCCATCCAAGGCAGTCTCACTGGGTATATTAATCACACTTAAGGATAGCCAACCAATAAATGCTCAATGCAAAATTAACTCAATGGTATTTTTTGTAGACTTTTTTCTCATATTACTTCATTTGGGTATTTTTTTGTCTTACTGGCCTTTTATTTGTATATATCATGGTTTCGAATTTTGTGTTCTTATGGAGTATGTGTGCATGTGTGTGTGTTTCTTTTGTTTTTCCTTTAATTATTATTGATTTCTTGATTTGTTTGCATGTTTGTTGGGGGTTGAATGGTGAGGTAGAGAGGATCTGGGAGAAGATGGGGAAGGAAACCATGATCAGAATATATTGTATGAAAAAAAAGTAACATATAAAGAAGATTCAACGAAACATACACATATGAGAGAGACACACACACACACACACACACACAGAGAGAGAGAGAGAGAGAGAGAGAGAGAGAGAGAGAGAGAGAGAGAGAGAATCACAAGTATATTGTGGCCTTAATCCCTTTGATAATGTGATTTTCTTCAGCAGCATCCAGTAGCCATGGTGGAAGCAACAAAGGCACCTAATGGAATTTATGGGATTTATTTAACTGTAGAAGAGATGTGGCAGAACAATGGACTCTGTTTTAGCTTTAAGTGCAGTAGTATCATGGTTGACTGTAGTAGGGAGGTCAAGTGTACATAGAAATCAAATCTAAATCAGTCTAATGAACAGAGAATAAAATGGCTTTGAGGGTTTTTTTTCTATGAAGATTAATTGAGAGAAAAGGCTGGAAAGATAGGATAATACTTGGAATGATGCATTAAGATATTAGTTCAGTTAATGGTTGAAACTAGAAAAAAATCCTGAATGAGGTAACCCAGACCGAGAAAGACAAATCTAATATGTACTCATTCATAAGTGGATACTAGACATAAAGCAAATGGTAACCAGTCCACAACTCCAGAGAAACTAGACCCTTCATCCAGAAATAGACAGAAGCAGATACAGAGATCCATAACTAACCACTGTGACGAGATCCTGGAGTATAATCGAAGAGAGGGAGCAGCGATAATATGAACAAAGGAGGCAAGACCATGACGGCAAAACCCAGAGTCAGCTGACCCAAGCTAGTGGGAGCTCACTGACTCTGGACTAACAGTTGGGGAACCTGCATTGGACCAAATTAGGCCCCCCTGAAGGCAGGCGTCAATACTGTGGCTTGGGCAGTATGTGGTGTCACCGGCAGTGGGACCAGGATCTAACACTATGGCATGAACTGACTTTGTGGAGCCGATTCTCCATGAAGAGACACCTTACTCAGCCTAGGCACGGGGAGGAGGCACTTGGTCCTGCCTCAACAAGGTGATGGGGCAGACTTAGTTGATGTCCCAGGGGAGGCCTTACCCTCTTTGAGAAGCAATTGAGGGTGGGGTGGGGAAAGGTGGAGGGAGTGGGAGAAGAGGAAGGAATGCGAAATGGGACTGGCATGTAAAAATATATTATTTCAGGGGCTAGTAAATGGCTCACTGGGTAAAGATGCACACTGTCAAGCCTAAGTCACCTGAGGGACAGCGAGTTCATAGTGGAGGGAGAATTACTTCCTCAAGTTAACTTGTCATCTGACTAACACAGGCATGCACACACCCATGTGTACACACACAAATGTAGTAAAACTAAATAGTAAATAAAATAATAAACAGGGACTCCAAAGACAAATACAAGAACGATTAAATGGAGTATATACTGCTAGCACAGATCTTAGTGGTGGAGTATTTCTTGCTCCAGGATAGAAGGGAATGATAGAAGAGCCAGGAAACTCGGTCAGTCTACAGCTCATGATACACTGGTGGAATGAAGGAAAGGAAAGAAGGAAGGAAGGAAGGAAGGAAGGAAGGAAGGAGGAAGGGAGGAGAAAGAAAGAAAGAAAGAAATGATGGAGGAAGGTCATTGGTTAAAATAAAAGAAGCTGCTTGGCTCTCATTGGTTAGGAGATAGGTGGGAGGAGCAAACAGAACAGAATGCCGGGAGGAAGAGGAAGTGAGGTCAGACTCGACAGCTCTCCTCTCCGGAGCAGATGCAGGAGAGACACCATGCTGCCCGCTCCAGGGAAGATGCACGCTATGAAGCTCCGACCCAGGATGGACATAGGCTAGAATCTTCCCGGTAAGCGCACCTAGGGGCACTACACAGATGATTAGAAATGGGCTAAGTTAATATGTGAGAATTAGCCTAGAAGAGGCTAGATAGAAATGGGCCAAAGCAGTGTTTAAATGAATACAGTTTGTGTGTAATTATTTCGGGGCATAAGCTAGCCAGGCAGGCGGCTGGGGTTTTGGGGACGTAGCCCCGCCGCCGCTCCATATTACTACAAATGGCGCCCGACGTGATGGACTAAACCCACTTAAAAAACCTGAGAAGGCTTAAAAATAAGGGAGAGAGAGTTTAACACAGATTTTTGCTGTTTGTTGGTGGCGTGCTGTAGAGAGATTTCCTGATTCGGCAACAGCAGCAGAAAAAACGCTGTGTCATTTCAAAGCGTGGCTTCCTGGGGCTGTGCTGCCAGTGCAAACTCTGGCTTTATGTTTGTGTTCCCACTTGGGATCGGAAGGAGAGTGCTCTGAGACCTTGACGATGACTCAGAGCTTCCTGCCTGCTCCTGGGCAGAAGGCAGAATCAGGCTTAGGCAGGCGGAAGAGCATGGCGGATTCCTGCCGCCATACAGAGACGTGTTTTCAGACTGCACAGTGCTCTGTGTGTCAGATTTGGATGTAACTTGGATGAAAAGAATTTCTGTGCTGCATGCTCAGTCTCAGAATTAAAGTGCTGAGTGCCGCTCCTACCTGGCGGCCCCAGAGCTAGCACAAAATGGTACGTCCTCCATTTTGAAATTTTCCTGACTCAGCAGCAGGAACAAACCTGTGTTGTTTAAAATGCTGGCTTTCTGGGCCATCCTGCCAGGGCAAACTCTGACTGTTTGAGGCAGGAGGGCCAGCTACCGAGAGAGGACTTGAGTGTTGTCTGTTGTAGCTTGCTGGCTGGCAGAGACCTTGAAACGCCATAGAGGTGTGGCTATAAACATGGCTGCAGCCTGTATATCCACCATGAGGCTGGAAAGCTAAGGAATGGACTTGATCTAGCTGGCAAAGCCACGGCTTTAGTCCTACTGAGATTGCTTGGTAAATTAAGGACTCATGTGGTCAGAAAAAGAGAGATATACAATAAAGAGAGATTCAAAGACAAAGAAAATTTCTAAATGGTTTACTGTGTGTTAAAAATATATGCAAGCTGAAAGTTAAAGTTCTTAAAGTAAAAAAGAAAAGGAAGAGAGTTGTTGTGTGTACACACCTTTAATCCCAACACTTGGGAGGCACAGGGAGATAGACCTCTGTGACTTCAAGGTGTGGTAGCACATGCCTTTAATCCCAGTGCCTGGGAGGCAGAGACAGGCGGATCTCTGAGAGTTCAAAGAGAGCCTGGTCTACAGGGTTATTCCAGGTCAAAGATCTGCGCTCAAAAAGCAAAAAGTTAACGTAGGAATGTCACAGCTTAGATTCTTAAGCACCTAGTGATTTAAAGGCGTAAATCAAAAGTGCTCCTGGATAGTAAAAAGTTGCAGATTCACAATAGGACAGATTCAGACCACTAAATGAGTCACACTGTTGGATGAATGTACGTAGGCTTGGGAGAGAGAAGAAAAAGAATATAGAGAATAAAGTTAATGGTTTAAAAAAAAAGGTAAAGTCTTTAAAGAGACAGAATAAAGTAAAGTGATAGAGTAAAAATAAGCCGCGTAAAAATGGAAAATTCACAGAGAGTCTGGATTCTTTGTATTATTGTGTTTTCTTTAAAATTTTTCACTGTGAAGGAGCTAAGTACAGAGAGACATTTCATTACATGGACTGCCAAGCTAAACCAGAATGGATATAAGGGTATTACGATTTCAGAATTTGGGTCTAAGGATATGATGCTTTGGAGAGAGTCTTCTTTTGTTTTCACAGAGGATGAGACTCTATGGATTTCTTCTATTCCGATTTGGTATGATGGACCACGTCCTCCTGAAGGGTTGCTGTGAACATCTTCAGAAAATTGTTTTGCTCAAATGCCAACTGAGATGAAACTAGCACACAGGTTATACCATGAAAGACCTAATTAACGACGCCCCCATTCAGCAGGAAGCAGTTTGGAGAGAAAAAACTGCGCCCATGTTCCCAAAATATTGTTTATAAATGTTCTTTTACATTTAAAGGGGGAAATGATATAGGTATGAATAATTTGCATTAGTATAGATTTTGCTTTATTCATAGAGATTTACGGTCAATTTTGTTATGTGTATAAATGTTTCTGATGTAACTTTTACTTGATAACTGTTTTGTTATATGTAATTTTGCTATGTTAAAGTTAAAGCCTTTTTTTGTTTAAACCGAAAAAGGGGAAATGATGGAGGAAGGTCATTGGTTAAAATAAAAGAAGCTGCTTGGCTCTCATTGGTTAGGAGATAGGTGGGAGGAGCAAACAGAACAGAATGCCGGGAGGAAGAGGAAGTGAGGTCAGACTCGACAGCTCTCCTCTCCGGAGCAGATGCAGGAGAGACACCATGCTGCCCGATCCAGGGAAGATGCACGCTATGAAGCTCCGACACAGGATGGACATAGGCTAGAATCTTCC
This sequence comes from Microtus pennsylvanicus, assembly GCF_037038515.1. Taxonomy (NCBI): domain Eukaryota; kingdom Metazoa; phylum Chordata; class Mammalia; order Rodentia; family Cricetidae; genus Microtus; species Microtus pennsylvanicus. Next base: position 142,636,826 of record NC_134601.1, read on the forward strand.
CGGTAAGCGCACCTAGGGGCGCTACACAGATGATTAGAAATGGGCTAAATTAATATGTGAGAATTAGCCTAGAAGAGGCTAGATAGAAATGGGCCAAAGCAGTGTTTAAATGAATACAGTTTGTGTGTAATTATTTCGGGGCATAAGCTAGCCGGGCAGGCAGCTGGGGTTTTGGGGATGTAGCCCCGCCGCCGCTCCATATTACTACAAAGAAAGAAAGAAAGAAAGAAAGAAAGAAAGAAAGAAAGAAAGAAAGAAAGAAAGAAAGAAAGAAGAAAAACAGTCTCATTCACAAGCACTGCAGGAAAGGTATGTTTTGAAAGGCGTATGCAGATAGAGTCCTGCAAAATGGTTGCAGGCATAAAGAAAGTTACTCACAAGGGAGCAAAGTTTTCTGAGGAAATGGCTGAAAACAATCAGCAGTGTGAGGAACTGAAATGAAATGATGGACAATGATATTAATGCACATCAAGCTTACTCTATTGAATTTAATCACTGTACTTACTCTGCAATGTAAGCATCAGTTCTCTTTGGTATATGAATAAATTTTCACTGAGGACATTATGAAACTCCTTTTAAGTCACATATCTAAGAAAAAAAATTAAAAAAATATCCTTTCAGTACCTAAATCCCTTAACCACTAAACAGGATTGAAATGAGAGGACATAAGGGAAAAGGTACCAGAAGTACTCTAATGTAGAAAAGCTCCCGTGGTGATAGAGTTAGAAACATTATGATCCAGCCAACTCTGAGATCTAGCCACATGCTTATATAGTCTGCTTGATATCAGAGGCCCTGACCACAGATAGCTGCCTGTTTTCAGAGTTCCAGAAGGAACTTTTCTTTACCTTCAGAGAAGGGACAAGAGAACTACAAGGTCAAGAGCAATTGAGTCTAGGCAAACATCTGTCCCCAGAACTTCATTATGAAGCTAACAAAAATGCTTTAGCAAAGGTTTATTCTCTGAGCTCTGAAAACAAGAATATTGCAGACACAAAGTGGTTCTGTCTTTGAGTTCTTTTCTCTCCTTCCCTCCCACTACCAGTCATTCCCCCTCTAACTGAATTCTGCTTTGTATATTATTTGCCAGCTCCAGTGAGAGTATTATTGGTACTCAGCTTCCTTCAGCTCTTTACTGTTTTTGCATACCCCTCTCCTGGTTTGGGTGTGAATTTGCCTCCAAAGACCACATGCCAAAACCACTCTTACAATGACTGCTCTTTGCCTTGAGACAACATTTCACCAGAAACTGAAGGGTGTGGTAGTGTGAAAGTTCAGCTTCCTTGCCTGAAGTTCAACCAACGTGAACCCATGACTTACATGCCAGCATTCACCCAGTGCCCAGGCTGCATCCTCCCTCTATCAAATATGCTTGTTGCACCCTTGTTTGACCTTTTCCCCATCTCTGTTGTGGTTTCCAACTCCTTAGCCTCTCTTTAAATACTTTTAAATATTTTTAATGTTTTTATTGTTTGAGAATTTCATATATGTTTATAATTTGCTTTGATCAAATTCACACCACATTTTCTCGCCACTAATTCTTTACCTATACTCTCTACCACTTTTTCTCTCAACTGCATGTGCACTTTTTGAAACCCACTCACTCTACTATGTGTATGGTGTAAGATTTTTCTACTGGAGCATGGGTAACATCTTAGGGACTATGTCCCCAAAGAAAACTGATTGTGCTTCCTCCAGCAGCCACCCAATGCCAATAGCTCTTCAGCTAATAACGGGGTAAGACTTCAAAAGCTCCTCCCCACCCATGCTGGATTTTGGTTGGCTTGATCCTGTGCACATTTTGTGCATGTGGTCACAGCCACTGTGAGTTCACTGTGCAATGGCCCTGGCATGTGCAGCAAGTATTGCTTGATAATGGATGTCTGCTACCTCTTGCTCTTAGAAGATTTCTGCCCCCTTCTTCTACAATAGTTTCTTATCCTAAGAGGGAGAGAGGCACGACGCAGATGTCTGCTTTAGAGCTGAGTACTCTACAGGCTCTTATTCTCTGCATGTTGACCAGCCATGGATCTCTGTGTTAATAGGCATTTACTGAAAAACAAGAAGTTGAAAAACCTTTCAAATGAGACACATTTCTAGGATGCCTTAGGGTAGGGTGTGTTTCTGAGAACTCTGGTTTAGACAAAGATTGTTTAGTTAGACATTTTTGAGAGGAAAAAAAGTATTTTAAGTGAAAATATGTGTCCAATCATTAAGTACTAAAAGAAGACACAAGTCAGCATTTTAATCCCAGTACTTGGGAAACCAAGGCAGGTAAATCTCTGTGAATTTGAGGCCACTTTGGTCTGCATGCTGACTTCCAGTCAAGCCAAAACTACATGGTAAGACCTTGTCTTGAAGCACAGACACACACATGCACAACTCACACACACACACACACACACACACAAACAAACAAAACTACTACTACGCAAAAATGGGTGAAATTCTTCACAGTATGTAGGTATGTAAAATCTAACTGTGGCTTAAAATCAAGAAACAATGAAAAGAAAAAGATCAATACATTTACATAAAAATTAAAATTAAATTTTCTTGAAATAGCATGGTGGTTTCCAGGGGCTAGAGAACAGGGACATGGGGGGATGTTGGCCAAAGGTAGACAGGTTTATTTATGCAATATAAATCAGATTTGGAAATCTGAAAATTTAATGCATAGCATGATATGCACTAAACTGGACTAGGCAGTTGAAATTTACTGAAAGGTAGATGTTATCTCTCTAAAAGAAAAACAAAAAATGAACAAGCAAAAGAAACAGTAATGATGTGAAGTGATGAATGAGATGATTGTCTTGTGTCAGTCATTTCACAGTGTATATGTAAATTTCAAAACAATCCATTATATACCTTAAATATATACAATTTCCTTTTGACAATTGTTTTCTTGATCAAGTCACAATTTTTTTTACCTAAAATATGGTAAATTTAGAAAAACTCACAAAGTAAAACAAAACATTCCTTCAGTCACAAATGGAGAGTTATATACAAATTGCCATCAAAACTTGAAAGGAAAAATACCAAAGCCTACTAGGGAAATGTGAAAAAAGATTTAAGAAATTGAAATGGCCCATAAACATATGGGGATCTGTCTAAATCACTCATAATGGAAATACAAGCTACTGTCACTCAGAAGTATTTTATACTTATCAAACTGACGAAAATGAAATGTTCCACTAAACCCCCCATTGGCGATGCTGGGCAGAAACATATGCTCTCATGTACTGCTGGTGGGCAGTGTAAATGGCACAATCCTTTTGGAAGTGAATTTGGCAATACTGAGCAAAACTTAAAATGTACTTATTCTTTTGCTAAGCAATACTGAACACACAACTCCAGAAAATAAAATGATTTCTGTATAGGTTAGTTAGTCATGTGCTGTTGATAATAATCAAAGGTTTAAAGAGATGCCATGTCTGTTAATACTGAAATGAACTGGGCACAATTAAGTCCTACTCAATCATCAAGAATGACAACAATGGGATGGAAAAATATGGAGTAATTACTGATATAAATCAAAAATTAAGACAGAATAGTTTAGATGGTTTTCTACATTTTTCATATGGAAAAAGTGGGAAATAATGTTTTATACACATGCATATACAGATGTTCCTTCACTTACAATAGGGCACATTACATAATTCCACTGTAGGTTTAAAGTATTAGAAGATGAAAATGCATTTAATATGCCTGGACTATTGAACCTCCTAATTTAGTTTCACAAACTGGGTCACAACCCCATCTTGACTGGGGCGACTGAATGTGGTAACTGTTAAAGGTCTTAAAAGTCTTAAATATTAAAAGGTTTCTGAACGTGTGATAGCCAGAAATTTGAAAATCAAATCTAATCTGTAATTAACCTGGGGTTTTGCGACAGCACTCATCCATGTTGCACTGTGGAACATCACTGCTGTCTTGGTTCTGAAAACACAGCACACACACTTCTCATTTTTCATACTGCCACATTTGACACACTTCTCATTTTTCATACTGCCACATTTTGCAATGCCAATGAACACCAAATGAAAAACATCTCAATTCATATTCAAGACTATTGTATCTATAACTTGCCATGTTTACCATGTGCATATAAAGCTTTCGTATTTTCCTGTTATCATTCCTCAAAACATAGGATCAAATTAGTATATCTTTGGATTACAATGTGCTAAAAGTATTTGTTTTTTTAAAAAATGTTTAAAGTTCTGACTTGATTTTTATAAGAATATTTTATTAAGTTTCGCTTGGGATAAGAGCAGAATTTTCAACAATTTTTAAACTGGCTTCTGCTATTTTGTACTATGTATTTATTCAAAGGGGCATCCTCAGCATTGACCATCATTAAATCAAAGTGTCAATCAACTATGAAAAACTTTGAAGATGTTCTACTTCTGCAACATTAAGCAGTCAACTAAACATCAATTCTTTTCAAATAAATAAACATATCCTTATCATTATTATGTCAGCTAGATTTTCTCTTTAATAAATCATAAAATCTTTGATAAACCAGATTTGTGTTCAAATAAATCTATGATTTATCAACAGTAAACTATTGAATACCTAGTTTTTGTCTTTATATATCTACTGTGGAGATTTGGTGTCTTCTAGGATTAGGCATGTCTTCTGCCTTCCCATTGCAGAGGATTAGGTTTTGCAGTATACCCACTGTAGCATTATAATTCTCCCAAACTTTAAAATTCCTTCATCAACACTAAGCAGAGGGATATCTCCAACTCCTTTTCAATAGGTCATCATTTGACAAATGCTTCAGCCAGTCAGTCAAACAAACTTTAGAAACCCCTTTTAAACTGTGAGAACTTCCATATTGAACCTAGATTCTCCAATCATTATACCCATATTAATAAACTCAGCCTGATCCAGTTTTATGTTTCTTCTACCATTCTTCCACACCCTTAAAATTCATTCCCACACTTATTCCTCAGACTTTTGCTTGAATAAATTAGGAATCTCATCAACATCTTTAGTGGACTATATTTTATATCTCCCCTTCAGGAGCCTACTTAACCTGAAGTCTGGTATTTGTAACCGCTTTCCTCTGCTACCCATTCTGTATTTCCTCCACCCTCAGCAAGAACCTCAGCAGGTCTTGCTTCTTTTCCTGGAGGAGTGACCCATAACTTCATTCCTGATGGGTCTGTGCCCTTTCTCATCCTGCCTGGATTAGGCTGTTGTAATTTCCCATTGACTTTAATTACAGGACATGGTGGTACCAAGAGACATCCTAACGGATCCCCTGCACTCCAGACATAATCTTTCTTACCTCCATTGTGGAGAAGCAATCCCTGGGCTAGTGGTTCTGGGTTCTATCAGAAAGCAGGCTAAGCAAGCTATGAGGAACAAACCAGTAAGCAACACTCCTTCATGACATCTGCATAAGCTCCTGCCTCCAGTTTCTTACCCTGTTTGTGTTCCTGCCATGACTTCCATCAGAGGAAATGAGTTTTATTCAAATATTCTGTATAATGATCAATGCTTTCTAAGTGTTTGGGGGGTTATACTATTTCATCTTAGTTATTCAGGCTAAAACATACTTTTTTATTTTTTAAGGAAATGCTTTTATTTAATATATATTTTAAATGCTTTTAATTGAAATAGAATTACATCATTTCCCCATCTTTCTTCCCAGTTACTCTCACTCAAATACCTCATGTTCTCCACTCTCAAAAGCTGATAGCCTCTTTCTCTTTGATTATATTTATTACATATTTATATGTGTATGCATATATATTATCTATATACAGTTGAGTCTGTTTTTGTTGTTTGTGTGTATATGGTTTCAAGGCTGACCACTCTGCATTGGACCACCAATAAAAGGGCTCATTCCTGGGGAAAGGCTAATTGTCTTCCAGTAATCATTGGTTGCCTGTAGTTCTTTGTCTAGAGGTATGACACTGAGATTTTCCTTTAAGGCAAGAACAGTATCTAAGCAAATAAGGATTCTAAAGTGAGGAAGACAGTAAGAGGAGGAAGGAAAAGAGGGAATACTGTTCTTCTGTAGATATAAATACACTTAAAAACTGTGGAAGAAATTATGTCATTAGGACAAACCACCATTTCATGTCTTCCAAACTAATAATCAATTTATATAAAGACTACCAACAGATACTTTAAAAAGTCAGGTAAACTGTGTATGTGGGCCATTCATACAATGAAGAAACATCATCTACAGGTTCCTTACCTGTTAAAAAATACAAACATAAAAAGAAGAGAAAAATACAAACCTACATTTACAATGAAAGAACCTGATGCTAGTCATCTTAACTAAATGATCAAACTCAGCATAACCCACAGGGAAACTACTTGACATTATCATCACATGATTCAATGTAAAGTACATAGTATTATCTTTTTTAACATAGTGTATGGAATACATATTGGTTTCAAACTTGGGATCCTCCTGTTTTTAGTCTTTTGAGTATTGGGGTTATATGCTTTTCTAACACATTCTGCTATTAGCTTATGAACTCTTAAGAAATAGTCTTACCAATTATGTTTAATTTGAACAACAAGCCTCTAATATACACGATACAGGTGGTAAAGAAAGAATGAGCTAAATGATCTCAAAGGTCAGACAAGTACAATAGACAAAATGAAGGACCTATCCTGGGTTTTTCAATAAGTCAACGTTACAAAAATATTTAAATGAGGAATTATTCTACTCTAAAAGATACCAATAAGATGTGACAGTCATATGTGCAAAGGTAGGGTGTTTCTTGGTTTTAAAACAAAAGCTAAATGTGTCCCTAATTAAAATATGATATTAGTTCTCTATTGCTGCCAAATTGTGGCTTAGAACCACAAGTAGTTATCACAAACTTTTGTAGGTTAATAATTCGGTACCCTTAACTCAGCATCTTTCAAGATAGTATCAAGGACTGTTAATGGAGGAAGGTCATTGGTTAATTAAATAAAGAAACTGCTTGGCCTGATAGGTTAGAACATAGGTGGGTGGAGTAAACAGAACAGATGCTGGGAGGAAGAGGAAGTGAGCTCAGATGCCGCTGCCACTGCTCCCCAGGGCAGATGCGATGAAGCTCCGACCCAGGATGGATGTAGGCTAGAATCTTCCTGGTAAGCGCACCTCGTGGTGCTACACACATTAGAAATGGGTCAAGCAGTGTTTAAAAGAATACAGTTTCCATGTAATTATTTTAGGGCATAAGCTAGCCAGGAGGCCGGAAGCTGGGGCAGCAGGAACAAAGCCCGCAGCTCCTACAACAGACTGTATCATCTATTAGGCTTTATAAAGCTAAAAGATGTGTTCACAACTTCACTCACTGGAGACCTCATTCTCTTGAGAAGAGAGCCTTTTTCTTATGTTTGCGTGTGTGTGGCACAAAGGATTGAACTTAAGACCTTTTACAAGCTAGGCCACATCTCCTAATAGTGCCACTTTCTATGAACTTATGAGAGCAATTACATTCAAACTACCACACAGGTAAAGAACAACAGCTTCTTTATTCTGTTTATATAGGCTTCCAACAGAGGGTGTGGCCCAGATTAGAGGTATATTTTCTCAGATCACAAAATCTGTATTAAATGTGTATCTTCACACCTCAAAGTTCTGGATTAGAAGTAACATTTCCCACTTCAAATTAATCAAAAATCCCTTACTGGTGTGCCACTCCATTTTTGAGTTTTAGTTAATTCCACTGGTAGACAAGGTGACAACCAAGAATAGCTATCACGCTAGGCAAACCCTTGAGCAACTCAACTGTAGGACCTTATGGTAACTGTTTATGGTTTTAAGACCTCTTTATAAGACACTTGACAGTTCCCCCAACACAAGATATCTTCAGAATAAACAAACTAAGACACAAAGTAGAAGAAAGACTCAGACTCAAAGTCACATGCTGCCACATTATAGCATTTATTAGAAACAATAGAAATGTAAATAGGATCTTTTCTGTAAGAAAAGCAATATCAATTTTTGTGGATATATTTTTAAACAACTACAATATGAACTGAACACATAAAAATGTGGAATTACTGCTATTTTTCTTGAGTATGATCACTTAGAAATGGGGTGATTGAAAAACTCTGTCATTTTAGCCAGGCAGTGGTGGTGCATGCCTTTAGTCCTTTAAAACTCAGGAGACAGAGGCAAGCAAATCTCTGTGAGTTGGAGGGCAGCCTGGTCTACAGAGCAAGTTCCACAATAGACTTCAAAGCTAAGCAGAGAAAGCCTGCCTTGAAAAACCAAAAAAGTCTGTTATTTTAAAGAGAGATAAATGGATTCTCTTTAGCTTTTATTGAAAAATCATTTTAACAACGCAGAAGTGCTTTGGACAAAATGGCATAATACCAAGCAAGAGTAAGAAATAATGACAATATGCTATTTGTACTTGTTTTTATGGGAGGGACCATATAAATACTCACTTAATGTTTTTCTCAATTTCTTTCTAGGCCTGGAAACTCTTAAGAAAAAGATACTTGGCAAGTGTTGGACAATGAGTTTTCACAAAGAATCTTGACTGATACATGCTAGATGTTGTGGATAGAAGGTAAGACTAAGGATAGGTACAAAGTAGGCAAAAGGCACAAACTTCTATATAATAAGAAAATAGAGATAATAAATAAAAGGAACAAAGCAGGTAGGCTGAGAGGTTGAATTACAGGGAAACGAAGGGGGAGAGTGAAACAAAGCATGAGAAATAGTGTTACTGATGGGATATAGAAAAGCTACTTTATACAGAGAAAGGAGAACTCACATACACTCTGGAAAGGAATGGAAATTGCTGAGGCTATTATTAAAAGCAGTATGGAGGGCTCTTCAAAAACAATCACAATGCTGAATATATATGTTCCATATTTATGTATATATATATTAAATATTTTTAGTTAGTTGAGTGTTTTTTGTTTGTTTGTTTTATTTTTAAAGAGAACCTCAATATATATACCAGGCTATCTTGGAACTCATTAGCTGAGACTGGTCTTAAACTCATGATTCTCCTGTCTCAGCCACTTGAGTGTTAAGATTACAGACATGTGCCACAATGTCCACATGAGATTAGTATTCTGGAAAGACACCTTTTATTTCATGTTTACTGCAACACTCTCCACAGTAGCCAGATTAGGGGGCTATGTTATGTGTCCATGGATGGGTGAATAATTAAAGAACTTGTGTTACATATAAACAACGGAACATTACTTACTCACAAAAAGGAAAGATATTATTTAATCGGCAACAACATAAATGGACTAGAAAGTCAAATACCATACATTGTATAAGCTACAAAGATCAACACAAAACAGTAAAGAATAGAATAGTAGCTGCCAGACTGTGAAAAACATACAGAGAAAAGAGGGATAGATTGAATATGGTTAGTGGGGCAGGGGAGAGAGTTGGAGAGTAAAATCAACATAATGATATAAAACACAGTAATGGAGCTATAGATAATAACAGTTAATTGAATAGAAGATTGTGAATGTTTCCATCACTCAATAATTGTATGCTGAGGTAACAGATATACTAATTACCCTGATTTTATCATTACACATTGTACACATGTATTGAAATGTCACACTGTACCTCATAATTATGTACAATCATCATGTGTGTGTTAAGAATAAAAGCATATTTTGAAATGAAATAGCCATTTTCAATACTCAAAATTAGACTCCAATTTTAAGGGCCATTTAGAAATCCCATTTTGTTGAAATTTTGATGAGAAATAAGCCACTTACTTAGCTCCAAAATATGTTTTCAAAATTACATTTTTTCCTTCAAAGAGGTATCTTTGAAAATGGTGTCTTTGAAGTTGACAAACCTGCAAGATGGCAAGTTAACTGAATAGTCAAAGTCTAACATCATCAAAATTAGTAAGAAAATTATCATATTTCTCTCTAATCCAATATTACTGGCAGACATTCTGACCAGTGTTTTGGATAGCCTATAAACCAACAGACATGTACTCTGCAATATGACACAGAGACAAAAGACCAGAATATGCTGAGGAACTGTTCCAGATCAAATGCCCGAGGAGACAATGACCAAAATCAATGTGCCATATAGAATAAAAATCAGGATTTCAAAACAGTCCAAATTAGCATTGAAGGTCATTATTAGAACAAGTGTGATATTTGAATGAGGAATGTAGATCAAATTAGCATTGATTTTCTGATTTCAGATTGTTCTACGATGAATTAGGAAATATACACCAAACTGTTTGGTACAGTGAGTCAATGTTGCCAACGTAGTTACACTTAAAAATGCAAAGGTCTTGACTATCAGTTTAACTGGGTGAAATGGTATCTAGGGCTAGCCTACAGCACTTCTGTGACACCATTTCCAGAGAATATTGATATGCAGGATAGTAACTTAAGAGGAAAGACATGTCTTGCGTGAGGCGACACCATTCAACAAGCTGTGGAAAAAGTTGGAAGAGGAAGCCAATGTATGTGAAAGCAAGTCCCTTTTCTTCATGAGTGAGTTCTCTACTTCCATAGTATGCAATCAGCCATTTCTTGACTACACAGTCCCTGTTGTGTAAACTGAATTTCTCTTTAAAAACTTGATGGTTGTGTTCTTCTGGAAAGCCCTGAATAACACAGGAAAATAATGGGAATGGGGTAGAGAAGCTGAGACTGAGAGAGGAAAAAGAAAAACACAGACAAAAATAGATGAGACAAAAATGAGCAACTAGCAATTCTGTGTAAAGAGTAGGGGAGAGCCTTCTGTTATGAAGCATAAAATTTTATCAAGACAAGTGACTAATATCTCTAGTCTAGATTAATGTCCTCCAAAGGTTTGAGTTCCAGAATGTGATACAATAAGGAGATTGTAGAGCCTTTAGGAGATGGCACCCCATAGGTTCAGGTCACTAGGAATGTGCACATAGGAGGGGATTATGGAACACAAGTATCTTCTCTATATTTCTCAGTGGTCATGAGATAAGGCACTTCTTCCAGTTTGGCTGCCCACTATACTGTATTGCACAACCACAAGCCCAAAGGGAATGGAACCATATGAGCATGGACTAAAACCTCTGTGCTATAGACTATAACCTTTTCTTCTTACAACATGATTTTCCTGGGTATATTGGTAATTGAAAATTGACTAATGCAGGAAACAAAAGTTATGCTAAAGATCACACTTTCTCTTCCTGTGCAATATTTGAAAAGCAGATCAGATGGAATGTATTCAAATATTAGCCTGGTAGAGAGTGGAATACAATTGATAGATGAATCCTACCCCAAACAAATTAATTCTTTAATCACTGAACATATCCACACAAGCAAAATATCTGTGGTTTATTTGCTAAAAATCATAAGTCCACAAAAGCACACAAAACCAGAAATCTGCCCAAAAGACATGTAAAATAAAAATATATCAATAGACAGACAGATAGATAGATTCTGCCATGGCAAAACATTATGTATAAATGTGTATGTCACTGCATCTATGTATTTATTGCACCTTTTCCTTGGCTCTTTCTCTTCCATTTGTTTGTTTGTTTTCTCCTATTCTTATTTCTGTTGTTTCAGTTTATCTTAATTTTCTAGATGCCTGTTTGTTTTTTATGGAGAGAGAGAAAGGGTGTGGATTTGGATGGGAGGGTAGATGGCAGGGGGTCTGGGAGGAGTTGGGAAAAGGGAAAACACCACCAGAATATACTGTTTGAAAAAAAATCAGTTAGAAAATTGAAAAAATCCAAAATACTCCCAATTTTAAAAACATCACAAATTCAGTCAACTATTTGGAATAAACCCTGACAAATCCAGATAAAGGTACCTCATTGCCTTCTCATTTCTTCTAGTTTCTGTAAGAGATCAAGAAAGAAAGCTTTATAGATATCCTTCTCATTTGGAAATCTAACATGAAGAGACCATTTCCATCATGTCTGCACATTAAATTCCATGTGTTGTGTTGTGCTGATTAACTAAAAATATTGAATTTCTTTAATGCTTTCAACAAAATATTGATGAGCTTTACAATCTAGTTAAGCCATGGAAAAGGCAGACATTGTAAGTGGGTACATGTATAAGTTTGTGTTCCAAATAAAGCAGGTGGTGTCAAACATGCCCATTACTCTATGTCTTGGGTTTAAGGCTTGATAAATATATGCTAGAAATTTAAGAACAGGTGTAAGCATGAACATTATGAGCTAACAATTTATACCACCTGATTTTCAAGAACTAACACATAGCTATCACCCTGGGGGGTAGTGTGTGACATTGTGTCGTTATAACTATCATTCTTATTTCTATATGTGAAAATATAGGCAGCATTCAAATTAATATTCTCACACTTGTGACATTTAGGTCTAACTATTGCATCTGCTTTCAGATGCTCAAAAGAACATTGCCTTTTGACTGTTTGTTTTGGAGGCAAATGCAGATCCAGGTTTGACAATAAATTATTTCTGAAAGTGTTGCATGAATAATAAATACACAGAGACATATATTGGGGTTCAATATAAAGATCCAGAAAAGCAAAGCAGCCATCCACTAGAGAGACCTTTTACCTCTACCAAAACTTCAGATTGAAAGGGTAGGATCCTGTCTCCACGAACCCTCAGACTCCATATTCTCTTCCCCTTTATATTGCTTTCTCTGCCCAGCCATATCGCTTCTGTCTCCACCTGTTTAGTGCTAGGATTAAAGGTGTGTGACTCCCAAACACTGGGATTAAATGTGTAAACCACCACCACCTGAATCTGTTTCTGGATTGAGTTTTTGTAGGCCAGGGTAGCCTTGAATTCAGGAGATCTGTCTGCCTCTATCTCCCCAGTCCTGGGATTAAAGGTGTGTGCCACCACTCCCTGGCCTGTATGGCTGACTAGTATGGCTGCTTTGCCCTCTGATCTTCAGGCAAGTTTTATTTATTAAAACACAAATAATATACCATTATATAAAAGAAATCTAAAAGTTGCTATTCATAAAGACTTTGTAACTTTTGTTCCTTAATTCTATAGTTTTCTTTGCAAAAGTTATTGACATATAGTAAATGTTTATAAGTAAAAGTATCATAAACACTTTAACAGGACAAAACAGATGGATGGGTTTTAAGAAATGGATAATAAATTGTTGCAAGGAGCTACTTGTTCGTCCCAGCCACCCAGAACCAAAATAACCACACAGAAACTATCTTAATTAAATCACTGCTTGGCCCATTAGCTCTAATTTCTTATTGACTAATGCTTACATATTATTTTAACCCATCTCCATTAATCTGTTTAGCACCACGAGGTTGTGGCCTACCAGCAAAGTTTCAGCACTTCATCTCTGGCAGTGGGTCTATGGAATCCCCCTGACTCTGCCCTTCTTCCTCCTAGCATTCAGTCCAATCCTCCCCACCTACCTAAGTTCTGCCCTATCAATAAGCCAAGGCAATTTCTTTATTCATTAATGGTAATCACAGCACACAGAGGGGACTCTCACATAACCTCCCCTTTCTATTTAAATAAAAAGGAAGGTTTTAACTTTAACATAGTAAAATTACATATAACAGGTATTAAGCAAGAATACAGTTACAATATTTATATATACTTTACCTTTTATCATAACTAGGGAAAACTATAATTATAAATATAAATTCTTCAACCCCATCAAAGACTCCAGAAGGATATATTACCTAAGTAAACAGGAAGTGCACTGTAAGCAACTTCCAAAACTCTAGAAATGATAGAGACATCTCACTGCCTGTACAGTCACCCAAATTTATTCTGTACCATTGGGGTGTCCACCTTCAGCCTACAGCCTTATAGTATCTGGAAGACTTTGCCATGAAGCAGAAATTTCAAAGACAGTTCAGTCACTTTCTTCTGTATCCTGCAGAATGTCTCACAGATACTTTCATGAAGCAGGAACCCTGAAGGATCATCTCACCTTTAGGCAAGTTCAGCAGTTATTTCTCTGTGGGTCCTGCATGTTCAGTGAAGCAGTTTCTTTCCCAAATGGATAACCAACTTCATAAGGAGCCTCTTCAATGGTCATCATCCTTTTGAAGTAATTGGTGCTGCCAGGAGCAGATGTGTCTCATTGTCATGAAAAGTCCTAAGTTATTAAAACATTTTAAATGCCATATTCTAAAGGTCTTTGGAAGATTTGAAAAATACCTATCTAACTGAACTATATCTCTATGCAACTAAAGAAATCTAACTAACATGACTACAAGCTTAACTACTCTAGATGAGTATCTATTAACTAATATTTCTTAATTATATATTACATTTTAAATGAGTTACATGAACACAATACCTTGATCAAGATCAGAAATATATATACATATAACAAAATTGACATTAAATTTGTATTAATAAACCAAGATCTATATCAATGCAAATTATTCATATTTATATCATATCCCCCTTTAATGTAAACAAACATTTATAGACAATATTTGGGAATATAGGCATAATTTTGTCCATACTGCTTCCTGCTGATCAGGGGCACTGTTATTCGGGTCTTTCATTTGGGGGGAGTATTCACAGTGACATTTTAGGGGGTCTTGTTCCATCAAACCACACCAGTCTGGAAGCAACCCACAGGTTTTCATCTTCTGTGGAAACAAAAGAAAAACCTCTTTTCCAAAACAACATATCCTTAGACTCAAATTTTGGAATCAAGATACCTTTATGTTGGTTTAACTTAGCAGTCCATACAATGAAATGTCTCTCTGTACTTAGCTCATTCACAGTCAAAAAATTCAAAGAAATCACAATAATATAGTCTAGACTCTCTGTATATAGTCAATCTTTCTGTAGCTTATTTTTCTTTACTCCTTTTAATCTATGACTGTCTGTATTCTGTCTCCTTAAAGACTTTTTTTTTAAAACAATTTACTTTTTTAACTCTCTATACTCTTTTTCTTCTCTCTCCCATGCCTACGTACATTTATCCAACACTGTGACCCATTTAGAGTTCTTTTATGTCTAAATCTGTCTTTGTTCAGGACAGTAATTCTGTAATTACAGTAGTAATTTACTGTCCTGAAGATATTTTAAAATGGTAAGTGCTTCTTAAAACTTAATCTGTGCCATTGCTAGGGAAATATGGCAGTGCCTTATTGCTCCACACAGTACAACATGGTAAAACTGCTTGCCGCCTCTGAGAGACATGCATAGTGCCCCATCTCTAGGCACACAGCTGGTCTATGCCATCATTAAGCAAGCTGTAGCAGTCTGCTTATAAACCCTACTCAAATGCTCTATCTCCTGAAAAAGCCAGAGGTCACTCTGACAAGCTGGCCCAGAAAGCCACATTTTAAAATGGCTGTGGTTTTTTTCCTGTTATGGATGAATCAGAAAAATCTCTCGTAAGGAGCTGCGGCATGCCGCCAGCTGAAAAATAAATACAGCTGAACTTTTTTTTTCTAAATCTAGAAATCTTTTAGCTTTTTAAGTGTATTTAGTTGACCATGAGGGCACCAATTTGTTGCAAGGAGTCGCTTGTTCATCCTGGCCACCCAGAATCAAAATAACCACACAGAAACCATATTAATTAAATCACTGCTTGGCTCATTAGCTCTAATTTCTTATTGGGTAACTCTTACATATTAATTTAACCCATCTCCATTAATCTGTGTATCACCATGAAGTTGTGGCCTACCAGAAAGTTTCAGCACGTCTGTCTCTGGTGGTGGATCCATGGCATCTCCTTGACTTCGCCCTTTCTCCCAGCATTCAATCCAATCCTCCCCACCTACCCATGTTCTGCCCTATCAACAGCCCAAGGCAACCTCTTTATTCATTAGTGGTAATCACAGCACACAGAGAGGACTCCCTCATCAATAAATACATAGACTAGCTAAGCATATGGTATACAGTTGTAACCCTAGCACTGGGGAGGCATAGGCAGTATGATCATGAGATCAAGGCCTTAGCTATACAATAAGACCTTATATAAATCATTAACTCACTCAATCTGTCCTAATACCAGATAAGAAACTAGACTTCAGTTTAGGTTTACTGGTTCCTAGAGCAGGGAGGACATTTGTTCCCATGCTCAGTTTTGGAGGGAGATATCCTATAGCTACACAGAGAATTCAGATCCTAAAGGGAAGTAGAGGATAAAAAACTAGAGACACAGTAAGAAGGAGCAGTCTTTTTCGTGGAAAGGTGAAGAGGCTGCCCAGGTCACTCAGAAGTAGAACACTTGTTTACCATGTGAGAGATACTGGTTCCATCCACAGAAACAGGAGGGAAAAGAAAAAGCACAAAAACAGAATAGTGCCTCAGAGGCCACTGCCCTCTCAGTCCAGCCAGCAGCAGTATGCCTTTGCAGCCACTTCATTAACACATCATTAAGAAGACTAGCCCATTGAATGCTTCCCAGAAAATGGATTATTCTGTGCCCTCACAATTTATAAATACTTCTCAGAACACCCCCAGGTTTCCTGTAATGTCTGTTAAAGTGCCAGATATTGTAGCAACAATGTCCAACCTATTTCCACTAAATGAAATAAGACAAAATATTACAATATTATTTTATTCATTTGCCACTACTGGGTCTTCCTTAGATGATGTGCACAGCTGAAAGCTGTAACATTTGATTGAATATTGAGACCATTACTAAAATACCTATAGTCTCTTAAAAATTATAACGTAACTTCTTATGAAACTAAAATGCAGAAAAGTTATTTTGATTACTATATTTGAGTTTTTTTTACAAAATAGTGAAAATCAGAGTTTAATGTAGTAGACTATGCAAGATAGGATTTGTTCACGATCCTTTGTATATGTTTTTCCTATTATTGAAAATAGATGTTTTTTTTCATATACCCTGATTATGGGTTCCCCTTCCTCTATTTCTTACAGCTTCTCCCCAAATTCCCCCATCTGGATCTAACACCTTTCTGTCTCTCATGAGAAAAAACAGCTTTCCATGGGATTATAATGCAATATGATATGACAAAACAAAAACAGATCAGTATTGGCCAAAACAAAAAGAAGAAAAAGAGCCCAAGAGAAGACACAAGAAACAGAAAGGCACTTTTTTGCACACTCAAGAGTCTTATAAAGAAGTGAAGTGGATGCCATAATAAGTGCAGAGGATCTTCACAATAAAAAGAGAGAAGAAAAAATATATATAAATAAAATAATAAGATTTTTTTTAAAAAAAATATAGAGCCCTGACATGACATTATGAGACAAGGAAGCTCCAAACATGCCTTTGAGTTTGTTTTCTCTTGACTATTTACTTCTGCGCATGCAGCCTACGCTTAAGAATAGTTTGTTTCCATCATGAGATTTCCTTGAAGGATACTAAATTTTCATTTGCAAGTGTTACCAAATTGGAGATTGGTTCTGAGTTAGGGATGGAAGGGACGGGGATACGTGCCACTTTTCCTCTTAGCTATAGGAACCCAACTGGTGCAAACCCATGCAGGCTCTGTGCATGCTGCTTCGGTCTCTGTGAGTTTTTATCTCAGTCCTATCTTGTTGGTTTAGAAGGCCTTGTTTTCTTGAACCCACAATCCAGGGAATCAAATAGACTAAGTTCTGGCGTAACCTCTCCCTCCATTCCTCTAAATCCAATCCCTCAGTCATATCCCCAACTCTTCAACAAGCCACCTGATATAGCTTCCCTTTCCTACCTGCCCTCATCTCCAGTGGATCACACAGATTTTCCCCTTCAAACTCCCTTCCCACTACTCATTGACTTTAGCCAGGGCCAACCCCAGCAGGCATTTCCTGAAAACTCACAGGTCACACCCCCAAGGGAAGCAGGTAGGCAACCTTTAGATCTCTGCCTCCGTTCCTCTAAGTCCACGCTCCCCCAGTCTCCCTTCAGCTCTGGAGCAGAACTCCTCCTGTGGTCTCTCCTTTCCTCTGACCCAACAGATCTCCAACATTCCTCCCCACTACGCATCTCATTATCTCAGCCTCCAAAACCAGTGGGCATTCCCTGGGAACACATATGCCAGGAAAACATGTAGGGTAACTGAAGATCTTTTTACTCTCCCTCTTCTCCT
The DNA here is from genome assembly GCF_037038515.1 of Microtus pennsylvanicus. Classification (NCBI taxonomy): domain Eukaryota; kingdom Metazoa; phylum Chordata; class Mammalia; order Rodentia; family Cricetidae; genus Microtus; species Microtus pennsylvanicus. The sequence continues at coordinate 142,654,776 of NC_134601.1, forward strand.
CCATATCCAGTGCCTCAGTTTCATACCCAGCTCTGTAGCAGACTACCTGTTAGTCACCCCACAACTCCCAATTCCCCAAGGACTAAACAGATCACCTAGAATCACAATCTTCCCAAGTCCAGAAGCCTAGAAGACAGGGTAAAACCACAATTGTTTTGGTTCTTGAACCATTTCTTTAGAACCATAAAGCTAATTTTATTTGAGACTATCTTGCTTTTCACAGTAAGGAAGAATGCCAATCATTGTGCCATTGTGCCATTTTGTTCAGAGCATTGTGAACTTGAAGAAAATTTCAGGGAGGGAGTATATACATATACACATACATTTAGTAAGGAACAATTTCAATGCTTTGCTTCTGTTTTCTGTGCTACAGATCTGGACCCACACACCAAATGTTTCGCTGCTAGTCTAAGCACTCATATTCCCTTGGTATATTTGTGTCAACAAAACATTTCTGGCTACCACTCTTCCCTGTTGCCATTTTGTCATAGTTTCTTCTTTTCATAGATAGAATATTTACAATATTATACCAATGAGGCTAATTAGATTGCATTTTCTTTGTTCACTAAAAGACAGAATGAAAGCTTTTCAGGAAATTTAGCAAAAACAATAAGAATGACACACTTAAATCTCATCATACGCAATCAACGTTTATTTTCAGCTCTGCTGACTGTCTTGCAGTCTTTGTCCACAGCTATATATTTTCACACAGCTACAATAAATATGTATTCATAAATGAGAATCATCTGCTTACCACCTGTAGATCTGATCATGAAAATACCTGTTTTTCAATATTACAAGTCCTAATGCCTTATAGTCTATGAATTGGGCATACTGTAATTTCTTTGAGCCTACCATTGAATATAACCAAATTGCTTCTTAATTTTCAACATTAGTAAAACTAGGTAAAGCAGTCTTTAAGTGCATGGCATTTGCTTTCTTTATGGATTATTTCTTTAGGATATATTTTTAATAGGTATGAGCTTTTTTATATTAAGCTGAAAATCCCTTTGGTCAAATTGCTTTCTAAAAGCAGTATATCCAAACATCCACCAGCAACAAGAATATTCCAGAACTACACATGCTGCTTTGCTGTCCTCCAATAGCACATGATATCAGTTGTGGTATATTTTGTTTGTTTCATAGGTAGGACCCAGTATTGTTTAGTACCTGGTGGTATCTTCTATATGATTTTTGGTTGCAGGTCTTAAGTTACAATCAGAATTGAACAATTCATTTTATATACATTTACCAAAGAAGTAAAATTTCTTTTTTTCATTTATCTGTTGATCAATGAATGTTGTAATTTTGGCTACATTTTTTGTAATTTCTTTTTTTCTTCTTCATTATTTAAACTAGTATTTTAATATAATATATTTGATCATATTCTCCCCCCCCCCATCCAGCCCTTTCAGATGTTTTCCAGATTCCTACCAACTGAAATATAAGTTCTATCTCAAAAAACAAAGAAAAGCCCAGTACAACAACAAAATGAAAAAAACAAAACAGAATAAAACAACACCCCAAAAGAAAAAGAAACAAACAACCACCAAACTGCAACCAATTAAAAGCACAGAAAAATTGTGGAGTCCATTATATGTTGGTCAAATACTTCCAAACACAAGGCCAGCCCTGGAGTAGCTGATATACTCAGTGTCACTCCACTGCAGAACAGCTGACTTTCTCTCTCCCAATAGGTACGTATGACAGTTCAGTTGTTAACCTTTACTCCATTGACTAGGTTTTATTTCATTCATTCATCCATTCACTCATTCATTCATTTTTTACATATACCAAAATAAAATAGAAGATAAACTTGTACAAGCAAATCAGCAAAAGGAAAAGAGCCCAAGAGGAGGTGAAGGAGTCAGAGACCCACTTGTTTGCACATTCAGGAGTCTCATAAAAACACAAAATTGTAAGCCATAATATATCCACAGAGGACCTGATGAAGACCTGCTCAGGCCCTGCGTATCCTGCCTCAATCTCTGTGAGTTTATAAGAAATTTGCTCATGTTGATTTAGAGGGCCTCATTCTGTTGGTGTTCTCCATTTCCTCTGGTTCTTAACTTTTTTCTGTATTCTTTTCCACAGGATTCTCTGAGGCCTAAGAGGAGGCATCTGATGGATGGCACCTTTTAGAACTAAATGTTCTAAGGCCTCTCATTCTCTACATAATGTCTGGCTGTGGGTCTCTGTATTTGTTCCCCATCTCCTGCGGTAGGAAGCCTCTTTGATGATGGCTGAGCAGGGCACTGATCTGAGCATAGCAGAACGTAATTGGGATTCATTTTATCAATGCATTTTTTTTTCTCTTTTTAGACCAGTAATATTTAGTTTTACTGTAGGTCCCAGGGCTATCTAGTCTCAAATTCTTGATCACCCATGTACTGACAGGTGCCATCTTGTGGGGTGGGCCTTAACTCAAATCAATTATTGATTGGTTACTCTTAGAAGCTTTCTGTTACCATTGCCCTAGCATATCTTACAGGCAGGACAGCATTGTAATTCAAAGGGTTTATGATTGGGTTGGTGTTTGCACTTCTTTTTGGTAGCCTATTGAGTACCTTCTTGTACCAAAGAAACGGCTTCATGTAGGCACCAGCTCAACATCTCCATATTGAATGAATTGTGAAGTTATTGCTGCCATGTTTGTGTTGTGTCCATGCGGCCTTGCTGTCAGTTTGTGGAGAGCAACCTAAAGTTTTGCCAATAGCCTGGGTTGTTTGAGGGAGTCCTATGGGCTCCCTTTGGCCAATAACTCAATTAGATATAATGTTATCCTGACACTGAAAATTTTATATGGTGACAAGAGATGACCAGTTGGGACTCCCATCTCCTCCATTATTTGGTAGTTTCATTTAGATTACCTTCATATATGTACCTATTTTAAGAAGTTTCTACTGCATTAGGCTTCCATACTACCCCTCAAATAGCCTTGATTTTGGCTGTCTCTCATAAGTATTTTATTCTACAACCACATCTCCTCCCTCCCCACTTGATCAACCTGTTCTAACCCCCATCCATCCATAACTGTCTATCCTACTTTGTTTTCCTAGGGAGAGCTTTATGTCCCTCCTTAGCCATTACTCTAATTTATCTTCTGTGGTTTTATGGATTATAGCTTGGTTATCATTGACTTAACAATTAATATCCACATACAAGAAGATTCATACCATATTTGTCTTTCTGGGTCTAGGATACCTTACTCAGGATGGTTTTTTCCTACTTTCAACCATTTGTCTGCAAATTTGAGGATGAAATTTTTTAACTGCTTAGTAGTAGGTCATTGTATAAATGTAACACATTTTCTTTATCCATTCTTCTGTCAAAGGACATCTAGATTATTTCCAATTTCTGGCTATCATGAATAGAGCAACAATGGTTCAGCAAGCATCTATGTGGTAGCATGGAACACCATTTGGTTATATGGCCAAGAGTGGTAAAGCTAAATCTTGATGTAGCTCTATTTTCAGCTTCCTGAGGCACCACCATACTGATTTCCATAGTGGCTGTACCAGTTTGTATTCCTACGAGCAATAGATGAGTGTTCCCTTTGCTCCACATCCTCTCCAGCATGAACTGTCACTTGCTTTGTTCATCTTAGTCATTGTGATGGGTTTGAGATGAAATCTTAAAGTAGTTTTGATTTACATTTCCCCTGATAGCTAAAGACATTGAACATTTCTTTAAGTGTTTCTCAATTCCTCTTTTGAAAATTCTGTTTAGACCTGTATCTCATTTTTAGTTGGGTTATTTGTTTTCTTGATATCTAGTTTCTTGAGTTCGTTATCTATTTTGGATATTTTAGATACTTCCCATGTCTTCTTTTAATAGTAATAGTGCTGAAAATGCTTACTTCAAAAATTCTCCCCACTGTATTTCCAGATACATGTTTTGTTTGTCAAAATGATGCTTTTGATGTCTCCACATCTGATTATCTCTGTTATTTCCTCTAATGCTTACAAGTTGTACAGTTATAGACCTCTTCAAATCGAATACCTTTTTAACTACACATACTTGTGTAGCTTGTTAATCTATGCACAACTTATTTTGATGAATTCTGTGAAGTGCACCCATGAGTTACAGTTCTGAATCGCCAATCTTTATCCAAACTACACAGTTTTGAATGTTACCTTTAAAATATATGTAATCAAGTCTACTTCTTTATTATGTTCTATTCCACTGACCAATGTATGACCTTCTCTACTACGTTACCTTTTATGCTGCCATTGATTGTAAATGAACATCTAGTCTCTGTAATTAAATATAAATTTGCCTATTTCTTCAATAAAATGTGATAGACTGTACTTTCATACCAAAATGTCAAAGAGTGTGTGACTTATACAACAAAAATTTACTTTCTTGCAGTTGTAGAGCCTAAGAAATCTAAAATCAAGATGTCAGCCTATTTTCTCCAGAAATAGTGCTCTATGTGGCCTGAAGACTACACTTTTTTGAAGTATCCTCACATGAGAAAGAAGAGAGTAAGGTCTTTGGTTTATCCTCTTAAAATGATACTAAATCTATTGCATCCTACGGTTATGATGAATTCATTCAAACTCAATTATTCTCTTACTCCAAATATAATCACAACAGGTATTAGGATTTCAACACATGAATTCTGGAGTACACAAACTCTTCTTCAAAGTTTTAAGAAGCAGGATCCTGTCTTAGAATGACAAACTTCCTGCAAAAACTCATTCGCTCCCCAAAAGAATTTTCTTGTCTTTGATGTTTGTTTGCTTTGTGGTGTTTCTTTGTTTGATAGAAACTTTGTAGTTCAGGTTAACTTCTATTTTAGAATGCACTGTATAGCCTAGCTTGGGCTTCAACTCATGGCCAAGCCCTTTCCTTGCACCTACATGCTCATCTTGGCCATAGACCATCTCCTGTGTGTTTTTAACTCCAATACTTAATGCCGTCCTTGGCATATAACAGATGTTCTATAAGTACAGAAAGGTAAGCAAAATGAGACAAATTTTAAGCTATAAGCTAAGGTCAGTTTTTAATTTTACTGTATTAAGCCGTTTGTTATTCTCTTGACTGGAAACCCCTTCTCTGAGACACACTAAGATGCTATTCATAAGGACAAAATTTTAAATCCAAGAGTCATTTCTCCAGGGATTTGACAAAAGAAACATGCCTCATAGTAGAAATGTCTACTTGACACCTCTGCCTAAGATGTACCAGAAGGAAGAGACTTATTTATTCATGCTGTCTGGAGACATTCATTATAGTTCCAGTGATGGAAAGAAGCAGCTCACTCCATTACAACAGGGGTTGCAGTGTGGGCGTTCAAAGGAGAAAACATTAACATTGGTGTAGAGTGGACCTGCATTTTCAAAGGTGTAATAGCCTTAGCAGTTGTTCCATATAGTAGTCATATTTTCAGTTTCAAGTTGTTACACTTATTAAGTATTTAACAAGCAAAAGTAACAGAATAATTAGCAGACATCAGATAGACAAAAACATCAGATAACAAAACACCATCAAATCCAGAGCTTACAACATCCAGCAGAAATGATTAGACTCATCTGATTGGGAAGGCAAGCAAAAAGCAATGTCATCAAGTGAAACATCACCCAAAATGATTGGGGAAGCACTACTAAAGTGTCCATGTTGGAGTTCAAGGGTGAGAAATTTCAAAGCTGGGCAGATGCTATCTCCTTGAATGACCGTCAAGCTTCTTTCCCACCAAAGGCATTCTTTTTTTTTATTATTGAAAATAGATTCTTTTCTCATACAATATATTCTGATTGTGGTTTGCCCTCCCTCTACTACTCCCACCTCTTAGGAAACTAGCCATTCTCAAGGGTTTAGTGTTTTGAATACTTTTAGATATTTGCTGGTTTTCTTTCTCCCTGCCACAGTTTTGACCCGAACAGAGAATTTTGGAGGACACTTGAAATATGCAATACATTACTAAAGTCAATACTATTTGTATGTAATCTTGCTTCCGGTATGACTCTAGCAGTACTCTCTTGCTTTGAATGCTCTTCCATATCCTATTTTGGAGAGACTGGTATTCTTACTGTTTTGTTTCCATGTAGTTGAACAGGCAAAAAAAGTCTGCTGGGTATGATATGCCAGGGACACACACCCTTCCTGTAATCTCCACACTTTTGAATCTGAATAAACGGAATGATTTACTCACACCCAATATGCTTAAACAGCACATGAAATTTACCAATATACAGTACATTATAGCAGGCATGAAAATACTAGTGATTAATGATTAATTAACTTTTATCTCCTATCTCTATACAATTGTATCTTAAATTTTTTTAGAATTAATATCCTCCCTTACACTTTTTGTCCCTAACATTTCTTCCTCAGTTGTAGTCACTTTTAAAAGCAACACCATGTTGCTTAGGCTCATCACTCAGCAATGATAACTTGTGAAGTAGAGTTGAGTTTCACCATTTATTATTTTAAGAACTTTTTGTTTTATAAACAAGTCCTGTCATCTAGAAGAGTCGTTTTGTGTCTCTCTACATTATTGCTTCTTATTTGAAATTTTTCTTGTGCCCTTTATATGTTTTTTACAATTTCTTATTATTTTCTCATTAGTTGTGGAGCCTAAGAAAGCCAAAATGAAGATTCCAGCCAATTTTCTTCTGGAATAATGCTCTTCTTGGTCTGCAGATAGCTATCTTATTCTGGATCCTCACATGACCTAGAAGTTGTATGTAATTTATCTCCTCTGTTACACTGATCACACTAACTTTGTGTATTTTGAAGAATACTTCAAAGGTGTTTAAAAATATATTCTGGGGTTTGGGGATCGTAGGTAAAGAGACTTCCATGCTAGCCGGGTGATGGTGGCGCACGCCTTTAATCCCAGCACTCGGGAGGCAGAGGCAGGTGGATCTCTGTGAGTTCGAGACCAGCCTGGTCTACAGAGCTAGTTCCAGGACAGGCTCCAAAGCCACAGAGAAACCCAGTCTCGAAAAAACCAAAAAAAAAAAAGAGAGAGAGAGAGAGAGAGAGAGAGAGACTTCCATGCAAGATAGAGGACAGGAGCTGAGTTCGGATCACCAACACCTTCCTAAAATCCTAATACAGTAGCAAATAACTACAAGTCCAGCATTGATGAAGCAGAGGTAGACAGATCCCTAAAATTCTCTGGCCAGCCTAGCCAAGCAGGGAGCTCAAGGTTTGGTGAAAAGCCTTGTCTCCAAAGCTAAGATGGTGTCTTTAGCAACAGCATCTTACAATCAAGTTCTGGTGAGCAACTAAGAGCAAGGGAAATAGCCTATATTGTTTGGGGTGTCTCCATAACAACAAGAGGTGAGGTTTCCCACACTTGCCACTGGGATTTTTTTGAATATTTTATTTAAAAGTGTTTCTTTTTCATTTTACACATCAACTACAGTTTCCCCTCCATCCCCTCCTCTTGCTCCTGCACCTTCCTCCCACCTAACCCCCATTCACTCTTCAGAAAGATCAGACCTCCCATGGGGAGTCTACAAAGTCTGGCATAGCAAGTTGAGGCAGGACCAAGTCCCTCTTCCCCCCTGTATCTAGGCTGAGCAAGGTATTTTCCCATAGGGAATAGGCTCCAAAAAAAGTCAGTTCATGCACTAGAGATAAATCCTGGCCCCACCACCAGTGGCTCCAAAGGCTGTCCAAGCCACACAACTGTCAGAGGTCCTATGCAGACTTATGCAGGTTTACCAGATGTCAGAACATGGTCAATGAGCTCCCACTAGCTCAGGTCAGCTCTCTCTGTGCATTTCCCCCATCATGATCTTAACCCCTTTGCTCATATAATCTCTCCTCCCCCTCTTTGACTGAACTCAGACTGTCACTGGGATTTTTATTTGTCAATATATGGATTCTGGGATGCACATACTCCCTCTGTATGTTAATTTCAATTAAACACTTTTATATAAAGATACACACACATACACACACACATATATATATATGTATGTATATATATGGTGCTTATAAAATAGCAGGTTTTCATATGGCTTTTTCAAATACTGTTAGGTGCTTTCCAGACCCCACCTCGCTTTTATATTCCCATCCTTTTCCCCACTTTAAACCTCCATCTATATTACTCTTCCTTTTCCTTCTCATATTATCTGTATCCTTCTATTCCTCTGTGCTGGCTAGTTTTATGGCAACTTGACAGAGGCTAGTGTCATCAGAGAGGAGGGAGCCTCAATTAAGAAAATGCCTCCAATAGATCAAACTGTAGGCAAACCTTTAGGGCACTTTCTTAATTAGTGACTGATGGCAGAGGGCCCAACCCATTGTGTGTGGGACCATACCTTAGCTGTGGTTCTGAGTTCTAAAGAAAGCAGGCTAAGCAAGCCACAGGGAGTAAGCCAGTAAACAGCACCTCTCCATGGCCTCTGCATCAGTTCCTGCCTCCATGTTCCTGTTGTTTGAGTTCCTATCCTCAATTCCTTCAATGATGAACAACAGTGTGAAAGTGTAAACCAAATAAATCTTTTCCTTCCCTACTTGCTTTTCATCACAACAATAGAAACCGTAACTAGGACACTCAGCCTTATGATATTTCTTCCTTCTCCCCACTAATATTCCCTTTCTAGTTTACTGAATTATATTGCTATTCTAAGACAAGCATTCAAATTTAAAGCTTTGATGTTAGGATTCATATATAAATGAGACCATGTGACATTTGCCTTTCTGGGTCTGGATCACTCAGGATGTTTTCCAGTACCATCAATTTGTTGTTAAACAGCTCAAAAGAGACCTTGGTGGGGCAAGGGGTTACATGGCAGCAGGAAAAAGCCAGAAGCCTTACACAGCAGGTGGGAGACAAATACCCCATGCAGTCAGAGCTTAAGTGAGAAGTTTATTAAGAGAAGGGTAAAGGGGGGGGGGAAGACAAATACAAAGAGAAAGAGGAAGAAGAAGAATAGGAAAGGATCAGCCTACCTCTTCAGAAAAGAAGTAGGGAAGAGAGAGTGGGAATGGGCGGAGCTTGACTCTTAAAGGGACCTTTGCACCTGTGCAGTGACATAGCAGCCATAGGATCCTGAGTTGGCTAGGATACAGCCTGAGTTCATCCTGACAGGTGACAGGACCAGCATAATGCCTGAATCCTGACATTCCCACATTTTTCTTATGATAAAAATGTGGAGAAATTAAAGTGGATAGTAGCTGGGAGAGGAATGGGGCACTGGATTCTCAATAGTGCCTCCTGATGATTTGTGGGTGTTGAAATCTTGGGAAACCTGAGAAAGCTGGGACTCTGGCCATGTCCTGTGGTAGCTGCTTTCCAGGCTCTGTGGAACTGTTTGGTGTCTCTTGGATGTGGCAAAGTATTAGCAGAGGACAAGGTTAAATTTGAGAAAAAAAAGTTTTCTTTAGGTCCTATTGATTGAGGGGGAGGGTGCAAGGAATGGGGAAAGGTGGGGAGGCTTAGGCTCTTAGGGACTGGTAATTGATGGAGGGGTGCATCTGACCTGTTCCAACTCCCCGGAACTTACAAGAATTCTTTAAGTTTGTGAAAATGTAAGTTTTAGACACATTAGTATTTTCACTCTTTACAATTTGTACTGAATTTACATTGCATAAATGGCAATATATTTATGCTAGAAATGAGCATGACAGGTGATTTTAGTACAAGGAAAAACACCTTTTAAGTCCATAGTTAGAAAACAACCAAAGGAAATTTAAAATATTAAGCTTGTGGTATAGTATGATATTTAGTACTCTGTCAGAGTTGGATTAATAGCTTATTAGAACTTTATTGATTAATTTTAAGACTATGAACAGTAGCACATTGAGAAAGAAATCTGATAACTTCCATTTATACACCTTAAAACATTTATACCCTGAAACTTTCTTAGATCATCATATCTTAAGCTTTGTATCTTAAAACACCTTTTATTTAAACAAAGGAATGGTAAGAAGTTATGCATAAATCTGTTTTTTGAGTTTGTCTCTTTTAAAATGGCAAACCTACCAGCTGTCAAACTGCATCAGAGTTCCTCAGAATGATAAATTTTACCTGAGTTATTGGTTTAAAAAGGACAGAAACTTACTTGATTGGCTACATAGATAGCTACCCCGGGGTCCTTTATGGTCATTGAAAACAGGTCTTAGGGCAATACCCAACTTTTGGTTGGCAGAGGTAGGTCTGCAAGGCCCCAGAAGATTCTGTGGATTAGAGGTTTGTAGGAAGACCAACCACCATTGGCCTAGGCAATTCAAGAAGTGAGTTCCTCAGTGTCTTGTTGTCCATGGTCTAAATAGGTCTTTGCAGCAGTTCAGGTCAAAGGCAGGTTTGGTCAGTGGCTAGCGCTGACATGGATAAAGCAAGTTACGGCAGAAAGTTCTTCTGTTCCCATCCATCATCTTTGGAGGAAATAGGAGTTGCTGCCAGGAGCTAACCTGTCTCTCTGTTATGAAAAACCTTTTTGATAATTAAACATTTTAAATTCCCTATCCTCTATATCTCCGAGAATTTGATGGCTGTCTATTGGGTATGCATGTGTATACAAACTTTGTCTTTAGTTACTTAGGCACACAGGTAGCTAGTTAAGGCTTTATACCTGTAATTATTTGCAACAGTAACCAACATGACCACAATTAAAGAGCTCAATCATTTATAGGATAACTCTTAACTTGTGTTCTTCAATACAATACAATAGGTTGGCAACTTCCATAGAATAGGACTTCACAGGTTTACCCTTACAGATAATGATTTTGAATTGAAGCTCTTTTAGTGTCAAAATAAAACCTCTTAATGACCTCAGGAAAGAAATCAAGATAGCCATTATATGGGTATGAAACATATGTTTTTACTTACTTAAATTCTCTAGAATCTTGGTGTTGAACCCTTGACAAAGATATAAGTACTTAGCTTTTGTTAATCTGAAATAGATCTTTATAACCTTAAATTATATCACTATGTAGAATATATTTTAAAGCAGGGTTGAATCACATAGACAATATTTTGTAACAGATCTAACCATATACTTTTTATCATCATTTAAAAGTATATACCAATTTAAAGTATTTGAGACTTGTTTTTTGTCTAGAAGGAGGTACAATGAACAGAGCCCATTAGTACTATTTAAAACACTTTTAACAAAAAGTACAGGTCACATACATACAATTGAGTTTAAGTTGCATATAGACATACACACACATACAAAGTTAAGCTAGCTTACATCCACATATAAAGTTAAATCAAAGGTCACATGACTACTGACTGAAAGGAAACTAGTATTTCCATCCTTGACTCACACTTTGCAACAAGAAGACAGGGCATTTAAGAAAAGAAAGAGTAGACAAACATGCACAGGTCCTTGGAGCAAAGACAAAAGTGGAGAATCAAAGCCACCAGTGAATGGGAACTCCTCCCTGCCCCAGCACACCATCTGGGACTGTGTTGTAGGAGGCTTCTTGTTCTTTCCTAGCTGCTCAGACAAAAAACAATCACTCAGAAACTGTATTGTTTAAATCACTGCTTGGCCAATCACTTAAGTATATTGCTAGCTAGCTCTTAAATCTTATTTCAACCCATTTCTATTAATCTATGTATGGCTGTGGCTTACTGGGAGTTCTTTCCAGCATCTGTCTCCAGTGGGGCTACATGGCTTCTCACTCACTTTGCCGTCTTTCTCCCAGCAATCAATATAGTTTTCCCACCTAGCTCTATTCTGCTAAGCCACTGGCCAAATCAGATTTATTCATTAACTAATCAAAGCAACAAATAGACAGAAGTACTTTCCACACCATGGCTGAGTGGTGCAGGGGCAGCTGTTCACATGGCCACCCTTATTAAAGATGGTAGTGAGGTCATCTGACCTGCCCTTAGCCAAGATGGCACCTGCCCACATGTTACAAGGCACTGAGAAATCATGTGTTTTCTTAGAGCAGTCTGCAAATTTTAAACAGAACCAATTAACAAGACAGACATACAAGACACTCATATGTAGGGATAAGTCCCGCCCCTTAGGGGGCGTGTTCACCTCGGGCTAATGTCTGCCTATAAATTTGGCGAGCGTGCTCCGAGCTGTCTCTTCTACTTTCCTGGTCTCCGCGGGAACTGTGGTTCTGTAAGTCTATTTCTACATTAAAACTATATATATTTTTACAAACTGTCTGCATTCATTTACGCCGCTACACTCATAAACATGTGTGTGGTCACACCATTTACACATAACTTTCATACATATGGATCAGACAGGAAGCACCCAGAGGATAGGCTGTTTTTGTCCAGCCCAGAGCCAGGCAGGAAAGAGGGACTGGCCATCCAAGGCTGGATGGTGTGGAGGCAGCTGCAATTGTGGTGGTAGTGGCAGCAGAGACAGAACAAACAGAAGAGTGAAACATTTTGAAAAGGAGAGCAAAATAAAACATTACCAGGCAGAGGGAGGATCCTGCCCCAAGCAGGCTTAGCCATAGTTAGAGGCAGCAAGCAATCACTGCAGTGACTGGTGGTAAAGAGAGTTTTAGCATGTTGGGAACAAGGGGCAGACAGGCAGGCGAAGAAAACAAGGGAAAAAAAACAGAGGTTGCACTTGTAATGGTAAAAATAAAATGCTGCAGGTTCCCCGAGGGGCAAAGTGGGCAGCAGGCCATGAGACCACGCCGGTCCCTGAGTGAGGGCAGGCAGTGAGCAGTGTGTCCCAAGAGCAGTCAGTTCCAGGCAGGGACGGCTCAGTTCCCCAAGTGGCTGCAGTGGGCCATGAGGGACAGCGAGTCCCACGGCAGGGAGCTGAATGGTGAGTGAGAGAACTCAACAGGGCAGCCAGTCCCACAAGGAGAGACAGATGGATGGGCATGCCATGAGACCATGCCATAGGTCTCTGAAGGTGATTCTTGAAAGGACCCCAATCATAAAGCTACCTGCTTAGAAATGTGACATTGCAAGAAAGCAGGCTGTGGGCAGCTTCCTGGAAGCAGGAAATAATGGGAAATTAGGATTATAATAATAGAATAAGAGACATTGGCCCCAAAAGTTTCCCTCATCTGAAGGAAAGTGTACTGTGGTAGATTCTGCCAGTGCCCTTCATGGGAGAGTCAGTGTTTGGATGTCTAACCACACAGAAAATATCCAGTGGTCAATAAAAGCATTAATACCAATCTGAAGCTGCTCCTTTCTCCACTTCTTTTGAGAATCCATGGATGGTAATAAGATAAAAATATTCATTACTTGTAAATTACCAAATCCTGTCAGTTACCTAAATTGGTTGCATTTGCATTTAAGAGATTGAGATGATAGTATATGCATCATGAATGGCTTATGAACACTCAGCCAAATTAAATGACACTATTTTATTTGTTCATCCGTTCATTTGATAAATATGAATTGAGAGATATTGTCTGAGAGGCAAGTTTTAGTATACAATAAATCTGCAATGAATGATATTACACTATTGTTCTATTTCATAGAACTTGTATTCTAAAATTGGGAATATAGAACAGACAGAATTGTTTTACACAGAGGGACCAGACAAGGTTGCTGAACAGAGATGACATTGATAGAGACCTCCATTAGAGACATTTATAATTACACGAATAGAGTACACTTCAGGTAACACAAGCTGTTATACATATTTTCATACCTGCCCTTTCTAAGTCATGGGGATGAGCAAGAGTACAGACATGGAATCTGCTGCTTTTACAGTTGAAAATGCAGGTCTGAGGGCATTTCTAATGTGGCTCTATTCAATGACTGAAAAATAATGAAACCGGGGTTTGAATCCAAGTTACCCAGGTCATTGCTCTTTAAGCTGCTCAGGGATGAAGCTATATCCAAAGAACTTCGGTCAACTGAATCAATGATCATTAGGAACTGACAATAGAACTCAGGGACCAAATACTCTAGGTCCAGCCCTTTATCTGGCATTCAACTGATATCATCACATATATTCTACCATGGCCTCCTTAGGGAGAGCTAATACAGTACAATTATATCCAGTGGGAACATCAACTAGCTAATTAAATGGTAGGGGAACAGAGCTGTAAAGTCCTTTTCAGAAATAAAGTTCCATGCTAAGCAGCATTGTTTCACCTTTAGAATTTTAGGTATGTCTGATTTTAACTCATGATAACAGTAGAGACTCTAACTGGCCAGCATATTAAAAAATTTTTTTTGTCTAAACAAAAGCTTCCTGGTGCTAATGAGAGGGTTATAGAAAATCCCTCTCCTGAAATTAGCCCTCAGCATAATAGATCTCTGGCACTGAATGGTACTCAGTCACTGCATGGGTGGATTTCAATAGTTCTGATAATGAACTTCACTCTGATGTTCCCCATTTCACACAGTTATTTGAGCACCTGATAAAAGTAAAGGAAACTTTTTTATTTAGATTTTTACAATTGTTAACTCTAAAAGGATCTGCCATATGAATACTTTTTTATCTTAATCCAAATGCAATTATCAGGAACTGGTATCACAGATTTATTTTTGTGATGAAGCTTAAGTTTAAAAAAATGAATAAATACTAAGAGTAACTAAATATTAGTATTTTGATGGAATGTAAAGGGGCTGGAGAGATGGCTTAGTGATTAAGAGTACATACTGTTCTTTTAAGGACTGGAGTTCAGTTCCCAGTGCCCACATCATGTGGTTCACAACCTCCTGTAACTCCAGGGAAATCTCATCTTGTCTTCTGCCCTTCTCAGACATCCAAACTCATGCACATAAACCACATAGACACACACTCATACACATAATTAAAAATAAATTATATTTTTAAAACTTTACAGAAAAGCACACAAATACCCTTTATCCAACTTTCACTGTCATGTTGCAACTAGTTAATATTAGTTCACTAGTGGTGATTATTAAGTTACATATATGTCAAATACCAACTGAAAGTCACATTGGTAAATTGATATTGACCGCAGTGCAAGTATTTACATTGTGGAAACAGATAAACAAATTAGGGACTCTTTGCCCCCAAAATGCCATTGCTTAGCATTCACCAACACTCTACTAGTTATGGTTCCAGAATAGTATTCAAATCTAAAAATTCATTTCTCTATGTCTATACTTTTATTTCTATGATTTTGTTCAATGACACCAATACAGAGACGTTAATTAGATGGCTCAACAGTAAAGAACACACTCTGCTCTTGCAGAAGAGTTTATTCCCCAGCACCCACATCAGGAAGCTCACAACCACAGCTAACTCCAGTTTCAGGGTATCTGATGCCCTCTTCTGGCCTCTAATGGAACCTGAATATGTGTGGTGTATACAAATTCACACAGACACACATACATACAAATAAGTAAATAATCTTTTTAAAAAAGAAAAACAAAGAAAGCTAACATATAGAATAAATTCAGAAAGGCATTATAACATAGAAAATCATTTAAAAATCATTTGATTTTCTATATCTTATAAATAATGACTTCTGGTTTTTTAATAGTTTTTACTGTTTATATTCAGATAGCTGCAGGTTGTAGTTGTAATGTAAAGGGGGCCTCTCCAGGCAGGAAAGGTGTGCAGGAGGAGTTCTGAGTATGTGTCCAGCCTCCCTGAGGATTAGCTTTCATAGTACTAGATAATGCCATGCAAGCATCTAAAGAAACAAGGTAACCAACACTCCTACCCAACTATGGCACTTAAGAACCACATGAATAGCCAGGTTGGCATGATAACCCTAAAGATGCAGTAGACGCACTCATACCTTGGCCCAAATCAACAGCTCTCTAATTAGACTTAAGACCTGCTCAACAAGAGGGAGACCATGCCTGATGGAAATTTAACTACTCAATGCTAATGAAGTCACAGATCTTGGAGGTAAACCTACCGTTAATACTTTATTAAACCAGCATAATTTCTAACAATCATCTAAACACTTGTCTTTATACTCCCAGATAATTATATTCTTCACTCTCATAAACGAAACTTCTCTTTGCAAAACAGAGACCATTTACAGAAAACTGAAACCAATCAAAATGTAGAGTTCTGGAGCCAAATTCCAGTGGTTGTGTGTGTAAAATACTACCTCACCTAAGGCTTGGGGAGCATTGCAGAGGAGGGAGCAGAAAGATTGTAGCAGCCAGAAGATCAAGGCATTTGCTCTAATGTACACCCTTAAAGTATCACCAGTATGAGGGCCCAATCATGAGCTAAACAAGGATAACACCAATGGGCATGCCAAGGTGGATGGGGAAAAGCCCATGGGCCCTCAACTAAACACTAAATAGGCAACTGGGAAAAGCTGAGAATGGGAGAGGTAGCCTTCTTTCACTAGGGAAGAGCATACCAATTGGTTGTCCACTGCCAAATGGTCAGCCCTGAAAGCATACATACAACTAACATTATACAGATTCAGCAGGCTATATTTAGGAATATACATCTATTTACATATACATAGTATTTTCACATACGTGTATGTGCAAAAACAATTAGTTTTTTAAAAATGCATGAATTTGAAAAAGAGTGGTAAAGAGTGACAAAAGTTCTTTATATGAGTTTAGACAAATCAAAACATGTGTTAGGAAGGTGTCTAGAACCCACCCCTGTGATCATTTTCTCTCTCTAGGCTATACATCCCAAAGGTTCCACAACCTCCCAAAAGAATGCCACTAGTTTGGCATCAACTGTTGAAATTCATAAGCCTATGGAGAACAGTCAAACTCAAGCTACAAGGACATTATAGCTAAGTTTATGAATTATTCAGACTGAAAGCCTCAAATAGAAACAATGAGGTATAGTTAACAGAGTTTAGATCTTTTCTATCATCAGATCTTCCTCTGTTATTATACTTAAGTCCCCACCATCATCTGCACCAATATCGCTAATATCTACTATTCTGTCCATCTTCTTCACCTTTGCAGTCTCTACTAGTTCTTATTCCTATAGCAACCTCAATGATAGTTGTGCAACCCTTTCGAGTGTGATCTGATAGAAAGGTCAAATAAATGGTATGATTATATCCTTCCCCTTGCTGTTTTTACTAGTTGTTAGCATCTTCTGTAACCTTATAAATTTATAGTACCCTTATAAAAAACAGGAATTGTACATTGGTACAATATTCTTAAGTAAACTTGTTCTAATTTCAATAGTTTTTTGAGTGTCCTTTTCTTTTTCCAGGAACCTAGCCAGGATCACACATCACATTTGCTTGTTATTTCTGTTCAGTTTTATCTCTTACGTTCTATAAAAATCTCTCCTGCTCTTAGCATTACTTAGTTGCCTATAGTTCTTTGTTTAGGGTTGAGGCCTCATGTTTTTTTTTCTCCCATCTACTTTAGTATGTCTGTTATTGTTGTCCTTGTTAAGTACATGTTTAGGCAGCCATATTGCTGAGACTTTATAGGTACAGCTTCTGACATTGCTAGGAGACACAAGGAAGAGCCTACCAACTTTTTTCTGATACTAAATGGTCAGCCCTGAAAACATAGATATAAATAACATAATACACTTTAGACAGGTTGTATTTATATATTTATGAATATATATTTGTACATATATGTATATAATAACAAACAATGAAAAGAGAGGTTATGAAATTGAAAGAGAGCAAGGAGGGGTGTACAGGACATCTTGGAGGAAGGAAAGGGAAGAGGTAATTAATGTAATTATATTTTATAATCTCAAAAAAGAAATAAGTATAAAAATAGATAAATAAATAAACCTCTCATTCTTTTCTTATCTTTTACAACTTTGATGTTTTGAGAGATATTTATCAGATATTTCATTAGATGCCCCTCCATTTAAGGTTTTCAGGTGTTTTCTAATGAGTAGAGTGTACTATTCCTTTAGGTAAAATTCTTTCAGTGGCTTCTAGCAAGCTAAAAATTAAAATCAAATACAATGAATGTACCAAGATTGATATAATCTTGTCTTGGATTTAGAATATTTAGTAAAATGTCATTTTGATGAAGGGAAGGGAAGAGAAGGAAAAGGAAGGGGAGGGGAGGAGAGGGAGTTATGCATGTGAAGACATAAAGCTATAATACCAGCTCAACAACAATCCTAGCCAATCCTATAGATAGTTTAACCTGATTGTACAGAAAACCTTCTAGCTACAAATGATTCTTTTTCAGTTTTGTCCCCCCTGAAATGAATTGATCAAGTCCTAGAGTCCAACAAGAATTCATGTGCAACATGGACCTCTGCAGCTGAAGGAGGCCATGAAGGTACTCACATTGAAGACTCTCCTAGTACTCTAAGGAACTGAGAGAAAGTTATTCACTGAAGAGGGATCTGGGTGGCAAATTCCAGGATTTCTTCATTCTATAATCCAGTTCAAAGTCTTTTGCCCTCTAGAAAATTGTATATACTTATATTTCTACCTGATATGGTTTTCCCGTCTTTTGCATGAGTGATTTATTTGCATCCTCCAGAAATTGGCTACCATTTCAGTACCATAGAGTTCTTCCTCACTTCTTCTAATGCAAGATTTATGTTAATATATAAGTTTCTTGATTTACCACCCTCTCTTGAGGCTGAGAGGTGTATACAGAGAGGAAACATATAAATTTGATTCATTTTTCACATAATCACTTATTATAGATCTAGCTCATTGAAGTTGGGTAAGAAAATCTCTATAATTTCTCCAAAAAGGAAGGGATAACAAATAAGCTAAAGTATTAAAATACAGTAAATCTGAATTTGTTGAACAGGTTCTCTGAGTATGGTAAGTAGTCATTAGACAACTAGGCAATAACCAGTGGTATGTGGTATTTAGGAAATAGAAAACCTAGTGGGAGTTAATGAGTTACTATAGTACATCAGCAAACTCACTCAGAAGCCAGAGAAAATCAGACATGTGCCTCAAGCTGTGTTTTAGCTTATCCTGCCATAGCAAAATATTGGAGGCTGGGTGGATTAAGTTGAATAAACATTTTCACTAAGTTCTGGAGAAATCAAAGAGTGGGATGACAGCAATATTTGGCATAAACAGTTGTCATTTCATTGTCTAATCACAGGGGAAAGAGAAAGAGAATAAGAGTAAAAGAGAAGGAAATTGTCAAGAATCCACAAGGATGACCCCAGTTATGACTCCTAGCAATAATGGAAAGGGTTTCTAAATTGGCCTTCCCCTGTAATCAGACTGGTGACTACCCTAACTGTCATAGAACCTATATCCAGTAACTGATGGAAACAAATGCAGTGATGGTTTAGGAGGCCCTTCTGTATTTGTGTTGCTTACATCGGTTAAATAAAGGGACTGCCTTGGCCTTTTGATAGGGCAGAAACTTAGGTAGGCGGGAAAAACAGAACTGGATGCCGGGAAGAAGACCAGAGTCAGGCAGATGCCATGGATCTCCGGCCTGAGATGGACATAGGTTAGAATCATGTGTAATTACAGATGTAATAGGAATGGGTTAATCAAGATGTGAGAGTTAGCCAATAAGAGGCTAGAGCTAATGGGCTAGGCAGTGTTTAAATGAATACAGTTTTTGTGTGATTATTTCGGGTGTAAGCTAGCCAAGCGGGAAGGAACAAAGGGCCCACTCTCTCTTCAACACAGTGATCCACAGCCAAGCACTGGCACCTCAATGTGATAGACTAAATCCACTTAAAAATCTGAGAGGGCTTAAAAAGGAGAGAGAGAGAGAGAGAGAGAGAGAGAGAGAGAGAGAGAGAGAGAGAGAGAGATTAACACAGCTTTTTGCTGTTTGCTGGGGCATGCCAAAAGAGATTTTCTGACTCGGTAATAGCAGCAGGAAAAAAGCCAAGCCATTTTAAAACAATGCTTCCTGGGCCATGCCACCAGTGCAAACTTCTGCTATAGAGCATTTGTGGGCCTTGATGTTGTGTACCTACTCGGGATTGGGAAAAAAAGTACTCTGAGACCATGCCTGTGACTCTGTGCTCCCTGCCTGGGCAGGCGGCGAGATCAGGTTTCTTAGGCATGCACAAGCAGGAGAGCATGGTGGATTTCTGCTGCCATACAGAGAGATGATTACAGATTTGGCTGTAACTCAAATAAAAAGCTCATTCTCAGAGTTAAAGTGTTGAGTGTGGCTCCTACCTGGAGGCCACAGAGCTAGTAGAAATAGTATATCCACCATTTTGAAATTGGAGAGAGGTGGAGCCAACATCCAGAGCAGCCCCAACCAAGCTGCGTAGCATTTTAAAAGTTCTTCAAGACAGTAGAGAATTAAAGACAATGCAATAGGACAGATTCAGACATAAAAGACCTCTAAATGAGTTACACTGTTGAATTAATATATGTAGGCTTGGAAGAGAAAAGATAAAAAGCATAGAGACTCATAAAATAAAGTTAATGCTTAAAAGGGGGTAAAGTCAGTCTTTAAAGAGACAGAATATAGATAGTCATAGATTAAAAAAAAACAAGCCACATAAAAATGGAAAATTCACAGAGAGTCTGGATTATGTACATTGTGTTTTCTTTAAATTTTTTGACTGTAAAGAAGCTAAATGCAGAGAGACATTTCATTATATGGGCTGCCAAGCTAAACCAGGATGTATATTATAAAGATATCTTGACTTCAAAATTTGGGTCTAAGGATATGATGTTTTGGAAAAGAGGTTCTTCTTTTGTTTTCACATTAGATGAGAACCTGTGGATTGCCTCCAGGCCAATATTGTATGATAGACCATGCCCTCCTGAAAAGTTGCTGTGACTACCTTCAAAAGTGACTTTGTTCAACTGCTAACTGAGAGGAATCTAGCAAATAGGATGCACCATGAAAGTGCCCCCATACAGCAGGAAGCAGTTTGGAGAGAAGTAACTGTGCCCATATTCACAAATATTGTTTATAAATGTTCTTTTACATTTAAAGGGAGATATGATATAGATTTTGAATAATTTGCATTGGTATAAATCTTGATTTATTAATACAAGTTTAAGATCAATTTTGTTATATGTATATGTATTTCTGATCTTGATTAAGGTATTGTGTTTGTGTCACTCATTTAAAAATATAATGTATAATTAAAAAATATAGGTTGTTAATGAATAATTATCTATAATAGTCAAGCTTATAGTCATTTTAGTTAGATTTTCTAGATATATAAAAATATATTTCAGTTAGATAGGCATTCTTCATATCTTTCAAAGACTGCAGAATATGGCATTTAAAATGTTTTAATAACTCGGGGCTTTTCATGACAATGAGACACATCTGCTCCTGGCAGCACCAGCTACTTCAAGAAGAAGATGGACATTGAAGAGGCTCCTTAGCCATTTGGGCAAGAAACTGCTCTTGCCTGGACTGTTACATAAACTGGACATGAAGAACCTGCAGAGAGACGACTGCTGAACTTGCCTAAAGGTGAGATGATCCTTCGGGGTTCCTGATTCATAAAAGAGTCTGCCAGACATTCTGCAGGATACAGAAGAAAGTGACTAAACTGTCTATAAAATTTCCTGTTTCATGGAAAAGTCTGCTGGATACTATGGACCTGTAGGCTGAAGATGGATGCCCCAATGGTACAGAAGAACTTTGGGAGACTGTACAGGCAGCGAGATGTCTCTGTCAATTCTAGAGTTTTGGAAGTTGTTTACTTCTTGTTTACTTAGGTAATATTATATCCTTCTGGAGTCTTTAATGGAGTCAAAGAATAGATAGATTAGTTATAGTTTTCCTTTGTTATAATAAAATATAAAATAGATCTAAATATTATAACTGTAATTCTTGCATGATACCTGTTATATGTAATTTTATTATGTTAAAGTGAAAGCCTTTTGTTGTTTAAACATAAAAGGAAAAATGGTGTAGGAGTCCCTTCAGTATTTGTGTTGATTTCATTGGTAAAATAAAGGGACTGCCTTGGCCTTTTGATAGGGCAGAAACTTAGGTAGGTAGGAAAGACAGAACTGGATGCTGGGAAGAAGAGCAGAGTCAGGCAGATGCCATGAATCTCCAGCCAGAGACAGATGTAGGTTAGAATCTTGCCAGTAAGTCACAGTCACATGGTGATACACAGATTAATAGAAATGGGTTAATCAAGATGTGAGAGTTAGCCAATAAGAGGCTAGAGCTAATGGGCCAGGCAGTGTTTAAATGAATACAGTTTTTGTGTGATTATTTCGAGTGATTATTCCTAGCCCGGTGGGAAGGAACAAAGGGCCCACTCTCTCTTCAACACAGTGATCCACAGCCAAGCACTGGGCCAAGCTCCTGGTTTTCAGTTGAAGATAATAATGACCATATGAGCAAGGGGGTCAAAACCATGATAGTGAAAACCACAGAGACATTGACCTGAGCTAGTGGGAGCTGATGGACGCTGGAATAACAGTTGGAGAGCTTTCATGGGACCAAACATGACCCTCTGAATGTGGGTGACAGTTCTACGACTTGATCTGTTTGTGGGACCCCTGGCAGTGGAACCAGAACTTATCCAGGATGCATTAACTGGCTTTTGGAGTCCATTCCTTATGGTAAGATACCTTACTCAGCCTTTATGGAGAGGGGAGGGCTTGGTTCTGCCTCAACTTGGTATACCTGAGTTTGTTGACACTCCAAGGGAGGTCTTCCCTCTCTGAGGAGTGGTTGTGAGGTGGGATGGGGGAAAATAAGGGGGTGAGAGAAGGGGAGGGATGGACAACTGGGGTTGGTATGTAAAATAAAAGATCTTTAAATAAAATAATACTGAAAGGAAGGCACAATCTGATGTCTCTTCTTATAGGGGTATTAATCCCACCAGGAAAGCTCTATCATCATCATTTCATTGAATTAGCAACAAAAGGCCTTATCTCCTAATGCCATTATGTTAGGAGAGCTTCAATGAGTAAATTTGGAGGCAACGCATTGTTGTAATAGGAGCGGTGGGGCTTCGTCCCTGGCACCCCGGCCGCCTGACTAGCTTATGCCCCGAAATAACAACACACAAATTGTATTCTTTTAAACACTGCTTGGCCCATTTCTATCTAGCCTCTTCTAGGCTAACTCTCGCACCTGGACTAGCGCATTTCTAATAATCTACTGTAGCCCATGAGGTGGCTTACCAGGGAGATTCTAGCCTATGTCCATCCTGGGTCGGAGCTTCATCGCATGTGTCTGCCCGGAGTGGGGAACATGGCGTCTCTGAGCTCACTTCCTCTTTCTCCCAGCATTCTGTTCTGTTTACTCCTCCCACCTATGTTTTAACCTATTAGGGCCAAGCAGTTTCTTTATTGCTTAACCAATGAAATCAACAGATTGATATATGACACTCCCACATCAACGCATTGTTTAAAGTTTTTTGACAGAGAAAGAAGTATTAGCTTTATGTCAACTTATGTATGTTTACACTAATTTTTTTTAAGATTCAACAATCGGCTTACTGTCCTTTTCAGAAGAATAGTTACTTATCCAGGAGTAATATCAAAACCACATCGTTAAGTTTGAAATGCTGAAGTCCTACTCCTTAGTTTGTCCTCTTACCAGTTGAATGTGAATAACACCCAACTTTTGAGGCAGGATAGAGAAAACAGAAACAAAGGAGAGGAGCAAAGAGCTCTTAGTCTCTGATCTAAATTGCATTTCCTGCTGATTGATAAGCAAAACCTTCAGTACCAACAGGGACAACTAAAAACTGACTCAGAAACAGTATTCTTTTTCCCAAGAGAGACCTCAAACAAAGATGTTAAAAAAGAAATGAGTTATGCTTATTTGAGGCCATAAATCCATTCTAATCACTCAATCTGACTAATGCATCTCAAGACTTTATAATTTGTTTTGCAAAAACAACATTCTTGAAGAGAAATACATAAAGTGGCTCATAGTTTTTGACTTAATTTTTAAAATTTCCTTCATCTTTGAACCTATTTGAATGTTACATGCTTTGAACAATGTGACATCAAAAGCCATAACATCACATATGATATGGCTATTGACTATCGTTAAGACCTATGAGGCTAGCTCTCTCTCTCTCTCTCTCTCTCTCTCTCTCTCTCTCTCTCTCTCTCTCAGCCTACATCAATGCTGTAGGTAGGTATGTGCTATTCTCTCTTTCTCCTCTCTCTCTCCTCTCTCTCCAACAGCATCTAAAGCTGAATCATGTGCTGTTTCTTTTCTTTGCTCAATAAACTAACTTGCTTACTCTGTTTCAGTATAGTCACCAGCCTTGTCTACAAAGCTAGTTCTAGAACTGTTCCACAGAGAAACTCTGTCTCAGTAAAAAAAAAATACTTAAAATACCTCTAAAAAACAAAAAATTAGGCAAAAAATATATATGATTAAAACTTACATGTAAAAGAAAAAGATTAAGTAAAATCAATTTGTGAGGTGGAGAGCAGGCTTTTGCTATAGCATCTAGTTTTCTAACTCTTTACACTAGGAGACCCTACCACTCTTTTCTGACCCCACAGGCAAAGGTTTAGTTTTACTAATCTGCTTTCATTTTTATGTATCAATCACAAGTCCCCACTGGATTTTGTTTGTTTTTCTTTAGTTTTTTCTTTATTTTTTTGTTTATTTTTTTTAGTTGTTGAAAAAAAAATTCTGCCTCCTCCCCATTTCCCATTTCCCTCCCCCTCCTCCCACACATTGTCCCCTCCCCCCATTCCCCTCCCCCTCTCCCCCTCCCCCCACTCCATTCCTCCTCCCTCTCAAGAATGAAGAACAGTCCAGATTCCCTACCCTGCAGGAAGTCCAAGGTCCTCCCACTTCTATTCAGGTCCAGGAGTGTGACCATCCAAACAGGCTAGGCTCCCACAAACCCAGTTCATGTATTAGGATAGAAACTTAGTGCCATTGTCCTTGGCTTCTCATCAGCCTTCATCCCATGCTTATTCAGTCCCAGTCCTGCTGGCCTTGGTGAGCTCTCAATAGATCAGTTCCACTGTCACAGTGAGTGGGTGCACCCCTTGTGGTCCTGACTTCCTTGCTCATGTTCTCCCTCCTTCTGCTCCTCATTTGGATCTTAAGAGCTCAGTCTGGTGCTCCAATTTGGGTCTCTGTCTCTATCTCGATCCATCGCCAGATGAAGGTTCTAAGGTGATATTCAAGATAGTCATCAGTATGGCTATAGGATAGGGTCATTTCAGGTTCCCTCTCCTCAGATGCCCAAGGTACTATCTTGGGACATCTCCCTGAACACCTGCGAGCCCCTCTAGAGTGGTTCCCTTAATTAGGATATATATATTTCTCTGCTCCCATGTCCACCCTTCCTTTATCCCAACCATCTCATTCCCCCAAGTTCCCCAATCCTCCCCTTCTCACCCCAATTCCCCTTATCCCCATGCCACCTCACCCCCAAGTTCCCAGGATTTGCCCGGCAATCTTGCATACTTCCCATATCCAGGCAGATGACTATATGTTTTCTTTGGGTTCACCTTCTTATTTAGCTTCTCTAGGATCACAAATTATATGCTCAATGTCCTTTACTTATGGCTAGAAACCAATTATGAGTGAGTACATCCCATGTTCATCTTTTTGGGTCTGGGATTGTTTGGTTTGGTTTGGTCTGGTTTGGTTTCTTTTTTCAAGATGAAAGGTTTTTCTGTATAGCCCTCCCTGTCCTGGAACTTGCTCTCTAGTCCAGGTTGGCATCAAAATCAAATTTCTACCTTTGGAAGCTAGGATTAAAGATGTGCATCACCATTGCCTCACTATCTATTACCTAACTATCAATTGGGAGTTCACATAGACCCTCTCCTTCTCTCTGATAATTTGGGGGAAGATTTATATTTGCAGGTTTATACTAAAGGTTCTTGTAACAAGCTACCAGATAAAGAGACAGGTGAGGAAAGGACAATCAGAAGGGTGCAGAACTTCCCTTCAGAACTTCGATGTGTTCACCAACTTTGAAGTTCAATGAATTCTGTTGTCTGATGGAGGAAGGTCATTGATTAATTAATAAAGAAACTGCTTGGCCTTGATAGGTTAGAACATAGGTAGGTGGTGTAAACAGAACAGAATGCTAGGAGGAAGAGGAAGTGAACTCAGACGCCATGCTCCCCTCTCCCGGGCAGACAGGATAAAGCTCTGACCCAGGATGGACGTAGGCTAAAATCTTCCCGGTAAGCGCACCTTGGTGCTACATACATTAATAGAAATGGGCCAGGCAGTGTTTAAATGAATACAGTTTGTGTGTTGTTATTTCGGGGTATAAGCTAGCCAGGCGGCCAGAAGCCGGGCTGTGGAAAGAGGCCCAGAGCTTTTACTACAGTTGTCTGGAGTTTTTATAGATATCTGATTAATATAAACAGGATTAACTGTAGTTGGTGATATCTTTAAACTCGAGATCCTTCTTTTTCCTCTCAAGTTGTGAGTCTGAAACTTCCAGTCCTTTAATCAAGCCTTAGTTTTTTCTACTGACCAGTTTCTATCCTGAGGCTTGGGAACTCCAGTCACTGGTCATATTATTGGCATACAAGGGATTCTCCTAATTCCACAGAGTGTATAAGTTTTCATATCAGGATCTAGGAACCAAAATAAAGTGTTATAACAAAAAAAATACCCCTAAGGCAGGCATGGTGGCACATGCTTATAATCCAAGCACTTAAGAGCCTGAGGCATGATGATCATGAATTTGAAAACATCCTGTACTACACAATAAAATGCTGTCAGAAAAAAAAATATTGTTTATCACCTCAATCACTCATAAAATTAGAAGATTTTTAGGAGCTCTACATCTTGGAATAAGAACACACACTATTGATCCTAGAGAAGCTAAATAAGGAGAACCCAAAGAAAAACATATAGGCATCCTCCTGAATATTAACCTTCATCAGGCGATGAAAGGAGACAGAGACAGAGACCCACAATGGAGCACCGGACATAAATCTCAAGGTCCAAATCAGGAGCAGAAGGAGAGAGAGCATGAGCAAGGAACTCAGGACCGCAAGGGGAGCACCCACACACTGAGACAATGGGGATGTTTTATTGGGAACTCACCAAGGCCAGCTGGCCTGGGTCTGAAAAAGCCTGGGATAAAACCGGACTCTCTGAACATAGTGGACAATGAGGACTACTGAGAACTCAAGAACAATGGCAATGGGTTTTTGATCCTACTGCACGTACTGGCTTTGTAGGAGCCTAGGCAGTTTGGATGCTCAACTTACTAGACCTGGATGGAGGTGGGGGTTCCTTGGACTTCCCACAGGGCAGGGAATCCTGATTGCTCTTCGGGCTGAGGAGGGAGGGGGACTTGATTGGGGGAGGGGGAAGGAAATGGGAGGCGGTGGCGGGGAAGAGACAGAAATCTTTAATAAATAAATAAATTATAAAAAAAGAACACTCACTGTCTATTTATAGATATGGATCGATTATGCAACATACTCATCCTCCTCCTTGGTTAAAGATTAACAATATATCTATTGAAAACTACAGACTTCTTGAAGATGCATTGGTTTGGTGAGGAATACTCTTACATCACAGGTATGGAAACGTGTTTCTAAGGGTTTGTTAATTTGCTCAAAATGTTTCCAGTATGTATCTAGGGTATCATTTGCAATGAAAGAAGCAGCAGCATAAATAAAAGGTATTTATTTGGATTATGGTGGAAGTTGATGGGCAGCTCTGGAAGATACAAGGATATGTATGACTGTTGCTCATAGGGTAAGCATAATAATCTTAAATGTGTAGAGGAAGTCAATGAGATAAATTTATTTTTGTAATCTGGTTTGCCCAGTCCCAACATAATCCAGGCTCTCAAAAATAAATAGTACTTTGAAAATAGAATTTGTATCTCCATTCTATATTTAACAGGCTTCATTTCTTTTCATGCCAAAGAATATTCATGCAATGAAGAGGTAAACACTGCTAACTTAAGAATGTCATTTAACTCTTATAAATATTTAAAGAACATCCATATACACTATATGCAATGCAGAGGACTCAAACAAGTGAAAACTCTTTTGACCTCTGTTTGGTATGCACTGTAGGAGAGATATATTTCCTATTAATATTATTGTTCAAGTATTAATAAGAGTTTTAAAATTCAGTGTAATCTAGTAATAGAGTTGACCCCAGAAAGGTAAATTACTTATTTTCTCAGTTTGCATATTGATATTAATGGCTAAAAAGATGTCTATTTAACTAGGCTTTTAAGTAGAAATTAAATGGCATTAATTGTTTATAAACCTGGAGGGGGTGTCTTTAAAAGAAAGTACTTTGTTTTATATTCATCACTGAATTATTTTTTCCAGTTCATTTTCATGGAAAAGCACAGAGAGTTCTTTCTTTTCCACCCTCTGCTGTGATTCCACTGAAAGCTGAATACTAATAAATGAGTAGTTTCTGGGTTTTCTTTTGTAGAAACAACTTTTTATTTTAAGAAACTGTTGTATAAAATCTCTTATACAATGGACAAATAATATCAAATCTACTGACTATATTTTTGCAACAGTTGTTTGTAAAGCTTAGGATCGTTTAAAAACAACCACACAATTATTCATCTAATCTAAACATTGAATTTTTCTGTTTTCAGGTCAAACTCCAAGTGTGAGGTCAAATTTTGATGTTGCACCCAGATGTCCTCAGCTGTGAGGGAGAATACTTAACGTACTTGCTTGCATATTCTCCCTATTATATTGACTGATACTTAGTTATGAACACAGAGGAAAGAAGTAGACTTAGGAGGTAATCTATCGTTCAGTCTAATTTGTGGCCAATATTATTTCTCTGAGAGCAAAGACTTTCAGTTTTGTTTTAGGTATTTTAGAAAGGAGACCTTGATTACATGTGGCTAATGAAATGACAATAAAAATCAGGAGGGTAATAGTAAGAAGTACCATCTGCTGGGTATCTACTATTCCTGTTACACAAGCATTCATTACACTTCGTTCGAATTGCCACCTCATTATGTACATATTCTTTCTTGTGAAAACCCAGCAAAGGAGACTGAAAACCTACAGAAGTTTTTAAAAAATGTATTGGCTTGGTATAAACTAAGAGACTCTCCTTTGTGACCCAAATATTTGCAACATCATGTAGGGAACCAACAAAAAAAGAAACTGTGCAAAAGGATTTGCTTGGGTTTGTCTAGGGAAAAAAAATCACAAAATTTCCTGTTAGTTCAAGATTTAACTGCTCTTCTAAACAATATGAACAAAAATTAACAATCTTATGGAGGGTAAAAAAATGTGAACATACCATGAGGACTGAAAATGCCTAACACTTAACAACTGTCAGTCTAGGGAAATTCCAGAAAGCTGGAAAGTACTGAATTTTGCCCTAGAAAAAAATCAAGAGAAATTAAATTCTCTTGCCTGTCATTAGCTGCCAAAATGCATGTGACAGACTTTGTTTTGATACAAGAATTTCTTGGGATAGGTCCACGTGAATGGCAGAGAAAAGAAGACAGACTGAAAGGGTGGTTCTTTATTTATTTGGGGAGAGGAAAATATGATCAAAATATATTTAAAACTAAATATTGTTTTAAATAATAAGAAATATAATAACAAGAACCCCCAAAAGAAAAATCCCATTCCCAAGAGAAATAAACCCCAAATTTTAAGAAAGTTGGATACCAAAGAGATGCTCCTTTTTCATCTTTGTCATCATTGTTCTTACAGATTAATGTTACTCAAGCAGCTTCTTCACTTTAAATGGCTTTTGATACCGCAGACTACACAAGATTTCTGGTACCATACAGGATTTCTGGTGCCATCAAGAGCATTTCTATGAAGTCCTGAGCTGAGTTCCACAATGAAACTTACTAATTGGGATTGCCTCAGTCACTCATGCAACTTAGGTGATCAGTGAATCAAACAATGCTTCTGTATTTTTCTATGAGTTGGTTGGTTATTTTACAATAATGGTTAAATCAACTGAGTATATTAGGGCTAGAGAAGGAAAAATATGTTCTCAGCTAGAAGGAAGTTGTGGGAGAGGAAGCATCACATTCTCACAATTAATGTAAGTCACCATTTTAAAAATATCATGAGTCTGTACAGTGAATTTCTTAAATACAATTATTAATTTATTGAAAAATTTAATGAGTACTTCTATGCAAAGCACCAGGCAAAGAGCAACCTATGAAATGAGACAAACTAGGATACTGTATGCCCTCCTGGAGCTCACAACTTGGATTATACCAGAAAAGTTCTGAACAAATAATTACATACAGATGACAAGTGTTCCCATGCTCATGGATGTGTAGGATTATTATAGTAAAAAGAGTCATCCTACCACAAACAGTCTATAGAATCAATGCAATCCCAGTCAAAAGTTGAACACAATTCTTTATAGGTCTTGAAAGGATAATCTTCAGCTTCATGTGGAACAAACACATGCGCACACACACACACACACACACACTAAACAAACATAAACAGGATAGCTAAACCCAATCCAGAATAAAAGAACTGATGGAGGCCTCATCCCTGGCCTCACATTGTGCTACAGAGCTATAGTACAGATCTAAACACAGAATTCTCAATAGAGGAAACTCAAATGGCTGAGAAACACTTAAGGAATTGTTCAACGTCTTTAGCCATCAGGGAAATGCAAATCAAAACTACTTTGAGATTTCATACTATACCTGTAAGACTGGCTAAGATCAATAAATTCAGTGACAGTTTATTCTAGCAAGGGTGTGGACTAAGAGAAACATTCATCCATTGTTTATGGTGTCGGAGCCCCTGTGGGTCCAACACAGATTCCCTAACTGGACTGGAACAGAGTCGTGAGGAATAAAACTGACACAGCTTACACTGTCATCATGGAAAGGCCAGATCTCTCTTTATTCTCCAAACATCTTATATACTATCACATCAATTGAGCAGGAAAACACATTAGTCTGTCTCCTAGGCAACCAGGTGCATGGGCCCTGGTCACGTCCATAGCTACTTGTACGCTAACAGTCAGGTAGGCCATGAATTAGCATCTCTATAAGACATCCTCCAAATTACAAAGGAAGAAAGCACCAAACATCCTGACCACTTTTAGTCAACACCTCTCCTCAGGAGATCTACATTTCTAACAAGTACATCCTTGTTATTGTTAGGCAGAGACAGCTTATCTACAGAGCTACGTGATCAGCTCAGACTGGGCCTATGGCTTTTGTGCCATAGTGAAATATGGGCCTACATTATGGAAGTGCAAATGTATACAGCCATGGTGGACACCAGTATGATAGTTTCTCAGGGAGCTGGAAATCAATCTACCTCAAGGTCCAGCTATACCACTCTTTGCCATATCACAAAGACTTGCTCAACAATGTTCATTGCCTTTCTATTTATGATAGCCAGAAATTGGAAACAACCTAAGTGTCCCTCAACTGAAGAATGGATGATGAAAATGTGGTACATTTACACAAGGAAATATTGTTTAATCATTAAAAAAGACATCGTGAAATTTGCTCTTAAATGGAAAGAAATAGAAATCATCCCAAGTGAAGTAACCCAGACCCAGAAAAACATATGGTATGTATTCACTTACACGGGATATAAGCTTTTAAGTCAATGACAACCAAACTGTAATCCAAATAACCACAGAGAGTAGGTATAGATAAAGGGGTTCAGGAGAAGGGGACAAATATATCTCTTAAGAAAGGAAAACAGAATATATAGTTATGGATGGATCTGGACTGGAACAGAATGATAAAGTGGGAAGAGGAGGAGAAACAGCTCAAATTAAGGGCTGGTTGAGAGGTAGTATGGGAACCCAATATAGTAGAAGCTTCCTAATTATATATACATATATGAAGTTGGCAAATAGTAGGGAGATAGAGCCCCAACTGGCATCTCTTGTCAACAAATGAAGCTTCAAATACATGAATAGGGTTAAATCCAATTGAGTTGTTGGCCAAATAGGCCCATGGTAATCCCCAAATAATCCAGGCTGTTGCCAAGATTATAGGTTGGTATCCGTAAATTCACATATACATCCTCTTGATTAAAATAGCACCTTCACAACTCATTGAATATGGGAGAAGTCGAGCTGGTGCCTACATAGAGCATTCACCCCTACATTCTAGAATCTTCGGTACAGAAAAGCACTTTGTATACTACCAAAGGAGGAACATAAGCACAGCACCTATGGTGATATTTTGTTTGTGTTTTAACAAATAAAGCTTGCCTAAAGATCAGAGAAACAGAGCAGCCAGCCACTAGTTCTTACCTCTATGAAATCCTCAGGCAGAATGGGGAATTATGTCTCTACAAATCCTCAGACTGAATGCTTTCTCTAAGAAACATCAGACTGAATCCTGAGCTCCTGTCTCTTCATACCTTGTTTTTTTTTTTTTTTCTGCCCAGCCATATCACTTCCTATCTCCACCTCTCTAGTGCTGGGATTAAAGGTGTGAGCTACTACTGTTTGGCTATGTTTCTCTTTTAGATGGATTTAATCTCATGTAGCCCAGGGTGGCCTTAAACTCACAGAGGTCCTTCTGCCTCTGTCTCCAGAGTGCTGGGATTAAAGGTGTGTGCCACCACTGCCTGGCCTCTATGGCTAACTAGTGGCTAGTTCTGCACTCTGATCTTCTTCAGGCAAGCTTTATTTGTTACAGACTAAACAAAGTATCATCACATTTTCCCTTCTCTGTCTAAAATGAAAAAGGTTATAACTAATATAATAAAAACTATATATAATAAGTACAGTAACTATATACAATATATACAGGCAATAAGTACATTAACAATGTCTAGTCCATTTGCATTTGGCAAATTCAAAGAAAATACTCCATTATCTATTTTCAGGCAAGCTTTATTTATTAAGGCACAAACAAAATATCACCACAAACATCAACCCAGCCACAAAACCTTTGATTTAAAATGGTGACCTCCTTGCAAGATATGTTAGTGTAATGGTAGCACAAAACTTGTGAGAGTAACCAACCAATATCTGATTCAACTCAAAGTTGGAACCCAAACCTAACACTGCCTGGGTAACCAACAGCATGAGACTAGATAGCCCTGGGACCTAGGGTAAAAACAAATATTACTTTTCCAATAAAACAAAACTAAAGCAAGTAGTAATAAAATAACTCCTGATGACATTCTGCTATACTCATAGATCAGTGCCTTGTTCAGTCATTATCAGAGAGGCTTCCTCCCGCAGCAGATAGGAACAAATACAGAGACCCACAGCCAAATATCGTGCAGAGTGAGAGACCTTAAAACACTCAGCCTTAAAGGGGTAATCTCTGTCAGATGCCTCATCCCAGGGCTCAGGGAATCCTGTGGAAGAGGAGACAGAAAGAGTGTAAGAGTAGGAGAAGATGGAGGACACCAAGAAAACAAGGGTCACCAAATCAATAGTGTTAATACACATGCAAACTCACAGAAACTGAGGCAGCATGCACAGGTCTGCCCCAGATGGGTTCCTAGAGCTGAAAGGAGAAGTGGACATGTGCCCACATTCTTAACCCTGAAGCTAGCTCCTAGTGATCACCACTTGCAATTGAAATTTTAGTTTCCCCTACGGGAGTCTTTCTAGGGAAACAAACTACCCTTAAGGGTACGCTGTATAACCAGCCGTAGATGGCCAACAGAAAATGAATTCAGTGGCATATTTTGAGGTTCCTAATTCCAAAATGTCATGTTAGGCCTTTTCTTTTTAAAATTATCTTATTATTTTTTAATTTTTCTTCTCTCATTTTTAACTCCACAGGTTCATTGCATATCTCTTATAGCTTCCAGTTTAGTGTTTTTATGGATTTTCTGAGTGTACAAGTGAGTGGATCTGTTTCTTGTGCCTCTCATGGGCTTTTTTCCTTGTTTGTTTTGTTATATTCTGATGCTTTAGTTTTTATTTTATTATTATCCTTTAAAAGTCTGCTTGTTTTTTAATAAAATGATAGCAGGCGATGGGCCAAGATGGAAGGGAAGGTGGGATGGAACTAGGGGGAGTATAGGGGAAGAAAACCATAATCAGTACTGACCTCTATCCTCAACCTCCCAGAAAGCCTTTTTGAAACGAGTCTGCAAATGAATTTCAATGTTTCCTTTCCTCCTTCCCTCCTTTCTCCTTTCTTTCTTTTCCTCTTTCTTTCTTCCTTTTCTTGATAGTCTCTCACTCCTCCCACTATCCCTCCTTTTTCCCCTCCCTCTCTTCCTTCCTACTTCAAGGGAAAAGTATGGGTTGTTAAGCTTTGGGAATAAGATGAAGAGGAATACAATCACCTTAAGAAATAATTTTCTTCCTTTTGCTCTTACCAGCGGAAAAAGCTGTTGCTTCTGCTACAAGCCACAGCATTATACAGTAATTGCTCAACGATCTTTTCATGAGCAACTTATCTGAACCAAGAGATCTGGTAAAGGCTGAATCAAAAGGCAAGGCTTTTTGGCGTTATTGCTATGTGAATAATAAAGTGGCTGTCCTTTGATGTAGATTTTTCACTATAGCTGACTTCCCTCTCTGTTACATATTTGGGAATTAATTCCCTAGTTAAGAATGGTTTCCCACTACTAGGTCTCTATTCCTCTCCTCTGGGTAAATACAGAGATCTGCCTCCCTGCAATTAGCTTTATGAGAAGGAATTTGGAAAATGCTTAGAATCCAGGCATAGAGCATTTCACTTAAGATATTCGCAGATCTCCAAGGACAGAGAATTACTACCTACCCAAGCTGCTGTACTGGTTTTACCCCACTTAGCAGATTCTTAACTCCTTGTGCTCACTTTCACCTCAGTTTACTAATGAGGTTCCGGACTATCAAGGAGAGCAGAAGAGATAAATAACAGCAGCCCACAACACGCGGGTTCAGAACGGCTAATAATAGAACAGCCTGGAACTAATCATTTAGAGGCCTGGGTCTCTTTTTTGCTTAGAGCAGTAAGTCTAACTCCAGACCTAGGCCCGTAGAAACTGCAGTGTCTGGTATATGTACTATCTGACCAAGAGCCATGGCGTCTACCTGACTGTTTATGTAGATTGCCTGGTTACCTGAAAGCCTATATGCGTACTGGGAGAAAAGAATTTTTAAACAATCTGTGCCCTCTTCATAACTTTACTGGAAATAATTTTTTTAGCCCTTTGCTAACCACTTAAAAATGTAACATAGAGCACTAACCTTCTATTCTAGGATTTCCTGGTAACTCCCTTCTTAACTAACTTTCTCCATTAAGGAGTTCACTGGATGTATACTAGCCACTCCCATGGATCTCTCACTTGCTCGCTTGCTCTCGCGCATGCTCTCTCTCTCTCTCTCTCTCTCTCTCTCTCTCTCTCTCTCTCTGTGTGTGTGTGTGTGTGTGTGTGTGTGTGTGTGTGTGTGTGTGTGTGTGTGAAAACCCTTACCCAGTTTGTCATGGGCCGAAAGAATTCCAGTTCTGGAACAAGTTAAAGCTGGGAAATTGTTGTGAGTTTTTTTCCCTTCCCTTTCCTTTCATTTATTTATTTACTTACAAAAAGAAAAAAAACTATCTTTTTTCATTATACATACCAATCCAAGTTCCCACTCCATCCCCTCCTCCCATTCCCTCTATATACCCTCCCACCCCACCCATATCCAATCCTCAGAGAGGGTAAGGCACACAGCTTTGGGGAAAGTCCAACACCCTCCCTACTACATCTAGGCTGAGCAATGTATCCATCCATAGATAATAGGTTCCCAAAATGCCAGGACATGCAGTAGGGATAAATCCTGGTGCCATTGCTAGTGGCTCCCCACTCTGGCCCAGTCATGTAACTGTTAACCACATTCAGAGGGACTGGTTTGGTCCTATGCTTGTTCCTTCCCAGTCCGGCTGGAGTTAGTGAGTTCCTCTTAGCTCAGGTAAACTGTTTCAGTGGGTGAACCCATCATGGTCTTGACCACTTTGCTCATATTCTCATTCCTCCCACTCTTCAACTGGACTTTGGGAGCTCAGCCCAGTGCTCCAAAATGAGTCTCTGCCTCTGTTTCCATCAGTTGCTGGATGAAGGTTCTATAGTGATATTTAAGATAGTCATCAGTCTGATTACAGAGAAATTCAAGATCAGGCCCCCTCTCCTCTATTGCTTAGGGTCTTAGGTGGGGTCATCCTTGTGGATTCCTGGCAAT
This sequence comes from Microtus pennsylvanicus, assembly GCF_037038515.1. Classification (NCBI taxonomy): domain Eukaryota; kingdom Metazoa; phylum Chordata; class Mammalia; order Rodentia; family Cricetidae; genus Microtus; species Microtus pennsylvanicus. Next base: position 142,690,567 of record NC_134601.1, read on the forward strand.
TTCTCTAGAGCCTGCTTTCAGCTAACCCTATAACAGCTCCCTCAATCAAGATATCTCTTGCCTTGCTCTCATCTCTGTCCTTTTTCCTTTTTGACTATCCCATTCCCTCAAGTTCTGTTCACCCCTCCCCTTCTCCCTTTCACTTCCTCCCCAATTCCATGCTCCCAATTTTGTCAGGTGATCTTGTCTGTTTCCCCTTTCCAGGTGCATCTATATATGTTTTTCTTAGGGTTCGCCTGATTACTTAGCTTCTCTAGGATCATGAACTATAGGATCGATATCTTTTGTTTATAGCTATTATCCACGAATATCAATATCTTTTGTTTATAGCTATTAGCCACTTACGAGTGAGTACATACCATATTCTTCTTTTTGGGTCTGGGTTACCTCATTCAGGATAGTGTTTTCTAATTCCATACATTTGCATGCAAAAAATTCAAGATGTCATTTTTTTTTTACAGCTGAGTAGTACTCTAATGTGTAAATGTACCACATTTTCTGTATCCATTCTTCAGTTGAGGGGCATCTAGGTTGTTTCCAGGTTCTGGCTATTACAAATAATGCTGCTATGAACACAGCTGAAAAAATGCCTTTATGGTATGATTGAGCATCTTTTGGGTATTATTCCCAAAAGTGATATTGCTGGATCCTGAAGTAGGTTGATTCCCAATTTTCTGAGAAACTGCCGTACTGATTTCCAAAGTGGTAGTACAAGTTTGCATTCCTGACAGCAATGGATAAGTGTTCCCTATATTCCACATCCTCTCCAGCATAAGCTATCATTGGTGTTTTTGATTTTAGCCATTCTGACAGGTATAAGATGGTATCTCAGAGCTGTTTTGATGTGCTTTTCCCTGATGGCTAAGGAGGTTGAATATTTCTTTTTTTTATGTATATGTTAACTGTGCTTTAATCATAAGTTTTGAATTGCTGTTATGATAAAACACACTTCACCTAAAAGGTATTCTTTTAACAACTTAGATGCAAAGTTCATAGCATTCAGTACATTTTTATTGTTATATATAGTCATTGCATACACACATCTCCAGAAAATATGTAAAATTCATTTTCATCTTATTACCGCCGGAACACCGGGCGGCGCAATATTTCTTTAAGTATCTTCTGGACATTCTTCTGTTGGGAATTCACTGTTTAGTTCGTACCTCCTTTTTAATTGGGTTATTTAGAATTTTGATATCTAATTTCTTGAATTTTTATATATTTTAGAGATCAGTCCTTTGATGTGGGGTTGGTGAAGAACTTTTCCCATTCAGTAGACTGCCTTTTTATTTTATTGACTGTGTCCTTTGTATTACAGAAGCTTTTCAGTTTCAGGAGGTGCCATTTATTTATCCTTGCTCTGAGTGTCTGTGCTACTGGGGTTATATTTAGGAAGTAGTCTCCTGTGCCTATGCATTGAAGACTACTTCCAACTTTTTCTTCTATCAGGTTCAGTGTAGTCAGATTTATATTGAGGTCTTTAATCCATTTGGACTTGAGTTTTGTGCATGGGGATAGATATGAATCTATTTTCGTTCTTCCAAATGTTGACATCCAGTTATGGCAGCATCATTTGTTGAAGATACTTTCTTTTTTCCATTGTATAATTTTAGTTTCTTTGTCAAAAATCAGGTGTTCATAGGTGTGTGGATCAATATGTGGGTCTTCGATTTTATTCCATTGGTCAACATCTCTGTTTTTATGCCAATACCAAGCTGTTTTCATTACTGTAGCTCTGTAATAGAGCGTGGTGTCAGGAAGGTTGGTGCCTCTGGAAGTTCCTTTATTGTACAAGACTGTTTCTGTTGTTTTTACCTGTCACGAAGGACTTTTTTTTCTTTTTTCCCAAAAAATAAAAAGAATTTACAACACTATCAGAAGGAAGGACCACAGGTAAGAAAATGATTTATTTAAAAAAAAACTGTGACCAACAACCTCACATTTTTAATGACAATACAATATAAATTGATTTCTTCATTCAGCTGCTAATTCCTGGGAAGTTATCCTCCAAGTGTGTACTCAGGGTCATTCTACTGTGACTTAGTTGCACTTGATCCTGGCAATCTGCATAATTTGCTAGCAGTGGAGGAATGAATAGAACAATCCTTTAGGAGAAGTCAGGCTTGAATGGTGAGCTAACAGTTTGGCTCAAATTTCATTGGCTAAAACTCAGGCTGTGTTAGTTACATTTCTCCTAACTGTGGCAAAAATACTTGATAGAAGCAACTTAAAAAAGGATTCATTTGGGCTCACAGTTGAAGAGAATATAGTTCAAGGCAGTCAATCACATTGTGTCTGACATCAGAAAGTAGACAGAGACAAATACTGGTGCTCATTTATTTTTCCTTTTCAATTTTCATTCAGTTCAAAACCACGGTCCCATGGGGTAGTGCTGTTCACAAAAAGAGTTTTCTCTTTTTGGTTAAATTTTTCTTCACAGACAAACCTACACATGTACCACATTAATAGGTATCTTTCAATCCAACCACAATGACAACTGAAATTAACCATAAAAATTCCCTGCTTGTCAACTTGATACCCAAACTTAACAAGCTTAACAAACAGCCATTTCCCCTTTGTCTCATGACTATTTCATAATGCAAACCCTATTCACTCTACTTTCAAAAGTCTTTGCAGTCTTACAGTCATAAATCAACTTGGGGAGAAAAGGGTTTTTTTTTAACTTACTGCTTACAGTCTAATAATTAGGGGTAGACTCACAGATCACAGTCCTCTGCTCAAATGAGGAACAGCAGCCAAATCTCGTAGCCAGAAGAGAGAGTGTGCTTTACATGGGCATTTACTGTATAAGAGGCCACACCCAAATGGGTGGGTAACTTAAAGGCTACTGGCTGTAGGACTTCTTACAGCACTAATTTTGAATCCAGCCTCATTCAAAATTTCAGAACATGTATAAAATGCAACTAGAATGTTTATTTTTTTCCTGAATGTAACACAAATGTCATTTAGCACCATTCCCAATAGATTTTGTGTTCCTTTTAGAAGCTTAATGAGGTAAGTCTCCAATCCATGTATCTCTCTAAGCATTCTCATCTTCTATGCTCCTATAAGAATGGCCCATCTGTGAGATAAACAAGATGGCACAGTGAGCAGAAACACTTTTTATGCAAACCTAATGATTTGCATTCAGTCCCTGAAAACGTTATAGAGGTTAAAGGAGAGAACTGACTCAACAAAGTTGTCCTTTCATGCACACACACTCACATACACACACACGCACACACACCTATACACACCTATACACACATATACACACATAAATAGTAAAAATTAAAGTCAGTTTAATAGAAAGAATAACCCATTAGGTTTTTCTTAGAGTATTCTAGGGCTTCTCTCATCTGAGGTTCCAATTCTTCCCCATTCCTCCCACAAGCCATTTCAAAAAGTCTAAGATCCACATGGTCAATTTTATCATAAAATGGCTCTTTATCTCAATACAGATTTTCTGTATTGGTTTTGTCATTGCTACGAGAAAATTTATGATAGATGCAATATAAGGTGTGATATATTTTGTTTGTGTTTTAACAAATAAAGCCTGTCTGACAATCAGAGTGTGGAAATAGCCATTAGTTAGCCATAGAGGCTAGGCAGTGGTGACACACACCTTTGACCCCAGCACTTATGAAACAGAGGCAGATGGATCTCTCATTTGGGATTCCCCTCTATGTGCTGTGATTATCATTAATGAATAAAGAAACTACTTTGGACTTATAGCAGGGCAGAACTTAGCTAGGCAAGAAAAATGAAACTGAGTGATGCTGGCAGAAAGAAGGCAGAGTCAAGAGATAAGCCATGGAGCCACTGCCAGAGACAGACATGCCAAAACTTTGCTGGTAAGCCACTGCCTTGTGATGATACAAAAGATAATGGAGATGGGTTAAATTATGATGTAATAGTTAGGCAATAAGAAGCTAGAGCTAATGGGTCAAGTAGTGATTTAATTAATACAGTTTCTATGTTATTATTTTGGGCCTGAGTGGCCAGGAAACAAACAAGCTGCCTCCTTACAACAAATTGGCCCTCCAACGTGTGCTATCTAAATCTACATAAAACCTGAGAGAGCTTGGAAAGGAATTCTAGACACTGAAAAACAAAGTTTAGCCACATTTATTTTCCTGAATGGGGTTTGCTTGCTGGCAGAATGCTTTAGCTCCTTTAAGAGAGGTTTTCCTGATTCAGTGGTAGCAGAAAAAAATTGCAGTTTTGAAATGCTGGCTTTCTGGGTCATGCTGCCAGTGCAGACTCTGACTCTTTCTGGAAGTCCAGCTATGGAACATTTAAATGGGGTTTTTGAACAGATTGCTACAACTTGCTTAATGACAACATAGTCTGGCTGTGTGCCTAAAAATGGAATTGAACTGAAGACCCAGATATTAATCCACAAACCTATGAACACCTGATTTTTGACAAAGAAACTAAAATTATACAATGGAAAAAAGAAAGCATCTTTAACAAATGGTGTTGGCATAACTGATTGTCAACCTGTACAAGAATGAAAATAGATCAATATCTATCACCATGCACAAATCTCAAGTCCAAATGGATTAAAGACCTCAATATAAATCTGACCACACTTAACCTTATAGAAGAGAAAGTGGAAAGTGCCACCACTTTGGAAATCAGTGTGGCGGTTTCTGAGAAAATTGGGAGTAAACCTACCTCAGGATCCAGCAATACCACTCTTGGGAATATACCCAAGAGATGCCCAATCATACTACAAAAACATTTGTTCAACTATGTTTATATCAGCATTATTTGCAATAGCCAGAACCTGGAAACAACATAGATGCCCCTCAGTGGAAGAATGGATGAAGAAAGTGTGGCACATCTCCACATTAGAGTACTACTCAGTGATAAAAAACAATGACATCTTGAATTTTGCATGCAAATGGATGCAAATAGAAAACACTGTCCTGAGCGAAATAACCCAGACCTAAAAATCTGAATATGGTATGCACTCACTCATTAGTGGATTCTAGCCATAAACAAAGGACATCAAGCCTATAGTTTGTGATCCTAGAGATGCTAAGTAATAAGGCGAACCCAAAGAAAAACATATATAGATCCTCCTGGAAATTGGAAGCAGACAAGATCACCAGGCAAAAGTTGGGAGCATGGGGGTAAGGGTGGAGTAGGGAGAAGGGGATAGGGGGAGAGAGAAGGGAGAAGGGGAGGGTTTGCCAGAGCTTGGGGGAGTGGGATGATTGAGATGGAGAAAGGACAGATAGAGGAGCAGGGAAGAAGATATCTTATTAAGGGAGCCATCTGGGGGTTGGAAAGAGGCTTGGCTCTAGAGGGGTTCCCGGGTGTTTATGGGGATGTCCCCACCTAGGACCCTGGGCAGTGGAGGAGAAGTTGCCTGAACTGGCCCTGTCCTGTAGTTAGATTGATGACTATCTTGAATATCATCATAGAACCTTTGTCTGGTGATGGATGCAGAGAGAGACAGAGACCCACATCAGAGCACTGGACTGAGCTCCCAAGGTCCAGTTGAAGAGCAGAAAGAGGCAGAATATAAGCAAGGAAGTCTAGAGTTGTTCCACTCACTGAGACAGTGTGCCTGATCTAACAGGGGCTCACCACGCCAGCTGGACTGGGAGTGAACATGCATGGGATCAAACTGGACCCTCTGAATGTTGTTCACAATTGGGACAGACTGAGAAGCCAATGATAATGGCACTGGGATTTGTCTCTACTGCATTTACTGGCTTTTTGAGATCCTAGTCTGTTTGGATGTACACCTTCCTAAGCCTGGATGGAGGGTGGGCCTTGGACTTCCCACAGGCAGCGTACCCTACCATCTCTTAAGACTGGAGAGGGAGGGGGAGTTGGGGAGAGGGAGGGAAATGGGAGGAGGGGAAAAAGTGGAAATTTTGAATGGTATTATTTATAAAGCAATAAAAATAAATAAATAAAAGAAGAAAAAAAGAAGCAATCCTGGTCAGAAAGGAATTTCAGATATACAACAGGACAGATTCAGACATAAATGACCTCTAAATGAGACACAGTGTGTTTTTAAAAAATGTAAGTACTCTTGGGACAGAGAAGAAAAGGAGTATAAGGAGTTATAAAAGGATGTAAATGGTTTATAAAAATATAAAACAAAAATTTTAAAGATACAAAATATGGATAGTCAGAGATTAAAGGAGTAACGATAAAAAAATAATTATTAAAAAGTAATAGAGTAAGAAAAGCCACAAAAAGGTGGACTATACAGAGAGAGCCAGGATGATGAATATTGTGTTTTCTTTAAATTATTTGACTACAAAAAAGCTAAGTACAAAGAGACATTTCTTTTTATGGGCTACTAAGCTAAACCAACCTATATATTTTAAAGGTATCTTGATTCCAAAATTTGAGTCTATGGATATGTAGCTTTGAAAAGAGGTTCTTCTTTTGTTTCCACAGAGGATGAGAACCTGTGGAATCCTTCCAGACTAATGTAGTTTGATGAACCGAGACCCCCTGGAAGGTCTCCGTGAACACCACCCCAAACACTTCACCTAACAAAATGTAGGAAGCAGTTTAGAGAGAACTATGCCCAAATACCCAAATATTGTTTAAAAGTGTTTGTTTACATTTAAAGAGGGATATGCTGTAGATATTTGCATTAGTATGGATCTTGGTTTATTGATACAAATTTAAATATCAATTTTGTTATACTCTATGTATGTATATATATATATGTGTGTGTGTGTGTGTGTGTGTGTGTGTGTGTGCTCTTGATTAAAGTATTGTATTTGTGTAGCTCATTTAAAACTATAATGTATAATTAAGAAATATAGGTTAATAGATAGTCATAATAGTCAAACTTGTAGTCATGCTAGTTAGGTTTTCTAGATATATAGAGATATATTTCACTTAGATAGACATTCTTCAAACCTTTCAGAGACCTTCAGAATATGGCATTTAAATTGTTTAAGTTATTAACTTAAGACTTCATAACAATGAGACACATCTTTTCCTGGTTCCACCAATCTATTTCAAGAGGATGATGGACATCAAAAAGGCTCTTTATGGAGAGGTTTAGGCCATTTGGGCAAATAACTGCTCTTGCCTGGACTGCTTGATGAACTGGATATGCAGGACTGACAGAAAAATGACTGTTGAACTTGCCTAAAGGTGAGAAAGGGCCTTCGTGGTTCATGCTTCATGAAAGAGTCTGCTAGACACATTCAGGACACAATAGAAAGTGAGTGACGAACTGCCAATATAGGTGGAACTGACTTTGAAATTTCTTGCTTCAAGGAAAAGTCTTCTGGATACTATGGGCCTGTAGGGCTGAAGATGGATGTCCCAATGATACATAAGAACTTTGGGTGACTGTCCATGTAGCAAGATGTCTCTGTCAATTCTAGAGTTCTGGAAGTTGTTTACAATGCACTTCCTGTTTACTTAGGAAATATTATTCATTAGTCATGATAAAAAATAAAATAGATTTAAATGTTGTAACTGTAATTCTTGTTTGATACCTGTTTTGTTATATGTAATTTTACTATGTTAAAGATAAATCCTTCTTTTTTTATTTAAACAGATAAGGGGGGTGATGTGGGATTCTCCTTTGTATGTTGTGATTACCACTAATGAATAAAGAAACTGCTTTGGACCAATAGCAGGGCATAACTTAGCTGGGCGGGGGGGAATAAAACTGAATGATAGAAGAAGGAAGGAAGAGTTAGGAGAGAAGCCATGGAGCTGCTGCCAGAAACAGACATCCCAAAACTTTGCTGGTAAGCCACTACCACATGGCAATACCCAGGTTAATGGAGATGGGTTAAATTAATATGTAAGTTAGCCAATAAGAAACTAGAGCTAATGAACCAAGCATTGACTTTATTAATACAGTTTCCGTGTGATTATTTTGGGTCTGAGCTGCTGGGTGGTGGGAAACAAACAAGCAGCCTTCCTACAACAGATCTCTGTGAGTTCAAGGCCACCCTAGTCTACACAAAATTGAATTGATCTAAAAGAGAACCAGAGCCAATAAATGGTGGCCCACACCTTTAATCCCAGCACTAGGGAAGTGGAGATGGGAAGTGATATGGCTGGGTGGAGAGGGGAATATAAAGCAGTAGGAGACAGGATTCGGGATTCAGTCTGAGCTTTCATAGAGATGACATTCAGTTTGAGGACTTGTAGAGACAGGATATCCTGTTCAGTCTGTGTCGATTGCCTCGGCAGGCTACTTAGTCTAGGGTTAGTAGCCCGCCTGGCAGTTTAGTTATTCCAGGGTCCCGGAGAGGCACTACCTGGAAGATATGGGCTAGGAGACAGGAAGAAGGCCATGCAAAGTTTGTCAGAGCCTCCGTTTATTACAGATGGGGTACAGCTTTATATATGGTAAAGAGTTGGGGGATGGGCACAGGGTCCTGGGCTCTTGCCGCGTGGTTCACGTAGGTCACGTGGTTCTCGTTGGTCACGTAGCCAGGTTACCTTCGGTCAGGTCACTGTAGGCCAAGAAGTCGCAACTAGGAGATGACACACCTAGTTCTCGAGATAGTTTGGAATGTGGGGTGGGTTCCGCTAACAGATAGCTCTCATTAACAGCCAATTTGGGTGTGGGGTAGGCTGTCAATAGAACCATTCTTAACACAATTAGGGATGTGGGGTTCTCTGCAGACTCCCCAGGGTGATGGTTCCTGTAATGATTTTAGGAGGAAATTGGCTCCTGACAAGTCTGAAGATTTATTGAGAAGGGATCTTGTCCCTCTCGATTCTGAGGATTTTATAGAGGTAAAAACTAGTGGCTGGCTTCTCTGCTTCTCTGATCTTTCACCCCCTAATATTTGACTCTGGGTTTTTATTATATTAAGAACAATTAGAATTTTCTCTACAGTAAGGAAGGAAGGATTTATTTTGGCATATGCTTCTAGGAGATCCAATACTTCATGGCATAGCAGCAAGAGTATGTGGTAGCTGCTTACATAGACCCTACAGTCAGGTAGCAGAGAAAGATGAATGTCGGTGCTCCACAAAGTATATTTTGTTGGTAAAATTTTGGGTTGAGCAGCGAGTTACTGACCCAAAGGAATTAATTATATCTACAATCGTATATTAGGTTGAGTGAACTAGGCCTACTATGTACCAATGCTTAAATATGTGTTATGTTCACTGTATTATTCCAATTCTAAGTACTTTCAACTGCATGCTTTACTTCTTTTAAATAACTCTGTGGTCTACTATATATAATGTATCTATTAAGGTAGGTGTAGATTACTTACTTCTTGCCTCTTCTGGGGTTGCACTACTGACCTCTGTTCAGACATGATTCAGTTTTTCTGATAGATGACAGTGAGAGAAATCACTGGGCACATGTAACTCTCTGTCTGTTCTCCCTGGTGCCTACCTTTTATTAGATAGTAAGAGTTTCCACAGGGCATACTTGTGGCTGTCCAAGCAAAAAGTGTCAGAAAAACTGTTTTTATCATCCTCTGAACCTCTGATCAACAAGTTTTAGCTGTAATTAAACAATATAATCCATCCTTTGAGTCATTATAAGCTTGTAAAGAATATGACAGCACTCTTCAAATCTCAACAATGCCAGATGTGCTCTGGAACATGCTAGTTCTGTGATCTTGCAAAAGTTGCTTACATTCTCTAGGTCTCTGTATAAGGTATAGAACCAATATTTACATCAAGATGTTTTTGACACAAAAAATTATAGACAACTTGCCTGTGATTATCCAATATCAAATGGTCATCCCTGAAATCAAATATACGAAAGCAATATGAAGTTGATTCAGCATATGTATAAACACACACACACACACACACACACACACACACACACACATATATATATGTATACATACATATTCACAAATGCTTTTGTGTAACAATAGGAATCAAAGAAAATGAGGCCATGAATTTGAGAGGAACTAGGTGCAGAGAGGAGGGACATTGGAGAGGTTGGAGGGAGGAAAAGGGAAGGGAAGAAATGATTTAATTATATTTTAATTAAAATTAAAACTACTAATGAACTTTTTAAATTTAGCATAAAGTATTATTGGAAGGATCTTTGGGAAAATGATGATGTGATGTCTGTGTCCTTTGTGTCTCAAACAATGAATTGGACAAGACATAGAAAAGTCATGGTGAAAGAATATATTAAAAGTGAAAGTGAATACATAGAAAACAGTTAACAGAATTTTTTTTTTTTTTGGTTTTTCGAGACAGGGTTTCTCTGTGGTTTTGGAGCCTGTCCTGGAACTAGCTCTTGTAGACCAGGCTGGTCTCGAACTCACAGAGATCCACCTGCCTCTGCCTCTCAAGTGCTGGGATTAAAGGCATGTGCCACCACCGCCCGGCTCAGTTAACAGAATTTGAAAAGCCTTAAGCAAACATGTGAAACAAGAATCTTGAAATCTTATGTCCCCTTCTACCAGGGAGAACCTTACTCCAAATTGCCCACAGGAGGGGAAGTACTAAGTGTCGCTCTATTCCAGATGGAGCATACAAATTTTTCTAAGGGAAGTTTCCCTGACTGATATGCTGTCTCTTGGGTCACCTTCCTCAAAAACATTATCAAAAATCTTATTTTATGAGTGGGGTGAGCTTAGTGGTAGAGTGCTTGCCTTGCGTTCATGAGGCCCTGGACTCAATTCCAGCATGCTTTCTCTAAAATGAGTTAGTTTTATTTTTAAGATACAATTAAATAACTAGTTTTCCATGGTGTTTTTCTTTTCTTTTAATTATCCACAAAGAGCAGTTTTTTCCCTTTCCCTGAATTTTCTTTTTCATTGTTTTTTTACTGAGCTCTATATTTTTCTCTGCTCCCTTCCCTGCCTTTACCCTCCCCTTCAACCCTCTCCCAAGTTTCCCATGTTCCCAATTTACTCAGGAGATCTTGAAAGAGGAGTTTTTAACAAAAGTAATATTTTTTAGAAAATAAATTTTATTTTTAGAGAAGTTTTAAGTTGATCACAAAATTGAGAAGAAAGCATAGAGTTCCCATATATCTCCTTACACACACACCCCACCTTCCATTCATGTTGTCATCACATCTAAGTACTATATTTGTTGACAACTGTTGAACTTACATTGAAAAGTCATGATCCCATTATTACAATATATTTGTGTATACATAAATAGATTAGATACAGATATAGATATAGATTAGAGAGCTAATTTCTTTTGGTGTTGCATAAGGATTATGCCAAGTGAATAATAACAAGTGTCTGTCAGGATAGCATTGCAGGAAATATTTTCACTACCCTAAAAATTGTGTGTTCCAGCTATTCGTTTTCCTTCCTTCCTCTCCATAAATTTAAATTTTCCAGAATACTATATACTTGGAATCATTGTGTGTGTTTGTGTGTGTGTGTCCTTTTCTGATTGGTTTCTTTTACTTAGTAATGTGCATTTAAAGTCTCTCCATGTTTTTTTTTTATTATGCTTTGAAAGCTCATTTATTTTTAGTGCTGAATATTTTCTTGTCTGGCTAGACTGTAAATTATTCAGTTACTTACAGATGGATATTTGATTACTTTTATGTCTTAAAAATTATGAACAAAGCTTCTATAAACATATTTGTGTGCATTTGAATGACGTTAACTTGAAAGAGATCATAAACCTAAATATAACCCAAGTCATAAAATTCTTAAAAGGAAACTGTCCTGGACCCCATGACGACCATTGCTGCTTCTTTGTTCCAGCATTTTGCCATTGCAGACCACACTTCTCCAGCACCTTTTTTTTTTTTTTTTTTGGTTTTTCGAGACAGGGTTTCTCTGTGGCTTTGGAGCCTGTCCTGGAACTCGCTCTTGTAGACCAGGCTGGTCTCGAACTCACAGAGATCCGCCTGCCTCTGCCTCCCGAGTGCTGGGATTAAAGGCGTGCGCCACCATCGCCTGGCTCCAGCACCTTTTTACTTTCATTTTTAATGATTCTATATATCAATGCCTTTCCCTTTAGGAAATTTTGTGTGGGCTTTGGTAAAAGATAAAAATGTGTGCAATGCTAGTCCCCCTAAATAAAATAATTCTTTGGGAAAAAAAAATCCCTGCCACCTCAGAATCAGTAATTCCATTGTACCTTTCTAATTACACCCAAAACAGGAAAGTTAGAGATTTACTGGACATACTGATCCCAAGGTTGAAATGCCTACAGTTCAGATCCAGAGTCTGAGGCCATTAAAGGTAAGAGTTCATTCTCTGCAATAAATACAGAGAAATCAAAATGGTACAGTATAATGAGAAAAGAGTAAGATATCATCAGGACCTTGCCTTTGGGGAGCATTATGAGAGGAACAGGCTCAAATAGTAAGACTAAGAAACTGTAGTATAGTGTCTGCTCCCCAGAAGATGTCCTTTTTTCAAGGTCAGTCATTTGAATGAGGGTCTTTATTCCTTTGGGAACTTGAAAATTCATGCTTGATAAAGCAATAATTCTATCTCTAACAAAAGAAACTTGCAGTGTTACTGTTGACCTGTGCCTATTGTCAAGGTCAGTCCTAGTTTCCTCAACCCTGATCTCAAGCCACATCCCATCTCACATGTGCCTTGTCTCTTGTTTAATCCTATGTGCAACCATAGAGTATAAAAAGTGTAGTCTTTTTTCAATTAAACAATGCTGGCAGCCATCCCAATTTATGCTCAGATGGTATACATTTTATTTTCTTCTCTCCTGGCCTACTCTACACATCCTCTTTGAGACCTTACCACCACCCCACCCCATCTCCACAGAAGTGGCCTCTAAACTGTGATGATTTCAATGAGATGTCTTCCATATTCTCAGATATGAATGAGTATTTTGTCCTCAGATGGTAGCCTTGTTTGGATGGGTTTAGGTGATAGGGCCTTACTGGAAGAAATATATAACTGAGGGTGGGCTATGAGGTTTCAAAACTCAGCATGCATTCCAAGTTTGCTCTGTTTCTTACTTGAGATTTGTTTTCTGCTCTTAGCTACTTTTGCCTCCAAGACTGATACTTGCGCTCATCCCCCTCTTCATGATGGTGATGGGCTCTTGTCCTTCTGGAACTATAAGCAGAAAATAACCTCTTTTGTTTTATAAGTTGCATTGGCCATGGTGTTTTATCACAGCAATAGAAAAGTGTCTAGTACAGAAGCAAAGGAATAAATACTTATGCTTGTGGATTAGAAAAAGTCTTCTTAGATGTCACACCAAAGTTAAAATAACACACAAAAACATTCATTGAACTTCATCCAAATTAAAAGCATCTGTGCTTCCATAGAAACTATAAAGAAAGCAAAACTAACTCAGAATTGTTGAAAATAATATATCTGATACAAAATTGACAATAATAGAAGAAATATTTTAAAATAATATATCTGATAGAGTACTCAGAATAAAGTAATCACTCTTAGAACTCAATGAAATGACAATTACATCAATTAAAGCATGAGCAAATACTCTAAATAGACATTTCTCAAAAAAAGGGTAAAGAATTAACCCATAAGTATGTTCAACATTGTTAGTAATTAGGGAAATATAAATGAAAACCAGGTAAGATGCTACTTTGTATCCCCTAAAATGGCTATAATTAAAAAGATGGACAAAAGTAACTGAGTATATGAAAAATTATAAATTCTTGAACATTACATTGCAACTATAAAATTATATATCCTTTGCAAACAGTTTGGTTTATACTCAAATAACTAGAGTTACCATATAACTCAGCAATATAGCCTTGAGTTATGAATGTAATGTTCTGTCCTGTTCCTTTAAGAGACAAGACCCGCCCTCTTCCCTCCCTTTCACTGAGACAAGCTTGCCACTGTCTCTCTTCAGAGGAAGTGGCTACTGCCATGGCTCCTCTCCTTCTTCCCCTCTCTCCCTCTCCCTCTCCCTTTCCCTTTCTCTCTCTCTGTTTCTCTTTCTTTTTCTCTCTCTCTCTTCATCCCCCTTCTCCTTCCCTCTCCCTTTTCCCCTTCCATTCCAGAACCCACTAAATAAATATCCAACCTAACTCTGAGTGACATGCCTATCTCTGTCTCTCAGTGGCTCCTCATGGGACTGGCTGACCCATGGAGGTATCTCACCCACCATGCAGCTGCCTGCCTGGGACTTCACTGCCCCTAGTGGCTTGCTGTCCCCTGTGGCCTGCTGCCTGCTACTGCCCCTTAGGGAATGGCAGCACTTTATTTTAATCATTACAATGAACCCAAAAGAAATGGAGCAACTGTCCTCACAAAATCTGGTACATTATTTACTCACAAAGAGGGATAAAATTCTGATACATGCTACATAATGAATGAAACTTGAGAATGTGATGTTAAATAAAAAAGATTCAAAATGTCAAAAATATGAATAAGTATACGTAAGCGCAAATTTCACTGAATTGTATACTTTAAAATGTAAATGCACTGGTATAAATAGTTAAAAGATAATATTGGGACAGGAAGTATTAAACTGGGATGGGAAAATGGAGGGCAGGTTACAGAAGGGGATGTGGGGAGGGATAAATAGCACTAAAGGCCTTTTTAAAAAGTCTTATGGAAACTTACTACTGTAGAAGCTTCCATAAGAGAGTGTGTGTGTGTGTGTGTGTTTTCCTGTGTGAATACCAAGAGTTCAAATGGAGTTACTCTATAATAAGCAACAATGTCTCTCATAGACACCATAGGCTAGCAACTAAAAAGCCCTGTACTAAGAATGGGTTACTTCTTTGGAGTGGCAGGACAATCAAGTACCATAGATGCCCAAACATTAAAAAACATTGTTAGTACCATTGGTATTTGTTACCCTCCAGAACTGTACTGTAAGACCTATTGCTGAAGACAACACACTTTAGTCATAGATCATGGAAAAATCAAACTGGTACTCAGCTAGAGCCTTTATCCCAATTGGTTAGCTTCATAGTGTAGAAAGTGTTATGCATGCTTCCAGAGGTGAAAAGTAGTCATCATTCTTACCTAGTTGTTATCCCTACATGTTGTGTTATGACAGGCTTGCAATATATGCCCAATGATGCAATTGTGGTAGGAACATCATGGACCTAACCAAAACTTTTCTGTTTTGGATGTAGCAGGACAACTGTACATATGAACTGACAACAATTGTGATAACATGCACAAGACCTGTGCAAGCCCAAGTCAAACCAAATCATAGCATGAAGAGGAGAATTAAGAAGAAAGTCCTAGCAGACTGCTCTTTGGGTCAGGGTCGCATCAGAGTACACATCTTAAGATAAAAATGAACTAACTGGGGACCTCAGCTTGGGCACCTGGGAGCCCCTCTAGGGTCAATTCTCCTGCCCACCCTAAAGTGGGTCCCTTAACTAAGGATTGTGGTTCCGTGCTCCCCTATCCAACCTTCCTTTATCCCGATCCTCCTATTTCCCCAAGTCCCCCCTCCTTCCCTTCTACCTTTTCTCTCCCCATCTCCCCTTACCCCCTTCCCACCCCACCCCCAAGATCCCACTTTTCTCCCCGGCAATTTTGTCTACTTCCCTTATCCAAGAGGATAACGATATGTTTTTCCTTGTGTTCACCTTCTTACTTAGCTTCTTTAGGTTCGCCAATTGTAGATTCTGTGACGCCTATTTATGGCTAGAAACCAATTATGAGTGAGTACATCCCATGTTCTTCTTTTTGGGTCTGGGATACCTCACTCAGGATAGTGTTTTCTATTTCCATCCATTTGCATGCAAAATTCGAGAAGTCATTGTTTTTTACCGCAGCGTAGTACTCTAGTGTGTATATATTCCATACTTTCTTCATCCATTCTTCCATTGAAGGGCATCTAGGTTGTTTCCAGGTTCTGGCTATTACAAATAATACTGCTATGAACATAGTTGAACAAATGCTTTTGACATGTGATAGAGCATCTCTTGGGTAAATTCCCAAGAGTGGTATTGCTGGGTCCAGGGGTAGGTTGATCTCGAATTTCCTGAGAAACCGAAACACTGACTTCCACAGTGGTTGCACAAGATTGCATTCCCACCAGCAATGGATGAGGGTACCCCTTCCTCCACAGCCTCTCCAGCAAAGGCTATCCTTGTTGTTTGGATAGGGAACCTGAAATGACCCCATCCTAGCGCAATACTGACGAATATCTTGCATATCATCTTAGAACTTTCATCTGGCGATGGATGGAGATAGAGACAGAGACCCACACTGGAGCACTGGACTGAGCTCCCAAGGTCCCAATGAGGAGCAGAAGGAGGGAGAACATGAGCAAAGAAGTCGGGACCACGAGGGGTGCACCCACCCACTGAGACAGTGGAGCTGATCTGCTGGGAGCTCACCAAGGCCAGCTGGACTATTACCAAAAAAAGCATGGGATAAAACTGAACTCTCTGATCATGACGAACAATGAGGGCTGATGAGACGCCAAGGACACTGGCAAGCAGTTTTGATCCTACGCAATGTGCTGGCTTGGTGGGAGCCTAGCCAGTTTAGATGTTCACCTTCCTAGATATGGACGGAGGGGGGAGGACCTAGGACTTACCACAGGGCAGGGAACCCTGACTGCTCTTTGGACTGGAGAGGGAGGGGGAAAGGTGTGGGGGGAGGGGAGAGGGGTGGGAGGAGGGGGAGAAGAGTGGGAGGAGGGGGAGGGAAAGGGGAGGCTGGGAGGAGGTGGAAATTTGTTTTTTTTTCTTTATTCTTCTTTTATCAATAAAAAAAATGTTAAAAAAAAAAGATAAAAATGGAGCCTTAGTTCAGGTTGTAAATGTTACTTACACAAGAAATCCAAAGCAAGCAAGTTTGGTTGTCACATTTTTCTCTCATTTTTTTATTACTTGCTCAGCCACATTCATTGCTGCTCCATACATTATCCTCTCTCCTTTTAATTGAAAATTCATATAATATATTCTACTCACTGTTTCCCTTCCCACATTTCATCGACACCTCCCTATCCATCCATCTCTTCTTTCTCTCTCTTTAGAAAACAAGCCAGTAAATAAGAAAAGAAAAGAAATCAGAATTTAAAACAAAACAACACAATACAAAACAACAAAAAACACAAGAAACATACACAAACGAAACCCATAAAAATACAAAATCATAAACTGTTATATAAAAGCAAATGATCAGTAAGATAAAAATGTTCAAACAAAGCAAATGATTATTCTCTTAAAGACAGTTTAAACAAACAAGCTAAGTACAGAGTAAGGTAGCAGTTTATTTTTTCCGAAAACATTAAATGGAAGGAAAAAAAATGAAATAAACCCTATCTTTCCCAAGTAGCTTTTGGACATGGTATTTCATCACAGCAATAGACACTCCTACTAAGATACTAATTTATTGAAAATGGGAGTCCAGAAAATCCAGTGTTGCAATGTGCTTATCTTCTAAGAAGCTCATAACCTCTAGATATTGGAAGCCTGGCAAATTACAAAGCTAACCGTTGCCTTAAATGGTTGGTAGATAATTACATTTCTTGAGAGGCCTGTGTTTGAATTCTCAAAACCTATTGTATTAGTCTGTTTCTCTGTACTATAATGTGATACCTGAGGCAATTAACTTAATAGAAATAAGGTTTATTTTGATTCACAGTTTTAGAAGTTCCAATCCAAACATAGGTGGTCCTCTTTTTTGGGTCTCTGAAGATGACTGAAAATCATAGTGAAACACGTGATTGAGCAAACAGTTCACTTCACAGTCAGAAAGCAAAGAGACTGACAGGGACTCCATGATACTCACCAAAGGCTTTATCTTCTACAGGACACAATATATACCAATGTGGGTACCTAAGGGACAAAGTCCTTAACACAAGGACTTTTGAGGGTCATCATCTTTATTTAAACTGTAGCCCCTCTGCATATGTTTCTTTTTTGAGTGTCATTATGTGAAGGTTTGTTTAAATAAGGCTGTAATGCTTTAAATAAACCTTTAAAGTCTTCAAAAAAAAAAAGAACAAAGTCCTCCTCCCCACAATACAGTCTAGGAGCTATTGGCAATTGATAGCTGGGGAGAAAAGAACAGTTAGTTTCTCTAGGAGTGTTATTCCTGGTATGTCAACTACACTCCAGTGGAAGGCCACCCATCCAAGAATATCTGGACATCACAGATTGATTTTGATGTGTTTGCATTTTTAAAAAGTGGACACAAAGTTGTTTGGGTAGGGAAGAGGGTATTCATCTGGGAAAAGTGGAGAGGGTGAATATGATCAAAACATTTACACAAAATTCTCAAAGAACTGATAAAATATTTTTAAATAAATAAACTATAGTTTTAAATGTTAAATATCATGCTATGTGGATTATAGCCAAACAAAGTTGTTATTCTTCTAAAACATGAATAAGATAAAATGTCAACTACTCTTTTGCTTATTTCCATTTTTGTTTTCATATTGTTTTGTTTTGTTTTTAAGACAAAGCCTCATGAAGTAGCCCTAGCTAGTCTGGTACTTTATGTAACCCAGAGTAACTCAAACTTCTCAGACTCCCAAGTACTGGGTTTCCATACATGCACCACCAGTCCCAGCTTTTAATATTCCAACTCTTAAACCAATAATTTATCATGGAGTTATTGATGATGTTTAAAGTTGACTGTGCTTTGAAAGTTCATCAAAAGTCCTGGCATACACACAGTAGATTTTTAGGAGTGTTAAAGAGAGCTAAATTAGTTTCCACCAGATTCAGTCAGTTTACCTGTGGAGAATTCAGATAATCATCTGCAAAATCATAATGGCTCTAGATATACTTGTCTTATTTGCTTGGAAGATTACTACCTCAGAGACATTTGTCTTCACTGCCTACCCTAGTGGATATTACATCAAAACCCTCTAAACTGCCTTTCTTTCTCTCCCAGAAATTAGGCTGTACCACCTATAATCTGTCCCCTAAAACAGAGAACTGACAGAATTCTGTTAATACTGCTAGAGCCCTCATCTCAATAGGAAGACAAAGGTCAGCCCTTCCCATTACAATGCAAGATAAGTTTATGGTCTTACATAGTACCTGTCTCTACATCCCTTGGCACATAGGCTAAGTCACATGATGTGGGATTTCCCTCTGCTCTGAGATACTTAGCAGAGTCAGAAGCCTACTTTGTCCTAGGGATTTGAAGTTTCTTTCTGTCAGATTCCCAACCTGGTCATGCTATATATGGCAGCTAACTCTCCTAATGTAGCTCCTTTCCAGATCTAAAGACATGCTCTTCCCTTTCAGGGTGTCCTGGTTTTTGGGGTTTTGTTGTTGTTGTTGTTTGTTTTTTTTTCCACCATGACTAAGACAAATTATAGAAGAAAGAGTTTATTGGAGCTTATAGTTCAGAGGATGAGTTATACATATTGCTACCAAGCATTCAAATATAGGAGTTGATGGGGAGCCATTCTCATTCAAATCACCCTGCAGCTGGAGGGTTTTCTCTGTTGTACACTTCCACTGGACCAATTTCTCTCCCACCCATTGGTTCCCACAGCCACTTATGAAATGATCACTCAGAGGCTAACATTAAATATAATTGTTTGGCCAATGGCTCAGGCTTATTACTGGCTACCTCTCTCTTATAAATTCACCAGTTTTTAATAATCTGTGTATCACCACGTGGCTGTGGCTTACTGGTAATAGCCTGGCATGTTAATCCTCCAACAGCTCCATGGTGTTTCCCTGACTCTGGCTTTTTTCTCTCTCTCTGTTTGGATTTCCTGCCTTGCTTTACTCTGCTTGGTCACTGGCCAAAACAGTTTTATTCTTCCACCAATAAAAACAATGCATATCTGCAGCATATAAAAGTACATCTCACATCACCACACTAGAGGCCTACTTCCTAATGAACTTCTTTTAAAGGGCATTCTAATATCAGTACCTTTCCCCCAAACAGCGGCTCTTTCTCTTTTCTTCATTATTTCTACTAATGGATATAAATAGGATTTGTTCTACTTCCAGTTAAGTTTCATTTCTGACCATGCTGAGCAAACTTTCCAGCTCTGTCACCTGATCCTACCCAACTGCAGAGACAACATGGCCTTATGTAAGAGCGTTGAGATCAAGAGGCCAAGGTCTTACAATCCTCTTTCCTCTCTGTACCTCCTTCTCCCTCACTTCACTCTATCGGCAATATAGGCTGTTACAAATGAAGATTGGATCAGACTTCTTTTGTGCTTAGTTACTGACATGGATTGTAGACCTAATGTCAAGTACGTGTTTGAGCCTTTTATTTCTGTTGACTCAGTGAATCTTCACATAATTAATATTTTATTTATTCCCATTTTATAGATGATAAAGATGACCTACAAAAAATAAATAAATTGCAGAGGCAGATGGATCTCTGAGTTCAAAGTCAGCCTATTCTACAGAGCTCGTTCCAGGATACCCACAGCTACACAGAGAAACCCTGTGTCGAAAAACAAAAAATCAAAACCCAAAACAAAACAACAACAGAAAAAAAATTTTCCAAGATAACATTTTTACTAAGTTGTTGGGGTGAGAAATGAACCTAGATAGCCTGGCTCCAGACTTCAGCATTATAGTCATTTTCATCCAACTGAGAACAAAATTTTGCCATCTTTTGCAGGACATGGGCAATACTGCCCCTGCCCTCCTCATCTTCAAACACTCTACATCCTGAGTTCACCTGCTCCTGTCACTGTTGCTGCTATTGTTTTCTGGTATATGTCAAACTCTGCCCCATCTCATTTTCTTTTTCCTTTTACTTACTGTGTGTATGCATATGTGTGTGTGCACATGTGAGAGCATGCATACACACTGTGTAGGGTGTGCAATCATTACATGTAATAGAGCATTCATACACACTGTGTAGGGTGTGCAATCATTACATGTAATAGAGCATTCATACACACTGTGTAGGGTGTGCAATCATTACATGTAATAGAGCATTCATACACACTGTGTAGGGTGTGCAATCATTACATGTAATAGTTACAAAACAGCTTTCAAGAGTTGCTTCTCTGCTGCTCTAGGAGTCCCTATGATGGGACTCGGATCGTCAGGCTTAGCTATCTCACTGGTCCTCATTCCATTTTCTCTGCGTATAATAGACATCCTCTCATGCCCCCTCCACAGATTTGGCTACTTAAATGTTACCATTTGAGTGTTCCACCCTGACCTCATCTTAGTAAATATCCCACCCCTAGATGGAATGTCTTATGTGAAAGTAGCCTCTCCGTTTCATTAAAACTCTTTACTCAGTATTGCTAGACTGTGGGATTTTAAAGACAAACGGAAGATATGAATGATTGACTCAACTAGCACCTAGTATTCTATTTGGGACAGTGTCACCCCTTCAACCAGTGACCTCTTCTCTCATTCATTGATCCAAAAAAGGCTAACACTCTGTCTGAGCCCCACACTGTGTCTATCTGCCCTTGGTCCTCCAAAACCTCTGTGGCTAATTTTGATCAGCTAGTAAGTAGCCAGTTCTGCCTTCTGATTCAAAGCAAATTGTATTGTCAGTCTTGGGAGCCATCAAAACATCCCACAAAAGTTGTTTGTTTGTTTTCTATTTTTGTTTTGTTTTGCTTTTTGGTTTTTGTTTATTTTGGTTTGATTGAATTTGTTTTTTTTTAATTTTGTTTTGTGTTTTCTTGCTGGGAAGGTTACAAGGGCAGAGGGCAAATGTGTGGAAGAGGATATGGGTGAGATCGGAAAGTATGATATGAAGTCTGCAAAGAATCAATAATTTTTTTAAAGGTTAAAGCTGTTTTGTGGAGAAAAAAAGGGTTTCAGAAAGTTCAACACTCACGTTTCCTTGCATTCTTTTTTTCAAAAAAACCATCCAAACTTTTCTGATAATTGTAATTAACTACATTCCGATATTTACTTAAGATTCTATAAGTTGTCATTCATTACAAGAGAGTTAGAGCTAGGAATTTTGTTTTTCTTCTAAAATGTATCATGCCTAGCACATATGGTCTGATATCACTACATCTTTGAGAAGACAAACCAGGCAGATTGATTACCTTTTAGAAATTATGTATTTTATGACACAATATGGACTGTTTTGATTAACCATTAGCACAGAATAAAAATTCACTTGACACATGCACTTTTGCCTAAGGACACCCTAAGGATAACATTTGTGTTATCAATTTTCTCATTTTTAACCGAGTGCAAAAGTGCCTATGGTTTATGTTATGGTTATGGTTTGGAAAGAGCTCGACTTACGAGTAGAAAAAAACAATATTCTACAATTTTGATTCATAATATTGTGCTGTTTATATTTCTATTTTAAAAATTATATATATATCACTTCCCCCAAGGCTCAGGGAGCTTCTGGAAGAGGGGGCAGAAAAATCGTAACAGCTAGAGGTGGTGGATAACTTCCAGAAAACAGTGTTTTTCTGACACAGCAGAGGCAGCTGCACATATGAGCTCAGCAGCCTTCATGAACCAGACATAATCCCGGGCATTTGGTAGCTGCTGGAAAAGGCAGAGTCAGTATTTGTTAATGGTGTACCACACTCCAAAGCAGAACCCATTTTCCAGAGTATTTGGGCAGCACCAATTAGAATCAGTAGGATTTTTAAAAAAATAAATAAAAAAGAAGACTTGAAGTTGGGTGTTTTTAAAGGTGAGATAGATGGGGCGCATATGGGAGTGGTTGGGTTGGAGTGGTTAATATGATCAAAATACATTGTATAAGGATTTTAAAAAATAATAAAAATACTATTTGAAAGGTAAAAATAAATTTTAACAGGATGAATACTATAAAAATAAACTAAATTAGGATGTAAAATATATAATATTTACTCATTATACATTAAATACTGAATTGATATCTACAATTGACAAAGAATTACAAAAATTAAAATTATTAAATCATTAATTGGGTTAGTGAACTGAATGGATAGTTCTCAAAAGAATAAAAATAAATGACCAAGCAATTTTTGAAAATGTGCTTAGCATCCTTAGGCACAAAGCAAATGCAATTTAAAATTGCTTTGAGATTCCATTTCATCCTGATTATATTAGCTATCACAAGAAAAAACTGTCAACAAATACTAGTGAGTATATGGAGAAGGACGTCCATCCTCTATTAATGTTAACATGAAGGATCCTTTAAAAACCAAAATTAGAACTACCATAGAAGCCAGTACCCACTGTTGGTTGTATACCCAAACAACCCATGTTGTACTACACAGATATTGTCTCATCCATGTTTATTTCTAAGAAATGGAATCAGGCTAGAAAACCATCAATTAACTAATTGAAATAAAAATATGATATATATACACAAAGAAAATTTATTACAGAGAAATTTACTGTGAAGAAAAATGAAACCATGACATTTTCAGGAACTGGAGATCATATGGTTGACCAAACTGAGCCAGAACCAGCAAGGTAAATACCATACATTTTCTCTCATAAACAAAATCTAGGTTTGAATTTGTGTGTGCTTGTCAAGAATGTAGAAAAGAGACCATACAAGGGGAGAAAGAGCTTAAGTGGGAACATAACGGAAAAGCAACAGCAGTGGAATTCATGTGACATGAAAGAGAAAGGACACTGCTTTTGGGAAGAGTGGGAAACAGCAAGAGAG
Organism: Microtus pennsylvanicus; assembly: GCF_037038515.1. NCBI lineage: Eukaryota > Metazoa > Chordata > Mammalia > Rodentia > Cricetidae > Microtus > Microtus pennsylvanicus. The sequence continues at coordinate 142,714,002 of NC_134601.1, forward strand.
GAGAATAGGGAATGAGGAGACTGGTGAATGGAAACTGTGTGGTGTGTGTGTGTGTGTGTGTGCGCGCGCGTGTGTGTGTGTGCAAATGCAAGAATGAAACCCTTACTTTGAATGTTAACTGTGAAAATTAACTTAAGCATTCTATGGTGGAATTTTCTACAGGCACCCAGCCTTTTCACATGGCTGAATCTTGCAAAAAGCTTATCTTTTCCCAGACTCTGCTCACCTCACCCCAGAACTAACCACCCAGATACTAACCACTCCATGTAGCCAGACCTAGCAAAATTCTTGATCGCCTCATCCCTGCCCTCTGAAGACGCACCAAAGATGACCAAATAACTCTACCTCAGAACTCCATCTCAGTGAGCTAAAAATGTATCAAAAGATACAACCAACAATGGCTCTCCAGATGCCTGGGTCCTTTCACAACAACACAAGTAATATACCCCCCAAAAAGAGAATATGCCACCACCCAAATTATCAACCCCATAAAAATTGTCCCCAATGAGAACAGGGAATTCAAAAGTATGGTTTTAAATTTGTTCAAAGAGTTCAGAAGGAAAACAAACATATGAATAAACTTAAAGACGACAGGAATAAACATCTGACTGACATCTAAGAAAACACAAACAAATGACTGAATGAAATAGTAAGGACAATTCGGGGTTTGCAAATTAAATTCAATAAAGCAAAATGTTTTAAAAAACTGAACTGATGGTAAAAGTGAAGCTTGCAATGGTCTAATAAATAGTTCACTGTGACGTGTCAGCAAAAGAATGCAACACAGAAGACAGGATTCAGGATTTGAGGACAAGTAGAAGAATGGCACCATTTTAGTTTGAAGTTTTTCTAAAGCTGAAGAATAGAATATGCAGGAATTATGAGACATCAAGAAAACACCAAATCTATAAATAATTGGTGTAGAAGGTGGAGAATAATCCCAGACCAATGTCATGGAAAATATTTTCAATAAAATCATAGAAATTTCTCCAAAGCTAGGGGAAAAGATGCCAGTGCAGTTAGAAGAGACTCATAGAATACTTAATAGGAAGACCCAGGGAAAAAACCCAAACCATATTGTAACTAAAAATTATACTAAATATGAGGAACAAAGAGTATTGAGAGCTGCAAGAGAGAAGGCCCACATTGTGTGCAAAGTTTGGCCATCAGGCACATATACAGATCATTAGACATGGATTAATTTACATGTAGAACAAGCCAGTAAGAAGCCTGAGCCATTGGCCAAACAACTATAATTGATATTAAGCCTCTGAATGATTATTTTATAAGTGGCTGTGAGGACCTGTGGGTGGGCAGAAACTGGTCCAGTGGGACTGGGCAAGTCAGAAAAAAGTCTCCAACTACAGCTTGTAGCAACATGTTTCAAACTCTGAAGCAACACAGACGCCAATCCAAACTACTTTATCCAACAAAACTCTCTGGCATAATTGAAGAAGAAAGAAAATGTTTCTGTGACAACTATAAGGTAAAAAAAATTATGATCACCAAGTCTTCCCTATAGAAAAAGAAAAATTACTTTGAACTAAAGAGAAAGATTAGAACACCCAGGAGTCTATTGGGAAAATGTATATGATAGCTACTATGTAGAATTAAAACAACAAAAAAAGACAAACACCAAAACTTGACAAAAAAATCAATAAAATGACAGCAGTCAATATGCCTCTCAATACTAATTCTGCATATTGACCTTAATTGTCGAATCAAAAGTCACATGCTAGCTGATTAGAATAGAAACTAGAATCCATCATTTTGCTATTTACATGAAACACACTTTACCTTCAAGTATACTTACTACCTTAGAATGAAAGGATGGAAGAAGTATCCAAGCAAATGGGACCAGAAACAAGCGCACAATGCTATTCTAATAGCTGATTATATAAACTTCAAGTAACAATTAATTAGAAGATCACTTACTTGATCAAGGAAAGGGTACACCAAGACATTACAATTCTAAGCATATACATATCAAACAAGACTCAGTCTTTTTAAAAATAGATGGGCTCGAAAAACCAAAAAAAAAATAGATGGTTTTGGTCATTAAACATAGATTTACCCCCACACAATATAGAAGGTAACTTAACCCATTTTCACCAATGAGCAGGTCACCAGACAAAATCAACAGGTAAGCATTGGAGCTAAAAAGCATCATAGATCAAAGGTATCCAACAGATAGTTACAGAATATTCCACCCAAACACTATAGAATACACATTCTTCTAAGCAGCCTATGGAAATGTTTTTTAAAATAGATCACTTACTGAGACTCCAAGCAAATCTCAATAAGTTTAGAAAAATAGAAATAATTCTATATATTTTGAAAATGAAATAAAACATGAAATTAATAACAAAAAAGTCCAAAAAATACAGACATTCATGGATATTAAATAACATGTCATTGAATGATAAATGGTTCAATGAAGAAATCAAGAAGGAAATTAAATACCTCTTGTAATTAAATGAAAACAAAACAAAAATGCAGTATGTCAAGATCTATGGAATACAACAAATCAGTACTAAGAGGGAAATATGTAGCTGTAAGTGCCTACATCACAAAGTCAGAAAAACTGCAACCTAGAGTATCCAGGAGCAGGCAACTCATGCTTTGTTAATGGAGGAACTAGCTAGCTAGCGTGTGTGTGTGTTTGTGTGTGTGTGTGTGTGTGTGTGTTAAGCTCTGTTCATTTGAGAACTCACCATCAGGCACTGCCTGCTGCCCCTGAGTGTCTTCTGCTGCTGGGCCTGCTGATTTCATTCCTGAAATATCTATTGAAATAGAAATGAACTGAACTATTGGCATTCATGACCATTGTGGTCTGCACCAAAAGTATCATTAAAGAAAGAAAAGAAGATACTACTAGACTTTTAAATGCTAATTAACCCAATTAAAAAATGGGGCACTGATCTGAACAGAGAATTCTCAACAGAAGAAATTCAAATGGCCAAAAGACACTTAAGGTCATACTCAAACTCTTAGCGATCAGGGAAATGCAAATCAAAACAACTTTGAGATACCATCTTACACCTGTCAGAATTGCTAGAATCAAAAACATCAGTGATAGCCTTTGCTGGAGAGGATGTGGAGTAAGAGGAACACTCATCCATTGCTGGTGGGATGCAAACTTGTGCAACCACTTTGGAAAGGAGTGTGGCGGTTTCTCAGAAAATTCAGGATCAACCTACCCCAGGATCCAGCAATACCACTCTTGGGAATATACCCAAGAGATGCTCTATCATACTACAAAAGCATTTGTTCAACTATGTTCATAGCAGCATTATTTGTTATAGCCAGAACCTGGAAACAACCTAGATGCCCCTCAACGGAAGAATGGATAAAGAAAGTGTGGAATATGTACACATTAGAGTACTATTCAGCGGTAAAAACAATGACATCTTGAATTTTGCATGCAAATGGATGGAAATAGAAAACACTATCCTGAGTGAGGTAACCCAGACCCAAAAAGATGAATATGGTATGTACTCACTCATAAGTGGATTCTAGCCATAAATAAAAGGCATTGAGCCTATAATATGAGATCCTAGAGAAGCTAAATAAGAAGGTGATCCCAAAGAAAAACATAAAGTTATCCTCCTGATATTGGAAGGAGACAAGATTGCCAGGCAAAAATTGGAAACTTGGGGGTAATGGGAAATGGGGAGAAAAAAGTGAGAAGGGGAGGATGGGGAGAGCTTGGGGGAATGGGACAGTTGGGATGGAGACAGGGTGGATATGGGAGTAGGGAAGTATATACCTTAATTAAGGGAGCCATTTTAGAGTCGGCGAGACACATGACTCTAGAGGTGTTCCCAGGTGTCCATGGAGATGTCCCCAGCTAGATCTTTGGGCAGCTGAGAAGAGGGAGCCTGAAATGGCCCTATCCTATAGCCATACTGATGAATATCTTGCATATCACCATAGAAACTTCATCTGGCGATGGATGAAGCTAGATACAGAGACCCACATTGGAACACTGGACTGAGCTCCTAAGATCCAAATGAGGAGCAGAAGGAGGGAGAACATAAGCAAGGAAGTTAGGACCGCGAGGGTTGCGCCCACGCACAGAGACTGTGGGGCTGATCTAATAATGGGAGCTCACGAAGGCCAGCTGGATGATGGAGCATGTGATCAAACCGGACTCCCTGAATGTGGCTGATAAGGAGGGCTGACTGAGAAGCCAAGGACAATGGCACTGGGTTTTGATTCTACTGCATGTAATGACTTTGTGGGAGCCTAGTCTGTTTGGATGCTCACCTTCCTAGTCCTGGATGGAGCGGGGAGGACCTTGGACTTCCCATAGGGCAGGGAACCCTGGCTGCTCTTTGGACTGGATAGGGAGGTAAAGGGGGATGGGGGGAGCGGGAGGAAAATGGGAGGAGGGGAGGAGGTGGAAATTTTTAATTAAATTATAAAAATAAATTAATAAATTAAAAAAGAAAGAAAAGAAGAAAGTTTTTGAAAGACAGATGAGTATCTGTTGGCCAGGTTCAAAGATGATATGTAAAATACAAGGCCATGTTATTTGGTATTGATTATGTGTTTAATACAAAAGGAGGTAAAGATGAGCCTAGATTCTATGATGAAACCCAAAAGAATACTGGCATCTGGTCAGTCTCAGGGACAACACAAGCAAAGTATCTCAATCAGCAATCCCCTGTGTGGGCATAAAATTTACTGATCACCTGCAGACCCCAAAGCCAATTCTCTTGATATCTTTAAAACAAGTGCCCTTGTCCTAACAATGCCCTTTCCAGGACTAGGTAGTATTCCAGTCACATCCACCTTGGGCAAGACCGTGGACATCAGTTGTCTTCAATTACCTATTTCCATGATTTCAGGATCCACAAGAAGTGGTTTTCCTTCAGAACTAGAACAGTTGTTTGTTTTTGGTACAAGCCTAGCTACACAAGTTTGGAATAAGTCTTTCTCCCTTGCAGCCTCAACGTCCCCTCCAGCCACTGTTCCACTACACCCATGACATTGAACATTTGGTAATCCATATTTCTTGGAAATATTTTTCAGAGTAACATTTTCATGACACATCCTTCCATGTCTACCCAGTCCTCTCCTGTACTGTTCTCTGCTCTGACAATGCCCCCTCAACTACCTCACAGAAATGGCCTTCCAAAGGAAATTCCCAGTGATGCTTTTACCACCTCAGACTCACTTGGAGATAAAGAATTCAAGGAAGTGAAAGGAGTGTTTAAGGAAGGAAGCCACCTGTTGTACCCTCACAGAAGAGAGAGCCACTTCCCATTAGGACTTTAAGTGCTTTTTTAAGTTATTTCAACAGCAAAATTGTCATTCTGCAGGCTCATTTGGACCATGATAATTTTGATGCCAAACAACTGCTGAACAAAATCAATGAAACACACACACACACACACACACACACACACACACACACACACACACAACGCCCTCGCAGACAAGGTGTTCTTACTAAGTCTACTGACAATACATTTGAGAACTGTTTATCTAAAGGATGCTTCAGTTTGTCACAACCTTATATGGTTCCTGATTTTTCTGAATCTTCTGATGTAAACAGGAGTTCCTTTGACAATCTTTTTTCCTAGCTTCTGAACTTGCAGTGCTGACTCTCCAGAGGAACAAAAGGCTGGCCTTAGTACTTGAGGATAAAGCTAATAGGCAGACAAATGCTGACCTCCGCTCATGTTCCAGCCTTGACATACTCTGTTACCCTTTGTCATTGTCTTCTTTGCTTGTATAAAGTCTTTCACTCCTTTCATGGTCTTTCTAAGCTAAAGCTAAACTGAATCTATGTCATTATATAAATTAAGCAACTAAACTATCTAACTAAAATATAAATGAAGTAACTTCCCTACCAAATCCGTGCATGTTGTATCCCTAGAACCTTTCAAAACACTTCTTTTTCTATTCTCTAGCTGGGAGGTATGAACACATTAGCCCATCATATAATACTACTTTGAGTAAATACTCAAATCTTTACAGATCAAAGTCAGTTGACATTCCTAGTGTACAAAACATAAAGATTCTATTAACAGTATGGCAAGGCACCGTATTTAAAGATACCTTCCTTCAGATCACCATTTAGGCTTTAAAATAAAATGGAAGCAAGACTAACTTCTTAAAAACTTTGGAGTCTAATATACCTGAGTATTTCTACTAATAGGATCATTTTCCAATCCTGACACAAGAGGTACTTACAGTTGCCTAGAAGAGAAATATTTTGCAGCTTTTCGAGTCTGGTGACCTTATGGCCTGTTGGAGGCCCTGTGGGTCCAACACAGATTCCCTAACTGGACTGGAACGGAGTCGCGAGAAATAATCAGACACAGCTTACACGGTCATCATGAAAGGGCAAGATCTCTCTCCGAAGATCTCCCATGTTTATTCTCTAAACAGCTTATATGTCATCACATCAATTGAGCAGGAAATACATTAGGCTGTTTCCTAGGTAACCAGGTGAATGGGCTTTTAGTCATGCCCTCATCTACCTGTATGCTAGCAGTCAGGTAGGCCATGAATTAGCATCTCTATAAGATATCCTCCAAATTACAAAGGGAGGAAGCACCAAAACTCCTAACTCTTAAGTCATCAGCTTCAGCCAACACCTCTTCTCAGGTGATCTACATTTATAACAAAAGAAACTAGGAGCAGCACATCCTGGCTATTCTTAAACAGAGACAGCTTGTCTGCAGAGTTACGTGACCACCTCAGACCGGGCTTATGGCTCTTGTGCCATACAGAAATATTGGCCTACAGTGGCCTGAATTTTCCTAGATGATCCTAATTTCATTTCATGTAATTTTTCTCAAGAAATATAATTATTATATGCATAACTGAAAAAAAATCAGAAAAGGCCGAAATTAATGTTATGATGCACCTCAAGAGTTTGAAGAATATGGAAGAAAATAAACCCAAGAGCAGTAGATAGAAAGAAACAATAAAAAAGGACAAAAATTAATAAAATGGAAACTAAAAAAATCAGTGAAAAAGAGAATTAGTACTTTGAAAAGATAAACAAGATTGACAGACTCGTGGCCAAATTAAGCAAAAGAAAAAGAGAAGGACCTATTAATAAAGCTATAGATGCACAGAGAGACATCATATGAATCTAAAAGAAAAGGATGACTTTCTAGATACATATGAGGCACAAAAGTTAAAACAAGAACTACAATAAAGTATAAATTTATAGATGTATGTAACTTACCAAAATTTGATCAATATTAGGTAAATAATGTAAAAAGATCCGTTAAACAAGAAAGGAAATCAAAACAGTGATAAAGAAAAAACATCTCTAGAAAAAAAAAGAAGCCCAGTTCCAGATTGATTCACAGTACAGTTTACCAGACCTTTAAAGCTGAACTACAATGAATACTTCTCAAATTATCCCACAAAATAGAATAAAGTCAATATTACCAAACCTGATAAAAAATATAATAAAAAAAAGAAATGTAACACTTGAGAACTCTGGCTAAGGATAAGGAACACAGCAGAAGAAAGAATCTAGGAACCAGAAGATAGAAGCAGTATGAAATATCGTCTTCTAAACATGACACAGCCATTGCAATCATGATTTTACGGGAGCTGCATCTTCTTTCACAAGACTGGATGTGTCGAGAGTTAATCATGAGTAGCTATGGCTCGCTATTCTTCCTTGCTGATTTATTGGCTATTAATGGATTCTGGGTGAGTTCAATCATTCATTGTCTTTAGTTGTGTACTCATAAATGAGCTTACTAGGCTCCCCCAAACAGATATAAATTTATGGCCACACAGACATCCCCGGTTAAACTCAATAGGTCATAAAACAAAACAAAAAGGCATAAGTAACAGAAAATGACTTACAAGAGGGAAAGGAGTAGTTACACGAGTGGGAGGACAACTGGAAAAGATGGAGGCGGGTAGAGTAACCAGAATATATTATAAATATGTATGAAATCATCAAAGGATAAATTTAATGCAAATCGTAATAAAATTAGATTTAAAAAATCTAATAACAGAACATTTTGCCTGCGTTGTTTCTGAGAAGAGAAGCCAGCCAGAAGTAGCTAGATTAACTCAATATTTCATAAATTTATTTACATAGTAGATTTTATAACATTATAGTGCAGTAATTTAACATGGAAAACTAGTTGAATATAAACAAACTTAAACTTCTTGTGTGTTGTCAATTTTATTCCAAGGTCACAGGTACAACTTGATAGGTGGCTCACTTTTCTTATTTATACAAATCTCTATATTTAAGAGCTGGAGACTTTTGAGATCATCTGTGACATTACATTGATGATCTCTAAACTGATTGTGATAAGTTTGCTCATTAACACAGTAGTAAATATAAATTCTGTCCAGTAGATCTAAAGAATGGGGCAGTTGTTTGATTTCACTTTAATGAGTTTTGATCTGTAATTGATGGTATATACACCCCCTTCATGTCTTAAGTACCATAATCATTCTTTTCAGGAATGGAGTAGGTGGGCAGAATTGATGTTTGCCTATGGGGATGAATTTAAGGACACCAAGAAGCATTTCTTTTATCTTTTCCCCATGTTCTAACATTATAGATTCATATTTTTGAATGAAGACATTGATATTTACTGAAATAAAATTTATGCTCCATTGAAAAATGAGCAATAAAACTTAACTCCAAATCATGAATGTAGTGATTCTTCCTTGAGAATCAGGAAAAAAGCAGATGGGTAAAAAAAAAAAGGAGAAACTGGGGACACCCCCCAAAAGAAATAAAATGTTTATGCTTGTATGAATATATAATGTACCATGTGTGTGCAGTGCCTAAAGAAGTCATAAAATGATGTTAAAGCCCATGGAACTTGAGTTGCAGGTAGTTATGAACTGCATATGTGTGGTAGGATATGAACCCCAGTCCCTTCAAGAGAATTATGTGTTCTTAACCACTGTATCACCTTTACAATCTCAAGTGTCTTTCATTCCAATGAGATAAATCTTGGTGAGCCCTAAATAACTTCAGAATGAGCGTTGATCAGTTTTCTGTTTATGTAATCAGACTGATGAGCTTTGGAAGGTGATGTTTCATGGTAATTTGAATCTCTTTACATCAGAGAAACACATTAACTTAAATTTTAAAATCTCAGTAGTTTCTATCCTCGGGGCCTTCTCATCACATCTTGCAGAAGGATTGTTGGAGGCAGAGGGATGCTTGTGCGTCCTAGCCGCCCAGCTAGCTTAGCTCTGAAATAACCACACAAAAATTATATTAATTAAATCACTGCTTGTCCTATTAACTCTAGCCTCTTCTTGGCTAAATCTCACATCCTGATTTAACCCATTTCTATATTGCCACATGGCAGTGGCTTACAGGGAAAGATTCTAACCAGCGTCTATCTCAGGTGGATGATCCGTAGCATCTCTCCAACTCTGCTTTCTTCCTCCCAGAATTCAGTTCTGTCTTCTCTGCCTACCTTAGATCTGCCCCATCAACTAGGCAGTTTCTTTATTCATTAACCAATGAAAGCAACATATAGACAGAAGGACCTCCTACACCAGAGGATAATTTACCAATTTTCTCTATACTATTTGGAGAAGCTCAGGGTCAAGGCTTGGCTTAACACAGTGTATAAACACTGAGCATCACTGTCTACACTGAGGTAGGCCCAGATATAGCAAAAAAATTCCATCATTGGTAGAATTTTCTCATTGTCCATCAGAGTAACCTTTGAATTTGCTGAGATTTTCAGAAACAAAAATATTACCCAAAATGAAACCTCAAAGGGAAACTTGATGAAAGTCTTTAAAGATGGTTAACTCACTCCCGGTCCCCCCCCCCCTCAAAAAATATCTCTTTAAGAGTCTTCTATTTCCAGTTACCTGTGAAGAAGGTTGTCCTGGTTTTGAACTGGTGTATTAGTTGCAGTTGATAGGGTTGCCATGAGGCTCTAAGTCTTAGATTTACAGAACCACTACACAGACTCACCTTGCTCTTCTGGGTTGCATTTTTTTGAAATTATGATGAAATCACTTTAATGTTCTTAGTAAGGAGATACCTCCCAAGACACTGGTAGGTAGGCTTAGTGGGAAAATAAGTGTTCAAAATAACTCTGACACCCCATATGTAGTGTTCATGCACTTTAGGCTGATAAGGATGAATAAGGGACACCCTAGGAATGGGCTGGCCCTTCTTTCAGGTGCTCTTTAGGTGTCGGGATGACAGATGTCTTTCTGCCAAGGCAGTTTTTTGAGTTAGAGGGCTGTATCCACAATACAGGCTGTTAGAACCCTGTCATCTTCCTGTGAGTATCTGCCTTCCTCTGTTGATGGAGGAAGGTCATTGGTTAAAAAAATAAAGAAATTGCTTGGCTGGCCCTCATAGGTTAGACCATAGGTGGGTGGAGTAAGCAGAACAGAATGCTGGGAGGGAGAGGAAGTGAGCTCAGACTCGACAGCTCTCCTCTCGGGGGCAGACGCCTCAGAGAGACACCATGCTCCCCTCGCCAGGCTATACGCACACGATGAAGCTCCGACCCAGGATGGACGTAGGCTAGAATCTTCCCGGTAAGCACACCTAGGGGCGCTACACAGATGATTGGAAATGGGCTAAATTAATATGTGAGAATTAGCCTAGAAGAGGCTAGATAGAAATGGGCCAAGCAGTGTTTAAATGAATACAGTTTGTGTGTTGTTATTTCGGGGCAGAAGCTAGCAGGTGGCTGAGGTGCTGGGGATGCAGCCCCGCCGCTCCTATTACTACACTCTGTTCCCTCTGTAGGCAGGCCTCCTGAGAATGCAGCTGACTCAGCTTCCACTGTGCTCCCTCCAGCTTCTCCTGCAGATGGGCTGCTGCCATGTTGTGCTGGCCAGCATTCGGGGTTAGGCCCTCCTGAATGCCCTGAAAGTCCCGTTGGGTCTGCTCAATCTTCTCCTCAGTCTGGAAGTGCTGCAGGCTGAGAGCCTGCTTGGCACTTTTGTAGGCATGATACATGTCCTTCTTACTACTCTCTGTAATGTCCACCCCAGCATCTGGGATCTCAGGTACTTGGCTTTGCAGTTTTTCATTCAGAAAGTCAAACACATTTTGAGGGGGTCGGGTGGCCTTCGGGTCTACCACCACTCCTCCGACATCTTGGAGGCCTGTTAGCCGCAGTATGGCTTCCCTTTGTCTTCTTCAGCAGTATCTCTGTGCTCTGGTCCAGTGATTTCCCTCTAGGCAACACTACAGCATGGATGGGCTCCACTCGGCCTTCTGCATGCTGGCCCAAACCTTTGCCAAACTCATAGCCCTTCCTGATGAGGAGTTTGAAGCTAATGCCTCGTGTGTATACCTCTCAACCAGCAAAGGCAGAACTGCAGGTCCCAGTGTCCACTGTGCTTGCTTCTACCACTCTGGCATAGCTGGAGTCATTTGCATCACCACTATCTGAATCGGATGACTCTGTAGCCTCAGCGCACAGAGAAGGCAGGATGCTGTCCCCCACTACCACAGTCTCCTTCAGCAGCAGTGAGTCAAACCTAAGAGTATAGTAGCCATTGTCCACATTGGTAATTCATGCTGTGAGCCAAAGGCCATCCTGATGTTTGGCCATACATGCAGAGCCGACCTGCAGTAAGCTCAGGTCTGGATCCTGGAAGGGATGCAGCTCATCCACAGAGACTACCTGCCCATGGGAAACCTCTATGAAATCTCAAACAGAATGGAGGAGATCCTGTCTCTATGAATCTTCAGACCGAATGGGAGGGCAGTCAAACAGTCAAGTCCTCAGACGGAATGCCTGGGATGCATTTTTAAATAAGATTATATATATGAATAATTGGGGTCTTCATTCCTAGCACAGAGCTGGAAACCACTTGGCATTTCCAAATTTCCAACTCGATAGAGTAAATAAGAGTGTCTTTTACAAAACTGGGGGTGGGGGGAGGTATACTCCATGTCCCCGCAGGAGCATGATGAGGCAATAAAAGGGTGTTGGACCCCAAGGAACTAGAGTTATGTGTTTTGTTAATGGCCATGTGGGTGCTAGGAAATAAACACAGTTCCTCTGCAAGAGCAGTAAGCATTCTTAACTACAGTGTCATCTCTCCCACCTCAAGATTGTCTTTTGTTCTAATGGAATGAATCTTATTGGCTCCTAAATACTTTCAAAATGGAACTTGGTCACCAGAAAAGTCCAGAGTTAATTAGAAGCTTGGACTTTTCAACTTTACCCTAAATCATGAAAAAGAGAATAAGAAGTGGATACTTTAATTATTCAATTGATTAATTATAATTAATCACCAATGGTCAGCAATTTAATAATCATGTCTACTTAATGAAGCAACTATAAAAATTCCCTAAACAGAGACCTGCCATTTTCTGAATAGAAATGGAAGAGGAGTTAATGGGGAGGTGCTGAGGGAGGTGGAGGTAGGGACTGGGAGGAGAGGAAGGAAAAAAACTGAGGTAGGGTTGCAAAATAAATAAAAAAAAATAAAAATTCCCCTAAACAAAGGTATTTGGAAAGCTGAGCTGTTGTAAACAACAGCATGCTAGAAAGGCATCTTATTTCAATGATGATTAAAGCTTCAGAGATTCATTACAGACTTCATCCTATATATCTCTTCATCTGCCTGCTCATTTGCATCCTTTAGAATAAACTATAATATAAGTATAGCACTTTCTTGAGTTCTTAGCCCTGTTCAGAATATCATGACACTTAAAAAAGAACATCATAGGAATGTCAGACTTTGCAACAAAGATAGGAGTGTGGGTACACTGTATACCCAATGCTCCAGCACTGAAATCTAAAGTAAGGATATCTACATGAGAGTTGGATCTTAAATCTCTGTAGTCTGAAGCTAGCTCTGGGCGGTTAATGTAAAAATGGAACTGAGTTGCAGGATGCCTAGTTGGTGTTGGAGAGTTAGAGAAATGGTGCTGCAGGGGAGAAAAGAGAAATATATATTATTATCAGGGAAAGAAAAAACCCTACTCACGACCCTCAAACATGCATTGTTCCCAGCATAACTCTGAGTCCTTCAAATAACTCCTGTGCAGGAGACATACAAATGTCTGCTGTTGATCAGAGAAATGGAGGGAGGCCCAAAGGCATATTTGTGCTGCTTATAGATAAGAAAACCAAGCTCTTGCTGCTCAAGCCTTGTTTCATCTAGCTCTCAGCAGCTTGCACTCATCACGTGGTCACCCACATTCAGTGAAGCCCTGGTCCCTTGAACTTTCATTTGTCAGTATTTCTTAAAACCTTTATCTCTATCCCTGATGCTACCTTGAGTGTGTTCTCCCTGAACATTGCAGACAGCCTGCAAACTGTACTTGCTCTTGTCAGTCTCCCTCCTGAATAGCAAAATGATGGTCTTCTAATGAAACAAGACTAATATTGTCATTTCTGTTTAAAATTTGCAATGGTAGACAGTGGAGATGGCTCAGGCAGCAACATGTCTGTCTCACAAATATGAGGACCTGAGTTCAGATCTTTAGCACCCATGTAAAACTAAGTATGTACACACATGTCTGTACCCCTCTGCTGGAGAGGAGACAGGTGTATAGCTTGAGTCCGTTGGTCAGTCATCTTAGCTAATTGGTGAACCCTGGGTTCAGTATAAGAACATGTCTCAGGAAATAGGATGAAGAGTGATAGAGGAAAACATCAGATGTTGATCTTAGGCCTTTGTATGCATTCATATACAAGTATATGTACACCAATACATACATGTGCATAGTCACACACACGTGCATAATCACACACACACACACACACACATCCATAACAGCATCTATTGGCCTTTAATAATGTTCATAGTCCCTAGGAGGCACAAATATTAGATTCGAAAGTTTCTGTTTATCCCTGTACTTTCAATTCCTGCTTCATTCCATATACACTTTGCCCTGCATTTCTTGCAATTTCCTGGCTAATTTTTGCACAATGTATTTGAGTTTAACATCCCTAAGTCCTGATTCACCCAGCAATTATTCTCTTCTTCCTATGTGTGAGGCACTCAATAATGAACCTACATTGATAAAGAGAACAATTCTTCATGTAGCTTATAATCCAACACTGAACAACTCAAAAGATAGTTAAACTAGGAAGAAGAATGACAAAGAGACAGGGGGAGAGAAAAGGAATATACAGACTACTCATTACTTCTTGTGTGTGCATGCTAGAGGGAAAGGACAATGTAAAATGCCATTTATCAAGCGCCTTCCACATTTTCTAGGGCTTCTCACTGCCCTGGAACTTGTGAAGTAGATTGAGATGGCTGGCCCAGGGGTTTCCACAGCACTGGGGTAATAAGTGTATCGTCACACCCAGCCTTTTATTTAAACATGAGTCTGGAGCTCAGGGGTCTGTTTACTCAGGTACCCATGATAGTACAAGGCAAGCACTTTGCTGACTGAGCTAGCTACCCAATCCTCATCATTAACCATAATTTTTTATTCAAGGCTACACGAAATGGCACTGAACTCATAGCAACCTGACAAAACTACCCATGGTCCAAAAACTGAATATACATTTTCATAGTCTTTCTATAACCAAATGATAATTAATGTTTTCCTTAACTGTCTTCTGCATGAAATCATAAACTATTTGTAGAGCATGACTAATATAATAATCATATAATAATATATAATTCTAATTATAAAATTATGACACTATTTCCATCATATCTGGCATATGGTAGAAACATACTAAACTTTTTAAATGAATAAAGCAAAGTCACTTAATTTTATTTCAACATCTAAGCTATTGTAAACAGAACATATTATTTTAATGAGTTATAAAAGTTCTCTTTGCAGCCATAATTTGTATTAACTCTCCTTGACTGTAACTTTGGTGTGTTCTTATAAGGAACATAGGCAGTTATCACTTTTCATGATTTCTAGGAAAAGAGCATTCTAAATAATCCTTTCATAACAATCGAGAGGTCCGTGTGTGGGCACTAAGATTAGGGAGGGATGCTTTTAGTATATGAATGAAGGAAGAAAAAAAGAAGTAAGAGGGAAAGGACATAAAGGACAAGCCACACTGGGTGGAGAAATCTGTGCTGAGAGCTGAACGAACTTGGCAGAACCTTCCGAGCAAGCTGACACTGAATGGCTACTTTCGTTTCAAGTGTGCACATGCCTCTGGAACTCCCTGAAACGTTTTCTGGAAGGAACCCCACCTACATGTTCTGAATGAGAATTTCCTTTAAGCCTCCTGAAATTAGTCCCTTGATAATTCTATTACTCATTTCCTGGAAATGTCATTGCTGGTCTATCCTGACCTTCAGTGCCTGAAGGAATGAAGACTCATTCGATTCCTAATTCAAGAAGAATGGACAGAAATCACTCAGAAAAGTGTCACAAACCAATCTTTTCCATCATCTGACATAAATTCTTCAGTCCTTTTTTTAAAAATATTCTGGGTGAATCAGCATAAAAACAAAAGCAACCTCACAGTCAACTGTTAAATCTGTAAAGAATGTTATTTCTAGTTTCTAAAAGCTGCCCTCAGAACTGAAATCTGAAGCAATGATAATACCCTTTCTGGCCTCCCAGAGAATCAGAGCTGTAACCTGAAGTAGGCACCATCTCCACTTCCAGTGGCCTTGTGATTACCTGTTTCTTTATTTGTCTCAACAACTACAGTCTTGTTTTCTCTGTTGCTACAGGTAACAGAAGCTTACCTTCAGGGAAAATATATTTATATTACCTTTACCTGTGTATGATGACTTGGCAAGCAGAAAACCACTTTTAAGAATACACTGTCCATGATTTCTTACTCTTGCATGCCAGATTCTGATAACGCCTTTTCAGGCTGAAAGTGATTCCAGCCGGGGAATTTAAGTTCTACACATTAGCAAGCAGAAACTAGTTTGTGTTCCACCCAAAAATTCCTATACTATAAGAAACTGATAATTTACTTTGTGCTTAGATCAGGCTGTATTTTAGATACCATGTTGCAACCATACTTGTACATATTTGTAAGTAATGAAGACTCTGGCCTGAATGTTTCAGAAAATGTAGAAAAGCAAGTTCATAGTTGACCTCAGTCCAGCAATTCAATGAAAAGATGACACATACACCATCACAGTAATAAAGTGCATGTGTTATGAATGACTTTCACTTATTAACTGTCCCAAAGATAGCTGTACATGTAACTACTGAATGTCATCTTCCACACAACAGACTCATGTTACAGAAACCATAGGTACATGGATAGATTCACCAATTGCTTTACAAATGGAAGAAAATGAAGACTTTTATAACAGAGATACAACTTAACCTGTATAGTAAAAGCATTTTTTTTTTTTTTTTTTTTTAGGTTTTGAGATAGAGTCTCACTCTTTAGGCGAGCATGGAACTTGCTACATATACCAGGCTGACTTTGAACTCACAGAGTCTGCCTGACTCTGCCTTCTGGGTAGTGAAACTAAAGGCATCCACCACTATATCCACAGAGCATTAAAGCATTTTATATAAGTATAAATGTGTTGCTTATAGCAATTACTGAAGTAGTAAACCAAGAAACTAATATGGATTTTACTTATTATACAAGGATACATAGGGGCTGGGAACCTACAGTAGATTGTCACTATCTTTTCCATTCTTTCCACATCCTACCAGAACTTTTAGGATGGCTTTAACCTTACTAACAATATGTTTTCATCATGAAAGAAGTCCCCCAGCATAAATGGTTAACTGCTTACATCTAATGAAATCTAAGCATTGTGCTCCCTTCTTTCACTTCTGGAAAAGATTGCTGTCATCTATTTTCCTGCCTCGGGCAGTTCTGCAACAAATGAAGCTGTAGTCACAACTTAGCAATGTGCCTCATTTGACTTATTCGAATAGAGTTTAACTTAGCAAACTGTGCTCCCATAAATGAAAGTTTAAATATTAAGTTGTAGAGAGGATGCAGGAGAAGTCTAAGGCATAAAACCATCATGGAAATAGTAAGTTTAGTGAGACAGAATATCAGTCAATCATAACTTTGTCTAGCAAGGGTCAATATCAGAATGACGTGGGAGCTTTAACAAGTCACTTCTTGGTGGCGCACGCCTTTAATACAGGCACTTGGGAGGCAGAGGCAGGCGGAACTCTGGGAGTTCGAGGCCAGCCTGGTCTACAAGAGCTAGTTCTGGGACGGGCACCAAAGCTACAGAGAAACCCTGTCTCGAAAAACCAAAAAAAAAAAAAAAAAAACAAAAAAACAAGTCACTTCTAAAATACCAAGTTGAACAACAGTTAGAGTCTGTCACAATTTGTGAATAGGAAAAATACATAAAAACTAAATATTAGATCACAGTTTGTGAATAGGAAAAATATGTAATCACTAAATATTAGACTGGGAGAATAATGTGTTTGTCCACCTAGGCAAACACATCAACTTGGTTAGTTGTAAATTTCCAACTAGTCTTTAACTGCCAGAGTTAACTGCCCATAAATGCAGAAACGGGGAGCTTTTTTACTTCCACTCTCCAGAGCCTGCAAAAATAACAACTCCTTGATCCCAGGGCAAAAGGGATTGAGGTTTTCTTCCTTTATGTTTCAAAGTCAAGTCACTTGTCAACTAGAGCTTGGTCATGATGTAAAAATGAAGATGTGGTTTTAAGTACACATATTTTATCTGTGAGTAACTTATGAGATGTGTGTGTGTGTGTGTGTGTGTGTGTGTGTGTGTGTGTGTGTGTGTGAGCTATGAAGCTATGAAGCACTGACATATAGAAACATATCTCCCTTTCTACCCTGGGGCCTTGTTCTGGCTAACATTCTGATGTGAAAAAGCGTTTCTACGTGGATTTTCTCAGAAAACGAAAATCTGGCCAGAGGTCTGAAGTACATGGAAGAAGGAAACAATGCTAAGTCAACTGAAAGCACCAATGCTAAGTCAATTGAAAGCACCAAAATATTGCCATAGATGGGCTACAGGAAATAAGAAAGAAAATGGCTAGGAAGAAAGCTAAGTGTCAGATCACTATGGCCTTGAAAACTCTGTTATTTTTATTTGTATATCACCTGAACTCCAAACAATGAGTTACCAAACGTCTATTTAATAAAAATGCTGTACAGATTTAGGCAAATAAATTGGATATAAGTCAATTATATTCAGAGAAACCTTTCAGGAAAAACTATAACAGTCTAGGAAAAAAATTCTTGTATTTTAAGTAACATAAAAGCAGAATAAATGCAAGGAAATGTACAGATACAGGAGGAAAAATGGGATGCTTGTTGAAATATTGAGTACCAGAGATTATACATGAGTTTCTGTCATGTCCAATTTGGTGGGGCTATTTGCCTAAAAGTGAGAAGCACTGAAAGAGGGTCAGATGCTAAAGAGAAAGCACATAGCCATACTGTTAAACTTGGGCTGACTTTGAACCTCATTTGTTAAGTAGACCATTGGATATGATGTACGATTTTTAATAATTCATGGGTATATTTTGCCCATAGACCTCAAGATTTATACAAAATATTCAAATTTCAAGAAAGATGCAGCCGTGATTTTGTGATGTGGAATGGGATAATTTATAATGAACACCTCCCATCAAGCCCCACCAAACAATAGTAGACATGGAATTAAGTTCCCAATATGTGCCTTTTAGGGACACATTTAACTATTGAAGATATAATCACTAAAATTGACTAATGCTTAGACTACTAATTTTAAAATTCTCACAAGAGAAGATACAAGAAAAACTGTTTTTCAGGTTTCTTCAATCAGCACAAAAGACAAATGCACAAGCATAACAAATTCCAGGAAGAAGCTCTCCACATCCTTTGCCAAGAACATGTGAAGTATTATATAAAAAGGAAAATTGTAGGACAATCTTATTAATACAGATGCCAGATAAGACATTATTAGATCTCACATTGTGATATACAATAAATACCGTGTAGCATGATTAAGGTGAATCTATTACGACAATGAACAGTTGGTTTAAACAGAAAATCTAAAAAATTTTCATATTAACATATAAACTCTTTTATGATGATCAAATATATAAGGAATCATCTAAATGCATGGGGGAAATTATTCAGTAGAACCTAAAACCCATTCCTAATTTTAAAAGTACTGAAGTAGGAACATGAAAAAGCTTAATTAATCTAATGACAGGCATTTCTAAGAAGTCATAATAAACTTAATATATAATGTTAGAGTATTGAAAACAGAGTATCAAAGACAGGAGAAAGATAGGGATCCTGTTACTAGCCATTTTGTATTCAGAATTTCCCTAATCAACAAAGCAAGAAAAAATTAAAGATATAGGGACTTTAAAAGAAGAAAATCATTGTTAGTCTGAGATGATATTATATCCCCTCTAGAAACTATAATTCTTAGGATTTATAAATCATTTTGCAGGTTCTAACTTGTAAATTTAGAATTTAAAATTCATATTATATAAATTTTTCTCGAAATTAAACACAGACTTAAATGTAAAACACAAAATTTCTAGAAGAAAAGAGAAAATCTACGAAAATCTACAAGACACTGAGTTTGGGAGTAAGTTTTAGATAATGATATCAAAACCATTATCCACAGAAGAAACTAAATAAATCAGTAAATGAGATGTTTTCAAAAGTAAAAGCATTATCTTTGTGAAGCACACATGGAGATAATAAGAAGAAAAGCTAGACAGGAAAAGTATTTCTAAATCACATAGGTCATAAATAGCTTGAAATATGTGAAGAACTTATACAACTTGCCCATAAGGCAAGGCAGCAGAGCTCACCCTGATGATGACGACAAGGGAGAGATGGCAGATTGACTCACTCTGCAACTCCCAGGCCCAGACCAGGATTATGAGTTGGAATACGCCAATATTCACCCCATCTGTGATCTGCTGGAGCACGTGAAGGAATCAGTTCTGCAGATTGCAAGATTTCCACAACACAGGGCAACAACAGAATAACCAAAAGGAGTTCCAGTGAGGGACCAGTATTGATAGTGGAGCAGAAACCAGAGATCTTGAACCAGACCAGTGAAGACTTGCAAGTAAAGCCATATAGAAAAAAGGGTTTATTATGTCACACTACAGCCTCCATGACAAGATCTTTCCCTTTTTTTCTCTGAAATTTTATTGGGGGGGGGGTTACAAGAGAAGAGGCCAGACATGCAGGGAAAGGAAATAAATCAGATCGAGATGCATGATGTGAAAGACACAATAAATAAAAAGAAAGTTATAGAGATTGAGTCCAGTGACACTGGCAGACCAGGACCAAGCCAGTGACCTGGGATAGAGCAGACCTGAAACAGAAAACTCCACAGTAACAGGTACAAGGGATCAACCACTGAGTGAATAAGCCAAGCCAGAGACCTCTGAGGGTCTGGATGTGAATCTGGGACCTTCAAGGGAGTAGACCTAAGCCGGGACCCCTGTGGGTCTGGGCATGAGTCTAGGATCTCCAAGGAACTAGGCCTGAGCCAGGTCCTCTGCGGGTCTTGGTGGGAATCTGGGACCTCTGAGAATTACACCTGACTTTTCATTGGAGACAATGAAAGCCATAAGGTAGTGGTCAAGTGTTATGCAGACATTAAGAGACCATGGATTCCAGACCAGACTACTATATCCAGCAAAACTTTCAAACATCATAGAAGGACAAAACAAGATATTCCATCACAAAACCAGATTTAACCAATACCTAGCCACAAACCCAGCCTTACGCAAAATACTAGAAGGAAAACTCCAACACAAGGAAGTTGACTACATCAATAAATAAATAAATAAATACAGATAATTGATGGAGGAAAAATGCATTTACAATTACCCTGATACCCAAACCACAGAAAGATATTAATTACTAAGAAAGAGAATTACAGACCAATCTCACTCATGAGCATTGATGTAGAAATACTAAAGAAAATACTGTCAAATCAAATCCAAGAACACATCAGAACCATCATCCACCATGATCAAGTCAGCTTCAGCCCAGAGATGCAGGGATAGTTCAACATATGAAAATCTCTCAACATAATCCACCATACAAACAAACTGAAAAACAAAAACCACATGATCATCTCATTAGATGCCAAAAAAGCTTTCAACAAAATACAACATCCCTTCATGATAAAGGTCTTGGAGAGAGCAGGGATACAAAGAACATACCTAAACATAATAAAGACAATATACAGCAAGCCAACAGCCATATTAAACTAAATGGAGAGAAACGCCCAGCGATCCCACTGAAATCAAGAACAAGACAAGGTTGTCCATTCTCTCCATATCTATTTAATATAGTTCTTGAGGTCCTAGCCAGAGCAATAAGACAACAAAAGGAAAACAAGGGGATACAATTTGGAAAAGAAGAAGTCGAACTCTCACTATTTGCTGATGATATGATAGTTTACATACGCGACCCCAAGAATTTTTCCAAGGAACTTCTATAACTCATAAACACTTTCAATAATGTAACAGAATACAAGATTAACTCAAAAAAATTCAGTAGCTCTCTTGTTCCCAGATGATAAAAGAGCTGGGAAAGAAATCAGAGAAGCATCACCCTTCACAATAGCCACAAATAACATAAAATATCTCAGAGTAACTCTAACCAGTCAAACAATAAAAGACTTGTATGGCTAGAACTTTAAATCTTTGAAGAAATAAAATTAAGAAGACACCAGAAAGTGCAAGGATTTCCCATGCTCTTGGGTAGGTAGAATTAACATAGTTAATAATGGCAATCTTAACAAAAGCAATCTACAGATTCAATGCAAATTGCCCATCAAAATCCCAGCAAAATTCTTCACAGAACTTGAAAGAATGGTACTCAACTTCATATGGAAAAGCAAAAAACACAAGATAGCCCAAACAATCCTATACAATAAAAGAACTTCTGGAGGTGTCACAACCCTGACTTCAAACTCTACTGTAGAGCTACAGTACTAAAAACAGTCTGGTATTGACATAGGAACAGACAGGAGGATGAATGGAACCGAATTGAAGACCTGGATATTAATCCACATACTTATGAACACCTGGTTTTTGAAAAAGAACCAAAAAATTTCAAATGGAAAAAAAGCATATTTAACAAATGGTGCTGGCATAACTGGATATCAACATGTAAAAGAATGAAAATAGACCCATATCTATCACCATGCACAAAACTCAAATCCAAATGAATCAAAAACCTCAACATAAAGCCAGCCACACTGAACTTTATAGAAGAGAAAGTGGGAAGTACACTTGAACACATTTGCGCAGGAGACCGCTTCCTAAATAGAACCCTAGCAGCACAGACCCCGAGATAAACAATTAATAAATGGGACTTCCTGAAACTGAAAAGCTTCTGTAAAGCAAAGGACACAGTCAACAAGGCAACAGCCCCACATCAGACAGAGGTCTGATCTCCTAAATATACACAGAACTCAAGAAATTGGTTATCAAAAGAACAAATAATCCTACAAAAAATGGAGTACAGACCTAAACAAAAAACTCTCAACAGAGGAATCTAAAATGGCTGAAAGACAGTTAAGGAAATGTTCAACATCCTTAGTCATCAGAGAAATGCAAATCAAAACAACTCTGAGATTCCATCTTACACCTGTAAGAACAGCCAAGATCAAAATCACTGATGACAACTTATACTGGAGAGGTTGTGGGGAAAAGGGAACACTTCTGCATTGCTGGTGGGAGTGCAAGCTGATACAGCCTCTTTGGATGCCAGTGTGGTGATTTCTCAGAAAATTAGGAAACAACCTTCATCAAGACTCAGTAATACCACTTTTGGGTATATAGCCAAAGGATGCTCAATTGTGCCACAAGGGCTCAACTATATTTATAGCAGTATTGTTTGTCATAGCCAAAGCCTGGAAACAACCTAAATGCCCCTCAACTGAAGAATGGATAAGGAGAATGTGGTACATTTACACAATAGAGTACTACACAGCAGAAAAAAAAATAATGACATCTTGAATTTCGCAGGAAAATGGATGGAGCTAGAAAGCATTGTTTTGAGTGAGATAACCCAGACACAGAAAGACAATTATCACAGTATTCACACATAAGTGGTTTTTAAACACAAAGCAAAGAAAAGCAGCCTACAGTTCACAATCCCATAGAATTTAGACAACAATGAGGACACTAAGATCTAATCTACATGGGAAGTAGAAAAAGACAAGATCTCCTGAGTAAAATGGGAGCATGGGGACTTTGGGGGAGGGCTGGAAGGGAGGGGAGAGGCAAGGAGGGGAGCAGAGAAAAATGTAGAGCTCAAAAAAATCAATAAAAATACAAAAGAAAGAAGAAAATAAGGCAAGGCAAAACAAACAAAAAAAAAGTTAAAAAGAAAAAAGCCCATCCAGTTTTTCTAATGCAAAAAAGATTAGAACAGACACTTCACCAAATGAAAATATGTGGGTGGCAAATAAGCATATGGAAAGATGTTCAAAATCATTAGCCATTACAAAAATCCAAATTGCACTTGATCCCAATCAGACACTCAAGAGCAATCAGGAGCTGCATAAAAGAACTCAGAGTGGGGAGCTAAGGGTATTGGAAGCAATCTGTATGGCATACTGGAGGTAAGTACATGCCTCTGTGTTTGTGAAAACTCACAGAACTCTGTACCATTAAGAAAGAATTTTATTACATGTGAATTTTAAAAGTCAATCAAAATATCTGGGAAATACAGGATGCAATTCAAAGTGTGACAAACAGATGAAAGTATGTTGCAAATGTGTGATATAACCTCATTTCACAAACGGAAAACAGTTGAGTTAGGTAGTCTTGGAAAACAGTCCTCTGACTCAAAACTATAAATCTAAAAAACAAAAAAAGAAAAATCTATAAATAATTATTGTCCTGTGCTTGAGAAGCTTGTGTCTCCGAAGGGTAAAGACAGGCGGTACTGAGACTGCTTTGCATGGATACTGGAGCTGCACAAATACCCAAGTACGGAATGCACAATGAAAGCCTCATTCAACACTGTCAAAATCAGATAGGAGATAATACCATGAACTTTTTCTTCAAAGATTTCAGAATATAGACATGCTGATGAGAGAAAGGAAGAACAAAAGGAAGGAAGGAAGAAGGAAAGAAGGAAGGAAGGAAGGAAGGAAGGAAGGAAGGAAGGAAGGAAGGAAGGAAGGAAGGAAGGAAGGGAAGGAAGACTAATGCAGGAAGATTACAAGTTCAAAGCCAACCTAGACAGTTCAGCTGAAACAAAAACTAAAAACAGGGTTGGAGATAGATGTATTTCAAAATCACTACTAATACACAGAAAATACAGAAGTGTACATTATATATTTATAATGATTTTGTTCCATTCAACTTAATAAAAGTATAAATTCCTAAATGCATAAATACAACATGGTTAGTCTGTATAATGTTCCTTGTGTTGATATGTTTTCAAGGTTGAACATGTGGTATTGGAGATCCAACCATTGTGCTCATCCCTGGGGAAGGCTATTTCTCTAACTCTCTGCATGTCTTAGTTGCCTGGAGTTCTTTGGGTAGGTTGAGGCTGCATGGACTTTCCCCTTCCACATTGGAACAATAGAATTGTTCTCATTCTTGTTCAGCTCCTATTTGGGAAGCCATGATGCTGAGTCTTACGGGCTTGGCTTCTGACATTCCCAAGAGATAGTCTCACAGCACAATCTCTGATCCGCTGGCTCTTCCAGTCTTTCCACTCCTTCTGTAACAATTTTTGAACCTTGTGTGTAGGAGTTGTATTATAGATGTGTTCTTTGTGCACTGGGCTCCACAACTCTACATTTTATTGATTGTAGTTTTCGGTAATGGTCTCCATCTGTTACAAAGACAAGTTTCCTTGATGAGAGATGGGGACTATACTTATCTGTGGGTATAAGGACAAATATTTACAGTGTAGTTGGGAAATATTCTAGTTTAGCAAATTGGCAGTTGTAAATTCTTCTCCAAGATCCAGGATTTCACCAGCCCTAGGCAGTTGGCTAGGTTTCCAGTACAAGGCATAATCTCCCACTTTTTTGGTTTGATTTTCTTTTTTGAGACTTTTGGTTGTTTCCATTGTTTGGAAGCTTACATGGCACTTTCTGGTACCATGAAAACTATGGTTTCCCCTTAGTTTCAGTTCACGGGCCTCTAGACCCTTTGTCTGAGTGTTATATCCTTTTGGCTTTTTGGAAGGGCACACCAACCAGCTCTCAAATAAATCACACACAAAGGCTAATTCTTAGTTATGAATGCCCAGCCTTAGCTTGGTTTGTTTCTTGCCATATTTCCTTAGATTAAATTATTCTGACATCTTTTGTCGCTAGGCTTTTTTTCTTTCTCTATTTCTATATACCTTTCTTTGCTTCATTCTCCATGGCTTGCTGTATAGCTGGGTGGCTGGCCCTTAATATCCTTCCTCTCCTTGTTCTCTCCTTGCTCGTCTTCCTCGGTTCTTCTTCTATTTATTCTCTCTGCAAGCCTGTTCCACCTATCCTTGCCCCTGCCTTGCTATTGGCCATTCAGCTCTTTATTAGGACCATCGGGTGTTTTAGACAGGCACAGTAACACAGTTTCACAGAGTTAAACAAATGCAGCATAAACAAAAGTCACAGACCTGAAAACAATATTCCCCAACACTGAAGTACATGCTGTCTTCAACAATGAGAACTTACTTTCCATCTTTGGGGAGGCAGGCAGGGCACTAGCAGTAACCTTCCTTTAGTACTTTAGGAGGCTCTTGGACAATTTTTACTAGCAATTGAAAAGAGTGCGTCTTCTGTCTGGTGTTGGAGCTTTTGTTAGATTGTCTCTGGCTCTTTAAGGGAGCATTGTCAGGCCATTTAAACTTCATATGTACATTTTCATACAAACGTATGTGTGTTGTAGAGTGTTTTGAGGTAGATAGTTAATAGTATGATTCCTTATCATTTTCAGGCATCCTTGCTATTGTTTTATCTTCCTCTTTCCTTCTGTATTCACCTTCCTCCCCTCCCTAATAAGATCTTCCTTTTCCCATTTCTCTCATTAAATCACTTATAAATCAACATTAAAGTAGACTTTCCTTATAAATGGAGTCTTAAATAAAATTTTAAACACACAGAGATAGAAAAGAAAATAACAACCGCTGAAAATGTTGATACACATCTATAATCGCAGTTCTTAGAAGGCTGATGCAAGAAGATTATGAGTTTGAGGTCAGTTTGCACTACAGCTTAAGACCGTATCTCAAATAAGCTAAATAACAAACTAAGCAATGATATCAAGAAAATGTGAGGAGTAGAAGAAATTAAGAAGTAAGCAATGAATATTATGTAGTAGATGTGTAAGATAAGTCTAGAGATTTAATGTATCACATAAGAACTAGAGCTAACAAAATTGTATTTTACTAAGGATTTTCATTAAGCAGACTTTAATTCCTCTTACAAGAAAACAAATTAACTATGTGATATGAGTTAACTTTCTTCACTATAACAATAATTTTACTACTTCCATATCTATATATCGCATAATACTGTGTTGTAAGATAAAGTATATAAAATATACATGTGTTGTGAGGAACGGCGGGGCTGTGTTCCGCCACCCGGCTAGCTTTACCCAAAATAATTACACGGAAACTATATTCCTTTAAACACTGCCTGGCCCATTAGCTCTAGCTTCTTATTGGCTAATTCTTACATCTTGATTAGCCATTTCTATTAATGTGTGTAGCACCCCACGGTGCGCTTACCGGGAAGATTCTAGCCTACGTCCATCCTTTGTCGAAGCTTCATCGTGTCTGCTCCAGAGAGAGCTGCATGGTGTCTGAGCTCACTTTCTCTTCCTCCCAGCATTCTGTTCTGTTTACTCCGCCTATCTAAATTCTGCCCTATCAAATGGGCCAAGGCAGTTTCTTTATTGACCAATGAAATCCCACATCATACATGGTTAAACTTATCTTAAAATGTTAAAGTGATATAGAACTTTTTCACATGAATATTTGCTATACAAATATGTATGTGTTTGGTGTTTTAGATATTTTTGAGTCTCAGTTTTCTTCTACATTTTTAAATTTTTTTTCAATACTACGATCTTTTTAAGACATTGGCAGGCTTGGATGTGTGTATGACAAGATGGAAAACTTCAAAAGGGAAAGAAAGAAGAAAACCAATTAATGAGCATACACTTTATGGTTAAGGTACCAAATTGAACTAGTTATTTATTAAAGTTTTACTTATCTGTGTGTGTGTGTGTGTGTGTGTGTGTGTGTGTGTGTGTGTGATGTGGGAGTGATTTCTTATTAATAAAGAAACTGCCTAGACCCATTTGATAGGCCAACCCTTAGGTAGGTGGAGTAAACAGAACAGAATGCTGGGAGAAAGAAGCTGAGTGAAGGAGTCACCATGGTTCTCCCACTCCAGACAGACGCAGGTTAAGATCATTCCTGGTAAGCCAGCTCGTGGGCTACACAGATTAATAGAAATGGGTTAGATCGATATGTAAGAGCTAGCCAATAAGAAACTGAAACTAATGGGTCAGGCAGTGTTTAAAAGAATACAGTTTCTGTGTAATTATTTCGGGTAAAGCTAGCCCTGCAGGCGGCCGGGTGCCGGGGACGCAGCCTGCCGCTCCTATTACTACATGTGTGTGTATCACATATGTGTGCAGGTTCTTGTGGAACAGAAGAGGGTATGAGATCCCCTGAAGCTGGAATTGCAGGCAATTGTGAGCTTCCAGACACTAACACTAAGTGATAGGAGTGGAACTTGGATCCTCTGAGCCATCTCTCTGGGCCCAGTAACAGTTCTGTATATTTCATTGAACTTTTTCAGTTACCTTTTGCTGTCTAACAAGTTAAACTTTGATGGTACAAAAAATTTTATAAAATTGTGAGCTAGGACACAATGGGGCTGAATCATCTATGTTGCACAATAACTAGGGTCTAAGCTATAGCAACTTGAATAGGTAGAAGAATCTGATATGGCTGTTCTAGAGTCATAAATCGGAATGAGTTTTAGATATTGGCTAGATGATATGATTATTTTTGATATCACATCTGCTGGATTTGGACTGTCTAAAGTGACTTCATCACTTACGTGCCTGATACCAATGACTGAAGATCTGAAATGGCCCTCATTATCTAGGGATCCCCATGGCTGTCTTAGTGATATGGTTTGAATTTGAAATGCTTCCTCTAAAACGTATGTGTGTTGAAGTCTTGGGGTCCCACATGGTACAATTATTTTGAGTTCTAGGAACTTTATAAGGTGAAGCCTATCTGGATGAAGTAGGTCACCAGAGGCATGTTATTAATGGCTCTATCTCAAGCTTTATTCTATATCACTGTCTACTTCTTATTGGTCATAAAGTGAACAACCTTCTCCTCCTGCTGATCATCTTCTTCTCCTCCTCTTACTCACACAATCCAACCACCATGGTGTTCAACATCATTCAAGTCCAAAGTAATAGACCCAATCAACTATGAACAAATACCTATGAAACTGTGAGTCAAAATAAATAATCTCCCTCTTTAATATGTTCTATCAGTTATTTTGACCACAGGTGTGGAATAATAACACACATACCTCAGCTACCTCACCAAATGGTAGAATCAAGCTAGTTGAACTCATTATATACTAACTATACCCATCCTGCTCATAGTGTATGTGGTAGTTTGAATAAGCTGAGTCCATAGGCTTTGAATGATATTAACCCCATAGGCACGTATATTTGAATGCTTAGGGAGTGGAAATATTGTTGGAGTAGGTGTGGCTTTGTTGGAGAAAGGGTGTTACTGGGGGTGGGCTTTGAGTTTTCAGTAGCTCAAGTCAGGCCCAGCACCTCACTTTCTTTCTGTTGCCTGCAGATCCAGATGTAGACCTCTCAGTTCCTTCTCTAGCACTATGTCCTCTTGCATGCTGCCATACTTTCCACCATGGCGATAATGGACTACACCTCTGAAACTGTAAACCAGCCCCATTTAAATATTTTCTTTTATAAGATTTACTGTAGTCCATTCTCAGAGAGGTTAGATAAAAAGGAGGATTCATGAGTAGGGCAAGACACCCAGATCTCCCTGATAAGAAGAAATCGAGATTTCACAAGTGTACTGAGGAAGGGTCAAAACAGGAGCATGAGTCATGAGGTTGCAGATGGGGAGAGAGTACTGATGGGAAAGAGGAGGCCATTTCAGGGTTAGGTAAAAACTTGACACAAAAGAATCTCCAGGAATCTACAAGAAAGACCCCAGTGTAGACTGCTAGTAATAGCAGATACATAGCCTGATCTGGCCATCTCCTGTGACCAGATTGGTGCCTAGCCCAGTTATCATCACAAAGGTGTCATACAACAACTGGTGGAAATAGATGTAGACCCACAGCCAAACATTAGGCAGAGTTTGAGGGATCCTGTAGAAGAGGAGAAGAAAGGATTATAGAAGTCAGAGGGATCAAGGACACCACAAAGAAAAACCTCACAGAATCAACTAACCTGGGCTCTTATGGGCCCACAGAGACTGAACAGACAACCAAGGAGCTTGCAGGGGACTGCCCTAGGCACTTTGCCCATATGTTACACTTATGTAACTTGGTCATTTTGTGGGATTCCTAACAGTGGGAGTCTGCCTCAAAGCTGTCTCTGACTCTTTTGCAGGCCTTTTGGATCCTGCTCTTTATACTGGATCATTTTGCCCAGCTTTAAAACATGGGGAGGTACTTAGTCTTACTGCAACTTGCTATGCCATGTTTTGTTGATATTCATGGGAGACCTGCTCTTTCCTAAACAAAACCAGAGGAGGAGTGGATTGGGGGTAGTAACAAAGGAAGGATGGCAGAGAGAGACTGGAAGGAGGGGGGGAGAGGAAACTGTGGCTGGGATGGAAAATAAATAAATAAATTTATTTTAAAAAAAAATAAAAAATGAGTTTCTGTGGTAATAGTGTCTCTTCAGAGCAGTAGAACACTGACTATGACAGAACTTGGTGTCAAGAGTGGGATATTTCTGTGACACACATGATCACACTTCTTGTTGGAAGTATAGACTTTGGACTTTAAGTTAGAAAAGCTTTCAAATGCTTCAAGTAGGCCTTAATGAACCATACTAGCAACGCTGGGAACAATGTAGATTATGAGGAGCCAGCTCAAGAGGAGAAGGTTTCAGGGGAGAAGAATATTAGTAAATGTCTTCAAGATTGTTCTTGTGATATTTTGGTCAAGAATGTGACTAATTTCTGTCCTTATCCAAAAAGAAAAAAAAGAAAAAGAAAACTACCTAAAGCTAAATTGCGGATTTTTAGATTAACAGCATTGGCAAAGGTGATGTTAAGAGATCCTGGCAATCTTGTCTACTTCCACTATCCAGAAGGATAACAATATGTTTTTCTTTGGGTTTACCTTCTTATTTAGCTTCTCTAGGATCTCAAATTATAGGCTCAATGTCCTTTATTTATGGCTAGAAACCAATTATGAGTGAGTACATCCCATGTTCATCTTTTGGGGTCTGGGTTACCTCACTCAGGATAGTGTTTTCTATTTCCATCCATTTGCATGCAAAATTCAAGATGTCATTGTTTTTTACCGCTGAGTAGTACTCTAATATGTACAGTTATTAGCAATCACTCTTATGCAGATCTGTAAAGAAAAGGAGAAAGCTGGATAAAGATGAATGTAAAACATGAAGTTTGAGGATAAAAGAAGATGCAGGAGGTGTAATGGACTTAATCTAGTACTCAAGGACATAAAAAGTTTAAAGAGAAACCTAAGGTTAAAAGGAATAAAGGAAGTGGTAATCTCAAGGCAAGAACCCATCCAGCTAAACTTCAAACTTGTGAAAAGGAGTTAAAGAAAAGCTTAAGCACTGGAAGAAATCATTGAAAACAGAAAGATGATGAAACTGTACTTGAACAAGGGGGACATAGTCCAGCCTCAGAAGGCAGAAGAACTTGGTATTTTTGGGCCATGTGCTTAGGGCTTTAGACTCAAGAATAAAAAGAAAGAAATTAGGGAATATTCCACTGAGGCCAGGCACTTGTCAGGGATGTCCCTGAATGAAGGCCCAGAGAAGCCACTGCATGAAACTGTGAAGATGAAGCCTGGAATGTGTTGGGAAACCCAAGATGTTGGAGATTCCAGAACCATGGGGTACCTGCTGAGGAAAGCTGCAGACTTGATATGGAACCAGTCCAAGAAAAAGAAGTGTACTCTAGTCAACAAAGCTGAAAAGACTTGGAGATCTGAAGAGTGGTTTGATATAAGACATAGAGATGCAGAATTAGGAGCTTGTCCTGATGGTTTCAGGTCTTGATTTGACCCAGTATTGTAGTGGCATTTCATTTGTATTTTAATAAATGAAGCTTGCCTGAAGATCAGAAAAGTAAAACAACCTCACTGTCCAGTGTTACAGACCAGGCAGAAAGAACACACACCTTTAATACCAGTAGCCACACTAGCTTGCCACAGAAACCAGATGGTAGTAGTGCACGCCCTTAATCCCAGAACTAGAGAGGATTATAAAACAGGAGACAGCTCTCAGTCTCAGTCTTATTCTGAAGTTTCTTAGGGGGCAGGATCACTATTTTCAGACTGAGGTCAAAGTAAGAGCCAGTAGCTGGCTGCTTTCCTTTTTTGGTCTTCAAGTTCAACCCCAATATCTGTCTCTGAGTTTCACAGTATCCTGCTTCTCAGTATTTCTTCAGTGTGGCCCTTTCCTCCTTTTTTGGATGGCAACATATATTCTGTGCCCTTGCATGTTGTAAGTATGAGATCTGCTTTTGGATTGTGATTTTACAGGGGTTTATAGTTTAGAACTTGCCATGAGTCTCAGAAAAGTCTTCGAACTTTGGTCTTTTAAACAGTGTTGGGACTGTTATAGACTATAGGGACATTTGAAGCTGAATTTAATGCATTTTTGCATTGTAATATGACTACAAGTGTATGGGAGCCAGGGAGGAGAATGGGTAATTTGAATAAGAATGGACCCATAGGCTCATATATCTGAAAGTTTAGGAAGTAGAAATATTGTTGAAGCAGGTGTGGTCTTGTTGAAGAAAGTGTGTTACTGGGAGTGAGTTTTGAGGTTTCAGAAGCCCAAGCCAGGTCCAGAGGCTCTTTCTCTTCATGCTGCCTGCAGATCCAGATGTAGAACTCTCAGCTTCTTCTCCAGCATCATGTCTGCCTGCATCCTTCCATGTTTCCTGTCATAACAATTATGGACTAAACTTCTGAAACTATAGCAATCTCCAGTTAAATGTTTTTTTTATAAGATTTACTGTGGCCATGACATCTCTTCTAAGCCATAGAACACTGACTAAAACAGTGCATGTAGAAGCATCAAGCCTTCTTATAAGTCACCATGAATAATTTCCACCATATTCTATTAGTGAAAAGTGAGTCACAGTCCCATTTCAGATTCTGAGGGCAAAGGAATATATGACCCCTCTTCATGGAAGAATAGCTAGTGCATGTAAGAAGGATAATTGCAAGTGGTTACTGTGGAAACTATGATTATTTCATAAGAGATAAGTCAAATAAACTGGGATTATTTATAAAAAATATAAGCAAAGAAGTAAGTAACTAAACAATATGAAATGCCAACTCAGATTATAGAAAGTTCAGAGATTTTAGTCCTTTATCTTGTAGCCTGTATGAAATCAGTGCTTATCTATTCATTTCTTAGATGCTCTGCTTCTTAAATTCTATAATTTGAAATAATTTTGGAATCATAACAAAATAAATCTCCTTTGGTGAATCAAATGTACTTAATTTATAAAAAGTACTAAGATATTTGTTATAAGTTATGTGTGATTAAGGAATTTCATTTTAAATGTCATATCCATTAACACCATGTTCATGAAATATGCCTTCACACAGGTTGTATTAAGAAATGTAAAGAAAGTATGCTGTTGTTGAGAATATAAAACATATTATTAAACGCAGAATCTTATTTAATGAATATCCTCAAGTTGTCAAAATTACATAGCATAGTTATTTTCATGATCAGATTAACCATCTCTGTTGCCACTAATTTACTGATGTATATACAGCAAATTTTCCTTAAAGGGAAATGTGTAACCACAATATTAAATCTTTGCCAACATATCAATAAAAAGTATGATTATAATTTTTGTCTGTTCAAATAATTCATTACTTTATTTTTAATAACTACAAAATGCTACATACTAATAAAAGGTTTTACAGGTCAAATTTACATTTATTGTACTGAAGATAATTGCTACTTACAGTGAAGAAAACTTTCTCATCTGTATATATTCATATTTGTTAAATTTGTCTTCTTTACGCTCAGATAATTTGAGACAATCTTGATCCTTTCTGTATCTCAAGTCCTATTGTGAATATGTACATCCATGCAGATGCAAGGAGAGGGATGTTGTATCATGCCTCTAGATACAGATGGAGAAGATAGAGTTAAAATACTTAAACAATTATATCAAATAAAACTATACAACAACATAATGAATTGAATGATATATTTGCTCAAATGCCTCCTCTAGTCAAAATACATTAACAAAAGGAAGGAAGTGTAAGAGCTGGGAAACTGAAGCAGCTTTCACAGAGGGAGAGGTGGGAGCTGGCTTTCCTCTCAGTAGATGTCACATCACTACTGACTTGGCAAAGACGTGAAATGAGCATCTGATCGACAAAGCGCGATTAAGGATAAGTGCAGTAAATCCAATTTGCTCCCGAAAATGGAAGCCCTTGAATACATGGGCAATTTTCTAGGCTGTTTTACCTGTCTCCACCTAATTCTGCTTCATGGCTCATTAAAACTCAGTAGGCAGCTGTGCTCCCTTAGCCCTCAGTTCCCAGTCACCCAGAGCCAGCTCGAGTATCTGCTCTTTCATCAAACAAAGCTTCTCAACAATAATTTTTAAAATGTGTTTACATGCAGATTCTATAAAGAAGTTCTCCAGGCAAAAGACTGTACAAAATATGGGTTTTTAATTTTGCTAATTACCCTAGCTAAAGCTCCTGTTCTGTAGTAATAAGGGGAGCGGCAGGGCTGCGTCCCCAAACACCCCAGCCGCCTGCCCGGCTCGGCTAGCTTATGCCCCGAAATAATTACACAGACACTGTATTCATTTAAACACTGCTTTGGCCCCTTCCTATCTAGCCTCTTCTAGGCTAATTCTCACATATTAATTTAGCCCATTTCTAATCATCTGTGTAGCGCCCCTAGGTGCGCTTACAGGGAAGATTCTAGCCTAAGTCCATCCTGGGTCGGAGCTTCATAGCGTGCGTCTTCCCTGGAGCAGGTAGCATGGCGTCTCTCTTGCGTCTGCTCCGGAGAGGAGAGCTGTGGAGTCTGACCTCACTTCCTCTTCCTCCCGGCATTCTGTTCTGTTTACTCCACCCACAGGGCCAAACAGTTTCTTTATTGCTTAACCAATGAAATCAACAGATTGATATATGACACTCCCACATCACTGTTCTTCATTCATTTATTGATTTGTTACTATTTCTATCCAACTCCTTGCAACACTATTCAGTCAGTACCTTCACCTTCTTGGCTAGATGCTATTCTGTTATCACAAATGTGACATTTTGGATCCCTGATGGAAGGAATTGCTCCTTTTCTTAAAGACAGAGTTGAAAACATCCCTCACCCTGTGCATTATTCCTCCTATGAAACATCATTGGACCTCTCTTCTGGGTACCAAATGCAGTAGCAGTTGAGTAATCTTCCTAATGAAACCTTTTGTGCTCATGCTCAGTATACCACTCAGATTCCTGTTCATGCTTTTGCAGTTCTATTTGCAGTAAAGAGAACCTGAGAGATGACCTATACATATGGACTACTTAAATAGTTCATTCTGCACTAGAGAAAACCATACTGGGTTCCAGACAGTACCATTTGGAATAAAGCCCACTTCCTCCACTACTTCTTCTATCCAAATTCATCCAACAGCAATTCTGAGTTCCTGTAGAATTACGTACAATATAATAACAATGTGAGTCAATGAAATGGTGTTTTTTTCTCTTATAAATTTATAAATTGATATTCTAATTTTATATGTGTATACACATATATGTATATCTAATTTCTATAAAGTACTATAGTGTATTCGAATGACTAATGCCTCACTAGGCTATCAGGAGCCCATCTCTGGGATTGGTAAATATGACACTTTTGCCAGGCAAGCACATTTGTGGGTATGGGTGTGATTTAATAAAGAACCTTGAAATGGAAAGAATATCTTGCATTTTCTATGTGATCCCTAAGTGCAATCAACAGGTATTTATTCATTACTATCCTAGAGAAGGCAGAACATTTCAGAAGGTCTTATGTTTTGGACTGCATTTCTGCACTAAATTCTCCTAAAGTCTCACTCTGCTAACTGGGACCATTCAGAGATCTGTACATTCTGAACAGAGAACCCTGAGCCTGAACTAGGACCTACATGATCCCTAGCTGCAGAATCTCTCCATTAGTCTCTGTTTACCCAGTACACCAGTTGAAAATAATATTGGGATTGTGCCTTGAGACTGTCTTGGGATCTCACAACTTGGCTTCAAGTTCTATTAGATGCCTAGCAAGTAAATCACTTCTGAGGGTCTGTAAAATTTTTCATATTTTTAAAAATAAAGTAATAATTTCTAACACAGCAATTGGAAGCTGGTATTCACAGGTGCCTTATGAATGGTAAAGTCTCACAAGTTGTGAACCTTCAGTAGCAAGAGTGGACCACCACAATGGTTCTGACAAGTTCAGAATTCTAGGGATACTAATGGTCTACAGCTAACACGTGGCCTTGAACTCTACAATGGTTCTGACAAGTTCAGAATTCTAGGGATACTAATGGTCTACAGCTAACATGTGGCCTTGAAAGCTACAATGGTTCTGACAAGTTCAGAATTCTAGGGATAACTAATGGTCTACAGCTAACATGTGGCCTTGAAAGCTACAATGGTTCTGACAAGTTCAGAATTCTAGGGATACTAATGGTCTACAGCTAACACGTGGCCTTGAACTCTACAATGGTTCTGACAAGTTCAGAATTCTAGGGATACTAATGGTCTACAGCTAACATGTGGCCTTGAAAGCTACAATGGTTCTGACAAGTTCAGAATTCTAGGGATAACTAATGGTCTACAGCTAACATGTGGCCTTGAAAGCTACAATGGTTCTGACAAGTACAGAATTCTAGGGATACTAATGGTCTACAGCTAACACGTGGCCTTGAACTCTACAATGGTTCTGACAAGTTCAGAATTCTAGGGATACTAATGGTCTACAGCTAACACGTGGACTTGAACTCTACATGAGCTTGTGCATTGGCTCTTACCCATCTGTGTTCTTATCACAGTGTCACCTCCCATTTGTAGTGACAGATACACTTTAGTCTGTGAACATTCTCAAAGTTATCAAAAAGTAGTCACCAAAAGCTCTCCAAAGATTTTGTGCTGTGTCAGGCAGTCATTTTATGTCCTCTAAAGACTTTTTAGCCTGCTGCTCTGTAATGCCAAAGGGCATTTCTGATCCTTATCTTTTCTTACTTTCAATATATCAAAATGCTAACACTGTATTATCTTCTCTTTTTCCCAGAGTTGACTACGGAACCCAGGGCTTCATGCATGCTAGGCCTGTGCTCTAGTATTAAAATAATCTTCTTAAAAGTTTTAAGAAATGCAGAACAGGTGGTGTATATTCTGTGCATAAATAGCACCACTGTTCCCAATCAGCCTACAAAAATCCATGTTTATCATTCTATCTGCCATTAATGCATGGAAGAAAGAAAGGGATGTGGTCAAAATTCAAAGATATCACATTGCTAGAAAAATGGAGGAATAAAGCTGGAAGAGTTCAAAGAAATCTTTGCTTACACTGTGTTGCTTCACATTTATGCTGTGCTTACATTTTCCCACATATCTTGAGACATGTGTTTGTGGCCACAAAAAAAGAACAAATATCACATCAATGTCTATGGGACCAATTGAAACTCAGTACTCACAGGTGTCACCTGCGTGAAGTCTCATAAGTAGTGATAGAACTAAACACATAGTGTTGGGAACCTCCAATAACAAGAAGTTATGCATCATTCCAATTCAAATCGGTTTCAAAGAGCCACAGCATGTGTACATATTGACTGTGGGGAGTAGAAAGTTGTTCAGGAAAGTTAATAAGGAACATACATAAAGAGCATAAAGAGTGGCCTCTGGGTGAGAAAAAGCAGAACTTAAACACTATCAAAATGCCCGATCATATGACAAAAGCATTTGTTCAACTGTGTTCATAGCAGCATTATTTGTAATAGCTAGAACCTGGAAACAACCTAGATGCCCTTCAATGGAAGAATGGATGAGGAAAGTGTGGAATATATACACATTAGAGTACTACTCAGTGGTAAAAAACTATGACTTCGTGAATTTTGCATGCAAAGGATGGAAATAGAAAACACTATCCTGAGTGAGGTATCCCAGACCCAAAAAGATGAACATGGGATGTACTCACTCATAATTGGTTTCTAGCCATAAATAAAGGACATTGAGCATATAATTTGTGATCCTAGAGAAGCTAAATAAGAAGGTGAACCCAAAGAAAAACATATAGTCATCTGCCTGGATATGGGAAGAAGACAAGATTGCCGGGCAAAACCTGGGAACTTGGGGGTGGGGTGGCATGGGGCTAAGGGGGGATGGGGTGAGAAACGTGAGAAGGGGAGAATGGGGGGAACTTGGGGGAATGGGATGGTTGGGATAAAGGAAGGGTGGACACGGGAGCAGAGAAATATATATCCTAATTAAGGGAGCCATCTTGGGGTTGGCAAGAGACTTGACTCTAGAGGGGCTCACGGGTGTCCAGGGAGATGTCCCCAGTTAGCACCTTGAGCAACTGAGGAGAGGGAACCTGAAATGACCCTATCCTATAGTCATACTGATGAATATCTTGCTTATCACCTTAGAACCTTCATCTGGCGATGGATCGAGATAGAGACAGAGACCCAAATTGGAGCACCAGACCGAGCTCTTAAGATCCAAATGAGGAGCAGAAGGAGGGAGAACATCAGCAAGGAAGTCAGGACCTTGAGGGGTGCACCAACCCACTATGACAGTGGGGCTGATCTATTGGGAGCTCACCATGGCCAGCTGGACTGTGACTGAATAAGCATGGGATGAAACCGGACTTTCTGAACGTGGCGGACAATGAAGGCTGATGAGAAGCCAAGGACAATGGCACTAGGTTTCGATCCTAATACATGAACTGGCTTTGTGGGAGCCTAGCCTGTTTGGATGCTCACCTTCCTGGTCCTGGATTGAAGTGGGAGGACCTTGGACTTCCTGCAGGGCAGGGAATCTTGAAGGACTGCTCTTCATTCTAGAGAGGGTGGGGGAATGGAGTGTGGGGGAGGGGAAGAGGAGGAGGAGAGAGGAGGGAGGGGGCGATGTGTGCGAGGAGGGGGAGGGAAATGGGAAACGGGGAGGAGGCGGAAATTTTTTTTCAACAACAAAAAATAATAATAAACAAAAAAAGAAAAAAACATGAAACAAATACATAAGTACCTTTTTCTTAAGCATTATTATAAAGTCTCTTCAATGAATCACTACTTCATAGGAATGAGTACCATTTTGAATGTTTTATTTTGCTTATCTGTTCGTTGACTGATTGCAGTGCAGTGCAAGGGAACAAATCCAGGAGTTCGCACATACTAAGCAAGTGCTTCACCACTGAGCTATAGCCTCAGTCAATGCACCAACCTACCTTTGTAGGACACTTTTAAAATCAGATCATTTATATACACAAGGTGCACGCACATGCACACACATGCACATGCATTCACAAACACATATACATTAGGGATCAAAGGCTCCTACACACCCTAGAAGCAACTCTGTAAGTACTACCTACCTCATTTAATGCCATGAAGGGAGTATTATGAATCACATTAAAAACATTAGAGAACTATGA
The DNA here is from genome assembly GCF_037038515.1 of Microtus pennsylvanicus. Classification (NCBI taxonomy): domain Eukaryota; kingdom Metazoa; phylum Chordata; class Mammalia; order Rodentia; family Cricetidae; genus Microtus; species Microtus pennsylvanicus. Next base: position 142,752,765 of record NC_134601.1, read on the forward strand.
TTCAGGGGAAAATAAAATTGTCAAGTATTGTTGAACAATCTTTTTGTACACTGTGCAGACGTGTTGCTCCCATTGGTTTAATAAAAAGCTAAATGGCCAATAGCTAGGCCAGAAAAGATTAGGCTGGACTTGACGACAGGTAGAGAGTTTACTGAGATGAACAAGACTGGAGTTGCTAGGAGACTCATAGAGAAGCAAGATGAACTTGCCATGCCAAAAAAAAAAAGTATCAAGCCATGTTGTAGTATATAGATTTAAAAAATATATGGGTTCATTTAAGCTGTAAGAGTTAGTTAGTAACAAGCCACTGACTGATTATTTATAATTAGTAATAAGTCTCTGTGTGGTTATTTGGGAGCTGGCTGATGGGATTGAAAATTTTGCCACATACAGATTATATAGCTAATAAGACATGAAACCATATTTGCGACTCATCTAACTAAAAATCAATTTCTTTGTATGTACATGAAATCAACATACAGTCCAGATTATAAGACACCATACTCAGCCATCTAAAAGCACTTATAAAATATATCCATGCTGAAGGTCCAGCACAGATCTTCTAGATCTGTCAGAGAATTTGTTGGAAGGTTTCTCAGTTGATCCTACCCAAATCACCATTACATGGTAAATACCTGACAATGCTTGCCTCCCACCCAGTGAATGTACTATGTGTGCATAAGGAGAGTGGGTAATCTGCTACTCTAAAATGGGAAGCTCTACATACATATGTCAGGCACATTTGTTCCAAAGTGTAGTTCAAGTTTACTACTTTCTTGTGTGGGTTCTGTCTTGTTTACCTGTCCACTGGTGAAACTGAATATCCATGTCCCTCACTACTGCCATATTGCTTTCCATTTTTTCATGGCCAGTCATATTTATTTTATATATTTAGTTGCTCTAGTGTTGTATATTTATATCATTGTTTCAACTGGGCCCTTTAACACTAAATAATGACCGTCTTTGCCATATGACAATTTATAATTTTAAATTGAATTTTTTTTTTGGTTCTTTCGAGACAGGGTTTCTCTGTGGCTTTGGAGCCTGTCCTGGAACTAGCTCTGTAGACCAGGCTGGTCTTGAACTCACAGAGATCTGCCTGCCTCTGACACCTGAGTGCTGAGATTAAAGGTGTGCGCCACCATTGCCCGGCTTTTAAATTGCATTTTTGATGACTTCTAATATTGACTATATTTCTACATTCTTATTTACAATTCATATATTATTTTAAAGCTATGAATGTAGCTCAGTGATAGGAAACTTACCTAGGACGCAAGAGGCTGTAGGTTCAATCACCAGGACTAAAAACACATATATCACCGTTGGTGAAGAATTTATTAAATATTTTGCACATGTTTTGATTGGATGGTTTTCTTATTTCTGATTTTTCAATATTCTGATTTCAATTTTTTTGTTAGATTTGTTCTTGGGAATCTGTGAAGGCTGTAGAAACAAGTATTACATATGGATACTCAAGTTTCTTGTAAAAAATAGTATGACATTTTTTATAGCACCTATATGCAACCTCCAAAATACCCTAAAGTATCTCTACGATACTTATAATGACAAATATAAGTTTTTAAAATGTCACTACACATTCAATCGTGGTGCAATTTTTAGAATAACATTTTCAGGAACTAGTGATATAGTCTCATAATTGAGTGCCTATCTGGCATCTATAGACCCAGGGTTCAATACTCAGCACATAATCAATCAATCAATCAATCAATCAATCAATCAATCAATCAATCAGTGTATACTTTTAATCCACAGTTGGTTGAATCCACAGCTGTGTGAAACCCAGAGATACGGAGACCCAAGTGTGTTTGTCTTTTTCTTATCCCAGTAGGGTACAGTAAAGGTGCCTTTTAAGTGTGCCTTGCCTTCAACTTTGAATCCTGTTGAGTCTCCCCCATGTAAATGCTTATGATTTTGCAATCTGCTTCCAATACTTGAAGAATGTGTGTAACTTACCGATGGCTCTCTCATTTTCATTGTCCTTTTATTAAATTTTGACTTCACTTTTGTGTGCCGCTACCAGAACCCCAGTACAACAGAACTGCAGCTTGCCCCACTCAGTTTCTACAGGACTTGTTCTTTTCATTGGACAATGTTTCAAATAAAGTCAGCCTTCTCAGGTAGAGTATGGCTTCAAAGAGCATCACATCTTTCTAGGAAGTAATGTAAGTCTACAGTTAGTGAAAGTGACTGGATCAAATATTCAAATAAGAAAATAGAAAGAAATGTGAAACATATAAAATATTAATTATATGTATTCAAGTAAAGAACAAGATAGACTTACCTATAAACTTTTACGCCAGTAACTTTCACTGTAGGTCATGTTAAAGTTATCACCAACCTAGAGTATATTTGTAGATGTGCATAAATATATCATCTTTTAATATTTGTGACAAGATACAGCTTAATTAATTTGGATTCTGCACAGATGGTTCATTATTCAGTGAGTTTTTAACCACTATTTTAACAGTGGTCACTGATATATGGTATAAATCTTGGCTATGCTGGACTCTCATCTGGACCCACAGAGATCAGAAAATTAAGAAATAACCTTCCTCAATACCCAGCAATACCACTTTTGGGTATATACCCAAAGGATACTTAATCATACCGCAAGGACATGTGCTCAACTACGCTCTTAGCAGCATTATTTGTAATAGCCAGAACCTATAAACAACCCAAATGCCCCTTGACCAAGGAAAATGTGGTAGATTTACAAAACAGAGTACTACAAAAAAAATATAGTGACATCTGGTGCGGGACAATTGTCTATATTCAGTCAGTTATGTTTTAAATAAACACTGATTGGCCAGTAGCTAGGCAGGAAGTATAGGCAGGACAACCAGACAGGAAGTAGAGGCAGAACAACCAGACAGGAAGTAGAGGCAGGTCAATGAGAACAGGAGAATTCTGGGAAGAAGAAAGCCCATTCCTCCCCAGTCCTGCCAAGACAACAAAGAAGGAAGATGTGACCTGCCCCACTGAAAAAGGTACTGAGGCATGTGACTAACATATACTAGAATAATGGGCTGATATGAAAGTTAATAAGAAGCCTGAGCTAATGGGCCAATCATTTTATAACTTATGTAGACCTCTGTGTGATTTCCTTTGGGATTTAATGATTGTGGGACTGGGCATTTTAGCTTTATGTTTTGTCTTCACAGCTCCAAGCCCTGCATTCTCAAGGGTTCTCTATGGGATACCTGACACTGTTTGCATTCACAAGCTTTCCTTTAAAATCTGAGCTTAACTTCAATGACCATATAAATCTTCTTGGGTCTTTGATGGAGTTGAAGAAAAGGGATTTATACTTATAGTTTTCCTTAGTTATGATAAAATATATATAAATATTGTAACTTCAGTTCTTGCTTGATATTTGTTTTGTTGTAGGTAATCGTTCTATATTAAAGTTAAAGCGTTCATTTTTATTTAAACAGAAAAAAGGAGATGATGTGGAATTTCCCTATGTATACTGTGAATATGTTTTATTAACATTGGTTAATAAAGAATCTGCTTTGGCCTATGGCAGGGCAGAATATAGTCAGGCTAGAAGAGATATAAATAGAAAGTAGGTAGAGTCAGAAAGATGCCATGTAGCTGCCAAAGGAGAAAGATGCCCAGAATCTTTCCAGTAGGCCACAGTCTCGTGGTGATACACAGATTAATAGAAATGGGTTAATTTAAAATGTAAGCATTACCTAATAAGAATTTTGAGCTAAAAGGCCAAACGATGCTGTAATTAATATACTTTCTGTGTGATTACTCAGGTCTGGGTGACCAGAAACGAAAGAGTAGTCATATGAAACTACAAAAGACCTGGGGTAACCAAAACAATCCTGAACAAACAAGAAAAATACTAGAAGAACTACCCTTCAGATCTGAAAATGTACTGCAGAACTATAGTAACAAGAGACAGTATGGTACTGATACAGAACAGATATGCAGACCAATTGACCGAAGACAAATACCCAAATAAGAATACATGTAACTTCATTCATTTAATATTTGACACTTCAACAGTGATGGGAAAACTAGATGTCCACATGCAGGAAATGAAATTAGACCCATATCTATCACCTTGTACAGAAGCTAATTCCAAATCAATCAAAGATCTAAACACTGAGATAGAGAAAAAAAAACAGCCAATACCCTACATAAAATAGGTGTGGAAACAGACTTTCTGTATAGGATTCCATTTGCCTAAGAATTAATGCCATCACATTGACAAGTAGGATTTCATAAAACTAAAAAGATTATATGCAGATAAAGAAACAATCATGTAAAGAGGAAACCCATTGAGTAGGAGAGAATTTTTGCCAGCTAGATACCTGACAGAGGATTAATACCCAGAAATATAGTCTCTGACTCTTTATCTGACATTTGGAACCCCACTTCTCATACTAGGTCACCTTGTTCAGCCTTAATACATGGGGAGGTGCTTAGTCTTACTGCAACCTAATATGTTATGTTTTATTAATGTTCATAAGAGACCATTTCATAGAAGTGGAAGAAGGGGGGTTTGGTGAGGGGGGAATAGGAGATAGGGACTGGGAGGAGAAGATGGGGTCAGAGTGGGGAAGGCTGAGGCCAGGATACAAAATAAATAGATAAATAAAAAATAGTGTTAAAAAAGAAATTAGAAATGACCCATTCAAAAGTAGGGCTAGGATTCTATCACAAGGACATTTGCTCAACTATGTTCATAGAAGCTTTATTGATAATACCCAGAAAGAGCAGCCTAAATGTTCCTCAACTGAAGAATGGATAAAGGAAAGGTGGCACATTTACACAATGGAGTATTATTCAGCTGTTAAAAACAATGACATGGGGGGATGGAGAGATGGCTCAGAGGTTAAGAGCATTGCGTGCTCTTCCAAAGGACCCGAGTTCAATTCCCAGCAACCACATGGTGACTCACAACCATCTGTAATAAGGTCTGATGTCCTCTTCTAGCTTGCAGGCATATATGCAAACAGAATATTGTATCCATAATAAATAAATATAAAAAAACAATGACATCAGGAAATTTTCAGGCAAATGGATGGAACTAGACAAAACCATTCCAAGTGAAGGAACCCAGCCAAGAAATACAAACATGGTATATACTCCCTTATAAGTGAAGATATTGGTTGTAAAGTAAAGGACAACCATACTACAATCTACAGACCCAGAAAGTCTAGGTAACAAGTTGAGCTCAAGAAGGAAGGCATGAATCTCACTGTGAAGCAGAAATAGAATAGACTGAAGGAGGACGAGAGGGATCTACATAAGGTGGGGATGAGAACAGGAGGAATCTGTAGTGAGTCTTCCTCTAACCTGCCAGCTAGCTCCCAAATAACAACACAGAGACTCATCATTTATTATGAAAGTTCAGCCTTAGTTTAGGCTTGTCTTGCTAGCTTTTATTACTTAAATTAACTCATTTGTTTTAATCTTCATTCTGTCAAATAACTCATTACCTCATCTCTCTGTACATGCTGTTTCCTCCGTGTCTGGCTGGTGTCTCTGCCTTCTTTTTCCCAGAGTTCTTTTGCTGCTCATAAGTCTCACTTGTACCTCCTGCCTACCTATTGACCATTCAGCTTTTTATTACACCAATCATAGCAATACATTGTAACACAGTGTGCAAATATCTCACAACAGGGATCATGTTTGGGGAGGGTGGAGGGAGAGAGTATTGAGAGAGAAAACTGGAATGAAGGGTTCTCTGCCATGAGCTAGTAACCTGGTGTGATGGAAACTCCCTGGAATCTATGAGGGTTCCCTTAGCTAAGACTCCTAGCAATGGGGACTATGGAGCGTGAACTAGCCATCTCCTGTAGCCAGGCAAGACTGCAAGTGAAGGGATTGGGACACCAACCCAGCCACAAACCCTTTGACCTACAATTTGACATGAGTACAAGATGTGCAGGAAGAAAGAAAGAAAAAAACTGGCCTGGGATCAGAACAAAAGGTTTCTCAAAAGACAAAAAGTATTGGCTAAGAAATATCTTACCTGCCCGCCCTCTGCTCCCCTGCCCAGGCCGGGAGGCCCAGATGGGGGAACCCCGGACTGGGCCTCCTCTGGATGATGGCGGAGCCTGGACAGGCAGTGAGGAAGGCAGCGAGGAGGGCACTGGAGGCAGTGAGGGTGTTGGAGGTGATGGGGCCCTGATACAGAGGGTGTGTGGAGCCCCGACATCGAGCAGAGTTTTCAAGAGGCCCTGGCCATATATCCGTGTGGCCGATGCAAGATCATCTTGTCAGATGAGGGCAAGATGTATGGCCGGAATGAACTCATTGCCCGTTACATCAAGCTGAGGACAGGGAAGTCAAGAACTCACAAACAGGTCTCGAGTAACATCCAGGTTTTGGCTAGAAGGAAATCGAGAGAAATTCAGTCCAAGCTGAAGGACCAAGTCTTCAAAGACAAGGCTTTCCAAACGATGGCTACCATGCCTTCGGCACAGCTCATCTCTGCACCGTCCCTCCAGGCCAAGCTGGGTACTTCTGGCCCTCAGACCACTGAGCTTTTCCAGTTCTGGTCCGGGAACTCTGGGCCACCGTGGAATGTTCCAGACGTGAAGCCTTTCTCCCAGACACCGTTCTCCATGTCACTGACTCTTCCATCCACCAACCTACCAGGGTATGAGCCGCCCCCAGCCCTCTCACCCCGCCCCCGCCTGCTCCATCACCCCCAGCCTGGCAGGCTCGGGGGCCTTGGGCACTGCGCTCCTGCAGCTGGTAGAGTTCTCAGCCTTTGTGGAACCACCCAGCGCAGTTGACTCGTTCCAGAGGCATCTGTTTGTCCACACCAGTCAGCAGTGCCCCAGCCCTGGAGTGCCGCCCCTGGAGAGTGTGGACGTGAGACAGATCTATGACAAGTTCCCCGAGAAAAAGGGTGGCCTCCCGGAGCTGTATGACAGAGGGCCACCCCATGCCTTCCTCCTGGTCAACTTCTGGGCGGACCTGAATTGGGGCCCAAGTGGCGAAGACGCAGGGACCAGTGGAGGCAGAGGTGGCTTCTATGGAGTGAGCAGCCAGTATGAGAGCCGGGAGCTCATGACACTTACCTGCTCCTCCAAGGTCTGCTCCTTTGGCAAGCAAGTGGTGGAGAATGTGGAGACAGAGCGGGCCAGCTGGAGGATGGGCGCTTTGTGTACCGCCTGATGCGCTCCCCCATGTGTGAGTACCTGGTTAACTTCCTGCACAAGCTGCAGCAGCTGCCCGAGCGCTACATGATGAACAGTGTCTTGGAGAACTTCGCCGTCCTCCAGGTGGTAACCAACAGGGACACTCAGGAATTGCTGCTTAAGTCTTTGAAGTCTCCACCATTGAACACGGAGCCCAACACCATATCCACCGCCTGGTCAGGGACTGATGGGGCCCCGCTGTTGGTTGTTCTCAGAACACCCCCTTCCTAGGAAGGAGCCTTTGGCTCTCCCTGCACCCCTCATTTGGAGAGAGAGCTATGATAAAGAGGCCTGATTTCAAGCTTGAGCAAGATGGGCTGGCTCCTATTAGAGGGGAACCCTAAAACTTGTTGAGCTGAATGAGCTGACCTCACAGGGAGCATTTGACAGGACACTTCACTCCTGGGCATCAGGGATTGGGGACAGGAGTGCATGCCCACAGGTACAGCACTGGTCTCTCAGTTCTACATGGCCCCTCTGTTCTCTTCTGCAGAAGGGAGCGGGGCAGTGTGGGAGACATTACTCATTGCCCCGTACCCTTCCTGTTTTCCACCCGCCCCATGTCTGCCTCTCCCCCACACCCTTTCTCTGATCTGGGATGTCACAATTGAAGATAACGGCTTCCCAGCTGGGGGTAGAATGAAGTGGGACCTGATTTTTTTTAATATAAGGAGATACTTATACAGTGTTAAGATTAATGTTATCTCCGCTAGGGCAAACAGTGGGGTGGGACTTCTTAATCTCATCCCCATTTTAAGTGAGCCTCAGACCACCCTGCCACCTTCCTTTCCCCAATAGTGATGGTTTATGTTCCAAAGGAGAATAAAGCTATTTTTACCAAAAAATAAAAATAAATAAATAAATAAAGGAAATATCTCAAAAATTGTTCATCATATCTAGCAATTAGAAAAATACAAATCAAAACAACTCTAAGAGTTTATCTTATCATAGTCACAATGGCAAAGATCAAAAAACAACCTACAACAATGTTGAAGAGGATGTGGGGGCAATGAAACTTTCATTCGCTGCTACTGGAATTGTCAACTGTTGCATCTACCATATGACCTAGCTATATCATTCCTTGGACTGGAAATCCTATTTTGCATATGCTTGCTCAGGCATATATGTTAACCCAATACAAGATTTACAAAAGGCTTCTGTTTGCCAAACATGGCCCAATGATTGAAAGATTAGGATCTTTTAAACAAGTGCACTTTCACATACCAAGGAAGGTGTTTTTTTCTTGTTAATTGTTTTAATTTGAGCTATATATTTTTCTCTGCTCCCCTCCCTTCCTCTCCCCTCTTGTTCTACCCTCTGCCATGGTCCCCGTGCTACCAATTTACTCAGGAGATCTTGTCTTTTTCTACTTCCCATGTAGATTAGATCCGTGTATGTCTCTCTTAAGGTCCTCTTTGTTGTCTAGGTTCTCTGGGACTGTGAATTGTAGGCTGGTTTTCTTTGCTTTCTGTCTAAAAGACACGTATGAGTGAGTATATATTATATTTGTATTTCTGGGTCTGGGTTACCTCACTCAATATGATGTTTTCTAGATCCATCCATTTGCCTTCAAATTTCAAGATGTCATTTTTTTTTTCACTGTGTAGTATGCCATTGTACAAATGTACCACATTTTCCTTATCCATTCTTCAGACAAGGAACATATAGGTTGTTTCTAGATTCTGGACATGACAAATAATGCTGCTATAAACATAGTTGAGCACATATCTTTGTTACACAAGCATCCTTTGAGTATGTACCCACAAGTGGTATTGCTGGGTCTTGAGGAAGGTTGTTTCCTAATTTTCTGAGAAATTGCCATACTGATATCCAAAGGGGCTGTATAAGTTTGCATTCCCACCAGCAACGGAGGAGTGATTACTTTACCCCACAACCTCTCCAGCATAAGTTGTCATCTGTGGTTTTGATATTGGTCATTCTTACAGGTGTAAGATGGAATCTCAGAGTTGTTTTGATTTGCATTTCTCCGATGGCTAAGGATGTTGAGCATTTTCTTAAGTGTCTATCAGCCATTTTACATTCATCTGTTGAGAGTTCCCTGTTTAGGTCTGAACGCCATATTTTATTAGATTATTTGTTCTTCTAATGATCAATTTCTTGAGTTCTCTGTGTATTTTGGAGATTAGGCTTCTGTCTGATGTGGGTTTAGTGAAGATCTTTTCCCATTCTGTAGGCTGTCATTTTGTCTTGTTAACCATGTCCTTTTCAGTACAGAAGGTTCTCAGTAGCAGGAGTTCCCACTTATTAAATGTTTCTCTCAGTGTCTGTGCTACTGGGGTTATATAAAGGAAGTGGTATCCTGTTCAAGTGTACTTCCCACTTTCTCTTCTATGAGATTCAGTGTGACTGGCTTTATGTTGAGGTGTTTGGTTCATTTGGACTTGAGTTTTGTGCATGGCCATAGATATGGATCTATTTTCATTCTTCTATACATTGATATCCAGTTATGCTAGCACCATTTGTTGAAAATGCTTTCTTTTCTCCATTTTATATTTTTTGCTTCTTTGTTAAAATTCAGGTGTTAATAGGTGTGTGGGTTGATATCCGGGTCTTTGATTCAGTTCCATTGATCCTCCTGTTTGTTCTTATGCCAATACCAAGCTGTTTTCAGTACTGTAGCTCTATAGCAGAGGTTGAAGTCAGGGATTGTGATGCCTTCCAAAGTTCCCTTATTGTACAGGATTGTTTTGGCTATCCTGGGTTTTTTGCTTTTCCATAAGAAGTTAAATATTGTCTTTTGAGGTCTGTGAAAAATTTTTCTGGGATTTTGACGGACATTGCATTGAATCTATAGATTGCTTTTGCTAAGATTGCCATTTTTACTATGATAATTCTACCTACCTAAGAGTGTGGGAGATCTTTCCATTTTCTGGTGACTTCTTCAATTTGTTTCTTCAAAGATTTAAAGTTCTAGTCATAGAGGCCTTCCACTTGTTTGGTTGGAGTTACTCCAAGATATTGTATGCTATATGTGGCTATTGTGAAAGGTGATGCTTCTCTGATTTTGTTTTCAGTTCATTTATCATTTGTGTAAAGGAATGCTACTGATTCTTTTTTAGTTAATCTTGTATCCTACTACATTACTGAAGGTGTTCATGAGTTGTAGAAGTTACTTGGTAGAATTATTGGGGTCACTTATATAAACTATCATATCATCAGCAAATAGTGAGAATTTGACTTCTTTTCTGATTTGTACTTCCTTGATCCGCTTTTGCTGTCTTATTTCTCAAGTATTATATTGAATAGATATGGAGAGATTGGACAACTTTGTCTTATTCCTGATTTCAGTAAGATCACTTTGACTTTCTCTTCATTTAGTTTGATGTTGGTTGTTGTCTTGCTGTATATTGCCTTTAGTATGCTTAAGTGTATTCCTTGTATACTTGCTCTCTCTAAAACGTTTATGATGAAAGGATGTTGTATTTTGTTGAAGGTGTTTTCACCATCTAATGAGATGATCATGTGGGGTTTTTTTCCAATTTGTTCATATGGTGGATTACATTTACAGATTTTTATGTGTTGAACCATCCCTGCATCTCTGGAATGAAGCCTATTTGGTCATGGCAGATGATTTTTTTTTAGGTGTTCTTGGATTCAGCTTGCTAGTAGTTTTGCATCAATGTTCATGAGTGAGATTGGTCTGTAATTCTCTTTCTTAGTAATGTCTTTGTCTGGTTTGAGTATCAGGGTAATTGTAGCCTTATAAAAAGAGTTTGGCACTGTTACTTCTCTTTCTGGGTGGAAGAATTTGAGAAGTATTGATATACTTCTTTGAAAAATTTGTAGAAGTTTGCACGGAAACCATCTGGTACTGTGGTTCTTTTTGTCTTGTTTTTTGCTTTTTTCTTTTGGTTGGGAGACCTTTGATTACTATTTCTATTTCTTTAGCAGTTATAGGCCTATTTAATCTGCTTATCTGGTGTTGATTTAATTTTGGTAAGTGATATTTATCCAGAAAATTATTCATTGCCTTTAAGTTTTCAGATTTTGTGGAGTACAGATTTTTCGAAATAAACCTAATGATGCTCTCGATTTCCTCTGTGTCTGTTGTTATGTCCCCTTTTCATTTCTGATTTTGTTAATTTGGATATTCTCTCTCTGCCTTTTAACTGGTTTGGATAAAGATTTGTCTGTTTTGTTGATTTTCTCGAAGAACCAACTCTGTCTCATTGATTCTTTGTATTGTTTTCTTTGTTCATATTTTGTTGATTTCAGCTCTCAATTTGGTCATTTCCTGCCATCAAGTCCTCCTAGGTGAGTTTGCTTCTTTTTGTTCTAGAGCTTTCAGGTGTTCTGTTAACACACTAGTGTGGGATTTTTCCAGCTTCTTTATGTAGGCATTTAGTGCTATGAACTCCAGCTTTCATTGTGTCCCATAAATCTGGGTATGTTGTGTGATGATTTTCATTGAATTTTAGAAAGTCTTTAATTTCTTTATTTCTTCCTTGAACCATTGATGATTCAGGAGAGCATTGTTTAATTTCCATGTGTTTGTTGGCTTTCTGAAATTAGTGATGCTGCTGAATTCTAATTTTAAGCCATGGTGATCCAATAAGATACAGGGAGTTATTCCATTCTTTTTGTATCTGTTGTATCTCCATGAGGTACTAAGAAGTTATATTCTTTTATGTTTGGATTAAATATTCTACAGATGTCTGCTAAGTCCATTTGAGTCATAACAACTGTTAGTTTTCTTATTTCTCTGTTAAGTTTCTGACTGACAGACCTGCCCTGTAGTGAGAGTGGGGTGTTGAAGTCTCCCACTATGTGTGGTTTAATGTGTGATTTAAGCTTTAGTAATGTTTCCTTTACATATGAGGGTGCCATTGTATTTGGGGCATAGATCCTCACTATTGAGATTTTTCTCTTGATAGATTTTTTCCTGTGACTAAAATGAAATTTCCTTCTTTGTCTCTTCTGATTTATTTTACTATGAAGTCTATTTTGCTCGATATTAGGGTATCTAAATCAACTTGTTTCTTAGGCCCATTTGATTGGAAAACTTTTTCTCAACCCTTTGGTGAGTCGAGTCCATTTATATTAAGGGATATTAATGATCAATGATTGCTAGTTCCTGTTGTTTTACTTTTCGCTGTTGGTGACGTCATTGTGTGTGTTTTTCCCTTCTTTGGGATTTGCTGCTGTGAAATCATCTATTGCCTGTGTTTTTGTGGATGTAGCTAATTCCCTTGGGTTCCAGTTTTCTTTCTAGTACTTTGTATAAGGCTCAGTTTGTGGCTGGATATTGGTTAATTCTGGTTCTGTTATGGACTGTCTCATTTTGTCCATCTATGGGGTTTGAAAATTTTGCTGGGTATGATAGTCTAGACTGGCATCTGTGGTCCCTTAATGTATGTATAATCCTTGACCAGGACCTTCTGGCTTTCATTGTTTCCACTGAAAAGTCAGGTATAATTCTGATACATTTACCTTTATATGTTACTTGGCCTTTTTCCTTTGCAGCTCTTAATAGTCTTTCTTTATTCTGTTTTGACTATTTGTTGTTCTGTAAGCTCTAATATACATATCTTTCTTTAGGCTAGGGAAGTTTTCTTCTATGACTTTGTTGAGTGTATTTTCTGTGTTTTTGAGTTGGACTTCTTCTATTTCTTCTATCCCTACTATTCTTAGGTTTAATCTTTTCATGGTGTCCCAAGTTTCCTGGGTATTTTGTGTTAAGCTTTTGTTAGATTTAATGTTTTCTTTGACTGATGAGTCTATTCCCTCTATTGTACCTTCAGCACTAGAGATTCTCTCTTCCATCTCTTTATCCTGCTGTTTATGCTTGCATTTGTGGTTCCTGATCATTTTCTCATATTTTCTGTTTCTATAATTCCCTCAGTTTGTGGTTTGTTTTTTTTTGATTGTCTCTATTTTGATTATCAAGTCTTGAATCATTTCTTTCATCTGTTTGATTCCTTTATATTGGTTGTCTTTAAGGGATTTGTTGATTTCTTCTAATTTTTTGTTTGTCTTTTCCTCCATTTCTTTGAGGGAATTTTTCATTTCCTCTTTAAGGGCCTCAAACATTTTCCTAAAGTTATTTTTATGTCATTTTTTTTCTGCTTCATCTATATTTGGGTGTTCAAGTCTTGCTGTTGTAGAGCCACTAGTTTTTGTTGGTGTCGTGTTTCTCTTTGTGGTGTTGAGTGTTTTCTTACCTTGTCTACGCATCTTTCTGTCTGATTGGTGCATTTGGGGCTATGTCTCTGGTGATCTATCTTCCAGGTGCCAATGGATCCAAGGTTCGTATGGTTGCTTCTTGTGGTACAGTCAGGGCCACAGTTCCAGTCACCCTGAAAGTCAATATGTGTTCCTGGAGGTCGCTAGGAACTCCTAGGGATGGCTCTGCAATCCTGGGGGTCATTTGGGCCTGCTCCTATGAAGGTTGCTTACTTGGGGCTGCTTTTCTGAGGTCACTGCCTTGGGTCTGCTCCAGCAGAGGTCGCTGGCTCAGACCTCCTCTGGGGAAGGTCACTGCTTCGGAGCTGCTCCAGCAAAGGTTGCTGGCTGGGGCTTGCTCCCTTGGAAGCCCCTGGCTAGTGCCAGTTCCACAGAGGTCTGTGGCTCGGATCTGTTCCCTTGGTGGTTGCTCCCTTTTACCTGCTCCTGTGGAGGTCACTGCCTCAGACCAGGAGGTTTTTTCTAACACCAATTATGGCTACTACTGTCTGCCACCACTCCATGGGAAGTCCAGCAGAATCTTTCTCATTTCTAATACGTCCTTTTCAAGATACAATTTCCCCCATAAGGAGAGAATATTAATCATGTATCAGTATTGACTATTTTGATTATTACACTAGTTCACTGTATCCACTTCAGAAATGAAGGGAAGACAAAAGTGTAGGAATGACTGCGAATGAGAAGTTCACTTGATTTAGCACACAAAATAGTTTGCTCTGGTACACACTAGCTGTTGTAACTTCAAATAACTCAGTTCTCTGACTTTTACTTATTTGTGAAAAAGATTGGTAATTGTTACCTCAAGCAACCATGGCAAGAGCCATGTGGAATAAATCATAACAAATTCCTGGGTCACAGCAAGGTATCTACATAGAAATTTTACCTGAGAGGGATGAAGTGCCATTCTGGTACTCAGGGGCAGCTCTGAGATGAAAGGTGGCCATGTAGAATCTCTTAGAGTCAGATGGAAAGGATGGAAAGGCAGAGGCAGTTGTGAAGAATCAGAGCATAGCATTCTCTGGCCAGCAGCCCAGCCAGTAGAAGAGGATAAGGACTAAGGGGAGAAACAGGCACCACAATAATAATGAACAAATGTAGCCTGCTATGCTGACAGACATTCTAAGCTTATACAAGTCAAATTTGTCCTTCTGATATTTTGGGTCACTGTGGAGTTGTCTCTTTTAACACTATTTCTTTGACTTCTTTGCTCAAATCAATGTTGCATTCCTGTATTTCTCCTACAGCACATAGTTGAATTGTGAAGCAAATAAATGCCTTGCCTCATAGGAAGATTAAACAACAAATACTCTATGTATTATGTTGCATAGATCTCAGAAGCCCTTTTGGAGAAATTTTGGCCCATTAAGATCAACTGGAGGAAGCGGGGTAGTGATAAGATCATCTGGAATGTGTATCACAGCACCAAGAGGCAGGAGTTGGAAAAGGGACACAAAACTCCATCAAAAAGACAAAAGGGAAAACAAGTGCTGTTAAATACAATCACCTTTGGTGTTTGTACATCATGTGTTGTACACAATCATCTTTCAGAAGTTTGACTTAAAAACATCCTCATAGCCATAACATGGATGACACACAAAGAAAAAAAGAAATCATGTGTATCGTGGGCCATGAGGCAAAAGATCAGACATGAAATAAACCAGAGATCCAGATGGGGCTTTTCAGAAAAACACATTTCTTAATTTGGTTTCTGTATGTCTTAGTTGCCAAGATCTATTCTTCTGTATTCAATCCAGCCACACCGCATCTATTCTCCAACCTTTGGCTTTATCTTAAATGGCTACCATCGAGTGAGCCAAAAGGCTTTCCTCCTAGATCATAAAAAAGGAAAAGCCTTGAGAGGGCATGTTCAACTCCATAAATAACTTTCAAATGTACTCCACTGCCATATGTCAACTTCTCTCTGCACCTAAGTTGTTTTGTAAGGAAAACTGTCTGGAGAACTCTCATTAATGTGTTTGTGCAAGGGAAGCACTAATTCTTGAAGTTTGGTTCTTTGGCAAAACAGAACAGGTGTTGTGTGCAGTGTTCTAGGATTTCAGATGGAAAAACTGAGCATGCCACCAGTGGACTGCCTTAAATTTATTGAAGTCAAAATTTTGTTTGTTTGGAAATTTCAAAATATAGCCAGTACAGGTTGGCTCTTTAAGAATTCCAAGTCAATTCAAGGTAAGATTCAGAAATCTGGGTTTTCCAAGAAGTTGCTCAAGTGTTTCTGATGCAGTTATTTTTTAACCGTATTCTAAGAAATACTTATTTGTATTATACCAGAAACTCTGGAATTTTACAGTCCAGAACTCAGTTATAGTCTCAAAATTTGAAAGCTCCAATGAGCGTGGTTAATATTAGTTAAGTAGTTATAAGATTACAATTAAAATTGAAAGTTCAAGATATTAATTTGCAACTTCATTTTGCATAACAAATATTTTAATGAAAAATAAATTTTCAAAAAATAATTAGTGACAAGATTAACATCATTTTACATTTTCAAATCTTTTAATAGTCTGGTTTAATAAAACACAACTAGATTCTGAAATCTACTTTTGTCATCTAGTCGTTTAAATTTTGGGGGAAGTATAAACAATTCATTGTGTACAAACATGTAGTTTAAAAATAAAGTAGGAAAAATATCAAAATTTAGAAATTATACCAAAAACTGACAGATGATTACTCCATAAAAACTAATGCATGCACTGGGACATGGCTCAGCAAGTACATCCCTTGCCTTGCAAGCATGAATGAAGACTGGATTTCAAATCCACAGCCTATGTACAGGCCAGATCAGCACAGCAGCTGCCTGTGATCCCAGTGCAGAGGAGTCAGGGAGTCATTGGATCATTCCTCAATAAAGAAAGTAAGAGCAATTAAGGAAGCCCCAAACATTAACACTGAGATTCCCTCGTGTGCACACATGTAGACATGCATACACGCACCACATACATATTCATATGCAACAAATAGTTTCATAAAAAAAACTAAGATCACATCCCACATCGATGAGCTTTTTATTCTCTTTATATAAAACTCCCTGATATGTCTTAGACTTAGACTGTTTTTTAACTCATATATAATCGTATTGTTTTTAAAAAAAATGTTTTTCTGGGCAGTAGTAGTGCACACCTTTTAATCCCAGCACTCATGGAAGCAGAGGCACACTGTTAGATTGAGGGCAGCCTGATATACAGAAGGAGTTCCAGGACAGTCAGGGGTGTTACAGAAAGAAACCCTGTCTCAGAAAAAAATATCAACTCCAATTTCCTCAGAATTTTTTTTTAAATTTTGCAAAGCTCATGGTAGCACATACAAGCTCTCCAAAATTCTAATTTCTTCTTGAAAGCTGGAATTTATCTTTGGCAACAGATACTGAAATGACAGGCTTACTTCACTGATTTTCAAGAAAATATCTGCCAAACACATTAGTCAAATAATCATGATTTTTCTGTCAGTCATTTGTTCCAGTAAAAATGATTGTTCATGCAGAAAAAGCAGCTAGGAGATCTCCTAAGTCAACTACAAAACACATTGTCTTGATACAACTATTGCATTTTGGCATGAAACAGGCTTTATGCAAACTTTCTACTTTTTCATACAGAATTCAAATAACATTCAAGTTTCAGCTTTTCTTATAAATGTGGTAATCCAAGCATGCATTCAAGGATCTGGAAGCAATAGACACCTCTTGGGTCTGGTTAAATAAAAAGATAGATTTCTACTGGGAACTGTGATGTCATCACATGAATTGGGAGAGAAGAGATACAAATCAGCCCAGAGTGAACTGCCTATGCTTTTCTGTGTATGGATAAATTATGAAAATTCAACTCAACAGAAACTCTCAAAATTTTTAGCAGTGCATCTTACTTTAGAAAATAGACTATCAATATTCTGAGAAACATTCTTATGTCTTCCAATTGTTTGTGTTTTCCTGGATTTCTTTAAGGGATTTATTCATTTCCTCTTTGAGGACCTCTATCATCTTTATAAAGTCAGATTTAAGGTTGTGTTCTTGTGCTTCAGCTGTGTTGGGATACTCAGGGCTTGATGTAGTAGGACAGGTGGGCTCTGGTGGTGACATACTGCCCTGTTGATTGCGCTCTTACACTAGTGTCTAGGCATCTGGGTTTGAGGTAATTGATATAGGTTTAGGTGTTGATTTCTGAGTTTTTGTTGAATGGGCATTTTGTTCCTTGGTTTCTGTTTCCTTTTTGATTTTCTGGTCTTTGTGGACTAGATTTCTGGCAGCCAATGTGACTTCTGGCCAAGAGGGAATCTGTCTGGTTTGTTGGCTGGACTTCTGGCCACTAGCCTTTGGCCCAGCTGGGAGTCTCCACCTGAGTTGGAGGGTGGAACACAGTGATCAGGATGGGAGTGGGAATAGGAGACAGTGTTGGGGGCACTGAGAAAGTGAAGGAGTTATGTGGGTGGGTTGTCTATGTAGCGTTCTGGTGGCCAGTGTGATCTCTGGTACAGCAGGGAATATCTGCTTGAGTTTGCCTATTCTTCTGGTTGATGTGGTCTGTTTTTATGACTCGCATAATCTGCACCTATTCTAGAGACGTCTGTACCTTGGCCGTGGATATCTGAGGCGGGCTCATGGTTGAGTGTACTGGTGGCAGGTCAAGAACAGGTGACAGTGGGTTGGGTCTTTGGGATCTGAACTGAGAACATGGAAGGGTTCTGAAGCAAGGTGGGCCTTCTTACTAGTATGGCCTGTACCTGAGCAGCAGATCATTGTGGGCAAATGGATGGATCTAGAAAACATCATATTGAGTGAGGTAACCCAGACCCAGAAAGACAAATATCATATTACTCACTCATAAGTGCCTTTTAGACATAAAAAAAGAAAAGAAACCTACAATTCAAAATCCCAGAGAAGATAGAAAACAAAGAGGACCTTAAGAGAAACATACATGGATATAATCTACATGGGAAGTAGAAAAAGACAAGATCTCCTGAGTAAATTGGGAGTGTGGGGATCATGGGAGAGGGTAAAGGGGGAGCGGGAGGAAGAGAGGTGAGCAGAGAAAAATATATAGCTCAATAAAAACAATTTTAAAAAGAAATAAACATTCTCAACAACAATAAAATGCCCATCTTGCATAATGTGGATATATTAAAATATCATGGTTTTCTTCATATATATACTAATATGTATAGTTAATATATACTATAAATATATGATATATATAGTATGACAAATATATACTAAAAATGTTGAACCTAAGTTTTATAAATTGTTTTCTATCAAATTTATGTCTCATTATAGGTATTTTGTATGCAAGCTTGTGGGGGGTGCCTATGTACACACAAGAAAAGGCCAAAGGAGGATGTAGGAGACAGAAGGGTTACTGAGGCTTGCTGGCTAGTCAATGTGGCTGAAACAATAAGCTCCAGGTACAATTAGAGAACCTGCCTAAAGAGAATAAAATGGAATCACTTCAACTCACATGCCCTACTTCCTTTTAAAAGTCTCAGGAGAGTTCTTCCCTCTTTGGGCACATAACATCACCCAGCTAAGCCTGTCTGGGTGCTAGGGCCGAATCGTGAGGGCAACCAGGCGGGCAGGAGTTCTTTGTCTCAATAGCCTGCCTGCAGCAAGCAAGGTAAACGCTTTGTTTACGAGCTACCCAACCAGCATGGAGATCTGATCTTGGCACCAGGAGAGCCAGCATTGGGGTGAGTAAGTTTCTGACCCGCAGCAGCAGCCCGGGACACAGAACTCAGACATTCCTCATCCCCCTACCCCTATACTTCCTGGTCTTCCTGCAGGGCCTATACTCCTCGCATACTGCCTCTCTTTTTCTATCCCACCCAGCTTGCATCCAGAACCTTCCCCCCTTCTGCCTCCCTTCCCTCTTCAGGAACATAACATCACCCAGCTAAGCCTGTCTGGGCGCTAGGGCCAAATCCTGAGGGCAACGGGGCAGGTGGGAGTTAATTTGTTTCAATAGCCTGCCTGCAGCAAGCAAGGTAGTCGCTTTGTTTACGAGCTACCCAACAAGCATGGAGATCTGATCTCAGCACCAGGAGAGCCATCACTGGGGAATGCCATCACTGGGAAGATACATCAGTGGGCAAGGAGACCTGTTCCAGTATAAGAAGATCCATAGGGGAGCATTCAGAGGAAGAGATGGGCAGGCGCCAATGTAAGAATTCACCCAACAATCTGAAAAAAACATGAAACCACCAGAACCCAGTGACCTCACAACAGGAGGACATGAACACATTAATCAAGAAGAAGTAGAAAAAATTGACTTTATGAAAGTGATTGACGCCCTTAAACAGCATGTAAAAAATGCCCTTATAGAAATGGATGAGAAGTATAACAGAAAGTTTGAAGAATTGAATAAATCAGTGAATGACACCCTAGGAAACCAAGGAAAAACAATCAAACAGGTAAGGGAAGCGATTCAAGACTTGAAAACTGAAATGGAGGCAAGGAAGAAAACACAAACAGAGGGCCGGCTGGACATGGAAACGAATAGAGACTACAGAAACAAGCATAACAAACAGAATACAGGAGATAGAAGAAAGAATCTCAGATTCTAAAGATACCATACAGAAAATAAACGCACTGATCAAAGAAAACAGCAAGTCCAACAAACTCTCATCACAAAATATTCAGGAAATCTGGGACACAATAAAAAGACCATACCTAAGAATAATAGGAGTAGAAGAAGGAGAAGTGCAGCTCAACGGTCGAGAAAATATATTTAATAAAATTATAGAAAACTTTCCCAACCTAAAGAAAGATATATCTATGAATGTTCAAGAAGCATGCAGAACACCAAAGAGGCTGGATCAAAAAAAAATCTCCTCGCCATATAATAATCAAAACACAAAGCATACAGAATAAAGAAAGAATATTAAGAGCCACAAAGGAAAAAGGCCAAGTTACTTATAAAGGTAAGCCTGACTTATCTATAGAAACCGTGAAAGCCAGGAGGTCCTGGATAGATGTACTGCAAAAACTAAGAGACCATGGATGCAAGCCCAGACTACTATAACCAGCCAAGCTTTCGTTCACTATAAATGGAGAAAACAAAATTTTCAAGGATAAAAAAACAAATTAAACACTACGTAGCCACAAATCCAGGCTTACAGAAAGTAATAGAAGGAAAATCATTAACCAAGGAGTCCAACAATGACCACAATATTTTAGACATCTAGAGACCCTTCACCAGCACAACTCAAAGAATGGAAACACACGAAATCTACTACTAAAAAAGTGACCAGAGTTAACAACCACTGGCCATTAATATCACTTAATGTCAATGGACTCAACTGACCTATAAAAAGGCACAGGCTAAGAGATTGGATATGAAAACAGGATCCAACATTCTGCTGTTTACAAGAAACACACCTCAACCACGAAGACAGGCACCTATTCAGAGTAAAGGACTGGGAAAAGGCTTATCAAGCAAATGGACCTAAAAAACAAGCAGGTGTGGCCATATTAATTTCTAACAAAGTTGACTTCAAACTTAAATCAATCAGAAGAGATGGAGAGGGACATTTTATACTCATAACAGGAATAATTCATCAGGATGAAGTCTCAATCCTGAATATCTATGCCCCTAATATAAAAGCACCCACATACGTAAAAGAAACATTACTAAAACTCAAGGCAGCCATCAAACCGCACACACTAATAGTAGGAGACTTCAACACTCCTCTCTCACCAATGGACAGGTCAATCAGACAGAAACCTAACAGAGAAATAAGATAATTAATGGAAGTAATGAATCAAATGGACTTAACAGACATCTATAGATTATTCCACCCAAATAGGAAAGAATATACCTTCTTCTCTGCAGCTCATGGAACCTTCTCGAAAATTGACCACATACTTGGTAACAAAGCAAACTTAAACAGTTACAAAAAAGCATTAGTAACCACTTGTGTCTTATTGAATCACCATGGATTAAAGTTAGAATTCAACAACAATGCTACCCCCAGAAAGCCTAAAACCTCATGGAAACTGAACAGTCAACTACTGAACCATACCTGGATTAAGGAAGAAATAAAGAAATTAAAGTCTTCTTTGAATTCAATGAAAATAAAGAAACAACATACTCAAACTTATGGGACACTATGAAAGCAGTCCTGAGAGGAAAGTTCATAGCACTAAGTGCCCACTTAAAGAAAACAGAGAAAGCACATATTGGAGACCTAACAGCCCACCTGAAAGCTCTAGAAAAAAAAGAAGCAGATTCACCTAGGAGGAGTAGAAGCCTGGAAATAATTAAACTGAGGGCTGAAATCAACAAAATAGAAACACAGAAAACGATCCAAAGAATCAAAAAAACACAAAGCTGTTTCCTGGAGAACATCAACAAGATTGATAAGCCCTTATCCAAACTAATCAAACGGCAGAGAGAGAATACGCAAATTAATAAGATCAGAAATGAAAAGGGGGACATAACCACAGACACAGAGGAAATTCAGAGAATCATTAGATCTTACTACAAAAGGCTGTATGCCACAGAACTGGAAAATGTAAAAGAAATGGACACATTTTTTAGATAAATACCATATACCAAAGTTAAACCAGGACCAGGTGAACAATCTAAATAGACCTGTTAGTCGCAAAGAATTAGAAGCTGTTATCAAAAACCTCCCTACCAAAAAGAAGCCCAGGACTAGATGGTTTCAATGCGAAATTCTACCACAACTTCCAAGAAGACCTAATATCTATACTCCTTAATGTATTTCACAATATAGAAAGAGAAGAGTCATTGCCAAATTCCATTTATGAAGCTACAGTTACTCTGATACCAAAAACACAGAAAGACTCAACCAAGAAAGAGAATTACAGGCCAATCTCACTCATGAATATCGATGCAAATATCCTCACCAAAATACTCCCAAACCAAATCCAAGAACACATTTGAAAAATTATCCATTATGATCAAGTAGGCTTCATCCCAGAGATGCAGGGCTGGTTCAACATATGAAAATCTATCAATGTAATCCACCATATAAATGAAATGAAAGAAAAAAAAACATAAATCGTTTCATTAGATGCTGAAAAAGCATTTGACAAAATTCAACACCCCTTTATGATAAAAGTCTTGGAGAGATTAGGGATACAAGGGTCCTACCTAAACATAATAAAAGCTATTTACAGCAAGCCGACAGCTAACATCAAATTAAACAGAGAGAAACTCAAAGCCATCCCACTAAAATCAGGAACACGACAAAGCTGTCCACTCTCCCCATACCTCTTCAATATAGTGCTTGAAGTTTTAGCAATAGCAATAAGACAACATAAGGGGATCAAAGGGATTTGAATTGGAAAGGAAGAAGTTAAACTTTCATTGTTTGCAGATGATATGATAGTGTACATAAGCGACCCCAAAAACTCCACCAAAGAACTCCTACAGCTGATAAACACCTTTAGTAATGTGGCAGGATACAAGATCAACTCCAAAAAATCAGTTGCCCTCCTATACACAAAGGATATGGAAGCAGAGAGGGAAATCAGAGAAGCATCACCTTTCACCATAGCCACAAACAGCATAAACTTGGGGTAACTCTAACCAAGGAAGTGAAACATCTATTTGACAACAACTTTAAGGCATTGAAGAAAGAAATTGAAGAGGCTACCAGAAAATGGAAGGATCTCCCTTGCTCTTGGATTGGGAGAATCAACATAGTAAAAATGGCAATTCTACCAAAGGCAATTTATGGATTCAATGCAATCCCCATCAAGGTCCCATCAAAATTCTTTACAGATCTTGAGAAGACAATAATCAACTTTATATGGAAAAACAGCAAAACCCAGGATAGCCAAAACAATCTTATACAATAAAAGAACTTCGGGAGGCATTACCATCCCTGACTACAAACTCTATTACAGAGCTACAGTAATGAAAATAGCATGGTATTGGCATAAAAACAGAGAAGTCGACCAATGGAATCGTATAGAAGACCCAGTTTTTATCCCACAGTCCTATGAACACCTCATTTTCGATAAAGGAGCTAAAAGTATACATTGGAAGAAAGAAAGCATCTTCAACAAATGGTGCTGGCACAACTGGATGTCCACCTGTGGAAGAATGAAAATAGACCCATATCTATCACCATGCACAAAACTCAAGTCCAAATGGGTCGAAGACCTCAATATCAATCTGAACACACTGGACCTGATAGAAGCGAAAGTGGGAAGTACCCTACAACCTATGGGCACACGAGATCACTTAATATGTATAACGCCAGCAGCACAGACATTAAGGGCAACATTGAATAAATGGGACCACTAAAACCGAGAAGCTTCTGTAAAGCAAAGGACACTGTCACTAAGACAAAAAGGCTGCCTACTGACTAGGAGAGGATCTTCACCAACCCCGCAACAGACAAAGGTCTGATCTCCAAAATATATAGAGAACTCAAGAAACTAGACTTTAAAATGCTAATTAATCCAATTAAAAAATGGGGCACTGAACTGAACAGAGAATTCTCAACAGAAGAAGTTCTAATGGCCAAAAGACACTTAAAGTCATGCTCAACCTCCTTAGCGATGAGGGAAATGCAAATCAAAACAACTTTGAAGTATCATCTTACACCTGTCAGAATGGCTAAAATCAAAAACACCAATGATAGCCTTTGCTGGAGAGGTTGTGGAGGAAGGCGTACCCTCTTCCATTGCTGGTGGGAATGCAAACTTGTGCAACCACTTTGGAAATCAGTGTGGCAGTTTCTCAGGTAATTCGGGATCAACCTACCCCTGGACCCAGCAATACAACTCTTGGGAATATACACAAGAGATGCCCTATCATATGACAAAAGCATTTGTACAACTATGTTCATAGCAGCATTATTTGTAATAGCCAGAACCTGGAAACAACTTAGATGCCCTTCAATGGAAGAATGGATGAAGAAAGTGTGGAATATATACACATTAGAGTACTACTCAGTGGTAAAAAACAATGACTTCTCGAATTTTGCATGCAAATGGATGGAAATAGAAAACACTATCCTGAGTGAGGTACCCAGACCCAAAAAGATGAAAATGGGATGTACTCACTCATAATTGGTTTCTAGCCATAAATAAGGGTCACTGAGTCTATAATTCGTGATCCTAAAGAAGCTAAACAAGAAGGTGAACCCAAAGAAAAACATATAGTTATCCTCCTTGTAGGGTTAAGACAGCCCCCTTTAGAGGGCGGGGTTTGCCTCAGGCGAATGCCTGCCAATAAATGGTGCGCGGAGAGGCGGCTCGCTCCCTTTTTCTTCCCTACCTGTACTACGCTGGAACTTTGGTTCTGTAAGTTTAACATTAAAGTGGTAAATATTCTTTGATATCTGCATTGCCTTTATTTTGTGCGGGTACACCTCCTGGATATGGGAATTAGACAAGATTGCCGGGCAAAAAAAATGGGATCTTGGTGGTGGGGTGGGATGGGGGTAAGGGAGATGGGGAGAGAAAAGTGAGAAGGGGAGGATGGGAGGAACTTGAGGAAACGGGATGATTGGGATAAAGGAAGGTTGGATAGGGGAGCACGGAAGCACATATCTTAATTAAGGGAGCCATCTTTGGGTTGGCAAGAGACTTGAACCTAGAGGTGCTCCCAGGTGCCCAGGGCGATGTCCCCAGTTAGTTCCTTGGGCAGCTGAGGATAGGGAACCTGAAATGACCCTATCCTATAGCCATACTTATGAATATCTTGCATATCACCATAGAACCTTCATCTGGTGATGGATGGAGATAGAGACAGAGACCCACACTGAACCACTGGACTGAGCTCCCAAGGTCCCAATGAGGAGCATAAGGAGGGAGAACATGAGCAAGGACGTCAAGAATGCGAGGGGTGTACCCACCCACTGAGACAGTGGGGCTAATCTATTGGGAGCCCACTAAGGCCAGCTGGACTGTGACTGAAAAAGCATGGGATAAAACCGGACTCTCTGAACATGGCGAACAATGAGGGCTGATGAGAAGCCAAGGACAATGGCACGGGGTTTTGATCCTACTTCATGTTCTGGCTTTGTGGGAGCCTAGCCAGTTTGGATATTCACCTTCCTAGACCTGGTCGAAGGGGGGAGGACCTTGAACTTTCCACAGGGCAAGGAACCCTGACTGCTCTTCGGACTGTGGAGGGATGGGAAGAGGAGTTGGGGGAGGTGGAGAGGAGTGGGAGGAGGGGGAGGGAAATGGGAGGCTGGGAGGAGGCGAAAATTTTTTTTCAATAAAAAATATAAATAAATAAATAAATAAATAAATAAATAAATAAATAAATAAAAAGTCTCAGGACACAGAAACAAGCATGTTTCTAAGCAATTCTAAGTAACCTTGTTCACCAAAAGAAGTTTTGCTTCTAGACTCAGGTGTGAAGCTCTACTACCTTGGGCTGTATTCAATACTGGTTCATTTACCCATTCAAAGTTGACTCCAATGATGTGCCTCTCTTCCCTAAGTTGAGCTTTCTGCTTTCCTAAGACAAAAGCCACAAAGATTTATAGCAGCTTTATTGACAATGACTAAAAGAGGTGATCCAAATATTCATCAAGTCATGCGATGGAAGATTACACAACTTTTTAAAGTAATGAGAAGTGCAGTTAGGAATGAATATGAACAAAGTAAAATGTTATGTGTTCACATATATACATGAAAATGTCATAACAAAACATTAGTTTTACAATAAGAAATCAAGGTATAAAATTCTAATACATTATAACTCATGAATAAGCCGGATGCAAAAGGGCAAATGTCTATGACACCATTGACTTCAAGTATCTAGAATAATCAAATTTACACATGGATATAAAGAGGATCATTCAGATGCAAACATTTTTGACACAGTGAAGGCAAGAACATTAGTTAATGAAAAGAGATTATTAAATAATTTGAAAGCTTCATTTAGGTCAATAAAACTATAAAGACCACAGTTGAGTCTAGGTTTTGTTATTGCTGTTGATTGGTTTCTTTTTAGAGTTCTTGATTTCAAATAGCACTTTCTCCTGCTTTAAATTTTCACATGCTAATTTTCTCCATGTGACACATGTTGCTGCTCCTTCTGTAGCCCTCTATGTCGTTCAGGCTTCCCTTCCTTCTTTGAAAACTCATCTTGTGTGCAAGCCCTTACCTCTCAGATGGGGAGGACTCTACTCTAGGGAAACATCAAAGACTTAATCTAACCTGTCATTTCTTTCCAGCCACGCTAACAATGGTTCCGAGAGACTCAAGATGATTCAGGCTCCTCCAACCTGAAAGCACAGCACACTCCAAAGGGGGAAACCTGAGGGAGCCTGATCAACGAATGCCAATGTAAGCAGTGTAAGCAGCAAAGGTGGTTTCAGAACCCCATCCCCTAGTTTTTGATGCTGGAACAATTTGTACATTTGTCCATGGACAAATGACTTAAGTTCTAAAACAGCTATTACTTTAATTAACAGCATGTCTTTTATAAATATCAAGATCTACTCTTTATTACTAACTCAATACCACAATAAAGCATTTGCTTGAAAAGCTACTCAACACCACAGGTGGTGGCACACAACTTTAATTCCAGCTCTCAAGAGGTAGAGACAGGTGGATCTTTGTGAGTTGAAGGACAGTCTGGTCTACGTACCAAGTTCTAGACCAGCCAGAGATACATAGTAAGACCCTGAATCACAAAAAGAGGAAAGGAAGGAAAGATGGAAGAAAGAAAGAAAGAAAGGAAAGAAAGAAAGAAAGAAAGAAAGAAAGAAAGAAAGAAAGAAAGAAAGAAAGATGGAGGGAGGGAGGGAGAGAGGGAGGGAGGAAGAAAAGCTGTTTTTAAGAAATATACCAACCCCAACCCCAGGTCTCTGTACTTGGGGCAGGAAAACGCTCACCCAAGAGCCTATGTGGCACCTCTGGCAATCAAGCACCGTTATGGTGAGTACAGAGTCACAATATAGGGGATGGGGGACAGAATGAGTCATGTGTATGGGAGAGACACAGATTTGAGGAGATTAGGGTGCTGAGGGTGGTTGACACAGAATCCCTACTGCCATCCAGGGTCAGATATCTGGGTCTGGGCTGCTGCCAAGAGCCAGGACTTAGTCTGTGGCACTGATGAAGGCAGAGGATATGGCTGTACAGAGTTGGTTCCACCCCTAACTGGCTGCAACACTATGGAGAACTGGTCCTGCCCCTTCACTGGCTGAAGAACTCAGGAGAGAGAGGGTCCTACACCTCACCTGAGCAGCAAACAGAGCTGACCGCACATTTAGCCTGCTGTAAATAAACATGGAGAAATACAGAAATAATTACAGATAGAAGTGCATACATGAGTATGAGTATATACATGTATATTTCCTAGGTCTGTTATTTTAAAAAGCCAAAAGTAAATATGCCCAAGAGCAATGAGTATAGCCAGTGCTCAGATCATGGCTTCTAATAATATTTTGGAGACTGAAGACAATAATCCTGTAGAAGTTGATAGTACAGAGAGGGTGTCAGATTTGTTAACAGGTCTAAATTCAGGCATGTAATCGAGTAAGTTTGAATGTTCTATTACAGAAAAGTGAGGTAATTCTACTTAGCAATATTAGTGGGGTATTGAAGCCTCACTCTATAAACATGTGAGGGTCAATGTGTTATTTGAACTTTAGTAATGTTTCCTTTACAAATGTGGTTGTCCTTGTGTTTGGAGCACAGATGTTAAGAATTGAAATATCATCTCATTTTGATGAGTCCTTCCCTGAATCTTTTGATTAACTTTGGTTTGAAGCCTATTTTTTTTAGATATTGGAATTGCTACACCAGCTTGTTTCTCGGGTCTATTTGCTTGAAATATCTTTTTCTAACCCTTCTGAGGTAATATCTATTACCTGCATCCTATCAGATAAAAATTGGATTTCAACAATACAAACAACAGAAAGCATACAAACACATAGAAACCAAACAACTCTCTACTAAATGATGACTGGATCGAGGCAAAAAATAAAAAATGAAATTAAGTAATTTCTAGAATTCAATGAAAATGAATGCACAACATACCCAAACTTATGGGATGCAAGTGAAAAGAGGAAAGTTCATAGCACTAAGTGCCTACATAGAAAAAAATGGAGAGATCTGATAGTAACAACTTAAGAACACACCTAAAAGCTCTAGAACAAAAAAAGGCA
The DNA here is from genome assembly GCF_037038515.1 of Microtus pennsylvanicus. Lineage (NCBI taxonomy): Eukaryota > Metazoa > Chordata > Mammalia > Rodentia > Cricetidae > Microtus > Microtus pennsylvanicus. The sequence goes on from NC_134601.1 coordinate 142,781,273, forward strand.
AGCTCACCTAAGAAAATGAAGTGGTAGGAAATAAACTGAGGGCTGAAATCAATAAAATAGAAACAAAGAGAAGCATGCAAAGAATCATTGAAACAGAGAATTTGTTCTTTGACAAAGTCAACAAGATAGACAAACTCTTCTCAAGACACAGAGAAAGAATATCCAAATTAACAAAATCAGAAACAAAATGGGGGACATAACAACAGACACTGAGGAAATTCAAATAATCATTAGGTCATATTTTAAAGAACATTACTCCAAAAATTGTAAAATCTAAAACAAATGGATAATTTTCTCAATATATACCACTTACCAAAATCAAATCAAGATCAGATAAACAATCTAAATAGACCTATAATCCCAAGAAAATAAAAGCAGTCATTAAAAGTCTCCCAACTAAAAAAAAAAAGACCACGATAAGACAGATATAATACTAAACTCTGCCAAAATTTCACAGAAGAGCTAGGGCCAATGCTCCTCAAAATATTCCACAAAATAGAAACAGAAGGAACATTACTAAAATCATTTTATGAGGTCCCAATTACCTTGATACCCAAAGCACACAAAGATTGAACAGAGAAAGAAAATTATAGACCAATTTCCTTCAAAAACATAGCTGCAAAAACACTCAATAAAATACTCACAAACTGAATCCAAGAACACATCAAAAAGATCATCCACAATGATCAAGTATGCTTCTTTCAATGTAGGTTTCATGCAGAGATGGTTCAACATACAATAATCAATCAATGTAATCTGCTATAGAAGCAAACTGAAAGAAAAAAAACTATTTGATCATCTCATTAGATGCCAAAAAAGCCTTTGACAAAATCCAACACCTCTTGATTATAAAAGTCTGGAGAGGTTAGGGATTAATGGGACATACCTAAATATAAGAAGGGCAATTTACAACAAGCTTACATCAAATTAAATTAGCCAATACCAAATTTTAAATGGAGAGAAACTCAAAGCAATTCCACTAAGATCAGGAACAAGACAAGGGTTCCATTCTTTCCCTCTCTATTCAATATAGTAATTAAAGTTTCAGCTAAGCAACAAGACAACTGAAAAAAATCAATGGCATACAAATTAGAAAGGAAGAAGTCAAAGTATCATTATTTGTAGATGATATGATATACACAAGTGGCTTCAAAAATTCTACCAGGGAACTCCTACAGCTGATCAACACCTTCAGTGAAGTGGCTTGATACAAGGTTAACTCAAATAGATAGATAGATAGATAGATGATAGATAGATAGATGATAGATAGATAGATAGATAGATAGATAGATAGATAGATAGATAGATCAGTTACGTGCCTATACACAAATAACAAACGAACTGAGAGAGAAATAAGGGAAACAACACCCTTTACAATAGCCAAAAACAATAAAAAATTATCTTGGGATAACTCTAACCAAGCACGTGAAAGACCTATATAACAATACTTCAAGTCTTCAGAGAAAGAAATTGAATAAGATATCAGAAGATGGAAAGCTCTCCCATGCTTATGGATCGGTAGGATTAACACAGTATAAATGGCTATCCTACATAAAAAAAAAAAAAACTACAGAGTCCAAATCAAAATTCCAACACAATTCTTTATAAACCTTGAACAAATAGTACCAGACTTCATATGAAAAGACAAAAACCCAATGGGAGGTGGTGGCGGGGAGGAGGCAGAAATCTTTAATAAATAAATAAATTTAAAAAAATATAATATAATAAAATGCAATAGTAATAAATATATTTAATAATTTTGTGTCCTTGATTTTTCCAGTATAGTAAATCTTTGAATGACAGATGAAAATGCATTTACTCACAAATGTGAAACATATTGTTTGGTGCTGAAAGTAATATCAGTCAAATATAAAACCTTACAGTGGTCACCCCTGACTTAATTTCTGCCATTTAAAGAGAAAATTAAGCATATTAATATTATTCTTCAGAAGATGTTTTTGTCATTCAGGTAATTATTGCCTCTGTGTAATACACAGAAAACTGCCATGTAAAAGAAATATATGTTGAATTTCTTGCGATATTGCTAAAGTTTCACTGAGAAATAAAAATAAAACTATCTTCAATTACTTTTATCATTTCACAGAAACTAAGTATGCTGTGATCCATGTCCAAAACGTAATATTGTCATCCATGCAACTGTTTAAGAACATGGAGAAACTGGTACTGTTTTAGGACAGTAGAAAGTAGAGCGTGTTGAAAGTCTCTTGACAAGATAAAGATTGAAATCTGCATGAGCATAAACACAGCCTTACCTTCTCTGTCCAGAGTATAAATCCCTGATACACTCAGCTAAAAAACAGAAGAATGCACGCAGAGGCTCAAGACATGTGTGGTGATGTTGTGACTCCTCTTTCTTGAAAACCAAACAATATAGAAAGATCTAGAAAAAGTGTACCAATCAATTGATAACACTCAGCCTGGCTTCCCTTTGGTCAAGCAATTTTCTTAATAAGGGCATGGACTCAGGCTATGCTCAGGAGATAATTCTTCCTCTATTCATTTGGGATTAGTTAAACTCAAGACTAACCTGTCCGACAATGAGTTCTTCTTTGAAATGCTTACTGATATTTTACTAGTTAGTAAGTTCTGCCCATGCAGAGCAGAATATAGTACTGAAAGAAAACATTTTTTAGTATTTTCAAAAGTTAGGAATGTATCTTATCTTTGTTTTTTTATTTTTTAATATCAGGATTCATTCATATGTGCTCCACAATATGACATCCAGAACCACAGCAATGTATGGAGACCTATCTTTACTTTTTCCTTGCATTTCCTTCAAATCTTTTGATTAGTCAAAAGAAGACAAATTATAGCAAATCAAATTGTTTCTATGTATCACACAAACACAATCACATACTCAGTTATTGTATTATATTTTGTTTATATTTTATTGTAATTTGCATATCCTATAAATACAGACATTGTGAGATTCTACTGCAAAAAAAAAAGAAAAGATAAAAACTCAGGATAGCTAAAATTAATTCTGAACAATAAAAGAACTTCTAGACGTATTGCCACCCTGATTTCAAGCTCTACTACAGAACTATAGTAATAAAAACCCACATTGTATTGGCATAAAAACAGAGAAATGGATCAATGAAATTTAATCAAAGTCCCAGACATAAATCCACACACCTATGGACACCTGATTTTTTTTTATAAAGATTCCAGAAATACATCATGGAAAAAGGAAGCATCTTCAACAAATGGTGCTGCTCTAACTGGATGTCACGATGTAGTAGAATGGAAATAGATCCATATCTATCACCATGGACAAAACTCAAGTGGATGAAAGACCTCAAGATAAAACCATATACACTAATACTGATAAAAGAGAAAGTGTGGAATAGCCTTGAATGCTTTGGCACAGGAGACAACTTCCTGAACAGAACACTGATAGTGCAGGTTCTAAGAACAACAGTTAATAAATGGGACCTCATAAAACTGAAAAGATTATGTAGAGCAAAGGACACTGCCAATAGGACAAAATGGCAGGATACAGAATGGGATGAGATTTTCACCATCCACATTCAACAGAAGGTTACTATCCAAAATATATAAGAACTCAAGAAATAGAACACAAAATACAAATAATCCAATTTTAAAAATGGGGTACAGAAAAATTTCAGATGGCTCAACATCCTTAGCCATCAGGAAAACAAAAATCAAAACAACTCTGAGAGAATGACCAAGATCAAAAACACAATTGACAGCTCATGCTGAAGAGAATGTGGAGTAAGGGGACGACTCTTCCATTGCTGGTGGAAATGCAAAATTGTACAGCCACTATGGAAATCAATATCTAGATTCTTCAGAAATTTGGTAATCAATCTACCTCAAAACAACTCTTGGGAAGATACCCAAAAGGATGCTCCATCCTATCACAAGGACACTTGCTTAACTATGTTCACAGCAGCTTTTTTCATAATAGCCAGAAACTGGAAATGACCTACATGTCCCTCAACTAAACAATGGATAAAAAAAAATCATGGCACATTTACACAATGATAGGGGAGAGTCTTCTGTTTTGTGTTAATTTCATTGGTTAAATAAAGAAACTGCCTTGGCCCTTTAATAGGACAGGAAATTAGGTAGGTAGAGTAGACAGAACAGAATGCTGGGAGAAAGAAGCCAAGTCAGGCAGTCACCATGATTCTCCCACTTCAGACAGACGCAGGTTAAGATCTTTCCTGGTAAGCCAGCTCGTGGTGCTACACAGAATATTAGAAATGGCTTAGATTAATATGTAAGAGCTAGCCAATAAGAGGTTAAATCTAATGGGCCAAGCAGTGTTTAAAAGAATACAGTTTCCGTGTAATTATTTCTGGGCATAAGCTAGCCAGGTGGCCGGGAGCTGGGGCGGCAGGGAAGCGGCCCGCAGCTCCATACAAAAACACAGTGGAGTATTACTCAGCTATTGAAAACAATGACATTATGAAGTTAGACAAATAGATGGAACTAGAAAAAAATAATCCTGAATGAGGTAACACAGACCCAGAAAGACAAATATGGTATGTGCTCACTTATAAGTTGACATTAGCTGTAAATTAAAGGATAGTCATGCTACAATCCACTATACTCAAAGGGAGATGCAAGAATCTTACTCGCAAAGGGCAATAAGAAGAGATTTTGTGGATTGAACAAGGGCACATGGGGATAGGAGCATGAGGCCTCAGGCAGGGTTTGTGGTGGAGAGAGTACTGGAGAGACAATTGGATTTGGGGCACTGATATAGAAACCTAGTGCAGTGGAAACTCCCTGGAATCTAAGAGAGTGACCCTAGCAAATTCCCCAAGTAATGTGGAATATGGAGCCCAAACTGGCCATCTTCTAGGTAGCAAGGCTCCTTTCAGTGGGACTGGGACATCAACCCAGCCACAAAACCATTGACTTACAATGTGTCTTGCGTGTAAGGTGTGCTGGGGTAATGGTGATTAAGAACTTGTGGGAGTGGCCAATCAATGACTGCTCCAAGAGAGGGATCACATGCCTGACACTGCATTGATGGTTAGGAACCAGAAGCTAGTCAGCTCAGAGACCCAAGATCTAACCAAATATGACTGGCAAAGAGAAAAAAGTCAATAAAAATTCCTAATGATATTCTGCTATAATTATAGATTAGTGCCTAGCCCAATTGTTATCAGAGAGTCATCCTCCAGCAACTGATAGGAGCTGATGCAGAGACCCACAGTCAAACAAAAGGTGAAGCCAGAGGAACCCCACAGAAGAGGGAGGGAAAGGATGCTAAGAGCCAGAAGGGTCAAGAACACAATCCACAGAATCAACTAAACAAGGCTCATAGCAGCTCACAGAGACTGAAGAGACATCATGAACCCTGTAAGGATCTGAAGTAGGTCCTCTGTGTATGCATTATATTGTGTAGCTTGGTGTTCTTGTGAGACCCCTAACAGCAGGAGTGGGGGTTGTCTCTGATTCTTTTGCATGTGCTTGGGAGCCTTTTCTGCCTGCTAGGTCACCTCATCCAGGCTGGATATGAGGGTGTGTGCCTACTCTTATTGTAATTTGTTGTGCTGTATTTGGTTGATATCCCTAGAAGGCCTGCTTTTTTATTTTTGAAGGGAAACGGAGGAGGATGGACCTGAGGGAGAGAGGAGGGGAATGGGAGGAGTGGAAGTAGAGGAAACTTTGATTAGGATATAATGTATTTAAAGAATAAAATAAAAATAAAAAAGATTAAGGGATAAAGTGGAAGCTGTTAGCGAGTTACCTATATAACATAGTTCAATTGAAACAGGAAGAAAATACAGCTTAAGTAGTGGTGGAATCAGGTAAGAAGAACAGAAGGGAGCTTTGAGTTGTATTCAGTTTATGAATAAATAAGAAAAAAGAAGAATCTAGAAGAAGGAAAGACACTATAACATGTGTGGTAAAGTTTAGAGCCCTGTGGCTTTGCTCAGCACCTAGTGTTATTAAGTCCTTCCTACAACTCTACTGTCTTGGTTCTCCTCCTAGAAATCAGCACACTGGAGCCCAAGCTGAAATTTTTCCAAGTTCATAGTTTGCTAGAACAAACTAGAGGCTTGAAATGAGGGCTTTACCTCAGAAAAGGTAAAGGATGTGTGATATGCTAAGTCCTTAGATATTGGGTGGGACAAAAGACCACATCCAAAGTCCCAGGGACATATCCTGACCTCATTTAAGCATATCTTTTTTTTTTATTGAGAAAAGGAAAGAAAAAGTTTCCGCCTCCTCCCAGCCTCCCATTTCCCTCCCCCTCCTCCCACCCTTCTCACCCTCCCCCCACTCCTCTCCCCCTCCCTCTCCAGTCCAAAGAGCAGTCAGGGTTCCCTGCCCTGTGGAAAGTCCAAGGTCCTTCCCCCTTCATCCAGGTCTAGGAAGGTGAACATCCAAACTGGCTAAGCTCCCACAAAGCCAGAACATGAAGTAGGATCAAAAACCCGTGCCATTGTCCTTGGCTTCTCATCAACCCTCATTGTTCGCCATGTTCAGAGAGTCCGGTTTTATCCCATGCTTTTTCAGTCACAGTCCAGCTGGCCTTGGTGAGCTCCCAATAGATCAGCCCCACTGTCTCAGTGGGTGGGTGCACCCCTCGTGGTCCTGACTTCCTTGCTCATCTTCTCCCCCTTTCGCTCCTCATTGGGACCTTGGGAGCTCAGTCCAGTGCTCCAGTGTGGGTCTCTGTCTCTATCTCCATCCATCACCAGATGAAGGTTCTATGGTGATATGCAAGATAATCGTCAGTATTGCTATAGGATAGGGTCATTTCAGGTTCCCTATCCTCAGCTGCCCAAGGAACTAACTGGGGACATCGCCTTGGGCACCTGGGAGCCACTCTAGGGTCAAGTCTCCCACCCTAAAGTGGGTCCCTTAACTAAGAATTGTGCTTCCTTGCTCGCCTATCCAACTTCCTTTATCCCAATCATCCTGTTTCCCTAAGTTCCCCCCATCCTCCCCTTCTCACTTTTTCTCTCCCCATCTCCCCTTACCCCTATCCCACCCCACCCCCAAGATCCCAATTTTCTCCCCGGCAATTTTGTCTACTTCCCATAGTCAAGAGGATAATGATATGTTTTTCCTTGGGTTCACCTTCTTATTTAGCTTCTTTAGGTTCACCAATTGTACACTCCGTGACCTTTATTTATGGCTAGAAACTAATTATGAGTGAGTACATCCCATGCTCATCTTTTTGGGTCTGGGTTACCTCACTCAGGATAGTGTTTTCTATTTCCATCCATTTGCATGCAAAATTCGAGAAGTCATTGTTTTTTACCGCAGCGTAGTACTCTAATGTGTATATATTCCACACTTTCTTCATCCATTCTTCCATTGAAGGGCATCTGGGTTGTTTCCAAGTTCTGGCTATTACAAATAATACTGCTATGAACATAGTTGAACAAACGCTCTTGTCATATGATAGGGCATCTCTTGGGTATATTCCCAAGAGTGGTATTGCTGGGTCCAGGGGTAGGTTGATCCCGAATTTCCTGAGAAACTGCCACACTGATTTCCAAAGTGGTTGCACAAGTTTGCATTCCCACCAGCAATGGAAGAGGGTACCCCTTCCTCCACAGCCTCTCCAGCAAAGGCTTTCATTGGTGTTTTTGATTTTAGCCATTCTGACAGGTGTAAGATGATATTTCAAAGTTGTTTTGATTTGCATTTCCCTCATCGCTAAGGAGGTTGAGCATGACCTTAAGTGTCTTTTGGTCATTTGAACTTCTTCTGTTGAGAATTCTCTGTTCAGTTCAGTGCCCCATTTTTTAATTGGGTTAATTAGCATTTTAAAGTCTAGTTTCTTGAGTTCTCTCTATATTTTGGAGATCAGACCTTTGTCTGTTGCGGGGTTGGTGAAGATCTTCTCCCAGTCAGTAGGTTGCCTTTTTGTCTTAGTGACAGTGTCCTTTGCTTTACAGAAGCTTCTCGGTTTTAGTGGTCCCATTTATTCAATGTTGCCCTTAATGTCTGTGCTGCTGGGGTTATACATAGGAAGCGATCTCGTGTGCCCATAGGTTGTAGGATACTTCCCACTTTCTCTTCTATCAGGTTCAGTGTGTTTGGTCTTTAATCCATTTGGACTTGAGTTTTGTGCATGAAATTTTATGGCATCAAAGTTTTTCTTTACTCTCTGCTTCTAATTTGAAACCTTTATTTTATCTCAACTCCCATAGTAAGAGTTCCCGACCATCTCTAGAAACATATCCCCTCTTGTTATCTTGGAAACATTTTCTCTTCTTATTCTGTACCTATGCTGGTTAATTATCTCATCACTATGGCAAAATACCTGACAGAAGCTGCAGGAGGAAGGATTTACTTTGACTCAGTTTTAGGGAAGTTAGGTATGATGGTTAATATTGGTTATCAACTTGATAGGATCTACACTCACCAGGGAGACAAACTACTGGTCATGCCTATAAGGACTTACACAGAATAGGCTAGCCCTTGGCAATACCTGTGATGTATTGACTTGATTACACTAGCCGGGGAGGGAAGACCGAGACCAACCATAGAAATAGACAGCACCATTCCCTGGGCCTTGATATCAAACTACTTAAGAAAAGGAGAGAAAGAGATAGAATGAGAGAGAAATGAGAGAGAGAGAGAGAGAGAGAGAGAGAGAGAGAGAGAGAGAGAGAGAGAGAGAGAGTGAGAGTGAGAGAGAGAGAGAGAGAGAGCTGGAGCATACAATGCAACCATCTATCTCAAGCCCTTGCTGCCACTCCTCCACTATGATGAACTGTACCCTCGAGCTGCAAGCTAAATTAAGCCCCTTTCACCCTTAAGTTACTTCTGTCACAGTACAATATTTTATCACAAAGAAAGTAACTGAGACAACAGTCTATCATCATAGGGAACACATGTTGAAGTGACTAGGTCTGTGGAAGCAGGAGTTTGTGGCTATCATTTCTCATACCTTGGCAGGTAAGAAATCAGACAACTTAGCCAGCAGGAGTGACAATGACAGCCCTCAAGCCTAGCCCCCAGTGACCAACTTCTACTAACCAGGCCATATATCCTAAGTATTCTGCAAACTCTCCAAACAGTACCAGCAGCATGACACCAACTGTTCAACACATGAGCCATTTAATATTCAACCCATAACACTACCCAAGCCCAGTGCTCTGCTTACACTGACTCCCAAACCAATATTTCTCGAAATTGTCAAGATCTCTGTTATAGCTCTAATTCTAGAGTGTTTCATAGCATTTTAGAACTTTATAGGGTATTAAGCCTTTGCACAAGAGAACCAAATGTTGCAGCCATGAGTAATTTAAGAATGTGGAAAGATTTTTCTAGAGTACATATGGCTACAAACAGGAAACTGATGTTTACTAAGAAGCTTAGCTGTCTATAATATTTTAACTTTTCTAACACTGTATTTTTTTATTTATTAAAATTTTTACCTCCTCCCATTTCCCTCCCACTCTCCCTCCTCCCCTTCCCCCTTCCTCTCCAGTCCTAAGAGCAGTCAGGATTTCTTGCCCTGTGGGAAATCCAAGGCCCTCCCCCATCCATCCAGGTCTAGGAAGGTGAGCATCCAAACAGACTAGGCTCCCACAAGGCCAGTCCATGCAGGAGAATCAAAACTCAGTGCCATTGTCCTCTGCTTACCAGTCAGCCCTCATTGTCAGCCACATTCAGAGAGTCCAGTTTGATCACATGCTCCATCAGTCCCAGTCCAGCTGGCCTTGGCGAGCTCCCATTAGATCAGTCCCACCGTCTCAGTGGGTGGATACACCCCTCACAGTCCTGACTTCCTTGCTCATGTTCTCCCTTCTTCTGCTCCTCATTTGCACCTTGGGAGCTCAGTCCAGTGCTCCAATCTAACACCGCATTTTAAGTTCATCCTTGGTGTGGGACAATTGTCTATATTCTGTCAATTATATTTTAAGTAAATGCTTATTGGCCAGTAGCCAGGCAGGAGGTATAGGTGGAACAACCAGACAGGAAGTAGAGGCCAGTCAAGGAGAACAGGAGAATTCTGGGAAGAGAGAAGTCCTAGTCCGCAGTAGTTCTGGCCCCACCACAGAAGAAACAAGATGTGACTGCCTCACTGAAAAAGGTACTGAGCCACGTGGCTAGCATAGACAAGAATAACGGACTAACATAGGTTATAAGAGTTAATAAGAAGCCTGAGCTAATGGGCCAATCAGTTTATAACTAATGTAGACCTCTGTGTGATTTCTTTGGGACTTAACAATTGCAGGAACCAGACAGGACAGAAACCACAACACATCCCTGTTCATTTATTAATAGATTTTGTACCATCATCTTCCCTCTTTTCTTAACCACTTTCTTTTCTCTTTTCCAAAACATATATATTAATTATAACCTTCAGGCTTGGCTGACTCAAAAGTGGATGAGAATACCTCTTCGAGTGCCAAATTACTTACTGTTTCTTAAGGAAAATGATTGGAATGTCTATGCCTGCAGCCATCTTGGAGAAAGATGTGATTATGAAGACAGGCATTAAATTAAATTACATTGTGATTCTAAGTTAAATTGTCCAAGAACTCACTTTCTCGACAGCTCTGATTCAGTCCTCCAAAATGTCACAAACTGTGACTCATACTTCCTTCTGCAAATGACAAAAGTTCCTTACCACTCTGATCTAAGCTGCTTGCTTTTGGCCTTCAATGCTCTCAGGAAGGAATGGGATTATGTTACAAATTTTCCATGGTGGGCAAGGGAGCCCATCTTTTTTTTTATGTGAGAAACTCACATGCAAGAGCACACACACACAAATACATGTCAAAGAATGACACACTGAAAATTAATACCAGGCTAAGTATTCCCAGCCTCTGAAAATCTGGAAAATAAATAAATGATGTTTGCAACTTGTAAAAGCAAGAGGGAACTGACTTTTTAACCATTTATGCCCCCAAAGATTTTTTTTATGTTCAATTTCCTGTGTAGTAACTTTTTTGGGCTAATTTTATTTATTGTTGTTGCTTAAGGTGGTCTTAAAGGGCTTGAATTTTGCAGACAACATAAAGACTCAGCACTGAGCAGTATGAATCCACCCCTCAGCAGACTGCATCCACTGGATCTCTAAAGAAATGTCTAGGGGAAGAATCATATTGAGAAACAGAAACCTGAAAGGCAAAAGCAAGGGGATCAAGAGTTCAAAGCCAGTCTCAGCTACATAGTGAGTTTGAAGTTATCCTAGAACATATATAAAACCCTATCAGAGCAGAGAGAGATCCAATTGCAATTGTCAATACTGAAATAAGTTCTAGACTGTCCCACAATAGCCTCACATTCAAAGTGTGTCAATCTCTATATTATCATGCATAAATAAGCAAGCACTTGTTTTAAAATACTTTTTACTGGGGTGAAAAAGCATCACTTATATAAGTTCAGGGGAAAGATGCAATGAATAAACATTTGCTCTCAGGGTAATCATTTTGCTACTATGTCTGGAGAAACAGTTCAATCAGAAAAGCACTTGCCTTGCAAGTATGAGATCCTGAGCTCAGTCCTCAGAACCTACATTTTCAATGTCAGACATGGTGCTGTGTGCTTCAAATTCCAGTGCTTGTGACTTATCAATAGACAAATCCCTAGGGCTCACTGGTCAGTCAGCCTAACCCTCATGAGCAAGCCCCAGACTGATGAGAGAACTTGTCTCAAAAAAAAACCAGAAAAATAAAAATATAGATGTTATGTCAAATTTTCTGTTGCTGTGATAAAATCCCATGACTAAAAGCAGTTTGGGGAGAAGAGGCCTTACTTGGCTTATGTGATCCTGATCATAGTTCATCACCGGGGAAAGTCAGGGCAAGAACTCAGAGGAACAGTGGAAGGAACCATGAAGGAATGTTCCTCACTGGCTTGCTTTTCATAGCTTACTAGGTTTGCTTCTTTATACATCCCAGGCACCCCAGGGTCACCTGCACATGGGTAGTACCACCTACAGTGCCTGGAGCCCTCCAACATCTATGATTAATCAAAAAAATGCTGCACAGTCTTGACCACAGGTCAATCAGATGAGAGCAATTCCTCATCTGGGGTTCCCTCTTCCCAGGTGACTCTATTTTGTGTCATGTTAAAGAAAAATAACAAGCACAGTAGAACTATAGCTGAGATCATACACTTGTGTTCATTCTCTCTCTTTGGCTCTGACTCTGTCTCTACCTCCCTGTCTCTGTCTGTCTATCTGTCTGCCTGCCTATCTATCTGTCAGTCTCTCCTCTCTCATACATGCACACCAGCATACAAACACACACACACACACACACACACACAGAGAGAGAGAGAGAGAGAGAGAGAGAGAGAGAGAGAGAGATCTTAAAATCAGAAAGTTAAGAATATGTTTCTATTTTCCCAGCTATAATAACTCAAAATGTTGATGCATATTTTTATAGTGTATATAAAATAAAGTATGGCTGAAATACCTATTTAAATAGCTTTGTGTTCTTTTATCATGATAGTTGAGGAGAAAACTGCCTTCCGCAGTTCATCTCTCTTCTTTTATCACACAAGGCTACAGGCTATTAGTCTTAGATTCTACTCCTAGATCTAGCAATGGGTTATTATATTTAATAATTAACAATGGGAGAATTTCTGAATTTGAAATTCTGTGGCCCTGAGCTTTTGTCTGCCTTCATTGGATTCCTCTTCTTTTCAAGGAAAATACTGAGATATCTTGCCTGGTCCTATCGAGTTCTCTTCAGGACCCCCAATGGTTCTGCCAAGTACAAGTCCCAGAAGACAGGGCAAGAAACAAGATGTTCTCAAAGTACCAGCCTACCCTAGTTGAACTCCTTTCCACGGTCAAATCAGCTGGCCTTGGTCAGCCTGAGTCTTGGAGAGATTGGGAAGGGTACCAGGACCTTTGGGATTCTTATCTCCTTTTATTTCTGTTTGTTTCCATCTCTTTCCTATAATGTTATAAAAAGATAAGAGATTCCTCATCACGTCACACACAATTTTGCACAATCACTATATGCTTAATTGTTCTAATAGGAGCGGCGGGGCTGCGTCCCCAGCACCCCGGCACCCCGGCCGCCTCGCTAGCTTATGCCCCAAAATAACAACACACAAATTGTATTCTTTTAAACACTGCTTGGCCCATTAGCTCTAGCCCTTACTGGATAATTCTGATATCCCGATTAGCCCATCTCTAATAAACTATGCGGCACCAGTCTTACCAGGAAAGATTCAGCATGTCTGACCTGGCGACTTGCTTCATCGCTTGCATCTGCCCGGGAGAGGAGAGCATGGCCTCTCTAGGCTCACTTTTTCTTCCTCCCAGCATTCTGTTCTGTTTACTCCACCCACCTATGTTCTAACCAATAAAATGGGCCAAGGCAGTTTCTTTATTTTTTAACCAATGACCTTCCTCCATCATTTCCCCTTTTTCTGTTTAAACAAAAAAAGGAAGGCTTTAACTTTAACGTGGCAAAATTACATATAACAAAACAGTTATCAAGTAAAAATTACAGTATTTATATCTATTTTATCTTTATCATAACTAAGGAAAACTATAACTATAACTAACTATTCTCCAACTCCATCAAAGACTCCAGAAAGATACAATATTACCTAAGCAAACAAGTAATAAGCAACTTTCAAACTCTAGAAATGACAGAGACATCTTGCTGCCTGGACAGTCACCCAAAGTTTCTGTGTATCATTGGGGCATCCATCTTCAGCCTTTAGGCCCATTGTATCCAGTAGACATTTCCATGAAGCAGGAAAATTCAAAGTCAGTTCAGTCACTATCTGTTGTGTCCTGCAGAATGTCTTGCAGACTCCTTCATGAATCAGGAACCCCGAAAGATCATCTCACCTTTAGACAAGTTCAGTAGTCCTCTCTCTGCGGGTTCTCTGTGTCCAGTTTATGCAATAGTCCAGGCAAGAGCAGTTTCTTGCCCAAATGGCTATCAAACTCCATAAGGATCCTCTTCGATGCCCATCTTCTTCCTGAAGTAGATTGGTGCTGCCAGGAGCAGAGTGTCTCATTGTCATGAAAAACCCTAAGTTATTAAAACATTTAAAATGCCATATTCTATAATCTTTGAAAGATATGAAGAATGCCTATCTAAAATATAACTATGTACATCTAGAAAATCTTAACTAACATGACTACAAACTTGACTATTATGATTATCTATTAACAACCTATATACATTGCATTTTTAAGTGAACTATACAGATATTTTTTTGTATCTGTGGAGGTTTCCTTTGTTTCCGAGTATGTGAAATATACAATGACAATACCTTAATAAAGATCAGAAATGCATATACATATAACAAAATTGACCTTAAATCTCTATCAATAAAGCAAAATATATACTAATGCAAATTATTCATACCTATATCATATCCCCCTTTAAATGTAAAAGAACATTTATAAACAATTTTTGGGAATATGGGCACAGTTATTTCTCTCCAAACTGCTTCCTACTGAATGGGGGCGTCATTAATTAGGTCTTTCACGGTATAACCTGTGTGCTAGTTTTATCTCAGTTGGCAGTTGAGCAAAGCAATTTTCTGAAGATGTTCACAGCAACCCTTCAGGAGGGCATAGTCCATCATACCATATTGGAATAGAAGAAATGAACAGGGTCTCATCCTCTGTGAAAACAAAATAAGAAACTCCTTTCCAATGCATCATGTCCTTAGATCCAAATTTCAAAGTCAAGGCATTTTCAAAATATCTATGTTGGATTAGTTCAGCAGCATTGATAAACAAATATCTTTTAGCAGCTGTTGCTCTTTTCTCAGCATTCAAACAATTCAAACAGAGCATAATAGCATACAGTATCAAAATTCTCTGTGTATTTTCCATCTTTGTGCGTTTTATTTTAACCTCTATTTTGTTTATTTTATTTTTTGCTCTTTGAGACAGGTTCTCTGTATCTTTGACCTGGAATAACTCTGTAGACCAGGCTGTCCTTGCACTCCCAGAGATCCGCCTGTCTCTGCCTCTCAGGCATTGGGATTAAAGGTGTGTGCTACCACACCTAGAAGTCATAGAGGTCAATCTCCCTCTGCCTCCCAAGTGTTGGGATTAAAGGTGTGTACTACCACACCCAACTCTTAATGGTGCTAAAAATTGCTCATGCATTCAGGCAAATACATTTTTGGTTTTGTAGAATTTTAAAAATTATGTGTATGCCTATGTGTATGTATCATGGTGTGTGAAAATGAGTGCAGTTTTCTTTTTTTTTTACAATGAACTTATTGGGTTTTTTGTTGAAACAATTTCTGCCTCCTCCCTGCCTCCCATTTCCCTCCTCCTCCTCCCACTCCTCTCCCCCAGCCCCACTCCTCTCCCCCTCTCCCCACTCCTCTCCTGCTCCCCCCACTCCATTCCCCCTCCCTCTCGAGTCTGAAGAGCAGTCCAGATTCCCTGCCCTGTGGGAAGTCCAAGGCCCTCCCCCCTCCATCCAGGTCAAGGGAGGTGAGCATCCAAACAGGCTAGGCTCCCACAAAACGAGTTCCTGAAGTAGGATCGAAACTTACTGCCATTGTCCTTGGCTTCTCATCAGCCTTCATTGTCCGCCATGTTCAGAGAGTCCAGTTTTATCCCATGCTTATTCAGTCCCAGTCCAGCTGGCTTTGGTGAGCTCCTAATAGATCAGCCCCACTGTCACAGTGGATGGGTGCACCCCTCGCGGTCCTGACTTCCTTGCTCATGTTCTCCCTCCTTCTGCTTGACTCTAGAGGGGCTCACAGGTGTCCAAGGAGATGTCCCCAGCTAGTACCTTGGGCAACTGAGGAGAGGGAACCTGAAATGACCCTATCCTATAGCCATACTGATGAATATCTTGCATATCACCTTAGAACCTTCATCTGGCGATGGATGGAGATAGTGACAGAAACCCACATTGGAGCACTGGACTGAGCTCCCAAGGTCCAAATGAGGAGTGCAGTTTTCCTCAGAAGTCTGGATTTGGATTACAGGAGGTGGTGAGCCACCTGAAGTGAGTACTCAGAATTGAAGCTGGGTCCTTTGGAAAAGCAGCAAGTGCTCTTCTTCACTAAGCCATCTCTCCAGTTCCCACTTTATTTTTGATTAGGGAGGCAATGAACCCACAGTAGCTTCCAATTAGTCAACAATGACCTCTAAAGTTTTACTAGTAATCATTCATTTTGGGGTTTTTTACATTTCTAGGACTTTGAGAATACTCTAATCATAATTTAAGTACTTAGAAGGGGAAAGCCAACAGCATAGCTTTGAAGAAATGAGATGAAGAGGAGAAAGAGCTGGTGAGTGTAAAAAGGCATCAGACACTGAATAATTAACGAAAGTTGCGAACTGGAGTGCGACCCCATAGGACCTGAACCCAGAATCAGTTCTAGTTTACAAAATCCACTCAATTTTTACTACATCAAGGGAGAAGTTGGTTTTGAATACCTTATGAAAGACACATAAACGAAACATGCCTTGTATTATACTTAAAGACTACAAGGATCTAGAAGATAGGTATGACAGCATACACCTGTAATCTCAGTGTTTAGGAGATAAGGCAGGCGGTTTGCAAGTTCAAGTCCATTCTAGCTTACACAAAAAAGTCAAAGCCAGCCTGAGCTATATAGTGAGGCCCTCTCAAAAGGAGAAGGAAGAGAAGGAGGTGGTGGTGGTAGTTTGTGTAAAAGTGGAAAACTCGATCTGGGAGTCCAGCCACTATGTGACTATTTAGTTTGCTACCTATAGATAGAATGGCATTTTTCTTTCCTCATCCAACCCCCTAATTACCACCCAACAACACCCAATATGGTGCCAACTCACTCTTTTCATCTTTCTAGGACACACTTCCTGGAGAAAAGAAAGAAATGTATTGAGAAGAGTCTGGGAAGTCCACCTTCTTCGACCTGGAGGTTTATTGAAGATCTGTATTTAATTTTTTCGGTTTCTGTTTCCTTATCTTCTTCCAAACCAAGACTAGCCTTATATTTGAGTATTTGGTACAATAAGCAAAGATAACTCAAGAGCCTCCAGGAGGTGTGATAAATGTGATGCTTTAAAGGAAATCAGTGTTAATTGGCTGAACTGCCATCCTCAGATCCCACAGAAATTTTACAGTGTGGTTGCTGTAGTAGACAGAAAAAAGCCCCCATAGCATGTCTACAAATTAATTGCCATAAGCCGGGCGGTGGTGGCACACGCCTTTAATCCCAGCACTTGGGAGGCAGAGGCAGGAGGATCTCTGTGAGTTCGAGGCCAGGCTGGTCTAGAAGAGCTAGTTCCAGGACAGGAACCAAAGAGCTACGGAGAAACCTTGTCTCAAAAATCAAAAAAAAAAAAATTAATTGCCATAACCAATGAATATATTCTTTTACATGACAAAAGTGGTCCTGCAGATGACAATCGGAGTCTTGAGATAGGTAAAGCAGTTTAGAGTCTCCAGATGGATCCACTGTAATCATAAGGATTCTTAGAAGAGGGAAGCAAAAGAGTTATGCATCAGAGTAATATGGCATGAAAAGGACTCAACTCACTGTTGCTGTTGGACTCTAGCTTCCAAACACCGAGAAGGAGTCACCCCCAGAGACCATCTCATACACCACAGCCGATGCAAAAGCATGAGGATTTTATTAATTCTGTCATGACAGGGTCCCCTAGCATTCAGGAAGCCGAGGGACCTCGAATAGCTGGTACAGTCTACTTTTAAAGGGGCCACAGAAGCAAGGGGGGTTGTTCTTTGACTATTCTGATTGGCTTATTTGAAAGGGCTATTACCAATAATTGACTGGAGAGCTGTTGCCAGATCAGATGAGGTAAGAGGTCATTTTGACCCCGTTTCCCAGGGGACCGAACCAAAGCATACGTATATGGGTAATTGTTCAGGAACTGAGTACGTGCATGTGTAGCTATTAGGTCCTTGGTTCCCAGGGGAGGAGGGGAAGCACTATGGCACAGAGGCTGAGAGGATTCAGAATTGTCAAAAATGGCTTTAGGATTGTCTTAAAGTCTTACATTGCTGCATTTGAAGTTGGAAGAAAGGACCAAGGAATCCAAGCATCATCAAAATGCTAGAAAAGGAAAAGGACTAGATTCTTCCCTGAAAGCCTCAAAAAAGGAATCACCATGCTAACACCTTGATTTGGGTCTAGTTAGGCTCATTGTGTACCTCTAGTCTCCCAAGGTGTAAAATAATAAATTTGTATTATTTAGGGCCACTGAGTTTATGGTGAACAATAGGAAACTCAGACAATTTCCTATTGCCTGACTGCCAAAACTGCACCTTAATGCTGACTCTGTCATAATGTCACATAATAACACTGAGGAAAATTTAAAGTCTGTGTTTCATGATGTCGTCTCTTTTTATTGAATTTTTCATTTATTTTACATATCTACTAGTTTTTCCTCCCTCCTTTTCTCCAGTTCCCTCCACCCACCTCCCTTCTACCCCCAACCGCATCCACTCTGTCTCCATTCAGTAGGGGGCAGGCCTCCCATGGACTTGAACAAAATGTGGCACATAAAGTTGAGCCAGGACCAAGCTCCTCCCCGTGCATCAAAGTTAGGCAAGGCAACCTAGCTTGGGGATTGAATTCCCAACAGCCAGCTCAAGAAGTGCCAGGGACGGTCCTGGTCCCACTGCTAGGTGCCCCACCAACAGGTACACAACTGTCACCCATATGCAAAGGGCCTAGTTCAGTCCCATGCAGGCTCCCTAGCTGTCGGTCCAGAGTCCATGAACTCCCACCAGCTTGGGTCAGCTGTCCTTGTGGGTTCTTCTGTAATCACCTTGACATACCTAGTTAGAACAATCCTTCCTTGCTCTCTTCATCAGGACTGCTGAAGTCCAGCACAGTGCTTGGCTGTGGATCTCTGCATCTGCTTCCACACGATATTGTTTCTTAAAGTCTCATATTCATTTTTTTTTTTGCTTTGAGACACTAGCAATTGAATCCAGGGCTTTGAGCATGCTAGGCAGATGTTTTGGTGACCTGTGTCCCTAGTCCGTGCATGCTGACTTTCCAGAGTCATGTACATATAATGATAGCTCTCCTTTAACTGGCTAACTTCAGGTTGAATGTTATCTACTAAGTCAGACTGAACAGGAAATCATTTAATGCAGTGACTCTGTGAACCTGTGGGTCACAATTTCCTTGGGAGTCAAGCTACACTTTCTAATGTAAGGCTGCTACCTAAGACCATCAGAAAGCACAGATACTTACAATGCAGTTCATAACAGTAGCAAAATTACGGTTATGAAGCAGAAATGAAAATAATTTTATGATTGTGATCACCAAAACATGAGGAACTGTAGTAAAGGGCCACAGCATTAGGAAGGTTGAGAACTACTGACTTTATGGGACTTTTAGTGACAGCAAAGATTTCAGAAGTTGGATATGATAGGGGGCACTCTTGGCTAAATTACACTGGATCTTCTCTGAGTGCCTGAAAGTTCTCACAAGTCTCTAAGAATGAAGAAGGGCTAGCCTGCCTTCCCTGGCACTGATTGGGGAACTAATAATTCATGTGATAGATAGGCTAGTCACTCCAAATTCTAGACCTGTGTTCTATTTATGATTACCTTGAGTTTTATCAACATTTATGGAGTCTCTAAAGCCGTTATTACTGCAGAAGCTAGACAAGTAGGTGACATATAAATATTCTTCCACATGGCAGGTAATAAGTTAAGACTATATAGTTACATCACTTGAAGGTTCGGAGCAGAAAATATGCTCTGATTTCTTTCCAGTCATTTGGCAGCAGACAGTATAGGTTAATGTCCTGTAAAGAAGTCATTCTTTGCAGGGTGGTGGTGGTGCATGCCTAAATACCAGCACTTGGGAGTGGGAGACAGAGGCAGGTTGATCTCTGTGAATGTGAGGCCAGCCTGGTCTACAGAACGAGTTCCAGCACAGTCAGGGCTATACAGAGAAACCTTGACTCAAAACAAAACAAGTCATTCTTTATCTTTCTGAGTTCATAAGAAAAGCAATTACAGGAATTTTAAGATAAGAAACTTTGTTTTCAAGTTAATTTATTGACTAAATTGCTGTGGGATTTCAAAAAATTCTTTTAAAAAGAACAACCTTGAGTTCCCTGGGATCCTCTGGCAGCCAACTCCATCCCAGCATCTTCCCTGCCTCACTGCTAGGATCTGGAATAACCCCAGTGAAACCTCTGCCACTCAGACACAGGCCACACCAGTCAGTCAAAACTGGTGAAAGACCCACCTGCTCATGAAGCTGTTCTTCTCCCTAGATTCAGTTCCTAAGGAATCTTCCCCTTAGTCCACTCTGCCCCAGCTCCTTCTGTCCTGCTGCTGAGACCTGCCCCTAACCCCAGGGCTTCCATCACCCAGGCAAAAGTCACACCAGCTGAACAGACTTCAGTTGCTCAGGTTCAGGCCATGTGAATCAGATGAAAAGAGACCCCTGCTGCATCAAAGGCCAAGCAAACCTCCAGAAGAGAAACACCCAACTTGGACAGAGACTCCCAACTAGACCAGAGGTCACACCAGTCAACAGAAATCCAGGCCACAAAGACAAGAAAATCAAAGAGGAAACAGAAATCAAGAAACAAAGCACCTATCCGGCAATCAAAAACTCAGAAATTGGAAACTAGAATTAATCATTCCAAACCCAAATGCCTAACCTCCAATGTCAAAACGCAATCAACAATGGCCAGGGTAACATGGCACCAACAGGACCCAGCTATCCTAGGACAGCAACACCTGAATATTCTGGCGCAACAGGCTCACAAGAAAATGACCTTAAAAACAACTTTATGAAGATGATAGAAGTCCTTAAAGAGAAAATTAAACATTCCCTTAAAGAAATCGAGGGAAGGCATCTGTGACCACCAGAGCCTTGACCCAGACTGCCCCTGGAGAGGTGAGTGTCTGGGTTCCCGGTTGGAGGGCTCTGCTCTCTAGGCCCTAGCACTGGGAGGCACATCCCATGTCCCAACCACATCCACCAAACCCCAGAGACCCTGGAACAGCCTCCTCACATGTGCAACCATTCCCCCACCACAACTGACTGCCCTTGAAAAGAGCCTTGGCCCCGCCTACATCCATAGGAGTCCCAGAAGCATATCAGCATTCACTTGAAGCATGGACCTTCCTCCACCTGGAGGAAGAGCTACCACCTAAGTCACAGGCCCCACCTGTACCAATTGGAGGAAGAGGGACTCCCTGAAGCACAGGCTCCACCTTCACCCACTAGAGGAAGAGATGGGCAGATGACAGTGTAGAACACATTCAACAACATAAAGATCAATATGGCACTACCAGAACCTAGTGGTTCTGTAACTGGGAGACGTGAACATCCTAACCCAGAAGAAGCAGAAGAAAATGACCATAAATATAAATTTATGAAGATGATAGAGACCTTTAAAAAGAAAAGGGGAAATTCCCTTAAAGAAATAGAGGAAAACACAAATAAAAAACTGGAAGAAATCAATAAATCTCTTTAAAAAGCAATCTAACAGGTGAGGCAAACAGTTCAAGACTTGAAAATTGAAAGAAAGTCAATAAAGGAAACACAAACCAAGGGAATTCTGTAAAATTTGGGTAAATGAATGGGAACTACAGATGAAAGCATAACCAACAGATTGCAGGAGATGGAAGAAAGAATTTCAGGAGTTGAAGATATGATAAAGGAAAAGGATTCATTGGTCAAAGAAAATGTTAAATCCAACAAATACTTAACACAAAGCATCCAGGAAATCTGGGACACTGATGGAGGAAGGTCATTGGTTAAATTAAAAGAAACTGCTTGGCTCATTGGTTAGGAGATAGGTGGGAGGAGTAAACAGAACAAAACGCTGGGAGGAAGAGGAAGTGAGGTCAGACTCCACAGCTCTCCTCTCGGGAGCAGAAGAGAGGCCATGCTCCGCTCTCCCAGGCAGGCGCACGCAATGAAGCAAGCCGCCAGGTCAGACATGCTGAATCTTTCCCGGTAAGACCGGTGCTCACAGATTATTAGAGATGGGTTGATTGGGATATCAGAATTAGCCAGTAAGGGCCAGAGCTAAGGGCCAAGCAGTGATGAAAAGAATACAGTGTCTGTGTAATTATTTCGGGGCATAAGCTAGCCGAGCCGGGCAGGCGGCTGGGGTGTTTGGGGACGCAACCCTGCCGCCGCCCATATTACTACAAATGGTGCCCCACGTGATGGACTAAACCCACTTAAAAAACCTGAGAAGGCTTAAAAATAAGGTAGAGAGAGTTTAACACAGATTTTTGCTGTTTGTTGGTGGTGTGCTGTAGAGAGATTTCCTGATTCGGCAACAGCAGCAGAAAAAATGCTGTCTCATTTCAAAGCGTAGCTTCCTGGGGCTGTGCCGCCAGTGCAAACTCTGGCTTTATGTTTGTGTTCCCGCTTGGGATCGGAAGGAGAGAGCTCTGAGACCGTGACGATGACTCAGAGCTCCCCACCTGTTCCTGGGCAGAAGGCAGAATCAGGCTTAGGCAGGCGGAAGAGCATGGCGGATTCCTGCCGCCATACAGGGACGTGTTTTCAGACTGCGCAGTGCTCTGCATGTCAGATTTGGATGTAACTTGGATGAAAAGAATTTCTGTGCTGCATGCTCAGTCTCAGAATTAAAGTGCTGAGTGCCGCTCCTACCTGGTAGCCCCAAGAGGCTTCCTGACTCAGCTTTAGCTGCAAAACCCTGCGGCTCATTAAGAGGTCCTGCCACAAAACACTTAAACAGTGTTGATGAAAAGCTGAACGCATGCTTTTCGGTTTTCGGCCGTAGCAGGAAAAAAGCTGCGCCATTTAAAAATGCCTGCTTTCTGGGCCATCCTGCCAGGGCAAATTCTGACTGTTTGAGGCAGAAGGGTCAGCTACCAAGAGAGGACTTGAGTATTGTCTGTTGTAGCTCCCTGGCTGGCAGGGACCTTGAAACGCCAGGTGTGGCTATAAACATGGCTGCAGCCTGTACATCAGCCATGAGGCTGGAAAGCTAAGGAATGGGCTGGATCCAGCCGGCAAAGCCACGCCTTTAGTCCTACTGATATTGCTCAGCAATTTAAAGGCTCATGTGGTCAGAAAAAGAGAGATATACAGTTAAAGAGAGATTCAAAGACAGAGAAAATTTCTAAATGGTTTAAAGTGTGTTAAAAATATATGCTAAAAGTTAAAATTCTTAAAGTAAACCTCTGTGACTTCAAGGTGTGGTAGCACACGCCTTTAATCACAGTGCCTAGAAGGCAGAGACAAACAGATCTCTGTGAGTTCAAGGTGTAGTAGCCAACACCTTTAATCCCAATGCCTGGGAGGCAGAGACAGGCGGATCTCTGAGAGTTCAAAGAGAGCCTGGTCTACAGGGTTATTCCAGGTCAAAGATCTGCACTCAAAAAGCAAAAAGTTAACGTAGGAATGTCACAGCTTAGATTCTTAAGCACCTAGTGATTTAAAGGCGCAAATCAAAAGTGCTCCTGGATAGTAAAAAGTTGCAGATTCACAATAGGACAGATTCAGACCGCTAAATGAGTCACACTGTTGGATGAATGTACGTTGGCTTGGGAGAGAGAAGAAAAAGAATATAGAGAATAAAGTTAATGGTTCAAAAAGAAAAAAGTAAAAGTAAAGTCTTTAAAGAGACAGAGTACAGATAGTTATAGAGATAAATAAAAATAAGCCGCGTAAAAATGAAAAATTCACAGAGAGTCTGGATTATGTACATTGTGTTTTCTTTAAATTTTTTAACTGTGAAGGAGCTAAGTACAGAGAGACATTTCATTACATGGGCTGCCAAGCTAAACCAGGATGGATATAAGGGTATTATGATTTCAGAATTTGGGTCTAAGGACATGATGCTTTGGAAAGGAGTTTCTTATTTTGTTTTCACAGAGGATGAGACCCTGTTCATTTCTTCAATTCCGATTTGGTATGATGGACCACGTCCTCCTGAAGGGTTGCTGTGAACATCTTCAGAAAATTGCTTCGCTCAACTGCCAACTGAGATGACCCTGGCACACAGGTTATACCATGAAAGACCTAATTAACGACGCCCCCATTCAGCAGGAAGCAGTTTGGAGAGAAAAAACTGCGCCCATGTTCCCAAATATGGTTTATAAATGTTCTTTTACATTTAAAGGGCGATGTGATATAGATATGGATAATTTGCATTAGTATAGATTTTGCTTTATTGATAGAGATTTACGGTCAATTTTGTTATATGTATAAATGTTTCTGATGTAACTTTTACTTGATAACTGTTTTGTTATATGTAATTTTGCTATGTTAAAGTTAAAGCCTTTTTTTGTTTAAACCGAAAAAGGGGAAATGATGGAGGAAGGTCATTGGTTAAATTAAAAGAAACTGCTTGGCTCATTGGTTAGGAGATAGGTGGGAGGAGTAAACAGAACAAAACGCTGGGAGGAAGAGGAAGTGCGGTCAGACTCCACAGCTCTCCTCTCGGGAGCAGAAGAGAGGCCATGCTCCGTTCTCCCAGGCAGGCGCACGCAATGAAGCAAGCCGCCAGGTCAGACATGCTGAATCTTTCCCGGTAAGACCGGTGCTCACAGATTATTAGAGATGGGTTGATTGGGATATCAGAATTAGCCAGTAAGGGCCAGAGCTAAGGGCCAAGCAGTGATGAAAAGAATACAGTGTCTGTGTAATTATTTCGGGGCATAAGCTAACCGAGCCGGGCAGGCGGCTGGGGTGTTTGGGGACGCAACCCTGCCGCCGCCCATATTACTACAGGACACCATGAAACAAACCTTAGAATAATAGGGTTAGAAGGAGAAGAACTCCAGCTCAAAGGCACAGAAAATATATTGAGCAAAATTATAGAAAAAAAAGTTCCCAACCTTAAGAAGGATATGCCTATGAAGGTACAAGAAGCTTACAGAACACCAAATAGATTGGATAAAAAAAAGAAAAAGACCCATCTCCATATAATAATCAAAAACTAAACATACAGATTAAAGAAAGAATATTAAGAGCTGCAAAGGAAGAAGGCCAGGCAACATATAAATGAAGACCCATCAAAACTACACACGAATTCTCAATAGAAACACTGAAAGCCAGAAGGTCCTGGACAGAGGTATTGCAGACACGAAGAGACAATGGATACAGACCAGACTACTATACATAACAAAGCTTTCCGTCACCATCAATGTAGAAAAAAGGTATTCCATGACAAAATCAGATGTAATCAATACCAATCCACGAATTCAGCCTTACAGAAAGTACTAGAAGGAAAACTCCAAGCCAAGAAAGTTAGCTGTACCCACAAAAACATAGGCAACATATAACCTTACACCTCACTCCAGCAAACCCCCCAAAAGGGAAACACACAAATACAACCACGAAAATAACAAGAATAGACAATCACTGATCATTAATATCTCTTAATATCAGTTGACTCAATTCACCTATAAAAAGCCACAGGCTAATTGAATGAATACAAAAGCAGGATCCATCCTTCTGCTGCATATAAGAAACACACCTCAATGTCAAAGACAGGCATTACCTGAGAGTAAAAAATTGAGAAAAGATTTTCCAATCAAATGGACATAAGAAGCAAGCAGGTGTATGTATCCTAAAATGTAACAAAATAGACTTCAAACTAAAATCAAATAAAAAAGATAAAAAAGGACACTTCATATTCATCACAGCAAAAAATACATTAAGATGAAGTCTCAATTCTGAACATTTATGCCCCAAATACAAGAGCACCCACATATGTGAAAAAAACATTAATGAAGCTTAAATTGCACATCAAAACACACACACACACTAATAGTGGGAGACTTCAACACCCCACTCTCACTAATGGACAATTCAGGCAAACAGAAACTTAACAGAGAAATTAGAGAACTAAGAGATGTCATGACTCAAATGGACTTAATAGACATCTACAGAACATTTCACCCAAACACAAAAAAATATAGCTTCTTCTCAGCACCTCATGGAACCTTCTCTAAAATTGACCACATACTCAGTCACAATGAAAACTTCCACACATACAAAAGAATTGGAATAACCCCTGTATCTTTTTTTCTTTATTTTTTGTTTATTATTTTTTTTAGTTGTTGAAAAAAATTTTTCTGCCTTCTCCCCTTTCCCATTTCCCTCCCCCTCCTCCCACACATTGCCCCCTCCCCCCCACTCCCTTCCCCCCACTCCATTCCCCCTCCCTCTCGAGAATGAAGAGCAGTCCAGATTCCCTGCCCTGCGGGAAGTCCAAGGTCCTCCCACTTCTATCCAGATCCAGGAGGGTGAACATCCAAACAGGCTAGGCTCCCACAAAGCCAGTTCATGTATTAGGATCGAAACCTAGTGCCATTGTCCTTGGCTTCTCATCAGCCTTCATTGTCCGCCATGTTCAGAAAGTTTGGTTTCATCCCTTGCTTATTCAGTCCCAGTCCCGCTGGCCTTGGTGAGCTCTCAATAGATCAGTTCCACTGTCACAGTGGCTGGGTACACACCTCGTGGTCCTGACTTCCTTGCATGTTCTTCCTCCTTCTGCTCCTCATTTGGATCATAAGAGCTCAGTCTGGTGCTCCAATTTGGGTCTCTGTCTCTATCTCGATACATCGCCAGATGAAGGTTCTAAGGTGATATGCAAGATATACATCAGTATGGCTATAGGATAGGGTCATTTCAGGTTCCCTCTCCTCAGTTGCCCAAGGTACTATCTGGGGACATCTCCCTGGACACCTGTGAGCCCCTCTAGAGTCAAGTCTCTTGCCAACCCTAAGATGGCTCCCTTAATTAGGATATATGTTTCTCTGCTCCCGTGTCCATCCTTCCTTTATCCCAACCATCTCATTCCCCCAAGCTCCCCCCATTTACCCCTTCTCATGTTTCTCACCCCAATTCCCCTTAGCCCCATGCCACCTCACCCCCAAGTTCCCAGGTTTTGCCCATCAGTCTTTTCTACTTCTGATGTGGGGGGAGTCTTCTGTTTTGTGTTAATTTCATTGGTTAAATAAAGAGACTGTCTTGGCCCTTTAATAGGACAGGAAGTTAGGTAGGTGGAGTAAACAGAACAGAATGCTGGGAGAAAGAAGCTGAGTCAAGGAGTCACCATGATTCTTCCACTCCAGACAGACGCAGGTTAAGATCTTTCCTGGTAAGCCAGTTCGTGGAACTACACAGATTATTAGAAATGGGTTAGATTAAGATGTAAGAGCTAGCCAATAAGAGACTGGAACTAATGGGCCAGGCAGTGTTTAAAAGAATACAGTGTCCTTGTAATTATTTCAGGACATAAGCTAGCCATGTGGGCGGCCGGGTGCGGGGGACGCAGCCCCGATGCTCCTATTACAACAGAGTGGCGCCCAGATGTGATGGGCTGAATCCACTTAAAAACCTGAGAAGGCTTAAAAATAAGGGAGAGAGAGTTTAACACATAATTTTGCTGTTTGTTGGTGGCATGCTGTAGAGAGATTTCCTGATTCGGCAACAGCAGCAAAAAAAAAAAAAAAAAAAAAACAACGCTGTGTCATTTTAAAGTGCAGCTCCCTGGGGCTGTGCCGCCAGTGCAAACTCTGGCTTTAAAGCATTTCAAGGGCTTTTATGGGACTGGATGTTTCTGTTCCAGCTTGGGATCGGAAGGAGAGTGCTTGGAGACCATGCCGATGACTCAGGGCTCCCCGCCTGTACCTGGGCAGAAGGCAGAATCAGGCTTAGGCAGGTGGAAGAGCATGGTGGATTCCTGCCGCCATATAGAGAAATGTTTCCAGACTGTACAGTGCTCTGCCTGTCAGATTTGGATGTAACTTGGATGAAAAGAGTTTCTGTGCTGCATGCTCAGTCTCAGAATTAAAGTGCTGAGTGTCGCTTCAATGTGGACTTGCTGTGTACCTGGAACTGTGCACAGCTCAGGGGCACCAAATGGCTCTGAGGCAGGAGCAGCTCAGCTCAGCTCTGCCAAGCTGAACTGTGCTGGTCTCAGGCAGGAACTACCATAATTACCATAAGAACAGAGCAGTTAAGGTTTCAACTGGTCAGGACACAGGTAGTACCGTATTACCTGTACATGGTGCAACTTAAGTTTTTAAGAACTGCTTAACATTTTAAGAAATGCTCCTGGATAGTAAAAAAATTAGATTCACAATAAAACAGATTCAGACAGACCACCAAATGGATCACAGTATTGGATGAATGTACGTAGGCTTGAGGGAGAGAGAAAAAAATAGAGAAAGAATAAAGTGAATGCCTTAAAAAAAATAAAGTCTTTAAAGAAACAGAATAAAGTGATAGGGTAAAAATAAACCACGTAAAAAATGGAAAATTCACAGAGAGTCTGGATTCTTTTTTTTCCTCGCAGATCTCTTTATTTGTACCAAAGCTTTGATCTTTCCATGTTCTGTATTCCTGTGTTCATAAAATGTCCGACTTGTCTTTTGTTCTCCATGGCACCCTTCATACTGAACTCTCACTGTTGAAATGGCTTCTTTTTTTAATTTATTTATTTATTAAAGATTTCTGTCTCTTCCCCTCCACCGCCTCCCATTTCCCACCCCTTCCCCCAATTAAGTCCCCCCCCCCACTCGTCCTCAGCCTGAAGAGCAATCAGGGTTCGCTGCCCTGGGGGAAGTCCAAGGAACCCCCACCTCCATCCAGGTCTAGTAAGTTGAGCATCCAAACTGCCTAGGCTCCCACAAAGCCAGTACATGCAGTAAGATCAGAAACCCATTGCCTTTGTTCTTGAGTTATCAGTAGTCCTCATTGTCCACTATGTTCACCGAGTCCGGTTTTATCCCAGGCTTTCTCAGACCCAGGCCAGCTGGCCTTGGTGAGTTCCCAATAGAACATCCCCATTGTCTCAGTGTGTGGGTGCACCCCTCGCGGTCCTGAGTTCCTTGCTCGTGCTCTCTCTCCTTCTGCTCCTGATTTGGACCTTGAGATTTCAGTCCGGTGCTCCAATGTGGGTCTCTGTCTTAGTCTCCTTTCATCGCCTGATGAAGGTTAATATTCAGGAGGATGCCTATATGTTTGTCTTTGGGTTCTCCTTCTTATTTAGCTTCTCTAGGATCACTAATTATGAGCTCAATGTCCTTTGTTTATGGCTAGAAACCAAATCTGAGTGAGTACATCCCATGCTCCTCTTTTTGGGTCTGGCTTACCTCACTCAGGATAGTGTTTTCTATTTCCATCCATTTGCATGCAAAATTCAAGAAGCCCTTGTTTTTTACTGCTGAGTAGTACTCTAATATGTATATATTCCATACTTTCTTCATCCATTCTTCCATTGAAGGGCATCTAGGTTGTTTCCAGGTTCTGGCTATTACAAACAATGCTGCTATGAACATCGTAGAGCATATACGTTTGTTGTATGATAAGGCCTCTCTTGGGTATATTCCCAAGAGTGGTATTGCTGGGTCCAGGGGTAAGTTGATCCCGAATTTCCTGAGAAACCGCCACACTGCTTTCCAAAGTGGTTGCACAAGTTTGCATTTCCACCAGCAATGGATGAGTGTACCCCTTCCTCCACAACCTCTCCAGCAAAGGCTATCATTGGTGTTTTTGATTTTAGCCATTCTGACAGGTATGGTATCTTAAAGTTGTTTTGATTTGCATTTCCCTATTGCTAAGGAAGTTGAACATGAACATGACCTTAAATGTCTTTTGGCCATTTGAAATTCTTCTGTTGAGAATTCTCTGTTCAGCTCAGAGCCCCATTTTATAATTGGTTTGATTAGCCTTTTACAGTCTAGTTTCTTGAGATCTTTATAATTTTGGAGATCAGACTTTTGTCAGTTGTGGGGTTGGTAAAGATCTTCTCCCAGTCAGTGGGTTGCCTTTGTGTCTTAGCGACAGTGTCCTTTGCTTTACAGAAGCTTCTCGGTTTTAGTGGTCCCATTTATTCATTGTTGCCCTTATTGTCTGTGCTGCTGGGGTTATATGTAGGAAGTGGTCTCCTGTGCCCATGTGTTGTAGAGTACTTCCCACTTTCGCTTCTATCAGGTTCAGTGTGTTCGGACTGATATTGAGGTCTTTAATCCATTTGGACTTGAGTTTTGTGCATGGTGATAGATATGGATCTATTTTCATTCTTCTACAGGTTGACATCCAGTTTTGCCAGCACAATTTGTTGAAGATGATCTCTTTTGTCCATTGTATACTTTTAGCTCCTTTATCGAAAATGAGGTGTTCATAGGTTTGTGGGTTAATGTCAGGGTCTTCTATTCGATTCGATTGGTCGACTTCTCTTTTTATGCCAATACCAAGCTGTTTTCAATACTGTAGCTCTGTAGTAGAGTTTGAAGTCAGGGATGGTAATGCCTCCAGACGATCCTTTGTTGTATAAGATTATTTTGGCTATCCTGGGTTTTTTGTTTTTCCATATAAAGTTGATTGTTATCTTCTCCAGATCTGTGAAGAATTTTGATGGGATTTTGATGGGGATTGCATTGAATCTATAGATTGCTTTTGGTAGAATTGCCATTTTTACTATGTTGATCCTCCCAATCCAGGAGCAAGAGAGATCCTTCCATTTTCTGGTGTCCTCTTCAATTTCTTTCTTCAAAGACTTAAAGTTCTTGTCAAATAGATATTTCACATCCTTGGTCAGAGTTACCCCAAGATATTTTATGCTATTTGTCGCTATCGTGAAAGGTGATGCTTGTCTAATTTCCCTCTCTGTTTTCTTATCCTTAGTGTATAAAAAGGCCACTGATTTTTTGGAGTTGATCTTGTATCCTGCCACATTACTAAAGGTGTTTATCAGCTGTAGCAGTTCTTTGGTAGAGTTTTTGGGGTCGCTTATGTATACTATCATATCATCTGCAAATAACGAGAGCTTAACTTCTTCTTTTCCGATACGAATCCCTTTGATCCCCTTATGTTGTCTCATTGCCATTGCTAGAACAACAAGCACTATATTGAAGAGGTACGGAGAGAGTGGACAGCCTTGTCGTGTTTCTGATTTTAGTGGGATGGCTTTGAGTTTCTCTCTGTTTAATTTGATGTTAGCTGTCGGCTTGCTGTAAATAGCTTTTATTATGTTTAGGTAGGACCCTTGTATCCCTAATCTCTCCAAGACTTTTATCATAAAGGGGCGTTGAATTTTCTCAAATGCTTTTTCAGCATCTAATGAAATGATCATATGGTTTTTTTCTTTCAGTTTATTTATATGGTGGATTACATTGATAGATTTGCATATGTTGAACCAGTACTGCATCTCTGGGATGAAGCCTACTTGATCATGATGGATAATTTTTCTAATGTGTTCTTGGATTCGGTTTGCCAGTATTTTATTGAGAATTTTTTCTCGATATTCATGAGTGAGATAGGCCTGTAATTCTCTTTCTTTGTTGGGTCTTTGTGTGGTTTTGGTATCAGGGTAACTGTAGCTTCATAAATGGAATTTGGCAATGACTCTTCTGTTTCTATATTGTGAAATACATTAAGGAGTATAGGTATTAGGTCTTGGAAGTTCTGGTAAAATTCTGCATTGAAACCGTCTGGACCTGGGCTTTTTTTGGTAGGGAGGTTTTTTTTTATAACAACTTTTAATTTTTCGCGACTAACAGGTCTATTTAGATTGTTCACCTGGTCCTGGCCTAACTTTGGTATATGGTACTTATCTAAAAAAGTGTCCATTTGTTTAACATTTTCCAATTTTGTGGCAAACAGCCTTTTGTAGTAAGATCTAATGATTTTCTGAAGTTCCTCTGTGTCTGTGGTTACGTCTCCCTTTTCATTTCTGATCTTGTTAATTCGCGTATTCTCTCTCCGCCGTTTGATTAGGTTGGATAGGGGTTTATCAATCTTGTTGATTTTCTCCAGGAAACAGCTTTGTGTTTCATTGATTCTTTGGATTGTTTTCTGTGTTTCTATTTTGTTGATTTCAGCCCTCAGTTTGATTATTTCCAGTCTTCTACTCCTCCTAGGTGAGTCTGCTTCTTTTTTTTCTAAAGCTTTCAGGTGGGCTGTTAGGTCTCCAATATGTGCTTTCTCTGTTTTCTTTAAGTGGGCACTTAGTACCATGAACTTTCCTCTTAGCACTGCTTTCATAGTGTCCCATAGGTTTGAGTATGTTGTTTCTTTATTTTCATTGAATTCAAGAAAGACTTCAATTTTTTTCTTTATTTCTTCCTTGATCCAGGTGTGGTTCAATAATTGACTGTACAGTTTCCATGAGTTCGTAGGCTTTCTGGGGGTAGCATTGTTGTTGAATTCTAACTTTAATCCATGGTGATCCGATAAGACACAGATGGTTACTAATATTTTTTTGTAACTGTTTAAGTTTGCTTTATTACCGAGGATATGGTCAATTTTTGAGAAGGTTCCATGAGCTGCAGAGAAGAAGGTATATTCTTTCCTATTTGGGTGGAATGATCTATAGATTTCTGTTAAGTCCATTTGATTCATTACCTCCCTTAATCCTCTTATTTCTCTGTTAGGTTTCTGTCTGATTGACCTGTCTATTGGTGAGAGAGGAGTGTTGAAATATCCTACTACTAGTGTATGTGGTTTGATGACTGCCTTGAGTTTTAGTAATGTTTCTTTTAAGTAAGTGGGTGCTTTTATATTAGGGGTATAGATATTCAGTATTAAGACTTTGTCCTGAGGAATTGTTCTTGTTATGTGTAAATAAATGTCCCTCTCCATCTCTTCTGATTGATTTTAGTTTGAAGTCAACTTTATGAGAAATTAGTATGGCCACACCTGCTTGTTTCTTAGGTCCTTTTGCTTGATAAACCTTTTTGCAGCCCTTTACTCTGAGTAGATGTCTGTCTTTGTGGTTGGGGTGTGTTTCTTGTAAACAGCAGAATGTTGGATTCTGTTTTCGTATCCAATCTATTAGCCTGTGCCTCTTCATAGGTGAGTTGAGTCCAATGATACTAAGTGATATTAATGATTAATATTAACTCCGGTCATTTTTACTTTTTTTTGGTATTAGAGTTTGTGTGTTTCCCTTATTCGAGTTGTGCTGGTGAAGGGTCATTAGATGTCTGAGTTATTGTGGTCATTGTTGGCATTGTTGAACTCCTTGGGTTGTGATTTTCCTTTTATTACTTTCTGTAAGGCTGGATTTGTGGCTACATATTGTTTAAATTTGTTTTTATCCTGGAAAATTTTGTTTTCTCCATTTATAGTGAAAGAAAGCTTGGCTGGGTATAGTAGTCTGGGCTTGCATCCATGGTCTCTTAGTTTTTGCAGTACATCTATCCCGGACCTTCTGGCTTTTATGGTTTCCATAGAGAAGTCAAGTGTAAGTCTGATAGGTTTACCTTTATAAGTTACTTGACCTTTTTCCTTTGAAGCTTTTAATATTCTTTCTTTATTCTGTATGTTTTGTGTTTTGATTATTATATGGAGAGGAGATTATTTTTTTGGTCCAGTCTATTTGGTGTTCTGTATGCTTCTTAAACCTTCAAAGGAATATCTTTCTTTAGGTTGGGAAAGTTTTCTTCTATAATTTTATTAAATATATTTTCTGGACCATTGAGCTGTACTTTTTCTCCTTCTTCTGCCCCTATTATTCTTAGGTTTGGTCTTATTATTGTGTCCCAGATTTCCTGCATATTTTGTGATGAGAATTTGTTGGTTTTGCTGTTTTCTTTGATCAGCATGTTTATTTTCTCTATGGTATCTTCAGTGTCTGACATTCCTTTTCTATCTCTTGTAATCTGTTGGTAGTACTTGTCTCTGTAGTTCCTGTTTGTTTACCCAGATTTTCCATCTCCATCCTTCCCTCAGTTTATGTCTTCTTCATTACTTCCATTTCATTCTTCAAGTCTTGAACTGCTTCCATTACCTGTTTGATTGCTTTTTCTTGTTTCTCTTGGTTTTCTTGGGTATCTTTGAGTGATTTATTTATTTCCTCTACCTTTTTGTTTGTAATCTCTACTCTAATTGTTTATGGCCCCCAACGTTTGGACAACTGTATCCACATAAAGCCTGAGACAGTTTGGGAAGTAATTCTAGAACAAAATGAAAGCATTGCGCCTGGTTTCTTGGTAGCAACAATTTCTCGGTTCTGCTCTGCTTGATAGAGGCAAGCAGGTGCTCTCATCTAAGAGAAGCTTCCTGACTCAGCTTTAGCTGCAAAGCTTGCAGCTCTCTCTTTTAAGAGGTCCTGCCATGAAACACTTAAATGGTGTTGATAAAAGCTGACTGCATGCTTGTTTGTTTTCAGCTGTAGCAGGAAAAAAGTTGTGCTGTTTTAAAATGCCAGCATTCTGAGCTGTCCTGCCAATGCAAACTCTGACTCTTTGAGGCAGAAAGGCCGGCTACAGAGAGAGGACTTGAGTTTTGTCTGTTGCAGCTTGCTTGCTGGCAGGGACCTTGAAATGCCATAGAGTTGTGACGATAAACATGGCCACAGCCTGTATCTCCGCCATGAGGCTGGAAAGCTAAGGAATGGGCTGGATCCAGCCATCAAAGCCACGGCTTTGGTCCTACTGAAATTGCTTGATAAATTAAAGACTCATGTGGTCAGAAAAACAGAGAGAGATACAGCAAAGAGACCGTCAAAAGCAAAGAAAACCTCTGAATGATTTACAGTGTGTTAAAAATATATGCTGGCTAAAAGTTAAAGTTCTTAAAAGTAAAAAAAAGGAAGAAAGAGAGTGACGTCAAGGTGTGGTAGCACACTCCTTGAATCCCAGAGCCTAGAAGGCAGAGACAAACAGATCTCTGTGAGTTCAAGGTACAGTAGTGTACACCTTTAATCCCAATGCTTGGGAGGCAGAGACAGGCAGATCTCTGAGGGTTCAAGGACAGCCTGGTCTACAGAGTTATTCCAGGACAAAGATATACAGAGAATATAAAATAAAAGTAAAAATGAACAAAATAGAATTAAAATAAAGCCATACAAAGATGGAAAATAAACAGGGAATTTTGGTACTGTGTGCTATTATGCTCTCTTTGAATTGTTTGAATGCTAAGGAAGGAGCAACAGCTGCTAAAAGATATTTGTTTATAAATGCTGCTGAACTAATCCAACATAGATATTTTGAAAATACCTTGACCTCAGAATTTGGATCTAAGGATATGATACTTTGGAAAAGAGATTCTTCTTTTGTTTTCACAGAGGATGAAACCCTGTGGATTGCTTCTATCCCAGTATGGTATGATAGACCTCGCCCTCCTGAAAGGTTGCTATGAACACCTTCAAAAAATCACTTCACTCAACTGCCGACTGAGACTGAGATGAATCTAGCACACAGGTTATACCATAAAAGACCTAAATAACAGTGCCCCCATTCAGCAGGAAGCACTTTGGAGAGAAAAACCTGCGCCCATGTTCCCAAATATGGTTTATAAACGTTCTTTTACATTTAAAGGGGGATATGATATAGATATGAATAATTTGCATTATTATATATTTTGCTTTATTGATAGAGATTTAAGGTCAATTTTGTTATATTTATATGTATTTCTGCTCTTTATTAAGGTATTGTGATTGTGTAGTTCACTTAAAAATGTAATGTATATAGGTTGTTAATGGATAATCAATAATAGTCAAGCTTGTAGTCATGTTAGTTAAGATTTTCTAGATGTACATAGATATATTTTAGATAGGCATTCTTCATATTTTTCAAAGATTATACAATATGGCATTTTAAATGTTTTAATAATTTAGGGTTTTTTCATGACAATGAGACATGTCTGCTCCTGGCAGCACCAATCTACTTCAGGAAGAAGATGGGCATCGAAGAGGATCCTTATGGAGTTTGATAGCCATTTGGGCAAGAAACCGCTCTTGCCTGGAGTATTGCATAAACTGGACACAGAGAACCCGCAGAGAGAGAGGACTACTGAACTTGCCTAAAGGTGAGATGATCTTTTGGGGTTCCTGATTCATGAAGGAGTTTGTAAGACATTCTACAGGACACAACAGATAGTGACTGAACTGCTTTTGAATTTTCCTGCTTCATGGAAATGTCTGCTGGATACCATGGGCCTGTAGGCCGAAGATGGATGCCCCAACGGTACAGAGAAACTTTGGGTGACTGTCCAGGCAGCAAGATGTCTCTGTCATTTCTAGAGTTTGGAAGTTGTTTATTTCTTGTTTGCTTAGGTAACATTGTATCTTTCTGGAGTCTTTGATAGAGTTAAAGAATAGTTATAGCTATAGTTTTCCATAGTTATGATAAAGATAAAGTAGATTTAAATATTGTAATTTTTACTTGATAACTGTTTTGTTATATGTAATTTTGCTATGTTAAAGTTAAAGCCTTCCTTTTTTTGTTTAAACAGAAAAAGGGGAAATGATGGAGGAAGGTCATTGGTTAAAAAATAAAGAAACTGCTTGGCCCTGATAGGTAGAAAATTAGGTAGGCGGAATAAACAGAACAGAATGCTGGGAGGAAGAGGAAGTGTGGTAAGGCACCTCAGATAGAGGCCATGCTCCCCTCTCTCAGGCAGATTCAATGCAGTCAGCTACCAGGTCCGACATGCTGAATCTTTCCCGGTAAGTGCACCTTGTGGTGCTACACAGATTAGACATGGGCTAAATTAATACATGAGAATTAGCCTAGAAGAGGCTAGATATAATGGGCCAAGCAGTATTTCAATTAATACAATTTGTGTGTTGTTATTTTGGGGCATAAGCTAGCCAGGCGGCTGCGAGCTGGGTGGCAGGAAGCGTCCCACAGCTCCTTCAACAGGACATAATCAAACCGAGGATTGAAATCAACAAGATAAACCAACCTTTATCCAAAATAACTAAAAGGCATAAAGAGAATATCCAAATAACAAAATCAGAAACAAAATGAGGGACATATCAACAGACACTGAGAAAATCCAAAGAATCATTAGGTCATACTTCAAAATACTATATTCCACAAAATTGAAAAATCTAAAAGAAATGGACAGCTTTCTCAATAAATACTACTTTCAAAGATAAATCAAGATAAGATAAACAATTTAATTATCTATAATCCCTAAGGAAATAGAAGCAGTTATTAAGGGTCTCCTAACCAAAAAAAAAAAAAAAAAAAAAAGCCCAGGGCCATATGATTTTAGTGCAGAATTCTACCAGACCTTCAAAAAAGAGTTAACACCTATACTACTCAAATTATTCCACAAAATAGAAACAGAAGAAATATTGCCAAATTCATTTAATGAGGCTGCACTCACCCTGAAACCCAAGCCATACAAAGACTCAACAAAGAAAGAGAATTGCATCCCAATTCCCCTCATGAACGTAGATGCAAAAACACTCAACAAAATACTTGCAGACTGAATCAAAAAACACAGCAAAATCATCTACCATGATCAAGTAGGCTTCATCCCAAAGATGCAGGAATGGTTTAATAGATAAATTATGTCAATGTAATCCACTGTGTAAGTAAAATGAAAGAAAAATAATCACATGGTACATTACTAGATGCTAAAAAAAAAGCCTTTGAAAAAATTCAGCACCTCTTTATGATAGAAGTCTTGGAGAGATCAGGGATACAATGGATATACATAAACATAATAAAAGCAATATACAGCAAGGCAAAAGCTAACATCAAATTAAAAGGAGAGAAATTCAAGGCAATTCCACTAAAATCAGGAACAAGAAAACACAGTTCACTCTCTCCATATCTATTCAATATGATAATAGATGTTTTAGCTATAACAATAAGACAACTGAAGGAGATCAAGTGGATATAAATTGGAAAGGACTAAGGCAAAATATCATTATCTGCAGATAATATGGTAGTGTACACAAGCAGCCACAAAAAAATTCTACCAGGGAAGTCCTACAGCTGATGAATACCTTCAGCAAAGTTACTGGATATAAATTAAATAGATTTAAAAAACAGTAGCCCTCCTATACACAAATGATAAACTGTCAAAAAAGAAATCAGAGAAATACCACCCTTCACAATAGCCACAAATAACATAAGATATCTTGGTGTAACTCTAACAAGCAAGTGAAAGAGCTGTATGAAAAGAACATCATCTTTGAAGAAAGAAATTGAAGAAGATATCGGAAGATGGAAAAATTTCCCATGCTCTTGGATAGGTAGGATTAACATAGTAAAAACTGCCATCTTACCAAAAGCAACAAACAGATTCAAAGCAATCCCCACATTAAAATCCCAACACAGACATTGAAATAACAGGATAGCCAAAACAATCCTTTACAATAAAAAAAAACTTACAGAGGTATCACAGTTCCTGATTTCGAGCTATGACAGAGCTATAGTGATGATAATAAATGAAAAGCCTGCTTGGTATTGGCATAAAACAGATGGGTTGATAATGTGATTGAATCAAAGACCCAGAAGTAAATGTACACACCTGTGGACATTTGATTTTTGACAAAGAAGCCAAAATTATATAATGGAATAAATAAAGTATCTTCAACAAATGGTGCTGCTCTGAATGTCAGCATGTGGAAGAATGCAAATAGATCTATATCTACCACCATGCACAAACTCAAGTCCAAGAAGATCAAAGATATCAACATAAATCCAGATATTCTTCAACTTACAATTTATTTTTCCTACAAGATGTGCTGGGGTAACGATGACACAGAAATTGTGGGATGATCAACCAATGGTTGGCACATCTAGAGACCCATGACCTGAAAGGGAGCTCTGCCCTGAGGTCCAGAACCCAGAGGCTGGATACTACAGAGACTTAAGATAGAACCAAACACAAATGACAATAAATATTCAATGAAATGATTCCTAATCATATTCTACTGCAAGCATAGATTGTTGCCTAGCCTAACTGCATTAGAAAAGCTTTACCTAGCAACTGATGAAAGCAGCCAAACATTAGGTGGAGCTCAGGAAATCCTTCAGAAGAGGGGGATGAAGAATTATTAGGAGCCAGAGGGGTCAAGGACACCACAACAAAACCCACAGAACCAACTAACCTGGGTTCATAGGAGCTTACAGGAACTGAACCGACAACCAAGGAGCCTGAATGAGATTGATCTAGGCCTTCTGCATATGTTACAATTTTGTAACTTGGCCTTTTTATGAGACTAATAACAGTGAGAGCATGGGCTATCTCTGAATCTGTTGCCTGCTTTGGGAATATTTTCCTCATACTGGGTTGCCTTGCCCAGCCTTAATAGAAGAGGAGGTGCCTAGTCTCACTGCAACTTGTTATACCACAGCTAGCTGCTTTCCATGGGAGGACAGCTTGTATCTGAAGAGAAACAGTGGAAGAGGAGTGGGTGAGCAGAAGGAGGAACTTGGAGGAGAGGAGGGAGGAGAAACTTTAATTGGAATATTAAAAAAACAAATAAAGTAACAACAAAAAAAAACCTTGAAAGAGGGATATAATTTTCCCTTATTATAATAAAACCTCAGATTACAAAATCCCATGTAAGCTTCTCTTTTCTTTGAAACAAACTCGAAGCAGGAAAGAGAAACTAAAATGTTGAGGCAAATATGGAGCTATTTTAGAAGGGCAAAATTCAGCATGCATCTGATTTCTGCATATTACAAATATTTCAATAGCTCCTTCTGGAAAGTTCAACACAAAGAAACTACACTTAACCTTTAATCAAAGGACTCTGTGTTTGCTTTTTTTTCTCATTGATTTCCAAAATTGGAATGTAGCAAGCATACTTTCTTTTTCTTAGTGAATTAGCATCTTGAAATCGACATTTTCTTATGCTGTACATCAATGAGCATACCAACCATAGCCTTAAGAGTTTATAGGGTGTTAAGAGAAATTTTTTGGGACCTAAAAGCCCGATAATGTGGACCTTCCCACTAAATTCAGGAGTTTTTTGAAAGGCTGGCTTTCAAAGGGGTCAACGTGCATTAAATCTGAAACTAAAAGTTCATTGAAAGGTGCCAAGACACTCCAATTTTCAATTAAATTAAAATAATTCCCCTCTTGAAGACCTGTGGGTGGGTGGGGACAATCAGTGCTGACTTTTTGAATGAAGTCCTCTTAAGGGTATTTCAGAGAGAAAATTCCTTTAAAATGCAAAATTACAAAGAACCACAGAATTAACTGGTCAAAGACACCACTGTATGTAGCCTGCATTATGTGCTACATATGTTACATTGCTTGCTTCTACTAAAACATCAGGGATGTATTTTGGATTTCCTGCGTATCTTAAAGATATACACCTCTCAGTTTCACTCTCATTAGTGAAATCTGGCTGGACTTTAGAAACTATCCCCTTTAGGCAGAACAGGAATCTTAGTATCTCAACAGACTTCTTGGGAAAGCCTTTTTCAGGCTTGTGGTTGTGGGAACCTGTGTGAGTGGTGGGGAAATCTGGTCACTGCTTCTTGGTGAGTTTCGAAGCTACCACACAAGCTAATAGCTCTACTAACATAGAAAGAACTCTTGACCATTCTTGTCCTTGGTCACACGTGTCCTATCCTGAAGCTTAGTGAGATTGTAGACAGCAAAAGGCCTCAGTGATAAACATCAGTTACTCAAGAAAGTTAAGAGAACATCTTATCAACTGGAAGTGTATCATCTTCTGCTCAAGTTGATGCGTTAGATAAATGATGAAGTAAGTGAAGTTAATTTTCATTTTCCAATTGTTTCTTCTTTTGCTTATCAAAATGGATAAAATATGAAGAGAAGGCAAATTAATAAGCAGAATGACATGTTTATATGTGAGACATGAAAGCAGAATGTGCTGGGCTAGGGATGAAAGCAGACTAGTGAACTGGGTTGTAGACAATGAGGGGAGGAGGATCAGGAAGAACAAAATGTGCATGAAAATACCTCCAAAAACGTCAAGGTGAAGGCACACATCTTTAATCCCAGCATTAGGGAGACAGAAGCAGGCAGATCTCTGTGAGTTCAAGGCCAGCCTGGTCTACAAAGTGAGTTCTACAAAGTGGCTGTTAAAAAAAAAAAACAGTATCAAAAGATAAAGTAAGGGAGAAAGAAAAAAAGGAAGTGCCATCATTTGTTTGTATACTCATTCTAATAAAAGTAATAAAAATGGGCAAATCAAAAGATTCTAAACACTGAAAGTATCACATACAGTAGAAAATTGTCTTGTCTTTAAAAGAAAATTCTGATAGGTGCTATGACATGGATGTATCTTAAAGATAGTATACTAGGTGAAATAAAGAAGATACAAAAGGTAAAATACTATATGATTATACTCATATCAGAAGAAGTAAAGTCAGACACAGAAAGTTTAACAGAGTCTACCAGGAAAATGGAATTAGTATTTAAAGAATACAGAGTTTTTATTTTGGATGATGAAAAACTTTTAGAGGTAAGTGGTAGTGATGGTCACACAACAATGTGAATGTATTTAGAGATGGTGAATTGTATCCTTAAAAGCGATCAAATTAATCCATTTTATTCATGTGCATTTCCTCCAAAATAAAAGAAAGAACTCACCAAAAGTTGTTTGAGCTATGTGTGGCAGCACACATCTGCACTCAGGCAGGAACATCATGAATTTGAAATCACCCTCAACTACATATGTAGACTCCCCCATCTCGGAAAAAATGTAGGTTGAGCAGTGTTTCCCTGTCTTCTCATCTTTTAAAAATACTTCTTCATTTATTTGATGTGCATGTGTGTCTATGTGAGTGTGTGGCACATGTGTGCAGTGCCCATAGAAGTCAGGAGAGGATATTAGTTTCCCTAGAGCTGGAGTAAAAGGTGGTTTTAAGATATCAACATGAGTAGTGGGAACTAAATTGTAGTCCATTGGAACCCCTCTTAACCACTAAACCATCTCTGCAGCTCTTCTTCATAATACCAAGCTGCCTTCTAAATATTTGTAATTATATACATAGACAAATGCTACTCTCAACTCTAATTAGTAAAGCTTCTCTTTGCAGTGAAAGCAGCAAATGAAGAGATAAATGGCTTTTTTTTAGGGTCCTGAGAATAAGTGACACTTGTGTGATCAGCCTTAAAGGAACCCTGTAAGACTCAGGGAACATCATAGAAAAGAAGACAGAAAAAAATGTTGAAGAATGAAGATAAGGAAAAGGGATGTGCATTG
Source organism: Microtus pennsylvanicus (assembly GCF_037038515.1). Lineage (NCBI taxonomy): Eukaryota > Metazoa > Chordata > Mammalia > Rodentia > Cricetidae > Microtus > Microtus pennsylvanicus. The sequence continues at coordinate 142,823,067 of NC_134601.1, forward strand.
CCATCTCCGAGGCATAAAAAAACCAGTACAAGATCACATGATTACACAGTAACTTTGGCTGCCAAAAATGGGCCTGCACAAGATTTGGTTATTCACAATAAATCATGGACTAGGAAGGGGATCATAGTGTTCTTCCTACTTTCTACAAAACTTCTGGATACTTGATGTGGGAGTGTCATAAATCAATCTGTTGATTTCATTGGTTAAGTAATAAACAAACTGCTTGGGCTCATAGCTTAGAACATAGGTGGGTGGAGTAAACAGAACAGAATGCTGGGAGGAAGAGGAAGTGAGGTAAGACGCCTCAGACAGAGATGCCATGCTCCGCTCTCCCGGGCAGACGTGAGTGATGAAGCTCTGACCCAGGATGGACGTAGGCTAGAATCTTCCCGGTAAGACCGGTGCTCACAGATTATTAGAGATGGGTTGATCGGGATATCAGAATAAGCCAGTAAGGGCTAGAGCTAAAGGGCCAAGCAGTGTTTAAATGAATACAGTTTGTGTGTTGTTATTTCGGAGCATAAGCTAGCAATGTGGGCGGCCAGGTGCCAGGGACGCAGCCCCACCGCTCCTATTACTACAGATACTGATGGATTCTGGAGAAGGGGGCAGCTATTTTCTTTAGTGGTATAGCTACATACATATAATACCACCAAGCTCCAATGGACAACTTCAAACCCACAGTCACACAGATGACCCTTATGAAACTCAATTGATCACATAACACATAACAAAAAGATGTGAATGTGGGAAAGGAACTTGCAGGGGATAGAGGTGAGAAGAGTGGGAGAGACACAGGGACGATGGGGGTAACAGTGATCAGAATTCACTATTTGGGAGTGGATATGCATGCATGTGTGTGTAACTATCAAAGAATGGATTTAATACAAGAATTTTTTAAAGAATAAGCATATAGAACATTCTTTTTCATTTTTTTAAAAAATAATGACCCTCCATTATAAGTTTGGATTAGCAATCCACACTTTGTTCTTCGCATTTTCAGTATCATGAACTATCTGAGAGTTCCATTAATGTGAAACTTGGCCCCACGTCTAGTACACTGATATAGCCTCATCTTTTCCACCAGAGTTCCTTTCTTGAACTTGTGCCTCTCAGTTTGTCTTAGCTCAGTTCTCCTGGCTGCATATCAAGAACCACTTTTACTAGATCAGCAAGTCCATATGCCCATGGAGAGTCATTTCTTCTACAATTCCATTTGCCTTCAGCTAGAATCATGCAAAGTGTGAAGTGTCATGTTGTATAGCTATAATCTCAACATTTATGCGGCAGAGACAGAAAGATTCCAAAAAGCACAAGTGTGAAAATTGAAGAAGCCTAGAGTCACCCACATACCAGACTTAAGAGTCTCTGCCACACTATACACAAACTACTTGCTGTTGATTCCTGTCATGTAACCTGGATATGTTGAATGACTTGTCTCATATACTATTTCAAAATCCAACTAAAGAAATAACCTGATCCCCAGTTGATAGTATGTCCTGAATGTCCACCTAATTGTCTTTAACCGTAGAACAAATTCATGATCCACTGGGCAGCTGAATAAAGTATTAGTGGTAAATAAGAAATTTCACATTTCCAGTTAGGACAATCAGAGTGGCATGGAATATTAAAAGCAGTGATTGAAATGTTAAATTATTTTGTCTATAGAATCTCTTTTCTATGTGGAGATGAAAAGAACAAACTTTGCTAAACCTGTGTGAACCATAAAATATGTACAGTGACCAATCATTGACTGACTCTGAAGGATATGGTGTGACTGCTCAGTTACCATGCACTTCTCACTTACATGGCGATCTCTGTATTGAAGAGCCAGTGGTGGAACTTTGTACTTCAAGAAATTACTTACAGTTACTATATGGTGGTTACTAACATTTGAACTATGGTGTTAGGTGGCCTGGAGCAAATAAAACTGTGATCATGAAAATTCATGTGTATCAGAACAGTGCAGAGTAAAAATTGTTTATGACACATACTTATTTACTTGCTGTACTTTCTACTAGAATATAAGCTACATGACATGAAAAATTTATCTCTTTCATCTACAATTATATCCTAACTGCTTAGAACAAAGCCATGCTATGCAGTAGGCAAAAATGGAAAGGAAAAGAGGAAAATGGAAGACAGGAAAAAATATGGGGAAATTGATGGATGCTTAATAAGATCTCTGGGAGAGAAATTGGGGTTCATCCTGAAGATTTGAAGATCAAAGTAGCAAGCCACTGGCTCTTTCCTCTACCTCAGTCCAAAATGGCGATCCTGCCTCCAGGAATCTCAGAATGAGACTGTGTCTGAGAGCTGTCTCCTGTTTTATAATCTTCTCTAGCACTGGGATTAAAGGTATGCACCACTGGGATTAAAGGCATACATCACCCGGTTTCTATGGCAACTAGTGTGGCTACTAGGATTAAAAATGTGTGTCACCACTGCCTGGTCTGTAAGGCTGACCAGTGAGGCTGTTTTACTCTCTGATCTTCAGGCAACCTTTATTTATTAAAAGAAAAATGAAATGCCACTGTAGGAACTAAGGATCATGTGGAAATGACACTCATAGAAATGAAACTGCTTTTTCAAATTTCCAAGTCTTCTCATTTAGAGTCTGTTTTAGGTGATTTTATTTCACTGTGACCAAAATATCTGGCAGAAGGAACTTATACAGGAGAGGGTGCTTCGTTTGGGTCACAGCTTCAGGGAGATTTCAGTCCAACATCAATAGAAATGAATGCAATGGAGGCAGCTCCACCCATTGTGGTGGGTGAGTATGATGGCAGCTGTACACATGGATGGGAGCTGATGAGGAAGCATTCCATGCACAGCCAGAACCAAGGGTAGGTAACATTAAGGCCTTCCCAGACAACCGAGTAGCAGACCACAGAGTCTGGCAGTTCTTAGTCTATGCCAAATAATTTGCATTTTCTCTCCTAAAGGTCCTTGTGTGAGACTATAGTCAGTCTTCACAGGATGCTGGGGATTTTCTCTGAGTAGCTCATTCCTGATGCTGGGTTTCTAATTTACTCAAGAGGTTGCTGCTTCCCAAAGCAGATGGCGTAGCCTGACCAACTCAGAGAACAAAAGACTGACTTCAGATGAAAAACTTGTGTTTCTGTGACTAAGGATTTAGTCAACTACCTGGTTTAGGGCGTATAATTTATCATAAAGGAGATGTGGAGGAAATAGCACTTATTCTAGCTACAGAAATGGTTTTTAATAAATTTTTTACTCATGAAGTTAAAAAAGAACAAGGTCCTAATTTAACCTTGTGGTTGGGATTTTGAATAAGAAAAAAAGTTTAAATTACCTAGGGAAGCCATCCCCTTAGTCAGAGTTTCAGTGCTTTCCAGATTCCTGTGCCAATTAAAGCATTTTGAACTTCAGTTAAATACCAAAAAGTCAAATAATGATTTGTTTAGAGAGTCCCCTTGCCCTCCTCCTCCTCTCCTCCCCCTCCTTATTTCTCTTTCTTGCTTTCTTTGTTTTCTCTCCTCCATCTTACTTCTCTTTCCTCTTTCTTTTCTCCTTCTGTTCTTTCATTTTGTTAAAAAACTTGCTTTTGTTTATAAGAATTTATCAATTAATTATTTGGATATCAGTTTGACTGACCTAAAGTTTCTCAACATATGCTTTATGTCAGTAACAGCTTGTATGTTTTCATTCATTTTCAGATGCTTTTTTTTTCTTTTTTTTTTATTTATTTATTAAAGATTTCTGTCTCTTCCCCGCCGCCGCCTCCCATTTCCCTCCCCCTCCCCCAATTAAGTCTCCCCCCAGCCCGAAAAGCAATCAGGGTTCCCTGTCCTGTGGGAAGTCCAAGGAACCCCCACCTCCATCCAGGTCTAGTAAGTTGAGCATCCAACTTTCAGATGCTTTTGCTCTTTCTGTTTCCTTCTCTGTCTTCCCTGATTCCTCCTTACCTTGCACCACTGTATTTGGGACCTTTTGTAGAATGACCCAATCCTGAAATTGAATGAACTTGACTCCTCAAGGGAGAATTGCAAGGAATCAACTGGACTTACTCCTCTTTTGCCAGACACTCTTGCAGAAGTTTTGATGAGAAGAATTAGTTGGCTAGAAGTAGTCTTGAGTTTGGTACATTTCCAATATCTGTACTTTTCCTAGTTGTCATTAGCATAAATATTTGAAACTCAACAACTAAAAGAATTTGAAAAATGCTTTGACTGAAAATTTTTGTCACAGACACTCCATTTCAACTGGCATCTCTCACTCTTTAAAAGGTCTCTTGTTTTAAACAACACTTTCTTTTGTCCTACTGGGTTCTAATTATGTAAACAACCCTCTGGGGAGACAGAAAGATGACACCAACACAGCTCCTTCTCTTACCACTGAAAAACATGCAGAGACATAAGTCAAAAGAGAATGCTGAGACAAACAAATAGTAAGAGAAAACACTGAAGAAGAGAAGGCCTAGGCACCCCCTGTTTGATTTTTAGACAGAGTATACCAAAGGAGGGCAGAAGAAAGAACATCTTGGGGATTGTAGCTAAGCAAAGATAAGTAGCAAAGAGGTTATTAGAGCATAGCTGTGTGTGGAAGGCATTGAAAAGTAGAGTTGAAGCAGAAAACATTTTAGGTGAACAGGCAAGTCCCAGGTTGTGTCATGAACAATTGTAGGTTTTGCCAACCATTTAGTAACCTCTGGATAAAACTGTATGGCCATTGCTAGCAGCCTTGGGACAAAAGTTGAATAAATAGGCAGGTCAAAACCTCTTGTACAGATGAGAAGTAGCCATATGTAAGTCCTCGGAAGGCAGGAAGTAGGACTTGTCTTTGGCTCCCGAGAGACTTGAAATGTCTGGAACATGTTCAGTACATGATAGATGTTTCACTTCTCAAATTATGAGCTATAACTCAGTCTTGTCCGACCCCACCAGCTGGTTATTTAAAATGAGAATGTAGTCACACTACGGGAATAACAGTCCTGAATAACATTTGCCTCAGTTGCCAAAAGTATCCTCTTCCCCAGCTATTCCATTTATTCCTAAGGCCTCATGGGATGTTTCATATGTACTCAAATATTATCATCACTCCTTATTCTTTCTCTCTGGTCTTTATCCAGAAAATGGAAAATACAAAAATCATATCCACCCTGCCAAACTGCCACCCTTTCTAGGATATACCTAACCAGTGCTTATCTCCAGCATCCCCAAAGCTGCTATAGTGAAGGCCATAGTTACATTGTAGTATCTTCTGACCCCTGGAATTTAAGCTTTACTAATTTTATGGAAAAATACCTTCAGGATTATACCAGTATTACTGTTATAGACATGAAGCTCTTTTCTGTTTTCTGCATCTAACATAGTCATTTTTCAAAGGCTGTGTTTACTTTCCATCTGACCTAATAATGAGCAAAAGTTAGGCACCATGCAGCCATTTTTTACACAACATTCCATCTTTCTTCTTTTCGAAAATCATTTATATATTTGTGATTATAGGATGTGTGTGAACATGAAATGGTTTTGTTTCACTGAAGAGGTATGGAAAATGGGATGGGGTGGGGTTGATTCCTAGGGAGAATGAATTCAACAGAGAATGGATGAGAGCACAGTTCAAAGCCATAAACACTTATGGCACACTATTCTGGAGTTATTTGAGGAAAAGCCGTAGTTTTATTTGTAAACACAGGAAAAAATATTGTGACTTGTGTTATATTCTGAATGTGCTCCAACAATTTCTATGTCAGAGACCTTATTATTGAAGTAGCCTCATTTGGCGCCAATGTCTTTAACAGGTGGTTACATGGGAGCAGAGTTCTCATGAATGGGATTAGTGCTCCTGTGAGAAGAAACATACAAGGAAGGATCTCTCTCTCTCTCTCTCTCTCTCTCTCTCTCTCTCTCTCTCTCTCTCTCTCGGTCTCGCTCTTGCTCTCTCCCTTTCTCTCTCTCCATATTTTTTCTCTTTCCTTCCCTCCTTCCCTAAGTCCCCTCTCACTAACACGAAGATACAGTAGGAAGCTAGCCATCTGCAAACCAAAAAGATCACCCCCTTCAGAAAAATGTTTTCTGTGTAAGCTGCTTAATCTGTGACATTTTGTTATAGTTAAGTCAACTGATTAAATATAAAGAAAAATTCCAGGCAAAATATAACAGAGGAATTCTACAAGTATAGGTTTGAGTCTTAGTGATTTTATCAAGTCTCATTGGGGACTCTTAGTTTCCTTATTTATAAAACAGGCATACTACTCACCACTCAGGATCCCTGTAAGGATAGCGATCATAAGGCATATGGTAAAAATATACTATGTCTACAGTAAAATGGCCATAACAACTAATATACTGTAAGACATTCTCAACCCTAGGGTGATATCTCATCAGGGCTCTCCAAAGAAAGCCTTTGAACAAGTAAAACTGTAAAGAGTAGATTTCAGGGGTGTGGATGTAACTCATTTGATAGAATGTTTGCCTAGCATCCACAAAGATCTGGGCTCAATCCTCAGCCTAGCACAAAGTGGGTATGATGACAAAACCAATAATCACAGTACTCAAGTAGTAGAGACAGGAGGATCAGAATCAGAAGTTCAAGGTCATCCACAGCTATAAGTTGAGTTCAAGATCAGATTGGACTATATGAAACCTTGTCTAAAAAAATTATAAAAAAAAAAGAGAAAGTAGATTTAAACAGGACATAGTGGTATATACCTGTAATACCAGTACTTGAAAGGCCAAGGCAGATAAATTATGAGTTTGAGACCAGCCTTGGCTGTATATTGAGTTCTAGGCCAATAAAGGCTACAAAGATAGATCCTAACTCAAAAGAAAAAATAAATGTAGCTGTATTTGGTGCTCCTCATTTCTTAGTTCCCAAATCTACTAAGAATATAGCCTAATCAATTAGCTTACATGCTAGTGGCAGCACCTCTGTTTTGCTTAAGTCTCAAAGAGAAGGAAGTAGTCCTAGCTTGTGATAGAAACTCTGGAATTAGTAGAATTGTAGGATGAGATCTGATTGTGAGCTCATTCTCCCAAACTCTTTGTATCACATACTGAAGATGACTTATTGTTCCATAATTAATTTTGGATTCTAAGGTCTTGAGTATTTTATTTCATTGATCACTGTGTTCACTTTGGTCAAAAAGCATCAGTATGGAAGCCTTACACTGTATATCTGCATATATGGAACATGGAGTTTCCCATCCACCATTGTTTTCAAGCATGCCTCCCATAAATCAGAAAATCATCATTTCGTAGACACATTCCCCTGGCAAAAAAAGATCAGCTTCTATCTAATCAAAATCTTACAAATATTCTGGGATGAATAACGACCTTATTTCCTCCCAGGGTTATGTTTGTAAGCCCAGAGGTTCCTGGGAGGAGTTAAAATTGCATAATTTATTTCCACTGACAACTTCCAATAGCATGAAGAAGGTTTTGAAAGGGTGTGATTGCAAATCTCGAGTGTTTTGTGTAATTTATGATGTATTTGGGAATCATTCAGCCTAACATGGTGGCTCATGTCACAGCACTCAGGAGGCTGAGGCAGAAGGATTGTTGTGAGTTCATAGCTAGCCTAGACTACATACTAAATTCAAAGCCAGCCTGTGATAAACAGTGAAACCCTGTCTCAAGTGAAGCAAAACTAAAGGATTATTGTTAACACAATGTTTTATCCCAGGCAACATTAAAGCAAGAAACTTCTTGATGTTTACTTCTCCAAAAGATACAAAACCTACCAAATCTTGTCTCTGTCTAAAAACTAGATGACCGTTCTATAGGTAGTGTGACTGAGGAACTAGAGTAGCATTCAAGAAAACAGAACTCATTTTTTTGCCCACATCTTATGGCCTGGAAGAAGAGTGCTTCAATGTGCCTCCTCACATTTCACTGAACCTTCTGGCCATTGTAGACAAACCACCTCTGGGAAAGAAGGAAAGAACTTGGTAAGAGCTTTGGACTGGCTGGCAATAAACAAATGTGTTCACTAATGGCACCCAAACACATCAGGAAAACAAGCGTCATAGCCAATATTTCAGACATTTCATGAAAAAGATGCCAGTGGAGGTCATCTCTCTGAGGCAGGGCTTCCTAGGAGAAAGTTCTCAGAAGTCTTAAGTGTTTTCCTTTCCATTGCTTGAAGGTCAACCCAAATCACCTCTTCTTCAAATAGATTTGAGTTTCATAGTCACATAAAATGAGCAAGCTAGAGTATGTCTTTGTTTATGAAGCCAGTCAAGTTAAGGGTGTAAGGGTGACTCAGGCTTTCCCTGAGTTCTCTGCTTATTCAGAACCAGGAATATTTAAATCATAACTGATCTTAAAATAGCAACTGTTTTTAAAAGCCTCCACACTGACTCCTGACATTCTTTGCTATTCTAGTGGTCACTGCTTAGAAGGTGTATGAAAACATGTATCTCTTTCTGTTTCTTTTTCTTATTTTCATTTCCACCAAGGAATATTATTATGCTGGATAGAATTCTAGAATTCATCAGAGCTGATAAAAAAATATCTTAAATCTCTTTGCTCACCACAGGAATGTTTTAAGAGAATTTATCTCCAGCACTGGGATATTTAGAAAATAGCCTACATGAGTAGTTGCCTGAGAGATAATGTAAAGTACAAAATTTTCCATTAAATTATTTAGCCTATAAGAATCCCAAGTTGGAGTTAAAAAGATAGCTCCAAAGTTAAGAGCACCTACTGTTTTTGCAGAGGGAAGGGGTTTAATTTCCAGCACCTATATGGTGGCTTTGAACCATCTGTAATTCAGTTCCAGAGCACTTGACACCTTTGGCCTCTATGGGCACCCATACTCATGTGCACATACTCATACAGAGGCATACATCCATACATACAATTTAAAAATAAAAGAAATCTTTAAGTTTTAAATTAGAATCTCAATATCCCCCTACCTCTCTCTATTTCTCTTATCCCCTTTTCCTCAGCCTCTCAACTGCTGGAAAAAATCTTGCATGACTGTCTTACTTAGGGTATCTATTGTTGTGATAAACAGCATGACCATAAAAATGTGGGAAGGAAAGGATTTATTTCATCTTACAGTTTGTAGTCCATCAGTCAGAGAAATCAGGGCAGGAACCTGAAGTGTGAACTGGAGCAGAAGCCATGAAGGAGTGCTGCTTATTGTTGTGCTCCTCTGAGCTGGTTCAGTTTCGTTTCTAATTCACTCAGGTACCACTGCCCATATCCAGCATGAATTAAGAAAATGCTCCATAGACTGAGGGACAGGCTAAGCTTTTGGAGGCATTTTACCAATTAAGATCCCCTCTTCAAAGGTATGGCTAGGTTTGTATCAAGTTGGCAGAAACCAACCAGTACAAAGAATGTCATGACTGCAGTGCAGGGAAGGAGAAATCAGATCCAAATGATTCCTCATGATGAAAAAATAGAGCTAAGAATCTGCAGAAAACAAGGCAGCTAGAGTTCACAGATCAGAGAAAAGAAGGAATATTCTGGGTCCCTGCAAGCCCCCTCTCCATGAGTGTTCAGCAGAGCATTGATAAACACATGCATAAGGAAAATACATAGGTTGGGAAGAAAACCACCTAAAAGGTTCAAAGGCTGGAGTAATAAGGGCGGCGGGGCTGCGTCCCCAGCACCCCGGCTGCCTGGCTAGCTTATACCCCGAAATAATTACATGGACACTGTATTCTTTTAAACACCGCTTGGCCCATTTCTATCTAGCCTCTTCTAGGCTAACTCTCGCACCTGGACTAGCCCATTTCTTATCATCTGTGTGGCACCGGTCTTACCAGGAAGATTCTAGCCTATGTCCACCCTGGGTCGGAGCTTCATCGTGTGCATCTTCCCAGGAGCGGGGAGCATGGCGTCTCTTTCTGAGGCGTCTGCTCCCAAGAGGAGAGCTGTGGAGTCTGACCTCACTTCCTCTTCCTCCCAGCGTTCTGTTCTGTTTACTCCTCCCACCTATCTTCTAACCAATGAGGGCCAAACAGTTTCTTTTTATTTAACCAATGACCTTCCTCCATCAAAAGGCAATGAATCCCAGCACTGAAGAAGCAGGGTTATGTGGATTACAAATTCAAGGCGAAGCTAGGCTACATAAAGAAATACTGGCTCAACAAATTCACCAATTAGTTTTTAGAAGGGCAGGAGAAAGTTTAGAAAGTAATGAATTTGTTCATTTTCATGAGTCAGAGCTAGTTTCATGGGTATATACATATATGAAAACAGATGCACATACTTATATACAACATATTTTATCAGATGCACATAAATAAAACTATTAAAATATAGTGGTTACACGTTAGTAGTATAATTTCTATAGAGAATTCTTCTTGTTCTACTTGGAATTAATAGTTTATGATAAATAGTTCTCATAGACAAACATCCATTCATTGATTGTAGAAGTATTTGATCCAAATGCAAAGGACTAAAATATTTTAAAAGACCAAACTGTAAACAAAATATTTATTAAAAATTACAAAATAAACCATGGGCAAGGTCTCACTCTATTCAGGACCTAGATAGCTTATATATAGCTGTGATTTCTTTCTCTGGAAAACCTAAAGGCAGTGGCCAATTTTCTATGTGATAAGCATCCCTTTCTTCACCCATTGCTATGTCTTTACCAGGTGAAATGGATTAGTTGGCTCTCTAGTGCCTCAATCCTAAACATGGTTTATATACTTCCAAAAGTTCCATGCCCAACCATTATTCCCTTATGTGTTAGAATTTCCACATAGAGATTTTTGTTAAGAAGTAAATAGTAACAGAGAAATCCTGTCTCGAAAAACCAAAAAAAAAAAAAAAACAAGAAGAAGTAAATAGTAAATCTATTTCAAGTAATTAGAGAAGAATAATCTAGAAGGAAGATGGATGGTGGGCTGTTTCTGTGCCAGAGAAAAGCCTGAGGTGAAGGACACTCTCCCTCTGCAAGCTCCTCTAAGCCTGTGGGAATATAAATGACCCCCAAATCTGACTACCTGGTTCATCTCTGAAAACAAATCTCAGTGTTTTTCCACAGATTTTTCTCTTTCATCTAAAATGGTTAGGACAATTTTACAGACAAGGAGACAAACAAACGACTAATTCCCCAAATTATGTATAGGACTGAGAGAAAGGAGAAATCAACATAGCAAGAACATGCAATGGAACAGGCTGGTTGGTGTATTTGGTCTCATCTTGGAATCAGCACATGGTATGAGTAGAGTGAAGGGCCAATGGGCACACCTGACACAAAGCCTGCATCTGCATTAGCAGTGAGTGCTTTGACACATGGGGCTTTATTTGTTTTCAGCTAAGAGAGGCATAAAGCAACACTGGAACAAGCAGAACAAAACAGGAGCAGCTGCATTTCCCTGAATCAACATCTTCCACAGTCACTTCACTCCCAAATGAGGCAGGGGAATGTGTGGGATTTGGTAGCACTGAGCAAATCCTTTGCTTCTTTTTCATTGTTCTTGTATGATATTTGCTCATTTAAAAATATTGATATTTCATTTTTTTTGAAAACATTATAGCATGAAGATTGGTGAGATGTCGGAACACTTACTGTGCAAGGTGGAGAACTGCATTCAAACCCTCAGCATCCACATAAAAAATAAGTTAGGCCATGTAATCCCAGCGCTATAAGGGTAATAAGAAAAAACTCAGAGAACTACAATTAGGTAAGATTTAAGTTGGGAAAGAATTCTACATTCTATTCAAGTCTTGGAGCCCATATTTATATTGAGTTCCAAGGCCACCATTGCATATACCCAATGTTCATATATATATATATATATATATATATATATATATATATATATATATATTAGAATACAAGGAGAGGTGTACATAGAGGAATAACAGGCAGGCAAGGCTGCTGGGATCTTGTTAGTAGGATGTTGTAGTAGATTATTAAAGAAGTTCTTCTGTGGAGTGTGCATCCCTGTGTCCACATTCCTTTGCAAGATGTTTCTTTTGCTCCTTGAATTCACAGGTAGACTCTCTTGCCCCTTTCCTTGAACATGGGGTGATTTGGGGACTTATTTTGATTACTATAATGATCAACTTTCTATTGCATGAATGGAGTTTGTTCAACATACCGAGTATTTTCTGAAAGTAGGTTGTCTGAGTACAGGGAAAGATTTCCTCAATGGCTAGAGGTACTGCTCAGTGCTAAACTTCTTAACAAACCTCTTCAAGATCCCAGGTGCCAACTCCTCACATTGCAAGAAAACAGAGTAAAGTTGCTTGGACTTTCTATACTTTTTTTTAATTTATTTATTTATTTTTTAATTGAAAAAAAATTCCGCCTCTTCCCAGCCTCCCATTTCCCTCCCCCTCCTCCCACTCCTCTCTGGGGAGAGGACTTTCTATACTTTTAAGTTGTTAGTTACTTCCTTCCTTACCCTTCGCAGCCAAATATTTTTTCTCTGTCACATTCATGTGGGGCCTTGTCATTAGCCACATTTCTGGAAGCATATAGAAATGATGTTTCATTCTAGAATTTAAACAAATAAAAGGTTATAGGCATTCCCCGTGTTCTGCCATACATCCTGTATGTGAGTAGGTGTCTCAAGATGACTATGAAGTCATGTGAAGATAATGGAGGTTCACAGTGAAAGAAACTTGAGTTGAGTATCTCCATCAACATGGCATTACGCTATGTCTTGGTTCAGCTTTCTAGTGCTGTAAAGAGATACCATGACCACGGAAACTCTTAAAAAGTAAAATGTTCCATTGAGGTGACTCACTTACAGTTCTGTGGTGTACTCCATTATTAGCATGACAGGAAGTAAGGCAGCATGCTAGTCAAGGTGCTAGAACTGAGGGTCTTTACATCTTAACTGACAGGCAACAGACTGAGACACTTGCTGTGGCTTGAACGTATATGAGACCTCAAAGCCTCCCTCCACAGGGACACCCTTTCTCCAACAAGACCACCCTACTTCAACAAGGCCACACCTCCTGATAGTGCCACGCCCATAGGGAGCCATTTTATTTCATACTATATTCCACTTCCTGGCTCCCAAAGGCTTGTAGCCATATCATAAGGCAAAACTACACTCAGTTCAACTTCAAAAGTCCCTATAGTCTATAAGAGTATCAAACTTATTGAAAAGTCTAAAGTTCAAAGTCTTTTCTGAGATTCATGCAATCTCTTCTATAATCTTCTATAAAACCAAAATCAAAAGCAGATCACATATTTCCAGCATATAATGGCACAGGATATATATTACCCTCCCAAAATGTAGGAACAGGAGCATAGCAAGGAAGTACTGGACCAAGGTAAGACTAAAAGACAGATGGGCAAACTTTAAACTCTGCATCTCCATGTCTGATGTTGAAATGCTCTTTGGATCTCCAAATCCTTTCAGCTTTGTTGACTGCAGCACACTTCTTTCTCTTGGGCTGGTTTCACTCCCTGTTAGAAGCTTTCCTTGCCAGGTATCCCATGGCTCTGGATCTCCAACATCTTGAGCTAAGGTAATCTAGGCTTTAACTCCACAGCTTCACACAATGGCCTCTCTAGGCCTCCATTCAGGGACACCCCTGACACATGCTGGCCTCAGCGACTTTCCTTAGTTGGAGAGTTAGTTCAGTCCTTGACTCTAGAGTTAGTTCTATCTTTAGTTCTACCCTTGACTCTAAAGTTAGAACCATGTGGCAAAGCTGCACCTTTCTGATACTTACTCGTGCTAGAAATGGGCCCCTTGTTTAAATTACACCTCCACCAGCTTTCTGTTATATATGGTTTCCTTCACTGCCTAAGTTTGGCTGTTCTGGAGCTTGCTCTGTAGCCCAGGCTGGCCTCAAACTCAGAGATCTACCAGCTTCTGCCTTCTGAATGCTGGGATTAAAGTGCACCACAATACCGGGCTCTAATCTTTTCTTTAATTCCTTTTCACAAATTGGAAATTTAGCTGGGTGGGATCTGGTCCTGAAGTCACCACCCCCTTTATTCCATTTTTTATTATGTTTATCTTCTTGAACACAGGACTTAGCTACATTTTACTTCCTGGTGCTTCTTTTCTCCTCAAATTTTATATTCTATAATTTACCTTGCTAAGCTGGCTTCTTCTCATTATAAAACTTCATTAGAGTTACCACTAATAGCCATGTGACAGTCTATACTAAACTGTTTTGAGATTTCCTCTATCAATGGAATTAATCCAAAACTCTTCACTTTTGCCTCATGTAGACTCTTTGAACAAGGGCAAAAGGAAGCCACATTCTTCACCAAAATATCAAAGACCAATCTCTAGGACATATATTAATATTTTTCTCCTCTGGAACATTGTCATCCAGGTTCCCACAGTTCCTCAAATCACACTCAACACCACTGTCTTTCACGTTCCTACCATTAAGCAGCCCTTAAAGCATTCAACTGCTTTTCTATCCACAGTCCCAGGGTCCATCCATATTCTTTCAAACAAAAGCATGGTCAGGCCTATCACAGGAATACCCCAGTTCCTCCTACCAACTTCTGTCTTAGTTAGGGTTTCTATTGCTGTGAAAAGACACTATGTCCGTGGTAACTCTTATAAAAGAAAAACATTTAATTGCTGTGCCTCAATTACAGTTCAGAGATTTAGTCCATTATCATCATGGCAGGAAACAAGACAGTATGCAGGCAGCTATGGTGCTAAAGAAGGAACTGAGAGTTCTGACATCTTGACTCACAGGGAACAAGTAGTCTGAGAAACTGAGTGTGGCTTGAGTATATTTGAGACTTCAAAGCTCACCTCCACAGAGACAGACTTCTAACAAGACCACACCTACTCCAACAAGGCTGCACCTCTTGATAGTACCACTTCCTTTGGGGGCCATTTTCTTTCCAATCATCACACACTGTTCTATCAGAAGAAAATCAGAATTTAATCTATCAAGGCACTGAGGCTCTGGGATTGTTTGCAATAGCATCTTTTTTAAAAAAAAATATTTATTTATTTATTTATTATGTATACAATATTCTGTCTGTGTATATGTCTGCAGGCCAGAAGAGGGCACCAGACCTCATTACAGATGGTTGTGAGCCACCATGTGGTTGCTGGGAATTGAACTCAGGACCTTTGGAAGAGCAGGCGATGCTCTTAACCACTGAGCCATCTCTCCAGCCCCCTTGCAATAGCATCTTATAAAGAGCTACGTTCAGGTCAGTATTTGTATGGGGATCTCTATATCTCTGCACAAAGCTTTAACTTTTAGTATTTGCTGCCTTCCATGGAATAAATAATCCAATACTGTAGCTTATTTCAGACTACCAAAGTTTGAAATGTCACTGAATTTGGAGCTAGAAAGGACAGCTAACTGTTCGTTCTTTATGAGGCTGTATAAACTTAGCTCGCTACTGTATAATGTGCTCGGACTTATCATCTTAGTTCGCTTTAATTGTTAGCTTTCTAATTGAGAAATTGCGTAGATCAGATTAGCCTGTGAAAATGTCTGTGGGGTATTGTATTAATCAATAACTGATAGAGGAAGGCCCAACGTACAGTGGGCAGTACTATTCCTTGGCAGGTAACCCTGAGCTATACAAGAAATGTAACTAGGGCAAGATCTTGACTTGCCCTGTAGTCAGACTGATGACTATCTTAAATATCTCCATAGAAACTTTATCTAGCAACTCATGGAAACAGAGGCAGAGACCCGCATCGAAGCACTGGACTCAGCTCCCAAAGTCCAGTTGAAGAGTGGGAGGAATGAAAATATGAGCAAAGAGGTGAAGACCATGATGGGGACACCCACTGAAACAGTTTACCTGAGCTAATGGGAGCTCACCAATTCCAGCAGGACTGGGAAGGAATGAGCAAAAGACCAAATTAGTCCCTCTGATTGTGGTTTACAGTTGCATGGCTGTGGCAGACTGAGGGGCCACTTGCAGTGGCACCAAGATTTTGTCCCTGCTGCAGGTACGGGCTTTGGGGAACCTATTCTCTTTGGATGGATACCTTGTTCAGCCTAGATATAGTAAGGAGGGCCTTGGACCTTCCCCAAAGCCTTACCCTCTCTGAGGATTGGGTAGGGGTGGGGTGGGAGGGTATGTGGAAGGAATGGGATGAGGGGAAAGAGTGGGAACTTGGATTGGTATGTATAATGAAAAAAAGATAGCTTGTTTTCTCTTTTTAAAAAAAGCAATTATACACTTAAAATTAAAAATAAAAATAAATGTAACTAGGCACAAACCTGTCAGTGAGCCAGGAAGCAGCATTTCTTCATGGTTTCTGTTCCAAGTTTTTGCTCCAGTTCTTGTCCTTCAATGAAGGATGGTAGCCTAGAAGTGTGGGCCAGAAAATCTTTTGCCCTGAGTTGGTTTCAGTCAGAATATTTAATCTCAGAAGCATAATGGAAACTAGAACACTAATTTACTCTGTCATATTCCGCAACAATGAGAATTTGCAAGAATCTTACAATCTATCACAAAGATTCCTAGATTAGGTAAAGTCTAGGTGAACCAACAGCCCCTCCTAATATTTGCTAACTAATTGTACTGTGACTTAAGTGTGTAGTTACTGAAATCTGAGGATTGTTTGGAAATTTCATTTCTCCTTAGTACCTGGCACTGTGCTTTGCACTTGGCAGGCATTGCTAAATGTTTATGGAATTCAGTTATTAATGTTTGCTCCTTACAAAATTCGGGTAGCATTTAATCTTCACGTCTACTTTTTAGTGTTACTCTTAAGACTAAAGACTAAAAATTTTCAGAATCCAAATAGTCTAAATATCATTTTCTGTATATTGAATATATGTACAGTCACTCATCAGTATGGAAACAGAAGAGAAATGGGTTTAGGAATCAGAAGATATTTATGTTCCTTCCATTAAAGGGCATGATAATTTCATAGAAACTGCACATATCCTCCTGCATATTTTAAATTATCTCTATGTTACTGTTAATACACACAGTAATGAAAATACTGTGTATAAAGGTGCTGTACTACAATGTTTCAGGGGAGATAAGAAAAAATAATTACATGTTCAGATAGTACTTACACACAAATATTTGTAATGTATAGCTCATTAAATCCACATATGCAGAATTCATGGACATGGGAGTCTAACTAAATGTATGTTGTTTTATTCATATTACTTATGTGCTAAGAAATATCAGTTTGGTGCACTCATGCTATGGTTTATAGCCTTTAAATTGGCTTGCAAAGAACAAACTACCTGCTGCTTATACTGAGGAGGAGGATGTATATTTGTGCATTGCTATCATCACTGGTCCTAGAAGGAAGAGTTTCTTTTAAAGGAACATATATAATATATTCTAGGCCTAATATTCTATATTTTTATTTTTTTTGTTCCCAGATACCATGCTGTTTTGAAAGTGAAATCTTAAAATAAACAGAGAAACCAACAAAACTGGATTCTTAAAGTTTAAAAAGAAGTCTAAAGACTTTAAGCATATTCTAACATGCACAATTCAGGACAGGAAGCAAATTGAATATCAAATTCCTTCAGAGATATCTTTTCACAGTCATAAATATTACTGCAAGTAGAATCAGGCTTCAGATTTTTATATGTTCTTTTGTGATTTCATTCGATTCTTACTTAAATGTGGTATACACGTGTTGAAACAAACAGACTACATACTGGAGTACGTAGTTACAGGTTCAATTTTTTCCTTCAAGCCTATAATGAAAATGTGAATGCTGATGCATTTAAGGCTGTGATAGAATATGTAGTTTCATTCAGAGATTAAGCACAAACTTGAACACTAGCATAGACCATAGACATGACAGACATATAAAGTTCTAAGAAATTGTCCTTCAAACAGCAGAAAATATAAGATGGACTGTTTCTTAAAAATAGAATTTTAAAACAAATCTAAAATTTTAGTCTTTTTTTTTTCTCTTGAAAAAGATTGCAAAACTTGGAATTGATTCTTACACTTCTGAATTAAAACATATAATACTGTCATTAAAGACAAAGTATTGGGGCTAGGAGATAACTTGATGGTTGAAAGTATATATTGCTCTTGCAGAAAACTCAGGTTGGGTTCCCAACACCTACTTCAGGTGACTTACAAACATCTATAACTCCAGCTCCATGGATGCTCCATGGGCATTGGCACTCACATGTGTGCTTGCATGTTCACCCGTGTGCGCGCACGCACACACACACACGCTTGCATAAAATTAAAAATAAAAATAAATTAAAGATAATCTGTTTTTTTTCAGTTCATTATTTTTACTTTTTTTTTGCTTTATAAATAATACCACTCAAAATTTCCACCTCCTCCTATTTCCCTTCCACTTTCCCACTCCCCCTCCCCCTCCAGTCCTAAGAGAAGGCAGGGTACCCTGTCCTGTGGGAAGTCCAAGGCCCTCCCCCCTCCGTCCAGGCCTAGGAAGGTGAGCATCCAAACAGATTAGGCTCCCAAAAAGCCAGTACATGCAGTAGAATCAAATCCCAGTGCCATTATCATTTGCTTCTCAGTCAGCCCCCATTTTCAGCCACATTCAGAGAGTCCGGTTTGATTACATGCTCCATCAGTCCCAGTCCAGCTGGCCTTGGTGAGCTCCCAATAGATAAGTCCCACCGTCTCAGTGGGTGAACGAACCCCTCACGGTCCTGACTTCCTTGCTCATATTCTCCCTCTTCAACTGGATCTTGGGAGCTCAGTCCAGTGCTCCGATGTGGGTCTCTATTTCTATCTCCATCCATCCGCGGACAAACATAATTTGTAAAAGAAAGAAAACTGTTAACTTGGTAACAACTAGTCTTTAAGTGAGAAACAAATGCATAGAACTGGCTCCCCTTATTACTTTAATATGAAAGCATAAACAGGCTAGATTCCTTTCTTCCATCTGAGCTAATAATAATCAGAAGAAAAAAACATTTTCCAACAGGACTAAATACCTGAAACAAGAGAATATCATGAAGGCAGCTTTTATTTTTCTGAGAAAAAAAATAGGCTTGGGTTACAGGAGTATTTAAAATGTCTCATTTACAGCGTAGAGTTGAAAGGTAGATGTAATTCTTATACCTCTAAGTATTTGTTGGATTTCTATCTCTTCCTTACCACTGGGTATCCTTTATATGTAAATAAGATAAGGTAATTAGATAGTCTTATTCAGTCTTTATCATTTTCTCTTTTTTTGCTTTTTTTCTTTTTGTAAATTTTTCGAGACAGGGTTTCTGTGTGTAGCTTTGGAGCATGTCCTGGAACTAGTTCTTGTAGACCAGGCTGGCCTTAAACTCACTGAGATCAGCCTGCCTCTGCCTCCCAAGTGCTGGAATTAAAGGTGTGCACCACCACTGCCCATTTCAGTCTTTATCATTTTCATTCATCAGATTGTTCCTGTGTAAATTGAACATTTATTGTAGCACTACATAACTGATTTTAAAATCTGTAAATGAGTTCGTACTTTCATATTGAAACAAGCCTGCTAGCTTATGTATAAAATCAAAACTGTTTGCTGTTTATAAAAAAGGATATAATAGGATGGGGAGCAAGTTAGTTATTAATTTAACAATGAACTAACAATTTTGTATCTGGTGACTTTAAGGTGCACTCACCTCTGGTAGTGACTTGAATTTGGTATGTAAAAAGGGGTTAGTGATTTTTCTTTTTTTTTTCATTGCTGCTAAAAATGGCAACTCCCTCTGTGTCCTTTTTGTTCCTTAAAGCTCTTGGTATACAAGTGAACATTTGATGTGGGAGTGTCATATATCAATCTGTTGATTTCATTGGTTAAGCAATAAAGAAACTGCTTGGCCCCCATAGGTTAAAACATAGGTGGGTGGAGTAAACAGAACAGAATGCTGGGAGGAAGAGGAAGTGAGCTCAGACTCGACAGCTCTCCTCTCTGGGGCAGATGCCTCAGAGAGAGACGCCATGCTCCCGTCTCCCAGGCAGATGTGAGCGATGAAGCTCCGACCCAGGATGGATGTAGGCTAGAATCTTCCAGGTAAGCCACCTCGTGGGCTACAGCAGATTATTAGAAATGGGCTAGTCCAGGTGCGAGAGTTAGCCTAGAAGAGGCTAGATAGAAATGGGCCAAGCAGTGTTTAAATGAATACAGTTTGTGTGTTGTTATTTTGGAGCATAAGCTAGCCAGGCTGCCAGGGTGCTCGGGACGCAGCCCTGCCACTCCTATTACTACATATTGGTGCCCGACATGATGGACTAAATCCACTTAAAAACCTGAGAAGGCTTAAAAATAAGGGAGAGAGAGTTTAACACAGATTTTTGCTGTTTGTTGGTGGCATGCTGTAGAGAGATTTCCTGATTCGGCAACAGCAGCAGAAAAAACACTGTGTCAATTTAAAGCGCAGCTTCTTGGGGCTGTGCTGCCAGCGTGAACTCTGGCTTTAAAGCATTTCAGTGGCTTTTATGGAACTGGATGTTTGTGTTCCCACTTGGGATCAGAAGGAGAGTGCTCCGAGACGTGCTGATGGCTCAGCGCTCCCACCTGCACCTGGGCAGATGGCCGAATCAGGCTTAGGCAGGCAGGAGAGCATGGCAAATTCCTGCCGCCATACAGAGACGTGTTTTTAGACTGCGCAGTGCTCTGCGTGTCAGATTTGGATGTAACTTGGATGAAAAGAATTTCTGTGCTGCACACTCAGTCTCAGAATTAAAGTTCTGAGTACCGCTCCTACCTGGTGGCCCAAGAGCTAGCACAAAATGGGATGTCCTCCATTTTGAAATTTTCCTGACTCAGCAGCAGGAAAAAACCTGTGTTGTTTTAAAATGCTGGCTTTCTGGGCCATCCTGCCAGGGCAAACTCTGACTGCTTGAGGCAGGAGGGCTGACTACAGAGAGAGGATTTGAGTGTTGTCTGTGGACATAATGCTGCAACTTTCTTGCTGGCAGGGACCTTGAAATGCCATAGAGTTGTGGCTATAAACATGGCTACAGCCTGTATCTCTGCCATGAGGCTGGAAAGCTAAGGAATGGACTGGATATAGCTGGCAAAGCCACGGCTTTAATTCTACCCATATTGCTCAGTAATTTAAAGACTTGTGTGGTCAGAAAAAGAGAGATTCAAAAACAAACAAAAAAAACTTTAAGTAATTTATAGTGTGTTAAAAATATATGCAAGCTAAAAGTTAAAAGTTATTAAAAGTAAAAAAAAGGAAGAAAGAGGGTAGGTGTGTGGTAGTACATACCTTTAATCACAACATTTGGAAGGCAGAGGGAGATTGACCTCTGTGACTTCAAGATGTGGTAGCACAAGCCTTTAATCCCAGTGCCTAGAAGGCAGGGACAAACAGATCTCTGTGAGTTCAAGGTGTAGTAGCATACACCTTTAATCCCAATGCCTAGGAGGAAGAGGCAGGCGGATCTCTGAGAGTGCAAGGACAGCCTGGTCCACAGAGTTATTCCAGGACAAAAATACAGAGAACCTGTCTCAAAAGGCAAAAAGTTAAAAGTAAAAATAAACAAAATAGAGGTTAAAATAAAACGCACAAAGATGGAAAATACACAGAGAATTTTGATACTGTATGCTATTATGCTCTCTTTGAATTATTTGAATGCTGAGGAAAGAGCAACAGCTGCTAAAAGATATTTATTTATAAATGCTGCTGAACTAATCCAACATAGATATTTTGAAAATGCCTTTGGATCTAAGGACATGATGCTTTGGAAAGGAGTTTCTTATTTTGTTTTCACAGAGGATGAGACCCTGTTCATTTCTTCTATTCCAATATGGTATGATGGACTATGCCCTCCTGAAGGGTTGCTGTGAACATCTTCAGAAAATTGCTTTGCTCAACTGCCAACTGAGATGAAACTAGCACACAGGTTATACCATGAAAGACCTCATTAATGATGCCCCCATTCAGCAGGAAGCAGTTTGGAGAGAAAAAACTGCGCCCATGTTCCCAAATATGGTTTATAAAAGTTCTTTAATATTTAAAGGGGGATATGATATAGATATGAATAATTTGTATTAGTATAGATTTTGCTTTATTGATAGAGATTTAAGGTCAATTTTGTTATATGTATATGCATATTTCTGCTATTGATTAAGATACTGTGATTGTGTAGTTCATTAAAAAATGTAATGTATAATTAAGAAATATAGGTTAATGGATAATCATCAGTAATAGTCAAGCTTGTAGTCATGTCAGTTAGATTTTCTAGATATATAGAGATATATTTCAGATAGGCATTCTTCATATCTCTCAAAGACTGCAGAATATGGCATTTAGACTTTGCACAGGGCAGGGAACCCTGACTGCTCTTCAGACTTGAGAGGGAGGGGGAGACAGAGAGGAGTGGGGGGACCGGGAGAGGATGGGGAGGAGGAGTGGGAGGCTGGGAGGAGGCAGAGATATTTTTTCTTAATAAAATAATTATAATAACTTAGGACTTTTCATGACAATGAGACACTCTGCTCCTGGCAGCACCAATCTACTTCAAGAGGAAGATGGGCATCGAAGAGGATCCTTATGGAGTTTGATAGCCATTTGGGCAGGAAACTGCTCTTGCCTGGACTATTGCATAAACTGGACATAGAGAACCCGCAGAGAGAGAACTACTGAACTTGCCTAAAGGTGAGATGATCTTTCGGGGTTCCTGATTCATGAAGGAGTCTGCAAGACATTCTGCAGGACACAACAGATAGTGGCTAAACTGACTTTGAATTTTCCTGCTTCATGGAAATGTCTGCTGGGTACTATGGGCCTGAAGGCTGAAGATTGATGCCCCAATGGTACAGAGGAACTTTGGGTGACTGTACAGGCAGCGAGATGTCTCTGTCATTTCTAGAGTTTTAAAAGTTGCTTACTTTTTGTATGCTTAGGTAATATTGTATTCTTCTGGAGTCTTTGATGGACTTGAAGAATAGATAAATAGTTATAGTTTTCCATTGTTATGATAAAAGATAAAATAGATATAAATATTGTAACTGTAATTCTTGCTTGATAACTGTTTTTGTTATATGTAATTTTGCTATGTCAAAGTTAAAGCCTTCCTTTTTTTGTTTAAACAGAAAAAGGGGAAGTGATGTGGGAGTGTCATATATCAATCTGTTGATTTCATTGGTTAAGCAATAAAGAAACTGCTTGGCCCTCATAGGTTAAAACATTGGTGGGTGGAGTAAACAGAACAGAATGCTGGGAGGAAGAGGAAGTGAGCTCAGACTCGACAGCTCTCTTCTCTGGGGCAGATGCCTCAGAGAGAGACGCCATGCTCCCGTCTCCCAGGCAGATGTGAGCGATGAAGCTCCGACCCAGGATGGATGTAGGCTAGAATCTTCCAGGTAAGCCACCTCGTGGGCTACAGCAGATTATTAGAAATGGGCTAGTCCAGGTGCGAGAGTTAGCCTAGAAGAGGCTAGATAGAAATGGGCCAAGCAGTGTTTAAATGAATACAGTTTGTGTGTTGTTATTTCGGGGCATGAGCTAGCCAGGCGGCCGGGGTGCTGGGGACACAGCCCCACCTCTCCTATTACTACAAACATTTGGATGCAAGACCTTATGTAACAAACAAAGGTGATATATGAAGTATGTAAATTAAATATAAAAGTGCTACTCTTAAAGAGTTGATGTAGAGTATGGCTAAACATGCATATGTGCAATCTATTTGAAGAACTTAATCTGGCAAAAAAAAGAATTCATAGTACTGCTGATGGTTTGACTTTGATTTAAATGTTACACTTGTAAAACATATAAACTTGATAAGCAAAATTTCAGGGCAACAAACAAAATTTCAGGCATGTGAGCCAGTTCTCCCCGACTTGTGGGAAAATCCTCTTTGATGACAGCTTTCATCATGGCTCTGGTTCACCCATCTCAGCTGCACTAAAATTTACTAGGTCTAAATTTTATGTTTAAAGGGTTTTCTGGAGAAATGGCCAAGCAGTTGGCTATTGTAGCAGAGGATCTGAGTTTGAGTTCACACAATTCACATGACAGATCACAACCACCTGTAACTCTACATCTAGGTGATCTGACACCCTCTTCCAGCCTCTTCAGTCACCAGGTATCATATGGTAGATATACATACATGCAGATACTCACACATACACATAAAAATAAGAAAATACTAAAAGGGGAGTTATTTAAATTGTAATTCAAGTTATTTTTAAAACCGGAAGATTGTTCAATCTAATCCTCTTGATTAGACTTACTATACTCTATAATTTTACAAATGGATGTGAATTAATGATATTTATATGTTGACAACACACTTTCATCTTGCTCTTTTTCAAACTCATGTTGATGCTAAAAGGTCTTTGCTAAGCCAGCTATGGTATCTCAAGACTTTTAGAAGGAAGAGCTGATGGAGCTCTGTGAGTTTGAGGCCTGCCTGGTCTACGTGATGAGCTCCATGACAGTCATGGTTATGTAGAGAGACCCTGTCTGAAAATAAATAAATAATAAAAAAAAGTAAAAAATCACTGAGAATAGAATGCAGCAATCATCGTGGATGCAACACCAATCATTATGGTTGCAAAAGCAAACATTATGATACATGTAGCACACCCTCCTTAAGACTACATGAAAGTTTTGGGTACCTTGTAATATTCTTGGAAATTTCTATAAGTAAAAAAATCCACGCTAAACATACCCCCACTGTGCAATGTTATGTAAAACCAAAAAAATACTCCTTGAACAAAATCGATTTGTCAGTTTGTGAATTCAAAGGGTAAGATATCAACTGCTTGTTTCTGTACCACTTACATGGATCAATAATTGTATAGGAGTAAAAGATGTGACTCAAAGAAAATGGCTTTGAACACTCATTTGAACAACTTTTTCTTATTCTACATTGAATTCACATATTTGGGACACTGTAAATCTAATTCCACATTATATTATTTATTGATTGATTATTCTTAGGTAATTTCATTATGCATATAATGTATCTTAATCACATTCAACACAAATCTCCCTTTCCACTCCAACATGCTAGAATGTTGATTGCCTTGATCTTGTGCAACCATTGTGTAGGTAAACATAGTTGTTCTGAGTTCATGAGTACAATAGCCATGTCTTGTCCAGAAGCTAGTATTTCACAGCATTCATTCCCATCCTTTTGCTTTTATATTCTGGTTGTCCCCTCTTCAGTGATTTTTCTCTGAGGCTTGCGTGGTTGATATAAATGGGCTATTTATGGTTGATTTTGCAACAATCACTTATTCTCAGTTGATGTGGGAGTCCCACAACAAGTAAGGCTAAATGCAGATGGTTTCACTGAAAATCTTTGAAAAAAGTTGGGTTCAAAATATCATCATTCAAAATGGTCAAGAGACTACATCAAAGCCTGAAGGTTTATTGAGTGTTGTGAATAAGGCAATGAGCCTCTAAACTGGGAGTCAAGAACAGCTGATGGCAGAGATGTATAGAGAACAGGAGAAAAAAATTGTAAGTTGTACATATTAACTGTTGATACAGTCATCTTTCTTTCACATTTAGCTTCCCAAATACTTACAAAGGTTTATAAAGTTTTGCTCTGGGGAATCTAATCAATCCAATGGGGAGGAAGATGCTATTAGCATCAGAGATTTCCTAGTAAATCAGTCAGATCAGTTTCTATTGCCTCCCATAACCAAAATATTCTACTCCTATACACCAACCTGTATATTGTAGTCAAGTGAGAGATCATCCGATATGAGAAGTATGAAAGAAAGTGAACAAAACAAGCAAACAAGAAACTCAGGAAAAAGACTAATCAAAAAAAGAATACTTCCAAGCAAAGGTTTATCCATGTCTTCAGAAAGAAAGTGTCATATTCACAAAACAAGAACAAAACGGCAGTAAGAAGATTCAGAATACACTAAGAAGTTATTTAATTAAATATCTAAATATATAAGTAGGCATGAGGACAGGAGTTAAGATTGTTGTAATAGGAAGGCCGCTTATTGGTTCCCAGCTGTTTATCCCCGAAATACTGTGTATTAATTAAATCACTGCTTGGCCTATTAGCTTTAGCTTTTTATTGGATAACTTTTATATATTAATTTAACCCATCTCCATTAATCTGTGTATTGCTATGTAGCAGTGGATTACCAGGTAAAGTTCCGTTAGTCTCCAGCAGGGCTACATCGCTTCTCTCTTTGCTCTGCCTCCTTTCACCCAGGATTCAACTTAGTTTTCCATGCCTAGCTCTGCTCCCCTATAGCTCTGCTATAGGCCCAAAGCAGTTCTTTTATCAATGGTAATCACAGCATACAGAGGGACATGCCACATCACCCTATTACCCATATAAATACTGAGCAAATATGGCAGCTCAGCCATAATTCCATCCGAGTGGAGACAGAGAATTCCTGGAGGAAGCAAGCTAGCAAGGTTACCTATATGGGCAAGCTCTGAATTTGATGGGAAAACCCTGCCTCTGTGAATACAGAGAAAGAGTAATTGAGGATGATTCTTGACATCAACTCCTACACATGGAAACTTGCAGACATGCACATGTGAACATGCACTCACACACATGCAGAAGCGGTCATGCGCGCACACACACAGACACACACACACATACACACACCACTACAACCACCATCCATACAAAAGGATGCAAAAGGATGGAAGCAGGGCTGGAGAGATGGCTCAGTGGTTAAGAGCATTTCCTGCTCTTCCAAAGGTCCTGAGTTCAATTCCCAGCAACCACATGGTGGCTCACAACCATCTGTAATGAGATCTGGTGCCCTCTTCTGGCCTGCAGGCACACATGTAGACAGAATACTGAGAATACTGTATACATAATAAATACATAAATCTGTATAAATACTATATATAATAAATACATAAATGTATACATAATAAATAAATCTTCAAAAATAATGGAAACAAAAATAAAAATTTGTTGAGAAAATACAAAATAGAGCAAAAATCATTAAGGATTATAAAGATAGGAGGAAGATATTTGAACAACTTTGTTAATTTGTCTAAGGAAACTAAAATATCTTAAATCAGTTGATCTTACTTTGAAAAACAGTTGTCTTTTTATTTATAGTTTGGTTACTTAACATTATAGTGGTAAACAGTTTAAAAATTAAATAAGTTATTAAGACTTAGCAGAAGAGTAACCGTTGTCCCTCTATCTTGCTTCTGCATCCTCTAAACACAAAATCAGGAAAAGAAAAGGGTAAGACGTTGTAAACACTACAATAGATCAATTCCTCTGATTAAGATACTTATATAATGTTTGTGTATTGATATATATTTAGCATATTGCAATGTATATTTGTACAGTGTTTATATTTGGAGGTCATTATCCTCATTTGTTACACAGTTGTTTATTGTCTTAGTCTTTAAGTTAGATAGATATTTCCAAAACAGTACTTGATATCAGCAAAACTTGAGAGAGGAGGCTAAAGAGATGCCCCAGTGGTTAAGAGTGTCAGGTGCTCTTGCAGAGAACCAAGATTTGGATATCTGTACCCAAAATTTCAATATCAACATCTCTTCATTTGGATAGTAAGGGACTCACAACTGCCTATGACTCAGGCTCTAGGGGCTCCGACACTCTCAGGACTCTGTGAGAAGCTGAACACATATGGACAGGCAGATATATATACATCATCTTTTCAAAAATTGATTTCCAACCTAGATCTTACATACAATGAAACTGTATTAAATATGAGAACAAAGTAAAGCTGCTGACAGTCTTAAAATCTTTACTTTAAAAAAAAAGCAAAAAAAAAATCTTTGCTTTTTGTGTCCTTTCTCTGGAAATGACTGGATTCTGTGTTCACAATAAATAGTAAACCAAACAAAAAGAAGACTCAAGGCAATAGGACAGTCAGGAAGAAGGCCAAAGTTTGAGGGATGGAAAGGAGACTGAGGGTGAAGCATTTTTAGGCACAGAAAACAAAAGTGAAATAAAAAAAAGAAATATGTTTATTCCCAACAATGAAAAAAAAAGATCAAGTGAGCAGAGGAGACAAAAGGGTGGCTCCCTAATTTATTTAATCTCAATCAAAATCCCACCTGATTGTCTTATAGGAATGGAAACCGTGATTCTAAAACAAACACTAAACAGTAAAGGATCTAAAGTAACCAAATAAAGTCTGTGGCAATACCTCAGTCACTAAAATGTTTGCTTTACATAAACACAAGTTGAGACTCCAGCATCCATGAGTGTAGGGTGTGGGGAGTGTGGGAAGCCTGACATGCTGGGACATACTTGTAATTCCAGCTCTGGAACAGCAGAGATGGGCAGATCCCTGGGGCTCACTGGTCAGCGAGCAAGTCAATGAACGATCCTGTCTCAAAAGCAGAGGTTGGGACCTGGGAAACCACAGTAAAGGTTGTCCTCTGGCATCCATACTCATTTGCTTGCACACATACATACACACACATAAACATGCACAAATGCATACATATAAAAATAATAATAATAAAATAACCAAATAAACTTCTCCTATCCTGCTGCAATCAGCCCAGCAGGTGTTAGTTTGTTGTTGTTTTTGTCAAAGTACTTTCCTGTGCTCAACCTGTAGCCTCTGAGAACATCCATCTCCATTCTAGCCAGGGAACCCTCCACAGACCCAGCAGAACAAAGGTGCTTCTAAGCAGCGTTTACACTGAAACAACTCACAGAATTCAAGATGAAGTATCAAAGCAGACAATATCAATCACCAAGCAGGAGCTGGTCCATATCTGGGGAGAGGGATAGCATTTCCTTCTTATGTTTCTGCTGAGACATCAAAAACTAACCAAACTGAAGATGAAGCAGAATACAATAATGTCATTAGTCAATCAAAGAGAGTCTCAGAAGAATAAAGGGGACCTGGAAAAAGAATTCCAAGGAGTTCCAAGTGCAACTGTGATGACACAGGTTCCAGAGAAGGTTGTCATGGCAACAAGTGCCAAGCCATTCCGTTTCAAGACCGGCAGTCTCAGTCAACTACATCCAAACCTTGGCACTACAGCTACTCCATGCCCTTGTGTTAGGTGAAACCTTACAAGATTTCTGAATTTAGAAGATCTCGGACATCTTAAAATGAAGAAATCATGCAGCTGCCAAGCTAAAGAGACCTCATTTCATGAAATGAATAGTTAATCAGCACGCTATCACTTGAGCAGTATCTCCACAGCCCAGCTCCTGTCCATCTTCTCCAGATGTTACCTGATGACAGAGACATTCTTTCCTCTACTCGAGGCTTTTTGTCACTTATCCAGTCTTCCACTCACAGGGCTTACCACCGGATCATGGGTGTGTTAGATGGAAATTGCAGACCTTCAATGGGTGCCACGTCTTATCCTCAACATGACAATATAAGACACAGCAATTCCACTTTCGACACAGCAATGGAAGCAAGTTCGGAGGAGATGACTGCCATGGATGCAGCTTCGTTGAGACGACAGATAATCAAGCTGAACAGACGTTTGCAACATTTAGAGGAGGAGAACAAGGAACGAGCCAAAAGGGAAATGGTCATGTACTCAGTTACTATGGCCTTCTGGCTGCTGAACACCTGGCTTTGGTTGCGCCGCTAGAGGTGACCTCAGTTCTCAAAACTAATGTCTTGTCATCTAGGAATATAGAGCTTGCAAACTTCTTTTTTGTTTCTGTCTTTGCTTCGCAATGCCATTTCTACAACCCATGCCTCCTGCTAATGAATTTCTTCCAGGAAGTAGGAAGGGAGCAGGCAATGGAGATATAGTCTGTCACTCAGCTGTATTTACTTGGGACCAGTTCTGTATTGATGGGATGTTAAGGAGGTCATCCAGTTCTTGTTTTGAAGGCAAGAATTTAGTCATGAAGCATACAGTTTAAGCAGTTTGTTTAGCAAATTTAGCTAATCAAACACTCCAAATAGTAGAGTGGACTTCCTCAGAGTAGAACCCACCAAGCTCTATTTTGATAAAGGTGTTTATGAATATTTATGAGGCGGCACAATTGTAAACTAAGTAAGGAAATTTTCCCTTCCAAATCATGATGGGCCAAGTCTCTCTTCTATGGTAGTTTTCGAATGATCTTTCCAAACCCATGGGTCAAAACTGCAATGCCAGTGATATATAATGACACCAGGTCTTTTGAGAATGCATATCCTACATTAGTGCACATGTGTGAAAGAACGTTTTGTTGCCTTTCTGGAGTGAGAACAACCTAACTGTAGCTTCAGGGATTCTTAACCACAAAAGCTTATCCTGATCATCATGAGACACAGCCACCAAAACATAACAGGAGTTTTTCTCAGTTGCCCCATATCTAACTTCTGGCCTACCTCATATCAGTAATATCAATTGTAAGAACTCTTCCTGTGGGTTTTGTTAGGGAGATTTAGTTTTTTTTTAAGCACTTGCTTTTGTTTTGCCTCACCAATCTATACAACTAACTGAGTGGGATACAAAGTACAGAAACAATAAGATTCAGAAAAGCAGCTGTAAAAGAAAAACAATATTTTGACCTCTTTCTCAGACACTTTTAGTTTGAGTGGTTTTCTTTTTTCTTTATTTTTCTTTTGTTTTTTGTTTTTCAAGACAGGATTTTTCTGTGTAACAGCCTTGGCTATCCTGAAACTAGCTCTGTAGACGAGGTTGGCCTCGAACTCACAGAAATCCACCTGCCTCTGCCTCCTAATTCTGGGATTAAACGTGTGCATTACCCCACCCAGTGAATTGCTCTTATTAAATATTCTTCCATCCAAATTTTCAATATTAGCACTTTTGAAATTCTGATGTGTTCTCAGGTTTAATTTGTCTTTGAGAAGGAAGGAAAAGATAAATGAGATGCAACTAAGGAAAGCATACATCTAAATTGAATTATTTTTATTCATAACATATAAAGATATATTCTTTTTCTTCTATTCTGCAGTATTAGCAACTAAACTCAAAGCTTTGTTCATTCCACACCGGTGCTTCCTGAGATGAATTCCTGGCTATTGGGTTTGGGGATTTTGTTTTGAAGTAGAGTATTGCTATGTAGCTCAGGATGGTCTTGAGTACTCAATCTTTCTGCCTAAGTTACCTAAGTAATAGAATCATAGGTATGGCACAGTTTTGTGGGACTAAGGTTGAAGCCCAAGGCTCTATTCATGCTGTATCTCCAGTTCCTAAAGAACACAATGAGAAGGATAATTTAATTATAAATGAGAAAAAGATTCAGAGATATTCACTTTAAAATACACAATAATGAGAAATAAATAAATAATAGAAAATTGGTAACTTTACTCACTAGAGAAATATATCTTAAAATCACAGCAAATGGCTGATAAGAGGTTCATCTATTAAGATCACTTGTTGCTCTTACAAAGGACCGAAGTCCATGTCCAAGAACCCACATGATAGTCAATGACCATAAGTTACTCCAATTTCAGAGAATCCAATGTCTTCTCTGGTCTCAGTTGGCAGGGAACAAACATTGTGTGTAGACATATATGTAAGCAAACACCCACACATAAAATAAAAACAATAATCTTTTAAAGTGAAAGGGTGCCTTAACTACCCTTCCCCTATAAGCCAATTAATGACTACCAGCAATTGTCATTATAGTACCCTCATCCAGTAACTGATGGAAGCAAATGCAGAAATCCACAGCTAAACACTGGGCTGAGCTCTTGGAGTCCAGTCTTAGAGAGGGAGGAGTGATAATATGAGCAATGGGGTCAAGACCATGATGGGGAAACTCACAGAAACAGCTGACCTGAGCTAGTGGGAGCTCACTGACTCTGAGCTGACAGCTGGGGAAGCTGTATAAGACTGAAGTAGGCCCTCTGAATGTAGGTGACAGTTATGTGGCTTGGGCAGATTGTGGGGCCACTGACTGTGGAACCATTATTTATCCCTAGTGCATGTGCTGCCTTTTTGAAGCCAGATCCCTATGGAGAGATACCTTGCTCAGCCTAGATAAAGGGAGAAAGGCCTTGGTCCTGCCTCAAGTGATGTGACAGTCTTTGGTGACCCCTCATGGAAGGCCTTACCTTCTCTGAGGAATGGATAGGGGGAAGCAGGAAGAGTGGAAGGGGGGAGGGAGAGGGAACTGGAATTGATATGTAAAATGTAAAAAGATTGTTCTGGTAAAAAAAAAATGACATCTTGAAATTTGCATGCAAATGGATGAAACTAGGAATCACTATCCTGAGTGAGGTAACCCAGACTCAGAAAGAGGAGCACGGTATGTACTTACTAATAAGTAGATATTAGACATAAAGCAAAGGATAATGAGCCTATAGTCCACAACCCTAGAGAAGCTAGATGACAAGGAGAACCCTGCGAGAAACATACATAGTTTCCCCTGGGAAGGAGAAATAGACAAGATCTCTCCTGATTGGGAGGGTGGAATGGGGGTAGAAGGGAAGGCCCAAGGGGACAAGGAGAGAAGGGGAGAGAGGAAAACTTGAGGGAACAGGCTGGTTGAGATGGGGAAATAACACACACACACACACACACACACACACAGAGAGAGAGAGAGAGAGAGAGAGAGAGAGAGAGAGAGAGAGAGAGCAAGGAAAAAGGTATCTTGATTGAGGGAGCCATTATGGGGATAGCAAAAAAAAACCTGGAACTAGAGAAATTCCAAAGAATCCACAAGGATGACCTCAGCTAAGACCCTAAGCAATAGTGGAGAGGGTGCCTGAACTGGCCTCACCCTGTAGTCAGATTGATGACTATCTTAAATATCACCATAGAACCTTCATCCAGCAAGCAATCAAATCAGATGCAGAGAACCATATCGTAGTGTAACAATGAAAGGGCCTGCTTGTTTGTTGGGGTTTTCTGTCCTGCCCGGTTCCCCACAGCCGGCAAGCCCCAAAGAAAATCACACAGAGATCTCTATAAGTTATAAAGCTGATTGTCCCATTAGCTCAGGCTACTTATTAGGCTCTTGTAGCTTATATTAACCCATTATTCTAATCTATTTTAGCCATATGGCTTGGTACCTTTTTCAGCTGGCAGGTCACATCCTGCTTCCTCGGTGATCTGCGCAGGACTGGGAGGAATCAACTTCCTCCTTCCCAGAATTCTCCTGTTCTCAATGCATCATTTCTACTTCCTGTCTGGTTTTCCCACCTATACTTCATGCCTGGCCAATCAGCTTTTTATTTAAAACATGATTGACAGATTACATACAATTCCCCTGCACCACTTCCCCCTCTTTAAAAAAAAAAAAAACAAAGAAAAATATTCTTAGTCCATTTTGGGGGAATGTGGGCATAGTATTCCAGGCTACTTCCAGCTGGTTGGGGGGGGGGGGCTGATAATCTTATGGGTACCCAAAGAAAATTTTGAGTTATGATCAAGTCCTGACTGAAGTATCCTGTGAGTCTTGATCATCTCAGGCAGTAGTCTTGAACCTGTTCTGGATGAAGAACTCAGACATCTGGGCCATCTATTCCTGCCAGAGATTTCTAAGGTGTTCTTCCTTGATCAAAGCTGATTTTTCTTAACTCTGAATAAATCCACAGCCTCTCATTTTCTGTGGAAACAAAAGCAAAATCTCTTCTCCAAATTAACATACCTTTTGACTTCAATTTTGAAGTCAAGGTATTTTCAAAATACCTATCTTAGATTAATTCTGCAGCATTTACAAGCAAATATCTTTTTGTAGCTGTTGCTCCTTCCTCAGCATTCAAACAATTTAAAGAGAGCATAATAGGATACAGTATCAAGATTCTCTGTGCATTTTCCATCTTTACGTGGCTTTATTTTAACCTCTATTTCTTTTATTTTTACTTTCAACTTTTGGCTTTTTGAGACAGGTTCTCTGTGTGTCTTTGTCCTGGAACTCACTCTGTAAACCAGGCTATCCTTGAATTGAGAGATCTGTCTGTCTCTGCCTCCCAGGCAAACCTACTGGTGTGTGCCACCATAACTGGCTACTCTCTTTTTTTTTTACTCAGAGAACTTTAACCTTTAGCCTGTATATATTTTTATCACACTGTAAACCATTTAGAGGTTTTCTTCCTCTTTGAATCTCTCTTTATTGTATATCTCTCTTTTTCTGACCACATTGGTCTTTAATTTGTTAAGGAATATGGAGAAGTGTTTTGCCACAACTCTATGGCATTTTAAGGTCCTTGCTATCAAGCAAGCTGCAACAGTGTGTCCATAAACAATACTCAAAAGCTCCTATGGCATTTCAAGGTCCTTGCCAGGAAGCAAGCTGCAACAGTGTGTCCATTGCTCCATAGTCAGGACCGCCTGCTTGAAAGAGTCAGAGTTTTCCCTGGCAGGAAGGCCCAGAAAGCCAGCATTTTAAAAGCGAGCAGCTTTTTTCCTGCTACGGCTGAAAACTGAAATGCTTTACTCTAGGCTTTACCTACCTTTCTCAGGCTTTCTGTGGATGCAGTTATCCACATGGGCACCATTTGTAACATGAGGTGTCCTGCTAGTTGGGGTTTCTGTCATGCCCAGTTCCCCACAGCTGGCAAGCCCCAAACAAAAAAGCAGGCCCCTTCATTGTTATAGTGGAGTACAGGACAGAACTCCCAAAATTCAGCCAGAGAGGGAGGAGTGAGAATACAAGCAAAAGTGTCAAGACCACTATGAGGATACTCACTGAAACAGCTTGCCTGAGCTAACGGGAGCTCAACAACTCCAGTCTGACAGTGAGAGAACCAGCATAGGACCAAACTAGGCCCTCTGAATGTAGGTGACAGTTGTATGGCTGAGGCAGACTGTGGGAACACCGGTAATAAGACCAGGATTTAACCCTACTGCTTGTATTGACATTCTGGATCCTATACCCTTTGGAGAGATACCTTGCTCAGCCTAGATATAGTGAGGAGGGTCTTGGTCCTGCCTCAAAACAATGTGTTAGACTTTGATGACTCCCAATGGGAAGCGGTACTCCTCTCTGAGGAGTGGATGGGCCTGGAAAGGAAGTGGGAGTGGGAGGAGGGAAGGGAGTGGGAACTGGGATTGGTATGTAAAATGAAAAAAGAGAGCTTCTAAAATAAATAAATTTAAAAAAATAAAATAAAAAAGTTGAACACACACACACACACAAAGTAATCAGCTGGGCAGTGGTGGCACACACTTTTAATCCCAGAACTCGGTAGGCAAAGGTAGGCAGATCTCTGTGAGTTTAAGGCCAGCCTGGTTTACAAGAGCTAGTGCCAGGACAGGCTCCAAAGCTACAAAGAAAATCCCTGCCTCAAAAAAAAAAAACAACAACAAAAAGTAATTGTGAAAAACTACTTATGACCACTATTGTAACAAAAACCAAAGATGTTTCCCAATACCCAAGATCAGTATGAATGTAAACCAAATGAGCTGCTAAGCGTAGATGAGAACAGAAAGTGGTACTGTCATTCTGGAGAACCATTTAGTAGTTTCTTATAAAAATTCAAGAAGAGCTACCTGCTTATGATTTGTAGGCACTTTCCTAGAAGAAAAAGAAATATGTGTCTAAAGAGAATGAGTGCTCATAAAAGCTGTGTCATTGTTAAAATCTGAAAACAACCAAAATGTCTCCTGGAATTGGAAGAAATGAACCAATTGTGCTAGACCCATACACATACTTCTAGTCAACAAGACAAATGAAAAAATGGCAGACAAATATTACATGACTGAATCTCAAAATACTAGGTCAAGTCAATGCAGTTCAATTAAAAAACCTACAGATTCCAAATGCACCTCTATATAAAATGCTAGACAAAGCATGGAACATAGACCAGTGTGTCCTGTACATGTGTGTGTATGCACTTGGGGAAGGGAGTAGTGGGAATGAACCTAAAAAAAAGCACAAGGGAGATTTCTAGGATGATAAAGTGCTTCATATCTAGATTGTGACATCAATTTATCAAATTCCTTCAAATCATATGCTTTAAATTGCTCTACTTTAATATATGCAAAGTATACATCAATGAAGTTGATTCTCTTAAAATCAATGTAACTCACCACATTAATAAAACAAAAGAGCCCCAAACCAGATGATTATATCAGTAATGCAGAAAAAGCATTAATTAAAACTAACTATCGACTCATAGTAAATATTATCAGCCTCAGAAGAACAGTAAATTACACTGGAAATTCTGTTTTACAAAGACCCTAGAGTAAACATGACACTGGAGAGATGCTAAAAGCTGTCCCTTGGAAATGGATGTAGATATTTTCCACTTACTAGTCAATTTAGCATTGTAGTAGATATCCAAGCTAGTGTCATTAGGAAATAAAATGAATATGATTAAAATAGAAAAACTAAAACTTACAGATCTGTGCCTGTAGAAAACCTCTAGTTCATTTTTAAAAAGTAAGTTTATCAACATTAATACAAATTTAACTCCTCCTGTATTTTTATATACCAGGGAAATCCATTACAGAGTGAATTTTTCAGTAAATGCAATGTACAACATCATCACAAAACATCAAATACTCTACACAGAAAAGTGAATGAGAGGGAGAAAGTAAGAGAGAGAAAGTTAAATACTACACCAGTAGAAAGATCCCAATTATAGCACATCAGGGAATGCAGTAAAATCTGATTACCACTTTTCTCAAACATATCACTGAGATTCCAATTAAAATCATAACTTTCTCATCAAAATTAAAAATGGAGTCCAAAATTTGTAACAAATGCAAAATGCCTAGAATATTCAAAGCAATATCAGATCATTGACTAAAGTAGCCATCAAAACTGTAGTTCTGATGATAAATACAATGTGGTATTGTGACAAGAATAGGCAAATAAAACAGGAAGACAGAATAGCTATTGCAGAAATACAAATAAACAGTCAAAAACATTAGATTCATTATGAAAGGTGTTTTGCACAGCAATGGGAAACATCTTTTCAACGATATTGGAAATAAGTGTTGGATTAAATTTCTACATTAAATATCATGACTAACACCCAATTTAAAAAAATCAGTCTCAGGAATGTCATAGATTCAAAAAATATATAAAGCTTTTGAAGTAGAGAAAGATTTTAGGAAGGGCAAACAAAATTAGCATTTATTATTAAAGGGTTGATAGATTAGATTACATTAAAAGTGAAAATATTTAATTGTAGTGGTTCACTTACAATTCGAACTTTCAGTCCATTACCATCATGGTAGGACAAAGCAGTGTTCAGGGAGATATGGTGCTGGAGAAGTAGCTGAGACTTCTACATCTTGCAGGCAATGGGATGTTGTCTGTCACATTGGGTAGTATCTTGAGCATAGGAGACCTCAAAGCCCATCCCCACAGTGACACACACTTCCTCCAACAAGGCTACACCTATTTCAACATGGACACACCTCCTAATAATGCCACCCCCTATGAGATTATGGGGATAATTATGTTTAAACTATCACAAATAACAGAAGACTTGTATCCAGAGAATTTATAAAAAATCCCTGTGTAACAACTCTAGCCAATGTAAAAAGTGAGCAAGAGTTGAACAAATAAATCACCCAAGTGGATATTTAAATGACAAATACACATATTAAAAGTACTCAAATTATATATACCACTACATTTAGTAAAGTGCTACTATTAAAATGTTAAATATTAAAAATATTTTTAAGTGCTGATGAGAATGTAGAACAATAGGCACTCCCACCCACAGTCTGTAGGAGTGTGAAGTATAATGATCACCATGCAAAACTGTTTGGAATTATCTACTAAGGATGACTTCGCCATAGCCCACCACCTAACAATTCTGTCTCCACATATAATCTAACACAAAGAGTGTATATGTACCATCAAGTTTCGACAGAAATATTTTTATCAAGGTTACTCAAAATAAAGCACACAACTGAAAACATGAGCTTACTAACATGGGGTTGTAGATATAACTCATTGGTAGAGAGTAAGTGAGGCCCAGTATTCTATCTACTGCACTGCCATAAGGTAAACAGAAGTTTACTTATGGATTAAAGTGGAGGCATGAAAATGAGGAAGTTATACCTATAATGGTTTAGATAAAATGATGCAGTTCACTGAGGGACAGCGGCAGGCCATGAGGGGTGGCCAGGTCTTACCGCCCAAGGCCTCTGTGGGTCCAAGGAGGGTAGGAGGCAGTGGGTGAGAGACCTTGGCCAGTGGTGGGGTAGCAGGTTCCATGAGGAGCCACAGCAGGTGGGAGATGGATAGGCATGCCATGCAGAGAGAGGGTTTGTGGTGCAAGAGAATTATTTGTATTCTGTCAATCATGTACTTTAATAAAACACTGATTGGCCAGGCAGGAAGTATAGGTGGGTCAACCAGACAGGAAGTAGAGGTGGGGCATGAGAACAGGAGAATGCTGGAAAGGAGGAAGCCCATTCCTCCCATTCCAGCCCACACCACCGAAAGGCAAGATGTAACCTGTTCAACTGAGAAAGGTACCGAATCATGTGGCTAACATAGATAAGAACAATGGGTTAATATAAGCTACAAGAGCTAATAAGAAGACTGAGCTACACCAAGGCCAGCTGGACTGTTACCAAAAAAAAGCATGGGATAAAACTGGACTCTCTGAACATGACGAACAATGAGGGCTGATGAGACGCCAAGGACAATGGCACGCGGTTTTGATCCAACGCAATGTGCTGGCTTGGTGGGAGCCTAGCCAGTTTGGATGTTCACATTCCTAGATATGGACGGAGGGGGGAGGACCTAGGACTTACCACACGGCAGGGAACCCTGACTGCTCTTTGAATTGGAGAGGGAGGGGGAGAAAAGTGGGGGGAAGGGGAGAGGGGTGGGAGGAGGGGGAGAAGAATGGGAGGAGGGGGAGGGAAATGGGAGGCTGGGAGGAGGTGGAAATTTGTTTTTTTTTTTCTTGCTTTTCTTTATTCTCCTTTTATCAATAAAAAAAAGTATAAAAAAAATTTAAAAAAAAAAAGAAGACTGAGCTAATGGGCCAATCAGTTTATAATTAATGCAGACTCTCTGTGTGATTTTCTTTGTGGCTTGCCGGCTGTGGGGTACCGGGCGGGATGAAAACCCCAACAAGCACGCCCCTCATTGTTACAGGTTTGGGTACAGTTTATTCAATGGGTTATGGAAGAAAAGGAAGGGAGAAGGAGGATGGGAAGAAGAGAGACAGAGAGAGGGGGGAGAGAGATAGAGGAGGAGGGAGAGGAGATAAGGCAGCAGCCACCTCTTCCAGAGAGGGAGAAGAGAGAGAGAGAGAGAGAGAGAGAGAGAGAGAGAGAGAGAGAGAGAGAGAGAGCTCACAGGCTGGAAGAGGAAGGAACATTTGCTTGCCTGGGCAAAAGCAGGGAGTGGGTGGGCTTGTCTCTTAAAGGGACAGGATAGACCATTACATTTCCATCTCTTTTTTTATAATAAAATGGCAGGAGGTTAGGCACCACAGGTTAAAGGAATTGTGATGGCTGATTCTCAAGACTGATTCCTGCTTATTTGTGGGCATCACCTTGGAGGGTGGAATCCTGAGAAAGCTGGGTGCTGGTCACATCCTGGGGTAGCTGGTCTCTTTATACCTGTCCAGGGTTTGTGGTATGGAAATTTCCAGTGTCTTTTAGGCCTGTTTAAGGTGGATCCTTCAATTCAGCTCCCTGGAAATCACAAGAATGTTTTGGGTTTGTGAAAACATAAGTTTTGGTTTCTGGCCCGTGGCGCCAGCCGGGGACGGGGAGCTCGGCGGTTCCTTGGCCTCCTGTCCTTCTTGGGCTCTCTGCAGGGCCTCTATTCCCTGGGTACTGCCTCTTTCTTCCTGGCCCACCCAGCTTCCGTCCAGAGCCCTCCCCACTTAGGCCCCACCGCCCTCTCTCGGCGCATGGCATTGGGCGCTGGGTCCCAGTCCTCGGGGAGCCCGGGCGGGCTGCACTTCCTTTGTTTCTGTGGCCTGCCTGCACCAAGCAGGGTAGGCGCTTTGTTTGCGAGCTGCCCAACCAGCACGGAGGCCTGATCTCTTGGCCCCAGGAGAACCAGCGTTGGGGTGAGTTTCTGGCGCCAGCTGGGGACGGGGAGCTCGGCGGTTCCTTGGCCTCCTGTCCTTCTTGGGCTCTCTGCAGGGCCTCTATTCCCTGGGTACTGCCTCTTTCTTCCTGGCCCACCCAGCCTCCGTCCAGAGCCCTCCCCACTTAGGCCCCACCGCCCTCTCTCGGCGGCTCGTGGCATTGGGCACTGGGTCCCAGTCCTCGGGGAGCCCGGGCGGGCCGCACTTCCTTTGTTTCTGTGGCTTGCCTGCACCAAGCAGGGTAGGCACTTTGTTTGCGAGCTGCCCAACCAGCACGGAGGCCTGATCTCTTGGCCCCAGGAGAACCAGCGTTGGGGTGAGTTTCTGGCCCACGGCGCCAGCCGGGGACGGGGAGCTCGGCGGTTCCCTGGCCTCCTGTCCTTCTTGGGCTCTCTGCAGGGCCTCTATTCCCTGGTTACTGCCTCTTTCTTCCCGGCCCACCCAGCTTCCGTCCAGAGCCCTCCCCACTTAGGCCCCACCGCCCTCTCTTAGGCCCCACTACCCTCTCTTGGCGCGTGGCATTGGGTGCTGGGTCCCAGTCCTCGGGGAGCCTGGGCGGGCTGCACT
Source organism: Microtus pennsylvanicus (assembly GCF_037038515.1). Taxonomy (NCBI): domain Eukaryota; kingdom Metazoa; phylum Chordata; class Mammalia; order Rodentia; family Cricetidae; genus Microtus; species Microtus pennsylvanicus. The sequence continues at coordinate 142,863,310 of NC_134601.1, forward strand.
TCCTTTGTTTCTGTGGCCTGCCTGCACCAAGCAGGGTAGGCGCTTTGTTTGCGAGCTGCCCAACCAGCACGGAGGCCTGATCTCTTGGCCCCAGGAGAACCAGCGTTGGGGTGAGTTTCTGGCGCCAGCCGGGGACGGGGAGCTCGGCGGTTCCTTGGCCTCCTGTCCTTCTTGGGCTCTCTGCACGGCCTCTATTCCCTGGGTACTGCGTCTTTCTTCCTGGCCCACCCAGCTTCCGTCCAGAGCCCCCCACCACTTCGGCCCCACCGCCCTCTTTCGGCACGTGGCATCGCCCAGCCCAGCCTGTCTGGGCGCTAGGTCCCAGTCCTCGGGGCGCCCGGGTGGGCTCCAGTTCCTTTGTTTCTGTGGCTTGCCTGCACCAAGCAGGGTAGGCACTTTGTTTGCGAGCTGCCCAACCAGCACAGAGGCCTGATCTCTCCCTGCTAGACGAGCCAGTGTTGGACACGGAGACCTGATCCCTTGGTGCCAGGGAGCCAACATTGGGGAGGCCGCGTTGGGTAGGCAAGGAGACCTGATCGGGTAAAAGAAGATCCATAAGGGAGCATTTGGAAGAAGAGATGGGTAGACGCCAAGGCAAGAATTCGCCCAACAAACTGAAAAGCAACATGAAGCCACCAGAAACCAGCGACCTCACAACGGAAGGACATGAACACCTTAATCAAGAAGGAGAAAAGATTGACTTCATGAAAGTGATTGATGCCCTTAAACAGCATGTAAAAAACGCCCTTATAGAAATGGATGAGAAATATAACAGAAAGTTTGAAGAATTGAATAAATCAGTGAATGATACCCTAGAAAACCAAGGAAAAACAATCAAACAGATAATGGAAACAGTTCAAGACTTGAAAACTGAAATGGAGGCAAAGAAGAAAACACAAACAGAGGGCCGGCTGGACATGGAAAATCTAGGTAAACGAACAGAGACTACAGAAACAAGCATAACCAGCAGAATACAAGAGATAGAAGAAAGACTCTCAGATCCTGAAGATACCATAGAGAAAATAAACACTATGATCAAAGAAAACAGCAAGTCCAACAAACTCTCATCACAAAACATTCAGGAAATATGGGACACAATAAAAAGACCAAACCTAAGAATAATAGGAGTGGAAGAAGGAGAAGAAGTGCAGCTCAATGGTCCAGAAAATATATTTAATAAAATTATAGAAGAAAACTTTCCCAACCTAAAGAAAGATATACCTATGAAGGTGCAAGAAGCATACAGAACACCGAATAGGCTGGATCAAAAAAAAAAAAAAACATCCCCTCGCCATATAATTATCAAAACACAAAGCATACAGAATAAGGAAAAAATATTAAGAGCGGCAAAGGAAAAAGGCCAAATTACTTACAAAGGTAAACCTATCAGACTTACACCTGACTTTTCCATGGAAACCATGAAAGCCAGAAGGTCCTGGATAGATGTACTGCAGAAACTGAGAGACCATGGATGCAAGCCCAGATTACTATACCCAGCCAAACTTTCGTTCACTATAAATGGAGAAAATAAAATTTTCGAGGATAAAAACAAATTCAAACAATATGCAGCCACAAATCCAGCCTTACAGAAAGTAATAGAAGGAAAATCAATAACCAAGGAGTCCAACAATGACCACAATAACTCAGACATCTAGAGACCCTTCATCAACACAAACCAAAGAAGGGAAACACACAAACTCTACGACTAAAAAAAAATGACCGGAGTTAACAACCACTGGTCATTAATATCACTTAATGTCAATGGACTCAACTCACCTATAAAAAGGCACAGGCTAAGAGATTGGATAAGAAAACAGGATCCAACATTCTGCTGTTTTCAAGAAACACACCTCAACCACAAAGACAGGCACCTACTCAGAGTAAAGGGTTGGGAAAAGGCCTATCAAGCAAATGGACCTAAGAAATAAGCAGGTGTGGCCATACTAATCTCTAACAAAGTTGACATCAAATTTAAATCAATCAGAAGAGATGGAGAGGGGCATTTTATATTCATAACAGGAACAGTTCATCAGGATGAAGTCTCAATCCTGAACATCTATGCCCCTAATATAAAAGCACCCACGTACATAAAAGAAACATTGCTAAAATTCAAGGCAGCCATCAAACCGCACACACTAATAGTAGGAGACTTCAACACTCCTCTCTCACCAATGGACAGGTCAATCAGACAGAAACCTAACAGAGAAATAAGAGAATTAATGGAAGTAATGAAGCAAATGGACTTAACAGACATCTATAGAACATTCCACCCAAAGAGGAAAGAATACACCTTCTTCTCTGCAGCTCATGGAACCTTCTCGAAAATCGACCACATAGTCGGTAACAAAGCAAACATCCACAGTTACAAAAAAATATTAGTAACCACCTGTGTCTTATCAGATCACCATGGATTAAAGTTAGAATTCAACAACAATGCTACCCCCGGAAAGCCTACAAAGTCATGGAAACTGAACAGCCAACTACTGAACCATACCTGGATTAAGGAAGAAATAAAGAAAGAAATTAAAGTCTTCCTGGAATTCAATGAAAATAAAGAAACAACATACTCAAACTTATGGGACACTATGAAAGCAGTCCTAAGAGGAAAGTTCATAGCACTAAGTGCCCACTTAAAGAAAACAGAGAAAGCTCACATTGGAGACTTAACAGCCCACCTGAAAGCTCTAGAAAAAAAGAAGCAGACTCACCTAGGAGGAGTAGGAGACTGGAAATAATCAAAATGAGTGCTGAAATCAATAAAATAGAAACACAGAGAACAATCCAAAGAATCAATGAAACAAAAAGCTGGTTCCTGGAGAAAATCAACAAGATTGACAAACCCCTATCAAAACTAATCAAACGGCAGAGAGAGAATTTGCAAATTAATAAGATCAGAAATGAAAAGGGGGACATAACCACAGACACAGAGGAAATTCAGAGAATCATTAGATCTTACTACAAAAGCCTATATGCCACAGAACTGGAAAATGTAAAGGAAATGGATACTTTCTTAGATAAATATCATTTACCAAAGTTAAATCAGGATCAGGTGAACAATCTAAATAGACCTGTTAGTTGCGAAGAATTAGAAGAGGTTATCAAAAACCTCCCTACCAAAAAAAGCCCAGGACCAGATGGTTTCAATGCGGATTCTACCAGAACTTCCAAGAAGACCTAATACCTATACTCCTTAATGTATTTCACAATATAGAAACAGAAGAGGCACTGCCAAATTCCTTTTATGAAGCTACAGTTACTCTGATACCAAAACCGCACAAAGACTCAACCAAGAAAGAGAATTATAGACCAATCTCACTCATGAACATCGATGCAAAAATCCTTAACAAAATACTGGCAAACCGAATCCAAGAACACATTAGAAAAATTATCCATTATGATCAAGTAGGCTTCATCCCAGGGATGCAGGGTTGGTTCAACATACGAAAATCTATCAATGTAATCCATCATATAAATAAACTGAAAGAAAAAGACCATATGATCATCTCATTAGATGCTGAAAAAGCATTTGAGAAAATTCAACACCCCTTTATGATAAAAGTCTTGGAGAGATTAGGGATACAAGGGTCATACCTAAATATAATAAAAGCTATATACAGCAAGCCGACAGCTAACATCAAATTAAACGGAGAGAAACTCAAAGCCATCCCATTAAACTCAGGAACACGACAAGGCTGTCCACTCTCGCCATACCTCTTCAATATAGTGCTTGAAGTTCTAGCAATAGCAATAAGACAACATAAGGGGATCAAGGGGATTCGAATTGGAAAGGAAGAAGTTAAACTTTCGTTATTTGCAGATGATATGATAGTGTACATAAGCGACACCCAAAACTCCGCCAAAGAACTTTTACAGCTGATAAACAGCTTTAGTAATGTGGCAGGATACAAGATCAACTCAAAAAAATCAGTCGCACTATTATACACAAAGGATATGGAAGCAGAGAGGGAAATCAGAGAAGCTTCACCTTTCACGATAGCCACAAACAGCATAAAATATCTTGGGGTAACTCTAACCAAGGAAGTGAAAGATCTATTTGACAAGAACTTTAAGGCATTGAAGAAAGAAACTGAGGAGTATACCAGAAAATGGAAGAACCTCCCTTGCTCTTGGATTGGGAGGATCAACATAGTAAAAATGGCAATTCTACCAAAGGCAATTTATAGATTCAATGCAATCCCCATTAAGGTCCCATCAAAATTCTTCACAGATCTTGAGAGGACAATAATCAACTTTATATGGAAAAACAAAAAACCCAGGATAGCCAAAACAGTCTTATATAATAAAGGAACTTCTGGAGGCATTACCATCCCTGACTTCAAACTCTATTACAGAGCTACAGTGATGAAAACAGTGTGGTACTGGTATAAAAACAGAGAAGTCGACCAATGGAATCGTATAGAAGACCCGAATTTTAACCCACAAACCTATGAACACCTCATTTTTGATAAAGGAGGCAAAAGTATACAATGGAAGAAAGAAAACATCTTCAACAAATGGTGCTGGCATAACTGGATGTCAATCTGTAGAAGAATGAAAATAGACCCATATCTACCACCATGCACAAAACTCAAGTCCAAATGGATTAAAGACCTCACTATCAGTCAGAAGACATTGAACCTGACAGAAGAGAAAGTGGGAAGTACCCTACATCAGATGGGCACAGGAGATCGCTTCCTATGTGTAACCCCAACAGCTCAGACATTAAGGGCCTCATTGAATAAATGAGACCTCCTAAGACTGAGAAGCTTCTGTAAAGCAAAGGACACTGTCACTAAGACACAAAGGCAACCCACTGACTGGGAGAAGATCTTCACCAACCCCGCAACTGACAAAGGTCTGATCTCCAAAATATATAAAGAACTCAAGAAACTAGACTTTAAAAGGCTAATTAACCCAATTATAAAATGGGGCATTGAGCTGAACAGAGAATTCTCAACAGAAGAACTTCAAATGGCCAAAAGACACTTAAGGTCATGCTCAACCTCCTTAGCGATCAGGGAAATGCAAATCAAAACAACTTTGAGATACCATCTTACACCTGTCAGAATGGCTAAAATCAAAAACACCAATGATAGCCTTTGCTGGAGAGGCTGTGGAGGACGGGGTACCCTCACCCATTGCTGGTGGGAATGCAAACTTGTGCAACCCCTTTGGAAATCAGTGTTTCGGTTTCTCAGGAAATTTGGGATCAACCTACCCCTGGACCCAGCAATACCACTCCTGGGAATATACCCAACAGATGCCCTATCATATGACAAGAGCATTTGTTCAACTATGTTCATAGCCGCATTATTTGTAATAGCCAGAACCTGGAAACAACCTAGATGCCCTTCAATGGAAGAATGGATGAAGAAAGTGTGGAATATCTATACATTAGAGTACTATGCTGCGGTAAAAAACAATGACTTCTCGAATTTTGCATGCAAATGGATGGAAATAGAAAACACTATCCTGAGTGAGGTAACCCAGACCCAAAAAGATGAAAATGGGATGTACTCACTCATAATTGGTTTCTAGCCATAAATAAGGGACACGGAGCCTACAATTGGTGATCCTAAAGAAGCTAAGTAAGAAGGTGAACCAAAGGAAAAACATATAGCTATCCTCTTGGCTATGGGAAGTAGACAAAGCTGCCGGAGAGAAAATTGAGATCTTGCGGGTGGGGTGGGATGGGAGTAAGGGGAGATGGGGAGAGAAAAGGGAGAAGGGGAGGAAGGGGGGAACTTGGAGAAAAAGGAGGATTGGGTAAAAGGAAGGTTGGATAGGGGAGCACGGAAGCACAATTCTTAGTTAAGGGAGCCACCTTAGGGTTGGCAAGAGATTTGAACCTAGAATGGCTCTCAGGTGCCCAAGCCGAGGTCCCCAGTTAATTCCTTGGGCAGCTGGGGATAGGCAACCTGAAACGACCCTATCCTATAGCAATACTGACGAATATCTTGCATATCATCATAGAACCTTCATCTGGTGATGGATGGAGATAGAGACAGAGACCCACACTGGAGCATTGGACTGAGCTCCCAAGGTCCCAATGAGGAGCAGAAGGAGGGAGAACAAGAGCAAAGAAGTCGGGACCACGAGGGGTGCACCCACCCACTGAGACAGCAGAGCTGATGTATTGGGAGCTCACCAAGCCAGCTGGACTGTGACTGAAAAAACATGGGATAAAACTGGACTCTCTGAACATGGCGAACAATGAGAGCTGATGAGACGCCAAGGACAATGGCAAGGGGTTTTGATCCTACGTAATGTGCTGGCTTTGTGGGAGCCTACCCAGTTTGGATGTTCACCTTCCTAGATATGGACGGAGTGGGGAGGACCTAGGACTTACCACAGGGCAGGGAACCCTGACAGCTCTTTGGACTGGAAAGGGAGGGTGAAAGGAGTGGGGGGAGGGGGATAAGGGTGGGAGGAGGGGGAGAAGGGTGGGAGGAGGGGGAGGGAAATGGGAGGCTGGGAGGAGGCGGAAACTTGTTTTTTTTCTCATTTTCTCAATAAAAAAAAGATTAAAATATATTTAAAAAAAAGAAAACATAAGTTTTAAACAGCAGCATATTTATATCAGAATGACTGTGAGAGAGGAGGGGGGAGGAGGCTACAGCCACCTTTTGCAAAGAAGGACAGGGCAGAGAGAGAGCTTATAGGCTGGAAGAGGAAAGAAGATCCATTTGCCTTGGCAGAAGGGGAGTGAGCATGGCTTGTCTCTTAAAGGGACAGGACAAGTCTGTAGCAGTTCATAACATTCCCATCTCTTTCTTATAATAAAATTTTATGGTTTAGATAAACACTGAGGTTCCCCCAAGGGGCAGCAGCAGGCCATGAGGGGCAGATGGGTCACATTACCCAAGGCCTCTGTGGATCCCGGGCAGGTGGGAGGCGGTGGGTTAGAGACCTCAACACATTGACAGGGCAGATGGTGAGAGACAGAGACGGATAGGCATGCCATGCAGAGTGAGTAGTTAGTGGGTTATGAAACTAAAGGGAAGGGGGAAGACAGAGAGAAAGGGGGAAGAGGGAAAGAAGGAGAGAGGGAGGGAAAGAGAAAGAGAGAAAGAGAGAGAGGGAGGAGAGAGAGAGAGAAAGAGAGAGAGAGAGGAAGGAAGGAAGGAAGGAAGGAAGGAAGGAAGGAAGGAAGGAAGGAAGGAAGGAAGGAAGGAAGGAAGGAAGGAGAAAGAGAAATGGGGAGGAGAGGAGAAGAGGCCTCAGCTACCTCTTCTGAAGAGAGGGGGCATACAGAGAACTCATAGGCTAGAAGAGGAAGGTAGATCTGCTTGCCTCAGTGGAAGGGGGGAGTGGGTGGTGTTTAGTCAAAAGTGAGATCCCAGCTCTCTAAGATCCCTATATCCAAAGAGTCTGGAATGTAATATTGAGTTAGACTCCAATTCCCAGCCTGCCAAGTGTTTGGACTCCAACTCCCAGCCTGATAAGCACTGACCCCTCCCTGAGAAGGGTCAGGACCACTCCCACGGGGCATTTAGACTTGCACCAGAAAAAGGAACACGTGTTTGGGTAGGCTCCTCTCCCCACCATGCTGTCTCAGTACACCCAAGAGTGCCACATTTATTAAACACGGGCATTTTCATTCAGACTAATCTGGTTTGATTGGAGTTCATTGTTGGCAGAGTGGCTTTTCTTAAGATTAAACCAAACAGGTCGGACTTGTCTCTTAAAGGAACAGGACAGACCATTACAATACCTACAAACAATATGAATAAACCTCACAGATACTTTTAAATTAAAACTTTTTTATAGCAGTTAGTAATTAAACTCAGGCCATTGAGTATGGTAGGCACATGCTTTACCACTGATTTACCTTCACAACACTTCTTTATCTTTTTTCCACTCCTCTCTCTTTTCCTGTATTTATTTATTTGTAACAGAGTCTCATAAAGTTCAGTCTGGTTATTAATAATCAAGAATGATCATCAATTTCTTTTTTCCTCTCATTTTTATTGACATGTACATATATATGATGAATTTTAATTGTTTATATCCCTCAATTCTCCCTCTATCCCTATCTCTCTCACTAAAACTTTTCTTCTCAACAAGTCCCCCTCCGACTTACATATCTTCTTTTTGTGTGACCCATTGACTTTAGCTAGAGTTGTTTGCCTGAGGTTATTTACTAGAGCATGGCCAACTAATCTCTAGCTACATCACTAAACAAAATGATACCCCTCCATGAACAACCATAAGTAGTCTCTCAGGGAGAGATGGAGCATTTTGGGCCCTTTCCCATGCATGGTGAAATTTTGAAGTGTTCACAACAGCTACAATGAGTTTATGAGTCTAATACCTATGCCATGTCTAGAAGACTGTGGTGAGCCCACAAGTATACAGTAAATGGCTGGCAGATCTATTAGATTAATCCATGTGAAGTGTATACATACATGTCCACACAGAGAAACCCGTTCAGCAGAGCTGTGGGGACTTATCTTTTGGAAAAGTTACTGTTAAATTTGTTAAAACCCTGTGAAGTCATAATTCTTCCCTTCAAAATGGGATTCCTTCCCAAAATATCCCAGCAGTATCACTTCTGTCCCGGCAAAAGAATGGCCTTCCGTGAGGCCTTCGGGTAATAACATTCACTCTTTGTTTCAGCAGTCAAATCCACATAAACTCAATCCCTCACAATTATCTTTGCCAACAAATCGTGTAGGAATTTCAAAAAAATAGGAAGACAGCATCTGGGTTTCAGGGACTTTTAATAACTTTATCTAATGGTTTGGAATGTCAGGTATTTCCCCTTGGATGCTGGCCCCTCCTGGGTAGTGTCACCCCATTCCTGGAGTGCTGCTTTGTCTTGTTTTACCCGCCCTTTTTTGACTCTGAAATGTATATCATCATTGTCTTTGCCTATGAAATTTTTTAACCATATCTGTAAAAACTAAAAGCTTGGTGAAGATCACCTCCTTTTCTTCTTCTCTTTGTTTCTTAACCCAAAGGAATAAAGAACATGTAGAGGTAATGTACATGAGTTGATTTATTCTGTTTACCCTCAGATCCAATTAACCAGGTTTTCACTTGCCATAGCAAATCTTAGCTGGACCTTGAGGGGGTGCCGGGGCTGACACTCAAGGCCCTTAATAGAAGACATCTTTTTGCTGGACATTTCCTCAATCCTTTGGCTCTTACTTTCTCCAAACCCCTCTTCTGATATGTCCCTGAGCATTGCTGAGGAGCTACAGTTGTCTAATTTGAGGCTGAACACTCCAGCATCATTTATTTTCTGCACTTTAGCCAGAAACAACAGTATTATATTCCAACCTAGGGACAATGACATCCCAAGCCTTGAGTTCTTAAACAAGATTATAGATTCAGGTCTTGGGGGAGGGGGGGCAGGACTTGGGAATAGGCCTCAAATCCAAAAAAATGGCAGTTTGTGATCCCCCATAAGTCATGCCACTATTGTACTAGAATCTACATCTTGTCTGTTGTTATTGCAGCTTTCAAGTTTCACAGTTGAGTAATATTTACTCATTCTTCTACCTCAGCAGCCTGCATAACATCAGACCTTCAAGTTCTGATCTGCCTGTCTCAATAACCTTAGTGCTGAGATTACAAGAGTTGGCTGCCATGCCTAGTTTTATGCATTTCTAGGGATACAACCCAGGGCTTTCTGCATGCTAGATAAGTACTCTCTCAACTGAGCCAAATCACTAGCCATTACTTTCATTTTTGAGACAGGGTCTTACTAAGTTTCCTAGACTGGCTTCAACTTGAAATATTCCTGCCTAACCTTCTCAAGTATCTAAAATGATAGACCTTCACCACTATGCCCAATTCAGCCAATTTCCAGCAAAATAAGTCAAACAAAAAATTATAAAAGTCTACTTACAGAAACTTCACTAACAGTCTTCGTGACTGCTAGTCTTCGAATTAAGGTGACAGTAACCTAGGAGTGCCCATAATGGTTGAGTTTTAAATCATATCATTATGTATCAGTCACTGGAAGGTTCACTGATGTTTGGAACACAGACAATCTATACTAGGAAGTGCCGTGGAGGGGCAGTAAAATCTGGTGACCCAACAACTTCATTCCGCATTATGTTACCTATTAACCATTTCCTGCACAGAACCATAAATGGACATATATTTAAATGTTCACTATAATGCTGCTGGTGATACAAGAAATGAGGAATAGGCTCCATCACTGGAAACTGGCAGCATCCCATAAAGTCCAACCCAGAATTAGAAGCAACATGAATAAACATTAAAAACAGTGCTTAATTTGTAAAAAGAAATAAAATGAGAGCTATCTAACACTGTACAACTCATGTAAATTAAACATTATCTGGATAAAATAGGGTACATTTATCAAAAATACACAGAAACTGACTGCATGGTGTACATTTTAAAAAGCAAGGAAAATAAAAATACAGAATGGGGGGCTGGAGAGATGGCTCAGTGATTAAGAGCATTGCCTGCTCTTCCAAAGGTCCTGAGTTCAATTCCCAGCAACCCATATGGTGGCTCACAACCATCTGTAGTGAGGTCTGGTGGCCTCTTCTGGCCTTCAGGCATACATATAGACAGAATATTGTACACATAATAAATAAATAAGTAAATATTTAAAAAATACAGAATGGTAAATAAAAGGAAAATTTTGGGTGCTGGTTGTAGTGGTTATAGTGCAATTATTTCACATGTACTAGAACATAAGACTCTAAGTTCTATTCCCCAGTACTGCAAAATAATAATAGTAAGGGGCTTTGGATATAACTACAAACAGATTATTTGCCTAACATATGAGGATTTAGCTGAACTCCTAGGACTACACAAAAGGGAAGCAGAATGGGGGAATGTATGTGGGATGAAGGCAGTATCAGATGGACATCTTCAGCAAACAGTCAAGGTTACTACTCCTGGTAGGACACATTCATATAAATGTGCTTGTAGATACCAGGCACTTAAGGGCATAGCTTCTGTGGCACTGCCAAATGTGTAACTTAATGTTAAACAGGAATCTTCTGGGCAAAATGAGGGGTAGTCAATGAAATAACTGTTCTCTATTCTTCCAAAATACCAGTCATTACAGACAATGAAAGGATTGTGAATCTGTTTCACGTTCAGGACTAAAGATCTGGTAGCTAAGAGGTGAACTGCAGATGAGATGCTAAAGTAGAAACAGGACAAGTCAGGTGAGTATAGAAATCTGAAGGAGGCATGTATGGCACCCTCATGTTAATTTTGCTTTCTGTCACGTACACATGATACAGATATCTGGAGAATTCAGAGCACATGGAAACCATCACACTAAAATTTCTGGTATAAACAAACTAGGAATTTTACCAACTCCAAGTCTCCAACTTCCCAGCACTGGGAGTCTGAGGCAGGAAGTCTGCCACAAGTTCCAGACCAGCCAGAGACACATGACAAGCCCATATCAAAAGAAAAGAAACCAAGATAAAAGGTGCAGGTTCTGGTACTCACAAAGCTTTCCAACCATCAGCAAAACATTAATTTCCAACTGTTCCTGGACAATTTCGCCAATCCAAGAGAGCAGTCATCCCTCACTCCCTTCTATCCCAGCTCCTGAAAACCTGTATGTCTAGAGAATTGCTTACTGTGGCAATTGTGTATCAACAGAATTGGACAGTATATGGCTTTCTGTAATTCGTTTTCCTCAATGAGCATGATTTTAAAGTTCACCCCCATTGCAGTCTAAATTTCTACTGTTCTTTTTGTTTTCTAAGATGGGGGACTCATGTCGCCAGTCTGGCCTTCATCTCCTGATCCTCTTATCTTCATCTCCTACCAGACCCAGTTTATCAGTTTATACTGTCTTTTAAGGCTAAAGTTTATTTCAGTTGATGGGCATTGGGGTTATTTCTATCACTTGGCCATATTGTAAATGTTAACATCACTGTTAATATGCATACTAGTATTTGACTTTGCTTTCAATTCTTTTAGGCATATACCTAGGAGCAGCAACTGGTTTTTGTTAAGAATCACCATTTTTGCAGTTGTACCATTTTAAGTTTTCACTAGCATTTTTTAGTGTTTATATTTTGCAATATATTTTACTTATACACGTGTGTATCTCTCTACAGTTGTGCTTCTCACTTCTAGACAAAGCCACCAAACATTTGGTCTATTTTTTTCCAGGTGTCTCACAGAGACAAAGGGGGGGCAAGTTGGTGAATAAGTGAGTCTCTGATCATTTGCACCCTTTAACCCTGTGTTTACTCATACCATTCTGTTAAATGTGCCAAGTGTCTTGGACTTTCATGACAGCGGCCGAGTGTCTACATTTAACTCTACTTTGCTACCTTCTCCTTGGAGCTAGCATCATATTGTAGACCATTCCTTCCCAAGGTCACGTGCTCAGTAGCACATCCACCAGAGGCTTTTTGAGCTTCAGAGTTGGAGGATGTTCCATTAAATTCATTAATCATGCAATAATGAATGTCACCCCCCACCCCCAATTCGTGTTGAAACTTGAGATCAGAAGTGTAAAAGTAGTAAGACTTTAAGATTTCAGGGGATACTGGGATAAAATAAGTGTGTTAACAAGTGAAAAGGACATGAACAGGAGATGGAGTTAGAAGAGTACCACGGTCAAAATATGTCCCTTTTAAAAATTCCTGTTGAGACTCAGTGTGAAATACTGAGGTAGGTAGGTAACTAGGGTATTCAGAAGGTTGACTATGTCACAAGCACTCCATGCTTATGGACATCATGGTTTTCTTTGTGAAAATTGTGTTCAACTCTCTTTTGTATTTTTACCACATGAATAAACACCAAGAAGGTGGCTATCAGACAACAAATGTTGATGTCTTGGACTTATTCCCTGGAGTTGTTAAAAAATAAATTGTCAAGTCTTAGGTGTTTTGTTATAGCCACATGAATGGACTAAGAAAGTGATAACTGGGCTGGGAGGAGATTGTAGTAATGGCTCAATGTACTTTGGAGGCACGGTTAGGATCCACATCTAATACTACAAATATAGAAAAAAAGCGTCACTTATTCAGTCAGAAGAACAGGGGTCATGAAGCTCCAACCCACTATATCATGATGATTTGGCATCTAGCCACTTTCTAAGCCAACCAGGGCACCCCACTCCACCACCACTTATCAATTAGCATATAATAGACTGACTCAGTGCTCTAGACTCTAGTGACCTTGGATAGTCTTGTGTGAGGATAGACCAACTACAATAAAAGATGCTCCTAGCATCCCTATTATTCAGTAGAATACAAGGGCTTCAGACACTGTACATATGTCTGAATATGTATTTCCTGTTATATCACCATATTTGGCCATACTTAGAGCATCCATTCAGAATTGCTCTGTCACTTGGGAGAAGGAAATGAAACCTAGGGTATGAAACTCTTCACATCTGTCTCCGCAGGCAACACTTTGTTTAGGGATAGGCAAACAACTTCACAGAATTTCAAAACACTCTCCTTTTGAACACTATCAAAATAGTTTTATAATTATGATTTTAATTAAATAAATTCATGCTGTAGAAGCCATTTATCACACTTAAAATGTTGTCAAATACCTGAATGAAGCCCCCCCCCCCCCATTTAGAAGACCAGTGGCTTGGGAACACAATAGGGGATGGAAATGAACTGGGATGTAGGAAATATAACCTCCCAAAGAACAGACAACACAATCTTTTATAAATTCTAAGTCATTAGCTTCATTTTTATTGAATTCAGCACAAGATGACAAAAATACATTATATTATCATCATTGGCAATTAGTTAATTACATAGACATTTATCTTTAAATCACTTTTACTCCTTTTCCATTTTTAAGCATATTAATGTAAAATACAAGATTTCTTACTAAAAATCTCCAGTTTATATAACAATTAATACCCCTTTAAAACTATTCCTCTAGTGAGAATTTTAGCTTCAATTTCTACTTTCTAAAAATATTCATAAGTGTAAATTTATTTACCAAAAGAGTAGGCAAATAACCCATATTATTAAACTTGTTTTTCTTCGAAGCAAGTTCCATTCTCTTCTTCCTCTCACCACGGAAAGTCATGCTTGAGCTCCTCAACTAAGCTCCTTCTCATTCCAACACACAGTTGCTCTTCTGCTTTCAGAAGGGATGATCGGCAATAGTGGACAGTCCAGTAAATTCTAGGGCGAGCTTTCAGGGAACTAATGATGGAGTGAGATGTTGAAACACATAAAATGATCAAATTCTATTGAGACTGGACAGTCCTTCATAAAAGTTTTGGGGCAATGATGTAGGAAGAACAGAAGTAAACCAGGCTCCTGTGTAGATAGAAAAGAAACCAAAGTGAGGAGAAATGGTGAGGTAGGGGAACAGTGTGCTAAGGTGTTTTACTCTCTGTCAGCAATAACAAATAGAAAACATTTATGATAACACAGTCAGTCTTTAAAAGTTGAGGCAAGAAGAGGAAGGGTGACATCATATCTTATCTTTGATCTCTTCAGCTGACAAGGTTGATGAGACTATTTTGGATGAAATCACAATGAAACCATTAATTGCTAAGGTGATCAGCTTCATGAGGTCCTTTCGTCTATTCTTTTCAATGAGATAAGTCACACACTCATTTATGGCTCCTAGAAAAGTGACTGAAAAATATTAGAGATAAAATGTTGATAAAGTGGTCAATGGAGAATCGCTTCCAGGTAGCCTGAAACCCAGCAGACAATGTAGCTGTTCCCTTATAAACACAGAAATCTACATTGTATGCCAGGTTCATGCCCCAGACCTGGATGTTCAACCTGCAAATCATTCAGATTATTTCAATGTAAATGACTGTTTTAACCAAGAAGTTAACATTGATATCTGTCTTATTTACCACAAATAAAATAAAACAGAAGTAAAATTTACTGTGATTTACTTGTAGGTGAAATTTCTTCGAATAATGCTATTGGCTGTCATTCATTATGTAATCTTTAAAATGCCCTTTAAAGGTCAAGAGATATATGGAAGTACAGGCAGGGAGTTAGAAGGATATAATATTAGGTATATGATACACAGATAGTTGAATAGAAAAGTGTATCTTCATGGAGGATAAGGAGGAAAACACACAGAGGCCTCACCAGTCATAAAACTCTTGAAATACAATGAATGACGGAAGATTCGACTCTGAAAACTGTGTTGTTCCAGATAAAGCTATCATTTCATTAACCTTGTTCTGGGTATCATAACTGATGCTAGATGATGCCACCAGAGACCCAGTAGCCAGATGTAGCTGCTGATTACTAAAGACAGGATCTACACTGGTTACTGAGTCACAGAGGGCACCCTAATCCTTCTGAGAGCTGGACAGTTTGTGGCCTTCTTAGAAGAAAATCTGTGGAAGAAAAGATGTTAATTACAGAAATTAATAAATCAATACCAAGAGTTTTCAGCTGAATATTTTTCTTGGGTTGTAAAAATATGTAGCTCTTAACTACCTCTAGATTCACTTACTAAATGTCTAAAATATAAAATTATTAAAATGTAACCGTTGCAACAATATTCAAAGTAGCACCTCATCTGTTTGTCATTTCCAACCTGTTCCCCTACAAGAGAATACAGGTCTAAATTACTAGCTAGTTTCTTATTGATCCAGCCATTCATTTATCTTTCTAAAAATACTTGTTAGGACCCTTTTCTGTATTTCAGTCCAGGACCCGAGGATACAATATTGAAAAAAGATCCCTGACTCTTAGAACTGAGAATTAAAGATGACAATAAGGGTAGAGAAAAACAAGAAAAGAATCCAGCACAAATGCAGCTAGTTCATAGAATAATACATAGTTGAAATCAGTGGTGATGGAGGAAGGTCATTGGCTAATAAAGGAACTGCCTTGGCCCATTTTATTGGTTAGGACATAGGTAGGTGGAGTAAACAGAACAGAATGCCGGGAGGAAGAGGAAGTGAGGTCAGACTCCACAGCTCTCCTCTCGGGAGCAGACGCCTCAGAGAGACGCCATGCCCCGCTCCCGGGCAGACACACGCGATGAAGCTCCGACCTAGAATCTTCCCAGTAAGACCTGTGCTCACAGATTATTAGAGATGGGTTGATCGGCATATCAGAATTAGCCAGTAAGGGCTAAAGTTAAAGGGCCAAGCAGTGTTTAAATGAATACAGTTTGTGTGTTGTTATTTCGGGGCAAAAGCTAGCCGAGCAGGCAGCTGGGGTGTTGGGGACGCAGCCCCGCCGCCCCTATTTACTACAAATGGCGCCCAACGTGGGGCTCGAACCCACGACCCTGGGATTAAGAGTCTCATGCACTACCGACTGAGCTAGCCGGGCATCAGGGCAGGAAACGATCCAAAGATTTCAAGTAAGGCACTCTATCTCTGCTTTTGATCATCACAGGCAATCACTGTTTTCTACATTTAAGGTCATTATCAAATGTAAATATAAGCAAATGCACCTTAGAGTCCTGCCTCTTTTTTTATTTTAATAATCTGCAGCATTTATTTAGAAAGATTTAGGAGGGTTCTCATCAGGAAGAAAGCTCTCAAAGGCTTACTTTTCAAATAATACAAGTTTAATGGACATACAGCTGGACTATAAAATGATAATCAAATACATGGACAACCAAGGACAGTGGCTTACTACAATACTGTTAACAGTAAGGAAACACAAGCAGCTTTCTGGAACCCACAGTGTACTTGGCTCTTTTTGGGAGGACAGCTAGGATTGACAAGGGAAGTAGGCTTTTGTTTGATTGCTTTTTCCCCTTTTAATAATTATAAACTAACTTTATCTATTAGTTGTATTTTAATACTCTTGTAGTCTACAAAGGAGCATGCATAATGAGATGAGGGGGAAAATGAGCATGTGTTCAGTTTTTGGCAGGCTCTTACCCTTACTATAATATAAAGCATTTATAGAGACACAAACACACATCTCATAACAATCTACAAGCGTTCCTAAATCACCTTTTATAGAAAAAGCTTCCAGAGCTTAGTTTGATTAGTTCCAATGCCAAGGTTAAACAGATGTTTATTTACACATCTTAGTCCATCTTAGCTACAATCTATAGACCCAGAGAGGTTAGATAAGGAGGAAAGGACGGGATGGGGCGAAATGGGGAGGGAGTTATATGGATCTCCCTGGGAGGGGGAAACAATAGATTTTATGGGTGCAATGGGATGATCAGGTAAACCTAGTGCAGTGGAAAGTTTCTAATGAATAATGGGGAAAAAAGTCCCAACTGGCTATAGCACCAAATGAAGTTTCCACTACTGGAACTGGGTTACATTCAATTGAGGTGTTGGCCAAAGGGGTCCCATGGAAAACTTCAAAAAATCCAACCCGTTGCAAAGAATATAGGTTGTTCGCCACAAACAGATAGAAAGGTCCATTGCTGAACACAACACTCATTGAAGATGGAGAGGATCGAGCTGTTGCCTACATACAACTCCAATACTCTGGTGTCTATGACACAGAAAGATATTCTGCAGGCTAGCAAAAGAGAAATCCAAACACTAACGCAGCCACAAAACCTTTGATCTACAATCTGTCCTGTGTGTAAAATACATGCTAGGGCAATGCTGCTACAAAGCTTGTGGAAATGAACATCAATGCCTGAATTGACTTAAGATCCATTCTAGGAGATGGAACCTGTGCCTAATACTGCTTGAGTGATCGAGAACCAGAGACTAGATAAGCCAGACCTAGGGTAAAACAAAATATTACTAGTCTGTTTTAAAGTACTGATAAAATGACTCATAGTGATAATCTGCTATATTCAGGTATTATTCAGCCATGACAGAAGTTTTCTCCTGCAGCAGACAGAAACTAATACAGAGACCAACAGCCAGACAGGGAGAGCCTCAGAACATACAGCTCTACTGGGTTGTCTTCAACAAATTCCTCCCTCCCCTCAGAGCTCAGGGAACCTCATGGAAGAGGAGGCAGGAAGAGTGTAAGGGCCAGAGAGGATGGAGGACACCAGGAAAACAAGGCCCTTTAAATCAATTCAGCAAAGCTTACAGTAAGCACAGAGCTCAGTACTAGGTAGGTCCTCTGCATATATATTATATCTTTCAGTTTAGTATTTTTAAGGGACTCTTGAATGTGTGAATGAGTGGGTCTCTGATTCATTTGCTTTCCTTTGGGGCTCTTTTTCTTCTGTTGGTTTGCCTTGCCCAACTTTGATGTGATGGTTTTTGTTTTATTTATTTTGTCAAGCTTGGTCGTTATCTTTTAGAAGCCTGTTCTTTTCTAATGAGAGACAGAAAGAGTGAGTCTGAATGAAAGGGGATGTGGGGAGGAACTGGGAGACAGATGGATAGGTAACTAATTAGAATATATTGTATGAAAAAAGAATCTGTTTTCAATTAAAGGAAAAAATTGGAGGGGAGAGCATGGAGGTGTATTTATTACTATCTAACAATAAAATTATTCAAAATGTAATTAGTCCTATTGTGCTTAAAATTTCAAACAAAGGATGATAAAATTTTTTCCTTTAAATTCATACAGGCAATGCATGATAAACTATAAATAAAACGTTACTCAAGTTTATTTCATGAGTAACTAACCAGTAACAAATGCAAAAGTGAAGAGAGTGATATAGAATTTTATGTAACAGTACATTTTAAAAGTTCATAAAATTCAAAGAGAAGAAACATTATTAAACTACAAAGTCAAGTTACATAACATTATTACCTAATAATTAAACCCCGTATGAGAAAAAACTGTAATCAAGGGATCCGCTGCCTGAATCCAACTCACACCACAAAGAGACAAAACACAAACAATTAACACACAAAAGTCTCCATTCTGGCTGAAGACCATTAGTTTGTGGTGGGAAAAGAAAAATTAAATGGAGACAAAGACTCACAGAGAGCCTGTTTGAAACCCTATTACTTGCAGTTACCCTAGCATTTGAAAAGCCTACACTCCACAATTAAACAGGAGCAACCTACAGGCTGAACTAAAGGCGAAGTTGCCAGATAGAACACTACACTTCCAAAGTTTCCCTAGAAATGAAACAAATACTGCTTGGAGGGTCATTCAGCTAAAACGAGAATAGAATCACTCAACCTCTTTTGAAAGTTTCTTTCCTCAGGCAATTCTATTTTGCCTTCAAAAAGTGTCTCCAACTTTAGAAATGACAGCTCTGGAAAGAAATTTTGATCCTGAAGACTATATGGGAAATAAATGCAGAAGGACCAGCTACTAGCACAGCACTAGCAGAATGAGACTTTGAAAGTGTTCAAAGGACTTTGTAAAAGTTAAAAAAGAGCTTCTAAACACTTGTTAGTTCTGTGATTTTTCTAATCCTAGTAGGTTTGTCCCACATATCTGTCTCCAGGAGCCACCCTAGTGGCGTGTCACATGTAGCATATGTGCTTCCAGCCTTCCATTAACTAAAGAATGCAGTCAATTTCTGTCCCGAACACATTGATGGCACTGGAAGAGCACAAGTCAGTCCAGTTGTTAATTTAAAAGTGAATAAAAATGTCTCTCACTAGATGGGCTTTATATTAAATGTTCTTTAAAAAATAGACATATACAAGGTGAAGGGGGACAGACAAAGGGACAGAGAGGGAGAGAAACACACTTGATTATGGGTGATTGGAGTTATGACATTCCATATGTTTACATATATTCACACTCATCAACTGCCCACATGAAATGTGCTACTCTTTGTCATACTTTAATAAAGCTGTTTAAGAAAACCCATGTGCCTCTCCAATGGTAAAGAACAAAAAGTCTATTTAACCCTGAGTATAGACCAGGATAGCAATGCATTCACATACACACAGTGTGCCACAGGGCTAAATTATTCTGGAGGAGAAATCAACCTTTTAAATACAGGTGTCTAATTAAAGTACATTCCTGTGAACTTAGATTCTTTCTGCATTACGATAGAGCACTTGACTGAGGCTATCACCATAAGCAGGCACGTGGTGGCAGCCTGTCTCACTACGGCATACCTGAGGTCCTGTGACTACATTGACCAAAAACATTTATACCAGCTGATGGTCACTTGATCCTCACATCTCTCTATTTAGTAAACTGTTCTACAAGTTTGAGGTAAACATTTTCTGGGACATTCCTGCTCAAGACACTTTAAAAAAGACAATCTCTGCCAAATAATTCCAGCCTGAACAGGCCTGGGAAGGGCTGGGTTGGCACAAGATCCGAAACACGATTCTAAGGGTGAAACCTCTTCCAGCTAATAAAGACAGACTCAGACTAGTTCTTAAAAATAATACTTAGCAATTAGATACATGCCTTTAATCCTTATGAGTAGAAAAAAATCAATTTTTTAAACAATTACAGGATGAAAACATAGGTGGGTTTTGCTCACAAAATACACTGAGAGAAAAATGATAGCTGTTACTTCAGTGACACAGTTTTTTGTGTGTGGATAAATTCCAGAAATTAATTGTCTTAAATCTATTTTCTTCACTCTCTCCAATCTGGAGAAAACATTTATGGCATTTTCTAGAAACAATGTTAGCAATGTGTAAGGCAGTGTCCTTAAAAGGGGAAATAAAATTATTTGCATCCCATTAATGATAAGAAAATAAAGACATGAAATAACCGCTTTCTGAACCTTTAAATAGAACGAATAAACAAGGAAACAAACCAGTCAGTTCCTCAAAAAGTAAATACCTTGTATTTTGTTTAATTTCTGAAAATATCTAACATCATAGGCTGTAGGCCTCATTTATAATATTAACCACCAAGCCTGTTTTTGCCATTGTTCAACTTTTACATCATCCAGTATTTCCCATGGTGCTGAATTTTTAGTGCTTCTGTAACAAGTTCTACTCAGCTCAAACAAGCTAAAAGAGAAGCAAGTGGTAGGCCCTCTGTGTGCTGGTTGTCCAGCTCTGCCTGCCCAGCACTAGGCCTCCTCACAGATGGGAAGAAGGATGCTTCTTTAGGGCTTGCTCACTGATAGGTCTGTGCTGCTCAGAAACAAAGTCATGCTAGTTGTTTAGAAATGTGGCTCCCTGTGAGAACACAGGTGCTTTTAGGTAGTAATCAAGTCGTACTCTTTTCCAAGTCCCTAGATGCCAGAAGCATTTTGTAAACATTTTTCACCAAAGTCAATCAGGCCAGTCAACTATAAAATGTCTATAATAATAACACACTTCAAAGAAACCACACACAGAAAACCCTGAAACCCCATGGATGAACATCTCCATTCGGGATAGCACCTAAGTATGTCTTTGTACACTTAAGAGCACTGAAGGGTCCTAGGGTCAGGCAGGGAGAGCTATTAGAAAGCCTCTTAACCTTCACTAAAGCCCTTAGCACAACCATGGAAGCCTACCAAGTCAAGCCACACTATATGCACCAACAGCTAGGGTTCTGTGGTTTATTAAAATCAAAGTCTATACAAATGGCTCCTACCATAAAGGAAAAGAAGGAAAAATGAACTACCTGATGGAATGTGAAGATTTGGAAGCACCAAGTCAGATAATCTGAAAAGGGTAAAAGGCTAAATTTGCATCACCATACACGCAGACCCTATTTGATAAGCTGTCAGCCACAACATGCAATGCTCAGCGAAGAGGCAAAGGGAAGAAAATGTGAATTCTAGTGTAACAAGGAGAAAATGGAAAAGGTAAGTGAGACTTCGTTTATAAACTGTAGGGAATGTGAGAAAGACAGGAGTACACAGTCCGAACTTACGATCAAGTATTTGCTGCCAAACTGGTTGAGGCTGGTTGTCACACAGTGAAAATGAATCCATTTCTTCAACTGGTCAGAAGAGCAAGTATTTTGTTGGAAGCAGCTCAGTACAAACCAAGGACTTTGCCACATCTTGCAACAGCATTCTTCTTCTGCCCTCAATTTAGTTGTAGAAGCGGGATTGTGTCCCTGCTGACAGGGGAAGGGTTTTCATAGCATATGGCCAGTTCTATAGAACACAAACAAGCACTTAGAGAAAACCACTAAGCCAGTTAAAACTCAAAAGTCAAAATTAAGATTAAAAAAAGCAAAAAAGTCCAAATTAAGACTAAGAAAAGTAGGGCTGGTAAGATAGTTAAGTCTGGAAAGTACCTTACCATAAAAGAATGAGGACTTGGATTTCGTTCATAGCACCAAAGTTTGAAAAACAAGCAAACAGCAGCAAGGAAAAAGCATATGCTGGGGTTCAGCTGTAATCGTAGCAATGGAGAGAGACAAAGACAGGTGGACTCCTTGGGCTTGCTGACTAGCCAGCCTCCTCTACTTGATGAGGTCAAACAAAACAAGACGGATAGCACTCAAGGACAACACTGGTGGCTGACCTTTGGCCTGTGCACCATATGAGATGAAACGTTAGAGAAGGAGGCAAGAATGAAGGGAGGGAGGAAGAGAGAAATCTGTTTTCAATTGAAAATCACCTATTTTTATGTTGCATAATATGCAAGATAACAAGGAAGGCAGATACTAAAAAGGATCACTACTAGTGACAAAGCACAAGGAGAAGGGATGACGGTGCAGTAAAACCAGAAACACGGACAAGGGAAGCCAGGTCTCCTGACACTCCTCAGTGGGGTCACCAGCTTCCTGTGTGGCTGCTCTTACCTATATAGACGATGAGAAAACCTGAAAGGCTGAAAGAGGACTTTGATCAGTTTAATGAAAAAGTTTAGAGTCTGGAGACCACAAAAAAAAAGGAAGATTATTTCTAAACCTGGGGGAAGACAAGAGATAAAGGAAGGAAGTCTTTCTTTCTGTGCAGAGGAACGGTAGCCAACTTCATTACTAGGAGGAAAGGGGAAATAACACGAATAAAATTGCTGTTTATATTGATGGTAAGTAACACAGGGGAAATCTGGTTCCTCTTTCTATGAGCGGAAAAAGAGGTCAGGGGAGGTATGCCTTGAAAGGATTAGCTAAAAGTAAAGCTGGATGCGACTGTTAAAGTGCCCTAGGAATACAACTATCAGGTAAAAAAAGAAGGGTAAGAGGGCTGGGATGTAACTCAGCAGCAGTGTCCACCTATCATGTATGAGGCCCTGACTTCTAGGCCCAAGTGCTCCCTCTTCCTGAAAAGGCTCTGCATTCTCCTGAGCCTCTGGCTCCAAGCCTATAACCTCATATCCTATCAAGACTGTTTCAGATTCTCATGGAAAATTACAATTTGCTTTCTGACATGGTCTCTTTTGTAAGCCTTAATCTGATGATAAAATGCTGTAATTTGGGGAACGAAATAGGAGGAAAAATTCCAAACATGCTCATTCTTTTACTTTCCCATCCTAACAGTGGTAGTGCATACAGGGAAATCCCAGATAAACTGGAGAGACCTGTCATGCCCGTCACCACATTTCTTCTAGAGCTGTCCCTAAGAAACTGGCAGGAACCAGAATCATTAGTGATAAAAGAGCTGTAGCAGACTTGACCAAAATGAAACAAAGCAATAGACTTCTCCTTGACTGAGTTTCATACCTAGACAGAACCTAACATTCTTTGTTCACCTTTATTACTATAGCCCCTAATGCATTTTTTTAATTGAGAAAAGGAAAAATAAGTTTCAGCCTCCTCCCAGCCTCCCATTTCCCTCCCCCTCCTCCCACCCTTCTCCCCCTCCCCCTCCAGTCCAAAGAGCAGTCAGGGTTCCCTGCCCTGTGGAAAGTCCAAGGTCCTCCCCCCTCCGTCCATGTCTAGGAAGGTGAACATCCAAACTGACTAGGCTCCCACAAAGCCAGAACATGAAGTAGGATCAAAACCCTATGCCATTGTCCTTGGCTTCTCATCAGCCCTCATTGCTCGCCATGTTCAGAGAGTCCGGTTTTATCCCATGCTTTTTCAGTCATAGTCCAGCTGGCCTTGGTGATTTCCCAATAGATCAGCCCTACTGTCTCAGTGGGTGGGTGCACCCCTCGTGGTCCTGACTTCCTTGCTCTTCTTCTCCCTCCTTCTGCTCCTCATTGGGACCTTGGGAGTTCAGTCCAGTGCTCCAGTGTGGGCCTCTGTCTCTATCTCCATCCATCACCAGATGAAGGTTCTATGGTGATATGCAAGATAATCGTCAGTATTGCTATAGGATAGGGTCATTTCAGATTCCCTATCCTCAGCTGCCCAAGGAACTAACTGGGGACATCACCTTGGGCTCCTGGAAGCCACTCTAGGTTCAAGTCTCTTGCCAACCCTAAGGTGGCTCCCTTAACTAAGAATTGTGCTTCCTTGCTCGCCTATCCAACCTTCCTTTATCCCAATCATCCTGTTTCCCTAAGTTCCCCCCATCCTCCCCTTCTCACTTTTTCTCTCCCCATCTCCCCTTACCCCTATCCCACGCCACCCCCAAGATCCCAATTTTCTCCCCGGCAATTTTGTCTACTTCCCATAGCCAAGAGGATAATGATATGTTTTTCCTTGGGTTCACCTTCTTATTTAGCTTCTTTAGGTTCACCAATTGTACACTCCGTGACCTTTATTTATGGCTAGAAACTAATTATGAGTGAGTACATCCCATGTTCATCTTTTTGGGTCTGGGTTACCTCACTCAGGATAGTATTTTCTATTTCCATCCATTTGCATGCAAAATTCGAGAAGTCATTGTTTTTTTACCGCAGCGTAGTACTCTAATGTGTATATATTCCAAACTTTCTTCATGCATTTAAAGCCAAAATTCAGCTAAATGAGTTCTCCAACCATGAACACAACACTCCAGAAACAAGAAGTCTCAAGATGCAGTAAGAAAGCAAGTTGTGTTTTGTTTCCAACAGGTGAATGGGAAATCATCAGAAAGCCCTTAGGAAAACTGTCATTTTATCAATATGTCAAACAAGTTACAAAACAATGTGTCTACTAGAGCCCTCAACCAGGATACAAGCCACATAAACAACAACAACAACAAACAACCAAAGAAAAAACAACCCCACAGTTCTTTGACTCTATTACAAATAAGAATTGCACACCATTTTTCTACAATATAAAGGCTCTGAGAAACCTAGAAGGCAAGCACCCTACTTGATGCTGTTTCTCTCAGTTTCTTAAACTTACTTGCCCACAGAACTCTCCTCATGTCTCCTCAAAACATGTTTGCTTAAGTACCATCTCCCAGAAAGCTTATTCCTTAGAGTTTATCACATATGGTGATGACAAGTTTGGATGGCAAATTATGTAAGGAGTACTCTGGAGGCAATTTCCTCAAAACCACAAGTGGGAAAATGTATGAGACAATGAAGGGCATTTAAAGTGACAGGTACCTGGAAAATAAATATGCTATCAACATAACCCAGATGCAAAAAGATACCAGGCATGGTCCAATCTTCCAGGGAAACAAACTTCAACAGCATCTGCCTTTATTTATGGTTTTGTGGATCACTTGAAACCAATTATTTATTATTTAGTGTCCTTGTAGGAAGAATTGGAAATGAGCTGAGAGTCTTGACGAAATAGTCAATGATACAAGTTTGGGAAAATAACAAGGTGTATATAGCAAGTAGCAGGAGAGAATGGTGAGCTTTCTCACCAAAGAAAGTGACACAAGGGTTCCATGATCCAGGAAACAGCTTGGCATTTCCTGAGCCTGTTTATTCTTCAATCAAAGGAAAATAATACTGATCTACATGACCACAGAAAGGCTTGCACACAATGAAGTAGGTACCTTACAACCTGAGGCCAGCTTCCAAAGCAGCAGCCTTGCTGCGTAGGAGCCCAACAACAATGGTGTATAAGTTCAGGTTCATAAGGCAAGCAGGCAGCTGCTCTACCAATTTGGGAACGGAGAGAACATTTTGTTAAAAAATACATTCATTTAAATGAGAAGGGAGTGGTGAAAGATGGGGGTGGTTACAGGCTACATTCACTGTTCTACTTTGGATGCTCACCACAAAAGTTCTATTATTTCTATACCAAAACCATTGAAACTCTATCAGGTTTTCCCTCCCTAAGAGAGCGTAATCTTGATTTTACCTTCCATTTTACTATAATGATGATCTTGTTTTCTTCGGGTTCTTCAAAAAAAAAAATCAAGGAATAACCAACACGCAATAAACCACACATAATTAAATTAGATGATCAGGAAGTCTAGAAAATAGAATCACCCATGAAATAGCAACATAAATAAGAAAGTGAAATTACCCACTAGATCTAGTTTCCTTGTGCCCCTTTGCAACCCTCGCCTCTTGCTATATCTACGCTTCTGTTCTCTGCTTGATACAATAACTTTTCTTTCTGTTATTAACAATTTCTTTGCATTTTCCAGAAATTTATGTAAGCAGCATTATATTTAGTATATTCTCATTTTATTTAAGGTAGTAATTTTTTTCTATTACTAAGCAGTGGCCATTGAAATACAGTGATGTATTTGTCCATTAAGTTGCAGTTGGACATTTGGGATTTTCCTCTTCTTGATCATAACTAATAAAACTGATATGAACATTCAGGTATACATGGCTTTCTTATCCCTCTAAACAGGACAGATCACATGGTAAGTGTATTTTGACATTCTAAGAAATTCCCAAATTGTCTTCTAAGACATATTTACCACTTCACATTCCTTCATAAATGTCTGAGAACCAAATCCCTGCATTCTCAACTTCCACTTGATAGTCAGCCTTTTACATTCCAGCTGTTCAAATAGTATGTAGTTTTCATTTACATTTTCCTAATTACTAATGATGTTAAACACCCTCGTGCACTTATCTATGCAATATGGGTATCTTCTTTAGAGAAATGTCTGTTGAGATCCTTTGTCCATGTTTTAATTTTGTTGGCTTCTTATTATTGAAAAGAATATCAGGTTTCACAAGTGGTTGAAGCAAACTCATATTTTACAGAACTTATAGTCCACAAGTAAATAAAAATTCCCACGATATTTTCTAAAGCCCATGTTCTATTTATGATAAACCTGAAACTCTTTCACAGCTTGAAAAGAACTTAACTATTTACATGACCTAACTATTTATATGACTTAACTATTTACATGACTACTGCTACAATGATCAGAACTTAATTAGTGAATGAAGTAACCCTATATACTACATGGTAGCCCCCAAAACCTCTTTGTTACTCCTTAGAAAATTACCAGTTTTCATCCATAAGTCACATTTCATTCAAATCTTTGAACTATATGCACGAATCCTAATGATTCTATTTTACAAAATAATAATTTCTTCTATTCAAACCCAGGCCCATATTCAAAAGCAAATAAGGTTAAAACCAAGTTACACTGTTTGTGCAAATGGTGGCAAATGAGCATGTGGCATGCAAACAAGAACATGAATTCCCAATGGAGATTTGTTAACAACAGCTAAATGGGAGGGCAGTTCTAGGCATTGCTGAGAGAAAAAAGTCCTGGTTCTGTTGTGTGGCACCACCAGGTTGTCGCTCAATTGTTACAGTTGATGTGGGTTTCCTTTTAGATGCCTGGAAAATGACTCTGCTGACCACATCCACATTCTGAAATACTTTTTGAGAACTTGTAACCAAACTGCAGGAACTGACTCATTTTTGCAGTGCCCAGCCACCACACAATCGTTTCAAAGAGGCTCAAGTCGAAGGCAGAAACACCAAAGTTTCAGAACATAGGCAGAAATCTGTCTGGATTTTCATGGGAGGAAGGGGAAACCCCAGGGCAAAGAGAACAAGGATTGAGTCCAGGAGATTAAGATTAGGTTTTGGAGGAAAGTCTGAGCAACAAAATCCTCATAGACAAAATGTGCAAGAAGTAATCTAGTTCTAGAAAGTAGATTCAGTGGAAGATGTACACAGGGCGATTTCATGCAAAGTGGTGCCTTTAAAGCCACTCTTGAATTCCTCACTCTTTTCATTTCCTCAAGCAAAGTGATGCTCGGTCATGAGTACTCGCTTGCTTTATAGGCTATAAGCAGTAATGGACAGCATAGCATGCCCAGGACACCAGGAAGAATGAAGGGCTGACACTAAGCCCCTGGGACTCCCCTACCTCCTCCCCTGTCCATTTCTCCATCTTCTTGGCTCTGTATGCAACACAATCAAGAAGATGGGTGTGCGCATAAAGCTCCAAGCCTCTTTGTATTCACACTGAGTTCCTGAGTCAGCTCAGGGAAGGAAGAAAGGCAGCAAATGGAGCCCTTCTCCTGGACACCACACTCTTCCCAAAGTACTCATTTCTCCTTCCGCTCAAGTGAAACAGATCAGTCACTTTCAGCAAGAAGCAATGATGATATATGGCCCAATTGAACCAAATTTTAAACAACAAAACCAGCAATTCTTTTATGCAGGTGAGCACCTTGCTAAAAAAGAATATAAGGGTTAACAGGAATACATCACTAGCTAGTCCGGCCAGATGATAAGAAGTTTTGATAAGGGATCAGGTATCAGGAAATAAGATCCCCTTAAGTAAGATCTATGAGTGGCTATCAAGCCCCATTTATTCTAAGTCTGGTGTCCACACAATGGTATTTATATGCTTTATGTCTGGTCTCACGCTTGCCATGCAAACTCGCAAGTGTCACTAACTGCCAATCTTTAATGCACAATCAAGACTTTTGGTATTAGATTATAAAATAGACAATAGGGAGTATTTATGGCAGTTACTACTCTACCTTTAATAAATTGCAAGTATATGTTTTCAATATAACTGTAAGAAAAGTTATAAATACTTTTTTTTTAAATCTTTTTTTTATTGAGAAAATGAGAAAGAAAAAACAAGTTTCCACCTCCTCCCAGCCTCCCATTTCCCCCACCCTCCTCCCACCCCTCTCCCCCTCCCCCCACTCCTTTCCCCCTCCCTCTCCAGTCCAAAGAGCAGTCAGGGTTCCAAATTCTTACCCTTCCCAACTGACCAACTGCTTTCATTTTCCTAGGTTCCCTTTTTGTCTCCAGTTGTAAAATCAGTAGGATTGTATAATTTTCTAACCTGGGTTAAACAAAATTTTCTAATAAATTAGAGGGACTTTACTAATTGACTGAATATAAAATAGAACTAGTAAAAAAGCCTAAGTTGCAAACAAAATGTAAAAAGCCATGCCCTATGGGAAGAGAGTTACAGGAAACATAAGTGACTCAAAACACACCACCATTCAATAGTCAGGCCCCTCACATCTCTCTGAATACATGGGATACCCACATTGAGCTCTTTCATTTTTCTTTACTAGCTTTATAAGACACATCACAATTAAAATCACAAAAGAAGCATTTTTATCAAAAGAAAGTCCTGTACAATTTGCACCCACTTTGATTTTATAAGGTGCAAAGACGTTTGGCTCTCCAAGTTCCCTATTGCCAATACTACCTACCCCTCCTCTAGTTAAGTTTCTACCTCATACCTTTCAGCGCTATCTTACTATGGAGAACAGATTCCCAAATGGTTCATCTTGATGTGTCCATTGCTGTTCTCCTTTTTTGATTCCTAAACTTCTCTTCCTCCAGCTACCACTGTGGCTGTGTCAGATCTTTCTATGGGTTTCTCTGCACAAATGTCACTACATCAGAGGCTTTTCAATCAGCTCTAACCCCGCAGCACTCCCTATCTGTCGGAGTTGGTTGTGTTTTCTGACATAACATATACTAACTAACACCTGCCACATATTTATTTCTTCCTACCTACCATGTAAGCAAGGACTTCATTCACTGCTGCGCTCTTAGACTGTGAACACTAAAATGAACCTTTTTCTTTGTGGTATCTCTACCTATTAATTCTCCTCCATACTTACCAAGTCCAGTTGGCACCTGAAACAACTTTTATTAACACCTTACCAAAAAATCCAAACTTTAAGGGTCAGGAGTACAGGGTCAAAGGAATGATCCATTTAGAGAAATTGTGCATAGAAAATAGAATAGCTGCTCTATAACCTCCCCACCACTCAGGGGTAGAAACATAAGAGGGAGTATTAGGGTATGGATGCCAAACAGAATGTGGGAAAGTAAGAAACACTGTGTTGACCAATTTGTTTGCTTAACTTTGATCTACATTACCATTTTATCCCATTGGACCATGTGCTTACTAGGAATGCGGACTTCAAAAGTCACACCGAACTACATATTCTCGTCAATGTCTTTGTGGCTAAAAAAACACAGGTCATTCTCTTTCCTTGAGACTAATTTGAATAGCTATTTTTAAAAGATCTGTGGGTAGGGAAATTCATGTTAAATTTACTACTTAATTACAAGGAAAAGTAAATTGTCTTCAAGAGAAGTATTCCCAATGGCAGAGTGGCGACAAGTAAGACTTTCTCTGGAGTGTTAGCAGTCTTATATCTTCCTCTCTCCACAAAGAAAAAAATATCACTCCTTCCTTACTTGTCACAACTTTACTAGATATTAAAAAACAAATAACCACCACCACAACAAAACAACCAAAAAACCTTGAATTTAATTGAGGTCAGAATCAGAGTTCAAGTCTATTTTAAACTACTTTCTAAGATATCTTTGGGGGAGGGCTCTTGTTAAGATTTACTAACCTTTATAGAAATGGTTTGAAAGTTTAGGTGTTCTGAAATCACATTTGGCCAAAAAGAAAAGAAGTCAATCAACCCACGCAGCTCCCAAGCTTTTTCTTCCATTTAAGCAAGGAAACTAGTTGACAGAAGAAGCTTAAAGACTTGGTGTCAGTCTGGGAGAGGTATACTGCCCCCAATGGCAAGTATCAAGCAAAAGACCTTTACTGGGGGAAAAAGGACAAAGGATGTTTCCAGTTTCTACTTCTCTCTCTAACCCCATTCCAAGGACTCTTATTCTGTCCTTTCTTTCCTTTTGTCTTCAGGAAGAGGATGAAAGAGGAAAAATAAAGATAAATGAATGAGCACAAAAATGATGGAATGAAGGCAAGCACCAATTCATAGCCTCCCGGGGTTAGGCCCAGTTCAAGACCAATGAAAAGTTTTAGATAATTCCAAGTACTCATGGACTTGGTTGGGTTGCCCTCACACACCTTCTAAATCAAATTTCAGCAAGTGCAGTAAGAAGAAACTATTAATTTTCAATCTGAAAGTTAACTCCTGGTGCGAACATGAAGTTTTTCTTTTAATGGGCATCAGTGGCTGCTTCCAAGTTCTGTTCTATAGAGAAAGTCTTCAGAACTAAGTGGAGATAAAATTAAAAGACATTCATGAATACAGATTCTCATTCACTTTACCTTCCTACCAAAAGTCCATCCTAGGATAACAGTACTCACATAATTCTCCCCTCCACCCCCACCTTCAAAAGAGAACTTGAGAGGGAAAAACAGGGGAAGTTAGATGAGTAAACGTATTAGTGATTTAGATCAACTGAAAACAAGGAATTCCCCTCCTGGATTTCAGTGGCCTAATTAAAACTCATAAAACACCCATGACTAAGACCGTTCCTACTGATTTGTGATATAAGAAGTAGCAAAAGTCAACTGTGTATTTCAATATTGAGAGACCCAGGCCGGAAAGATGTGATGCTTTTTAGACAGAATTGAGAAGATCGCTGCTTTCAGCTTCAGTCAACTTTAACTCTGCCTTTGAACCCAAAGGACTTCCCATCTAAGCTATCAGCAGTCTATTTGGATTCAGATTCTGTTTCTACAACAGACAAAGTGGCCCAGAGTAAGTTCCTTTGTTTCTCTGTGCTTTAAACTCGTCACTCATAAAGTAGAGGAGACGTGGCACCAACAGCTAGCTATGAGCATCAAATGGGGTACTGCCACTGGAGTACCCACAGGAGCAACTACTCAAAACAAACTAAGTGCACAACAAATGGCAATCAGAAACTTGTTGCTATTTTAGTTAATCTGCTGTACCCAAAGTCAAATATGTTAGCATAAACCCATAGGCCTTGGCTTAACCCGAAAGGATTTGGGAAAGACAAGTGCGTGGGGCACCATTACTCCAGGTTCCCTAACATGTACACTGCCATGTACGACCAGATGGAAACACCAGAACTCTCCTCAGGCTCTGTGGTTTACAGAAACCAATGGCGTCACTTAGGTACGGAGGGGCAAAGTACACTTAAAGCACAAGCACATTTGATCCCCAAGCTTGGGCCTCTTACAGAATAAACAGTTCAGATTTGGAGATAATTTTTGCACGCAGGTAACCAGAACTGTGAAAGCTCTCAGCAAAGTATTGCTTTGCCTACATAAATTCAATCAAGTTTTCTTTGTTAAAAACTAAGCTAAGGTCTTTATATGTGTATGGGAGGAGGATATCAAAAGTTTCTTTTAAACAATATGTTATCCATTAAAAAGAACAAAGGCAGAAAAGCTACAATAACACCAATAATAAGGTCCCCAAGCAGAATAGCCAGGTGCTTCAGGAAAGAATTCTTTTTCATGGCAAGAAGGAGACAGAGCCGTGCTTTAAAATGAAATCTTAGTCTGGGCACCCTGTAGCTTAGAAAATTTACATTTCTTTTCTTTTTTTTTTGGGGGGGGGTTCAAGACAAGGTTCCTCTGTAAAAGCTCAGGAACTCACTCTGTAGACCAGGCCAGTATCAAACTCAGAGACTTGTGCTGGGATTAGAGGCATGTACCACCATCCAGTCTCTGAAAGGTTCAATATATATATTTTTCTTTGTAGTTACTTTTTTCTTATTTTGATTTGAGATTAATAGTTTTAAAGTGATTTCAAACAATATAGATGTTATTTACTATAGCTAAGAAAAGCAAATGTTTCGGTTGCTATACTGACTTACAAAAGCATCAAATTCAACTTCTATATGCATCAAATCTGTTCCTTTAGAAAAATTAAAGGAAAGGAGCTATAATGATGTATTTACATAACAACATAATTTACAGCTAATAGCATATATAGTATGCCTTACATCTTACATTAGTCTACACACTTTAGAACGTATAAATTAGAATAAATGGAGTAGTGAGAGATTAAGTTATAGCATGGAATCCTAAGGATTTGAACTAGAAGATGCTAATATTAAATCACTTCCATTTTTAATATATAGTATCATAGCAGTTGTTTTATATTGACTATTTTCCAAAGAAACAAGGGCAGTTTAGTAGGTAAGTGTTGATATTTTACCTAAAATACATGTTCTAATTTTGCTGCCCATCTTTATAAGTTGAAAGTAGTTCATAAAATGATTTTACTTTGCATGTTCTCCTTAATATTTACTCTTCTTGATAGCAAGAAAATAAATGGCCAATCATCTCATTTCTAAATTTAAAAAATATAAACCTAGTAAGTCCATTTGAAACTGGTTCAGTTTCCCCTTCTGAATAAAAACATCTGTTCTCCAAACCTTGACCATGAAATCTACATGGTTTGTTTAGGAGAAATAAGTTTTCAGAACTATTAATATAAAATGGTAAGTAATAGCCAAAAAAAGTTGGTGTCAGACTAAACACGGCACTCAGGAAGCAGAGACAGGCAGATCTCTGTAACTTTAAGGCCAGCCTGGTCTACAGAGCAAGTTCCAAGACAGACAGCCAAGAGATACACAGAGAAATCCTGTATGTATCAAAAGACAAAGAAGAAAGGAAGAGAGGGAGGGAGCGAAGGAGGGAGATAGGGATGGAAGAAGGAAGAAAGTCAGCAAAATATCCCCCCCCCATCTACAGTAGTTTGAAATGAGCATAAGGGAAGTTAAAAACAGAGATCAAAATACATATCTAAAAATCTTTACGTCTCTTCAAAGCAAAGAATACCAGGAGTGGTTGGCTAAAATGTCAAGCAAGGACATAAAATGCACAATATGCCAAAAGGAAGTAAGAGCTATAAAGAAAACCTAAGTGGGGATGGAAGGACAAGAAAGTAAAACAGGGGAGGGCTGAGAAAAATTTTTTAATCACTAGAGACACATAGGTACAAGAGAACTACCTTAGACATATTTTTAAGAAGCACTCCTTTTCAGGATTCAGCAATGCAGTTCAATTTCCTGGAGCCACTTACTGTGCCCAGCATAACTCCTTGAGGTGACCATTTCTCCCTTCACATTCTAGACCTCCTTCTGGGTTAAAAAAAAAAAAAGTCCCAGAAAATAGCTATGGAAGAATTTTGTTTCTAACTGTATAAGTAAATTCCCTTGGGATTAAAAAAAAATGTATTTTTTTTCTCTTAGTTTTTACCAACTAAAGAAGTCAGGTTGATGCACTGATAGAGGTTAGATCCCTTGAACTCCCATAATCCCACCACAGACCAGTTTTTTAAAAAAAAAAAACATTTCACACAGGAACATAGTAATAACCACAGTGGTGATATTATCACCTTCTGATAACACTAGGTATAGGATAACCAAGAATGAAGAAAGCAGGTGATACACCCCTCGGACACAGCCGTGTTTGTAAAGCCTTGCTCTATTATTCTCTTCTATGTCATTTCGGGCAATTTGCTTCACCTCTCTATGCAGTTTTCTCTGCATAAAATGGAGTAAAAATCTACTGGCTTTTCAGTTGATACATGTAAAATATTTGATACTAAAATATATCTCCTGGGTAACTATCAGGAACTGGCAAGCACTGTACTAGATGCCAGGGATATATTTAGAAAAGTACCTAACACATTGCATGAGTCCAATAAATGTTAATTCAAGAGTCAGAAACCCTTCTCTGGCAGGAGGCACTCAGATTATTATAAATCTTACAAAGAGGGTGATTACTTAATATATACACATATGTATGTAACTACAGGGGAGGTCTGGCATTCTATTCTAAAAGCAAGTATGCAAATATTTCTGTGCTAAAACATAAGGACTACAAGTGGCCTCCTGGAAGCTCAGGTCAGGACTTGCTATCAGTTTGTGACAAAAACGTTTTCCCTCACTAGTTAGAACCATTTGGATTGAGAAAAAAATGGTAGAATTATTTATTAAGTAAGGGATAAACCTTACTGAAATCTTTCCCTCACTAATTCTTAAGATACTATTGGCAAAATAAATTGCCAAAAACATTGAGAAATAGAAAATGGGAACAGAAAATGCCTTCAGGCAAGGAATATGCACAAGTGAATAATCAATCTAGGGACATTATTAGTCTAAACAGTCTCTTGCTGATACAGTGTTTCCTAGATTCTCAGTCTGCCAATTCACTTCCATAAACAGGTCTCAAAAACTCTTTTTAAAGTATGTTAAGTAATTTGTTGATGTAAGAAATTTCTTCGCGTTTATGACTAATAATGCAATCCTGTCTATTTCATGGGAAAAAGACATAAGCTAGTAAATGGCAGATGCACAGTTGGTTGAAAAGCATGTTGCAAGAACACAGAATCTTCTGTAGTCAGCCTAGGGAAGAGGAATACTATGCCAAAGTGGTAAGCCACCTACCAAAGAATCCTCTTCACATTGCATTTGAATGTTAGCAGCTCTTGTAGAGCCTACAATTACTGGTTCAAGATGTTCTCACTGCTGCTCAGCGCTCAACAAAGATGCGCACAACTTCATGTACGCTGACTTAGTACTCCATGTTGGTACTTATCTCTCCCAACTTTTCTCATAAGATTTTGTATTTAAGTATTGCTATCCTCAAGACCTATATTCCATGGTGATCCCATACACAAAGGCAAGTCAAGGAGACATGAAAGGAATACAGTGTTTCCTACTTATGACACTTCATGCTTTCCCCTTCTCCTCCTACTCAAAGAGACTGCAACAGAAGGTTTGAATGACATTTATGAACTGAGATCTTAAAGCTAAAGATCAACACCCAGCTACTCAGTTGTCATAGGAACAACATTGCAAGGCTTATCTGAGTTCTAATAAACAGCCATTCATTTCATTAGTGATTAAAGCCCCCCTTCAAATAAAGCTTACACAGAGAGAGACAGAGACAGTGATTACCTCAATAAAATTTAATCATAAGTCTCTCAAATGTTTTTCACGTTGTTGTTTTGCAAACCCACAGATACACGTCATTAATATATCTTACCAAATATACCAAAATACCAATACTTTCTGTAACTCCAGGAAAGAACTCAGAGTAATGCTTTTAGATGTATATTTAAACATAATACATTGAGAACAAAGAATGACAAAGTAAATTTAAAAATGAAGCTTTTGGTAATTCTTCTGGGACATACTTTGTAACATTTACTATCCCAATTTACATTATATCCCATTTTTATCACTTACGACAATGGCTTCTGAATGCCTAAAGAACATTTAAGGGTTTTATAGTCTTTTTCCTATCCAGCATGTATTTAGCTTAATATTAAATCATCATGTCTTATCCAAGTATTTACATGAAATCCAGACATGAAAATAAGTATTACTCCCTGCATGCACACTAGCAGTAGAATATAAATTATCTAAAAATATTGTCATGCTTTGTCACCATTTGTCTGTCTCTCAAACCTATACATTCATGTGTGTCAGGAGGGCACACTAAGTCAAATGGCTTGTGACACACAAATTTGTGATGCCAATGTACTGATTTGTGGCTGGGTCTGCACCTCACAGTCATGCTTGTCTTCCAATTTAAATGAACGTCTTGGGAGCTACTTATAAGCTGAAGAAAAATGATCTTCAAACCCTCAAAGTATGTAAAGTGTGTGTGGGGGGGGTTACAGAATCTACTGTACTCATTTTCCTCCTCCCCATCCGTACCCCACTCAACTAACAGTGAGCCTGTAGTTTTGCTATCCTGTTATAACTTGCTTTTTTAAAGTTGGAAATTTTATAATTTCAAAAGCAGCGGAATGAGAACCAGAAGTCAAACATGTTTGCCCGACTTTTAATTTAGCTGGAGATACTTAACACAAAATAAACAATATTACACTCTTTAAAATTCAAAGCACAATTCTGTTCGTAGGACATAATTACATGTTTACAATCATAAATGAAGATTGCCAAGAATACCTATATAATTACTGACACTTAAAATATTTTCTCTCTAATTCTATGTAAGTATATATCACATGATTACTTCAACTGACCAATAAGAAACTGGCAAAACTTGAGCAGCCACCCACTATCTAATCTTTGCTTGTTGTGCTTAACCTTTCTCTACAATTTTTCTTCAGCAGAGCCAAGCAATCAAACTTTCACATTTAATATAAAACTGTGCCATCTTACTGTTTTTAGGAATATAGGTATTCAAAGGCTATTGTCTTTTTCTGGAAACCTTAAGCATAGGAACAGCTCAGACTCAAAATCTGAAAACTAAATTTCAGGTTTCAGAGAAAGGAAGCCAGACACAAAGGCACTACACAGCTAAGAGTTGCTCATTACCAACTTCAGATGTTATGGACCATATGGAAATAGGCACCCTTTTGCTTTATTAATATAATCAAATAGAAGAATTTCAAAATTGGTATATGAATGCAAAGCAAAATCCACGACCATCAGAATCTCCCACTCACAATCAGATGCTTCAACTTTCATTTTGTAAAGATCTAGACAAAGCACTCAACACAATGAAGAGGGAAAGGAGCAGACTAATTCTGAAAGTATCTCTTCAAATTTCAACTTGCTAGTCAGAATGAATGCAAATTTTTATCCATGGAAAGTTCATGCAGCAACTCAGGCCAACAGCCCATTGATTTTATACATTCCTCCACTGAAAAGGAGCCCAGGTTCAAAAATTAAGACCTAGTTACAGTACGTATTTGGCTGTACTTGTAACACTCAGCTCATTTTTTTAATTACCTGATTCCTTCTCAGCCTTTATGCTATACTGTAGGGCGCCTGCTTTTAAAATTCCTACCTTTCATGTTATATTTTCTCTTCTACACAATTGTTAGGAGTCTGTGAACAATTTTGCAATTCTCCCAGACACCATATGATATTTATTAGGGACAAAGCCACTTTTCACTTACCGATTCTGGAAAATGCAGTGTTTCCTGGTGACAGAACACTGCAGCTTCCGTTTGCCCGAAACTCGCTCTCAGCTTGGTAAATCTGATTATAAAACGGCTTTGTTCTGATCACACGAGGCGCTTTGCCTCGAAAAGTTTTCTAACGACTTATCTGCGTTTCAATCCTGTGACAAAATGAATCAGACAAAGGGGAAAGAGGAGACAGGGAATAAGTCCACACAAGTTCTTGGCACACATTTTCAGTTACATTTTTCTCAGTTTAATCAGTAAGCTACATTAAAGTGACAGTTACCAGTTCAGGAAGCCAGTTTGATCAAATCAGCCACAAGTAATCTGAGTGTCTTCCACTGGTGTGCAGACCCCGGGGCAGAAATTACTTCATCATCTATCACAGGAGGACTCCGTAGACAGATCCCACCTGCACCCTACCCATCTTGAGCAGTAGTCAAGGGCTGAGTAGACAGTGGACAAAATCGCCTGACCCGGGACTTCTTATACGGACCCACCAATTAGCTGCTGGCCAATCACAACTAACACCTAGTACCTAAGTCACATGACAGGGCAGTCCCTATGACTGTAGGATTTCTGAATTACTGGGGTTATACAAAGGACACTCATTCAGGAAGGGGGGGGGGGGCGGGGGGGGCGGGCGGCAAGCTGAAACAGAAAACGCCCTGGCTGCAACAATTCAAGCTTTAAAACAAGTAACACCCTAGCCTCACACAGACAGAGAAGAAGCCGAGACCCAGGCAGGCTAGAAATCAGAAGAATGTCTGGCATGTATTAAAAAATAATCCCAAAGCAGAGGCTGAGTTTAAAAACGCACTTCAGCTGCAAATGTACGGTTCATCCTGCCTCTGCCAGACGCGCTGAAAAGTTTACGTTCCAAACTTCCTTCTGTACAGTTCTACAGAGCCTCGGAGAACCACTGTAGGGAAATGGGAAAAGGGCATAGCCTCTCTTTCCTTCCCTTAAAGGGCCCAAGAAAAGATCCTAAGGCAAACATGTTTTATTAAAACAGTTGTAAACCGTAAGCAAGTTTAAGCATCATCAGGACAAATCCTTATGCTAGCTACAAATCATATCCCCCTTCCCTGTCCATTTTGTTCTGTCCATACAAAGCACACTCTTATTAAATAAACAAGCCCACTTCGTGAAGTAGCTGCCAATTCATTCTTAATACCTCCAATTTCTCGTAAATACCACCTCGGGAAGAAATTCAACCACGAACACCCTTCCATTTCTCCATTCTCTGAAAATGATACTTACAAGTGTTCCTTGTTCGGATCTGTCCATTTCTTCTCCCCCTCCACTGACATTTAAAGTCAAAAAATGGGCTTAGCTTCATCTGTCCAAACCAGACACCCCATTTTGCTCCAGCAAAGCTGCAACAGTCTTTTCTCCGAGGCAAGCCCAGAGCACTGTGCTGCTTGCCATTCCCAATTTATGGAAGGAAGCATATGTCAAACAAACCAGGTGATGACTCACTCTGCCTCCCCCGGCCACATTTTCCCCAGAATGGGAGGGTAGTGTAAGCACAGCCATTTGGATATGAGTCAGTTTTATTAGACTGGCGGTGGCAGTTGATCTGACAAGCTCACTTTTTTTTTCTTTTCTAACTTGTACATTTAAAGATCACAATGCACGTTCTAAAAGATTTCAAAGTCATGTAAACAAGAAAGCTCCAAGATTACTTTTGAAGCCTCAGTGAAGCTCTGGCCCCACTCCCTAATATGTAATGTTCCAGAACCATGTGCTGGCAATTTTAGTTCACACAGTGGGGAAATGTGCAGTCTGCCTCACGCCTTCACCAGTGGAGGAACCCGGTTTAACTCTCGTGTTGGGGCCCATGTGGCAGCTTCTTCAGGAAGTGGTCAGGGACGTGAGAGACATGTAAGAGGCTTTCGCTTTTGTATGTACTGCAGTTCGTACTCTAACTTGAGTCACTCACATAGAAACACAAATGTGACAATGACCCCGCCCGGCCGCAACATCTCAGTCTTTTAATATCAACTTACTTAAAAGCCAAAGGCAAAAACTTGAAAGTCACCAAATGGTCTCTGGGAAAAATCCCAAATAAACTGCTTAAAAATCAACTTTTCAGTAAAAGGTTCAGTAACTAGCGTGATGGGAGTGGCATTGCATGGAGTCAATTGTTACCAGGTATTACGTAGAGAGGAAGAAGTGGAATAATGAGTGCAATTCCCTACACACAAAAAGTCTGCAAGGCTCATGCAAGCAGCTGAACTACAGTTATCTCTTTTCAGCATACTTCCTTTAACCTTGACCAAAGTCGACAACTGCTTTGACAGAGGCTTAGCATTTACTGTTGATTAAATCTTGATGGATAACTAGTTATGTTAGGTAGGACATACATTCTATTTTTACAACATAACACAATATTCAGATATCAATTTTCCAACTCATAGATGAAGACACAGAAAACATACACACACTTAAATAATATTTTTTAAAAAGCTAATTCTAAGGTTGATCACTCACGTTATTAAAAATCCCCCCGAAAGACTTCACTGGAATAAACACCACTTTAAATTTTCATATAGAATCAGTATTTAGAAATTAAATCTAAACAGACTACTTGGAAGTGTATTTCCAATTTATACTTTTCAAGTCTATTTTAACTACAAGAACATTTCTCAACTAGTTTTTAAAACTTGTTCATATTTCAGCAGGGATATATTAATCTAGCCACTGAAAAACAGTTACCTCCCTATGGTACACAGACAGCATCAGGTCTATAATTACATAGCTTCCCATGGAAATACAGAACTTTAATAATATCATACAACCAAAACTCTGGTATCTGAAGAGACCTTTAACATCTTTTAAAAGTCTGGAGAACGGCTAGTGTTTCAGTCCTGATTCGCTCATCCCTAGCTGTGCTCCTGAACTGAAAAGCCTTGGAAACAGTGTTTGAGACACACCCAGCAGAGTTATTCTGTCATAAAAAAACACATAAAACTATTTAATATTGATGATGAACACCTGACCAAGCCTTCACTTCAGCAGAGCATTTCAGTATCTGTTTGTACTTTTCCCACCCCATTTTCTGGGATCTCCTAAAGTCACTGCAGAAGGGAGCTAGGAACCAGATGGAACCAGTCAGAGAAAGGTCATTCAAAAGCTCCCATCACAACCAAGCATGGTGGCAAAAAGCCTGCCATCTCAGCGACTGTAGGAAGCGGGAAGGTTATAGGACTGTGGCAGGAGGATAAGGAGTTAGTTCAAGGCCAGCCTACGTGAAACCCTGCCTCAAAATTAAAACAAAACAAACAAACAAAAAACCAGAACTCACATTCTTGTTGGCCCAGATGGGTCAAGATATTAGCACTGTTACCAGCCAGGAAAAGATAACTGAGTCAAGGAATTGGCAGGATATGAATAGCCCGGTTCAGGGCAGAGCAGAGCGCTGTCTGTTACCTCCAAACAGCACCCAATAAGGATAAAGAAGAGCACAGACCCAGGAAAAAGTACTCATGTCTTCTCCTTTGCTTTATGTTTTTTATCATAAGACCACAACACAAAACCCCACTACATTTACCCTAAAGGAAACTCGGGCAGTTGGGTGGAAAGCCTCAGTATACATTCTCTGTTAGATTATCTTTAATTAGAAAATTGTACAAGAAGCTGAATGCTTCTTGTGTAGCAAGAAAATGCTATGTGTAGCAGTTTAACCACTGCACGAGGCCTCAGGTAACAAAAGCTAACAGTTGCCTTCCAGTCAGCGTGTGACATAAAGAATGCTAACAAGGACAGCAAGCATCTGAGGTGTGAGCGTACTGTACAAGTAGGCAGATCCTCAACTACCCTGCTCTGTTGAAGGTCAAGCAACTGCTCCAACTTCTCTTTAACATGATGGGGGAGAAAGAGCAGAAGGAAGAGAGGGTGGTTTGAATTACAAGTGAATAGTGGGAGAAGGCTCGGATTCACACCTTTGCTTGGCAGCTTGGGTCAGAGGCACAGATCTCGCTAAACTCTGCACTAAAAGTTGATCTGGAGAAACAGCATAGAGTTGCCTCTCTGTCAGCAACTCAATTTACCAAATAATCTGACTTTGTCAGTTCCAGAAACCTCAACTATAGTTCAAGATGAACACAGACAGTCAGAGATCCAATACTGGCCCTGGGAGAGCAATGCCTGAAGGAATGTGAGATTTACTTCCTTTCTGTATTTCATCATCTGGAGAATGGACGTAAGCAAGAAAATATCGGGCTGAGGATGGAGGGGGACTTGCTTGGGGGAGGGGGAGGGAAATGGGAGGCAGTGGCGGGGAAGAGACAGAAATCTTTAATAAATAAATAAATTAAAAAAATAAACATAAATGTTGGAATTTAAAAAAAAAGAAAATACAAGAAAGAAATAGAAATCGCTGTATCCATAATGCTCACCACATCACCATGGGTAAGCCGCCACCCCCAGTAGCTGTTTTCCACTCCAAGGGTAGGAAGAACAGCCTCAAGCTTCTGAGTGATACTGTTCATTTGAAGGCAAATAATGCCAGGTATGATGACACATGCCTATCACTCCCTACCCTGGGAAGCAAAGGCAGGAGGCACACAAAGTTCAATAGTACCCTGAGCTACAGAATGAGATTCTGTCTCCAAAACAAAACAAAAGAAAACTCACTGTTTAGCAAAGTACTCTGCTTTGAGAGCTCATTAGCTTCGTATATAGTTTATATAAAATTTCCACTATCAGAATCTCAGAGGAGCTTGCCTCCATGGCTATGCTATGGGAACAACTCTACAAACACGCACACAAACTACACAGATTCATGTAAGACACTGGGATCATGTCTTGATGAGGGCTGGACTCAGTTCCAAGCTTTTCGTGTCATATAAGGAACTGCCTGTCTTCTTGAAATGATTTTACACAGAAGCTGCATACTTCACTCAGAAAATTTTTTATTACTTATCTCCTGCCCCACCCGTTTAAGAACGATCTGACTCATTTCTTTGATGACAACAACATCGTGGGTGGGAGTGAATACAAGAGTGGGTAGGGTAGGAGGAGAAGGGCGGGAGAAGAGAAGGAAAGAGGAAGGAGCCAAAAGCTGAATCACAGCCATGTGAGTAATCTTAGGGTTATTTTTCTTCTTCCTAAGGATATAAATCAAATTAAGCTTGTTTTGCTATGAGTGAAGGAAAGAGAATATAATAATATCATGAATCAGAGCAATTATCAACTATGTGACACTCACTAAAAATTAACTACAATCACTGTTTTCTCACCAACTGTCCAGAAGATGCAAGAGCATTGGTTAATCAATACAATTTGACAAAAATTCCACAAGTTTGAACTCATTGACAACCTTCTTCTCTGAAAAACATTCCATTTACACATATATTTCAGAAAAAAACTTTATTTCAGAGCCCACTGTAAGATAATCTTTGGCCCTTGGGAGTTAGTGAGAAAAACACAAGGGCAATACTGGGTAGAGGCCAGGTTACACACTATGTAGTCAAGACCAAATTCAGAATTTATAAGAACAATCACTCAGAAAATGATTATAGCTTCTGAAAAGCATCCACTGGAACTGATGAGTGCACTTATAAAGCAAAGGCCCAGAAGAAAGCGGGCATCTTTGTAGTAAGAAGAAAGTTACCATAGGAACCTTAGACCGAAATACAGGAATCCCCAGGAATGAATGAGTTTACTAGGAATAATTAGATAAAGATGGACTGAAGCCAAATAAAAATCAAGCATTAAAAATGTATGCAAGACTATTACATGGGAGGGGGAATCAGCTCTCTTGGGCATACCTATAATCTCAGCACCAGGACACAAAGACAGGAGGACTCCTGAGTTCAAGGTCAGCACATATATATACACGGTTTTCTTTGTTAACAGAAAAGTGGATAGATTAAATAAAAGTTTTCAAACAAACACATTAATATTTTCTACTCTTGGGTAAAATGGAGTTATTAAAAAGTTAAAAGGGAATTTTCCCTCTTAGCAATGTTGAGTCTGGAACCCAGGTATTCAGGCATGCTAGGCAAGAGCTCTATCACCTAGCTGCTTGCTCTTGTTTTTGCTAAAGCACGGAGCTCACAAGACCTAACAAGACAGTGTTTTCTACAAATCCAGTCCCTTACAGAATGATCTAGAGAGCTCAAAAAGGACAGTGCTTTCAAAGAGCAGTCAGGGTTCCCTGCCCTGTGGGAAGTCTAAGGTCCTCGCCTTCCTTGGAGAGGGAAGGGGAGGGGGAATGGGGGAGGAGAGGATGTGAAAATTTGTAATAATAGTAATAAAAAAGGAACAGTGCTTTTATCATATTGCTAGCTTTTCCAAAGTTCATTTTTATTTATAGGATAGTAATTTTGTACTAGTACCATTAATGGGGTCTCTAATAAATTATTTCAAAACAGCTTTGAATATGCCAAGGCTTTTAAGCTTCTTGGGTTCTTTGTACTGCTCAATTTGGAAATTTTAATTAGTAATGAGTTCTTTGTGGATGACAATTTATTTGTATATCCGAGTTTACCTATCAGCAAATCTGCCTGAATAATAGTGATAAATCTTAACCAAGATAAACTATCTATTAATGCTGGGTTTATATAAAATAAACCACATCTGTTCTCAGACTGGATGACTTAGCTATCCACATCCTCAGCCTTCAATTCAATGACTCTTCCAAGTTACTAGGACTTATTTTTCAATCAGCATTCTCCAAACTCATAATCTCAAATTTCCTATGTAACAAAAACAATATTCTCCAGCCCAATTTTGCCACATCTTGTTCTGTGCCTACTGTAAAGCCTAAAAAAAATTTCCAATTCATATTTAATTCTCTCTCTTTCTCTCTCAAAGGAAACAAAAGGTTCTGTAGCTGAGTAGGTGGTTCAGTTCAAAGGTACTTCATTTGCAAGCACAGGGCCTACATTCATTCAGAGCCCATGTAAAGAAAGTCAAGCATTGTTGCACAAATAGGTAATCGCAGTGCTGAGCAAGCCAGAACACTAGCTCTCTAGGACTCACTGATGAGCATGGTCTAGCCTAGTCTACTTAAGACAGCTACATGCCAGTAAGAGTCCCTGCATCAAAAGATTGGATGGTGCTGGAGAAGTGACAAGGCCATCCTCTGACACATGCACACGTACCTGCACACACATACACGCACCATGCAGATGTTCTAAATATTAACTCAAGGGGTAAAAGTACCCTAAACAGAAGAGCCCTTCATTGAGCACTCTGTTTAGGTACTTTCTGTTCCCTAATCCACTAAACATTTGGAGTGGGAGCAAGGGTGGGTACAGGGGCTGCCGAGCATGTCAAGTTGTGGGAATCACAAGTTTCAGAGGC
Source organism: Microtus pennsylvanicus (assembly GCF_037038515.1). NCBI lineage: Eukaryota > Metazoa > Chordata > Mammalia > Rodentia > Cricetidae > Microtus > Microtus pennsylvanicus. Next base: position 142,908,203 of record NC_134601.1, read on the forward strand.
ACCACAGATTTTAAGTGTTTATAATCAGTCATTAAGTACGGAATAAGAGAGACAAGAAAAAAATGTAGTTGCAAAGACATCCTGGAAAGCAGGACTCTGCTCAAGGACAGCGGATGTGCAGGAGGGAGACCTACAGAGCACAGGACAGAGAGGCATTCCAGGTTTCCCTAAGGGATAACTTTGGAACAGAAGCTTCAGGAAGAAGTGGGTGGTAGAAGAGATGAGTGAACACAGACAGGTCAATTGCAGGAGCCTACTCTTTACGTCTCTGATAAGGCAAAATGAGAAGTTAAGTCAGAGCACCCATGGAGGTATATTGGTATGATGGAAGAAGGTCATTGGCTAATAAAGGAACTGCCTTGGCCCATTTTATTGGTTAGAACATAGGTAGGAGGAGTAAACAGAACAGAACGCTGGGAGGAAGAGGAAGTGAGCTCAGACTCCACAGCTCTCCTCTCTGGAGCAGACCCCTCAGAGAGACGCCATGCCCCAGCTCCGACCCAGGATGGACTTAGGCTAGAATCTTCCCAGTAAGACCGGTGCTCACAGATTATTAGAGATGGGTTGATCGGGATATCAGAATTAGCCAGTAAGGGCTAGAGCTAAAGGGCCAAGCAGTGATTAAAAGAATACAGTGTCCGTGTAATTATTTTGGGGCATAAACTAGCCGAGCAGGCGGCTGGGGTGTTGGGGACGCAGCCCCGCCGCCGCTCCTTATTACTACAAATGGCGCCCAGACGTGTGGACAACTGAATCCACTGAAAGCCTGAGAAAGCTTGGGAAAGAGTAAAGCATGTTTGCTTTCCTTCCAAGCTCATCTACCTTCTATATCACAAGTCTGTTTAAGACCCTCTCTTCAGACGTAGGTAATTTCATCTCCTGTATGGCTGCTTATTGTTGCTGCTGCCACACTGGCCAAAGGGAGTCAACAACCTCAATGCACGTTTTATAAGGCAATGCCACAAAAAGCTTTGTTGGTAATATAACCCAGAATAATCTAATAGGTTGTGGATATAGACTGAAGTATCTAGCAAACCTTAAACTGCAAGTGGTCAGCAGAGCTGTGAGCAATCAGTGAATGGTGCTTAGCTTTACTAAAAAAGACAAACTCTGAGCAAAAGCACATTGATAACTGAAACTGAATACTACTTCAGAGACACAACAACCAAAGCAGCATACATTACTTGAAGACACCTAGGTATATGACTTATTCAAATCTGTCTCATGAACTAGAGATTGAACATGTCTCCATGAATGACCTTGAGGACTCCAATAAGCAGGAATAGCACTAAGGGGTACCTCCCAGAGAGTTGGCAAGCACCAGGTAGGATCCATCTGTAGCTATACAAAGTCTGAGCAGAGGTTTTGGTAGCTGAGGACATCAAATCCTTCCAAACCAAGCATCTTGAGGTCCAGAAAGAATGTACTGCACATGAAATTAACATTTTTGACTTTAAGGATGCTATATTCCAGGTATTGGCTATGAAAAGCAGCCTCCAAATTCTTAGGTTAATATCAAGGACACACATACAAAGATGGGGTACCTGAATTAGTTAACCCCAGATAAGGACAGTCAAATGGGGTTCAGAACACAGAATGCTCAGGCCAAATGCCAGCTCTACTCAACCCTACTACTGATTATAGGATGTGTAACCTTGGAATTTTCCAGAATTAGCATAAAAACTTTTCAGGAAAATCACAAAAACAGAGCAGAGGAATGTTACATATCCTTAGAATACCAACTGTACTATAAAATTTGAGGGCAAGAAAAGCTAAGGTGCTGCCAACATAGCTATCAAGAAGATTAGAATCAGAATCACATTTTAGAAGGCAGAAACTGGAAATAGATTATATGCTTGCCCCAAGCCCTTTTTGTCCCCATCACCTCTGAGGTTATCTTCTGGAACTCCAGAGGGACAATGGCATAAAACACTGTCTACTGGATCACAGAAGACATGCTACCCTGCAGGAAAGAAAATGGCCCTATGAGGATTCTCCACTATGAGAAGAGACAGACTGAAGCAAGCTTAGCAAGAACAGGGAGTGGGTTTAGAAAGTGAACCAAGCGAGGCTATCAACTCTCAATTTTGCCATCTCTGCACCTTGTCGTGGGATTTTGGAGCCTCTTGAAATTACACACAGCTATTCAATGAAGTTGTGTTACTGTGTAGGTATAGTATCTTTTCTTTCTTTTTCTTCCATTTGGTTCTTTGTTTTGCTTTTGTGGGTTTTGAGGCAAGTGTCTATAGTGTTGCTGAAGATAGTGTACTCTAGGCAAGTGTCAGACCACTGAACTACATCCTTAGCCCTATAAGTTATAGGTGCCATAAACTCACAAGAGCATACACACATAAAAATGGATAAATAAATCATTTTAAAGGAAATCTTTTTAATAACTGGCCTATAGTAAAGGCATGTGATGTTCACAAAGCAGTGTTTTTATAGTATTATATAGTTCTGTCTTTGCCATCCCACTGGCTTTTATGCTCATAACAATCTCTTTAGAGCTTTGTGTTAGCCAAGGCTTGGAGGCAATTTAATAATGGCCTTTACATACCTCATGCAAATTATACTGAATGCAGACTTGGTCACTAGCTAATTATCACCTCATGACAAAGAGCTCTAGGCAAAGTGGAAGAAACCCAACAGATGACTGGAAAACAGCTTGAGAGAAAGTTCATCATAGACAAAAAAACTTTTTTTTTAAAGGCTTCTCATGCCTAAATCCTTAATGATAGTAAACTTCAGTTTCTATTCCTTGAGATTTGTCTTACAGGCGCCTATTTCCAAGGCACACTCGTAAATTCCAAATATGGCATTACGTCCAAAATAATACAACTAAAGATCATACTGCTACCTTCTAGCATTTTTCTCAATAGGAGGAATGGTATTCTTAAGTTTTAGAAAGAACCTGAAGTAAATAAATGCTTCAAGTGTCTTTATCACTTCAATGAACACTCCCAGGCAGTCATAAAAATACAGCACCTTCAATAAGGATGCCTAATAATAGCAGCTCATATGCCCCCCCCCCAGTACTTAAAAACGCCTACTCTAGTTTCTATGGTGATTCTCACTCCTCTCCCTCATTCCTCCCAGCATATTGTATAATTTATTGGGGAGCCATAAAAGACTGAACATTTATAGTTTTTCATAATATATTTTTCTCTCAAAATTAAGAATTTAGGGAGGCCGGAGATCTTTCTGAGATACTAAATGCATAAAGGAACTGTAAGAACTCTAAGCTGATTTTTCTAAGACCCTTCACATTTTCCACTCGGCTTTGACTTGAGCCATTGTTAGTGCTTCCTAAATGTAAAGTTTAGCTGCTGTGGAGTTGAAGTCACCAGTGAAATAGTAATTACAGTTGAAATCTGACATTCTCTCCTATGTTCCTTAGGCACAATAAATTCCCATGATTAAAAATACATTCCATTCCTCTAAGTGCAAATTCAGTCTGTCAAACTGCATGACACCATAAAGCTGCTGAAATTCTGAAACTCAACCCACTAAACATTCTGAACAGCCCTTCTCTAAGGAAAAGTTAAAAAAAAAATCTGCTGTATCCTGTACAGCCATCCACACCTGAAAATTACACAAGGGTTTTTAAATCATCCCCAATAAAACTGCTGAATAGTGAAGGACAAATTCTCAATCTAAACTTACATCTCCACACTTGTTGTAAATGGTATCCAAATAAAAATTTCCCTTTTGCTCCTAAGAACACAAAAGATCAAAGATCTCTGTAAGAGCCCTGTAAGCAGACACTGGCATAAGACTCTGGATACTGTAGGTTGTATCTTTAAAAGGTGTCAAAGGAAAGGAGATGAAATGCTATGATCTCCACCCACTGCCACTTAAGACTTACTGCCCACGCACTGTACAGCCCATGCCAGCATCCTGCATCCACCCTCTTTCAATCCTTCTACTTAGACCATGGAAACTCAGGATGTGTGGCCAGAGGCTCCTGCTTTGAATCCAGCTGGTCTGCCACGTGGTGTGGCCATGACCCTAGACACACTTCCCCTGACATCCTGTGAGTGGGCTCAAGTTGGAGCCAGACTATCCCACTGTACAGCCCGCCCTGCTCCTGGAAATGCAAATCCTCACTCCCTAAAAGATTCCATTCTCACTTCCACAACAGGTCTTCCTGCCCCCAACCCAGGAACAACAGGTCTTTGACTATCCCTCACCACCCTGGGAACACCTAAAACCATTTCCCCGTTCACTGCTAAGGGTGGGATTTCCATCTTACTTGAAACTTTGAGAGAAGCTTATTCCCAGATACCCACTAAACTATTTTAGTTATGGTCACAATAATCACATCTAAAGAAATTATAAGCATATTTAAAACTCCAAATCCCAAACAGGACTCTCTATATAATTTATGTACAACCAAGCTCTTCTCGTGAAAGAGGTACCTGTTCATTGCCAGAGAGTGAATCTGCTGGATTGGATTTACAGAGCATCATCTCCTAGGCTGGAATGAAAAGATTTCAGAAATTCTTAACTTTGCCTGGGCTTGATTGGTGCATGCCTACAGTCCCAGCTACTTGAAAGGCTGGGCACAAAGATCCTAAGTTCAAAGGCTGCCTAGGCTAGAGCAAGGAGGATCGAGTCTCAAAAAAAAAAAAAGGGTGGTTCAATCTTCAGTGAGGCATTAGAACAGAAGGAGGGAGAGAGAGAAAAAAAATCTCTGTATAATTTTTCACTTTGAAAAAGTCTCTCCCTCCCCCACCATGTGTCTGAGTGTGTGTGTGTGTGTGTGTGTGTGTGTGTGTGTGTGTGTGTGTGTGTGTGTGTGTTTGCTCTGAATGAAATAAAGGGCTTTTTGGCATGTTTGCTTTTTTGTAAGAATTCTACCACTAAGCTACACTCCTGGTCTCTTTGCTTAAATGAACAGGTAAGAGATTAAAAAAATAACAAACTTCTCCATTCCAGTGAGGTTTTTAAGGTTTTGTTTCATGGGCTGATGGACTAGGGATGTTTGGGGATAGCAGTACCCACACCTTCCTTTATCCATTTGTTTTAAATGTAGATTGTAGAAATGCTTTTCAAGCAAAGATGTAAAGCTTGGGAGAGTTAGAGTCAAGGAGTAGTTCATGTCCTCCATAGTTTAGTCTCACACCATTGTCAGTCTCCCAATCAGACACAAATGGAGTCAGCTCGCTCTGTCCCGTCTTAACCAGGATTTACAATTACAAAACCTGGAGCAGTTACATGAGGACTCTGCAAAGTCAATAGTAGCAGGCAGCCCTAGGAAAGACAACCAGAACTTGAAATACCAACAAAAATGTGTGTGCCCAAGACACTGGCTGCTGGCAGAGGGAAAAAAGATGAGCTGCCCAAAGTTCTCTGGCTCTAGCCATGAAAGAGAATTGCTTATATTTGTAGCATTCATTGCTCTCCTTCCCCTTGCTGTCTCAGGCTTCTATCCCCAAGTATTCCAGGGGTGTAGATGACAGCCAGCCCCAAGAGAAGTCTGCAAGGCTAAAACAAAACCTTTCTCTGGGTTCAGCAGAACCATGGTTCCAAGAAAGTGGGGCTGAATCCCATTATGGTTTGTTGTCCAGTCATTTGGCTACAGAAATGTAGACACTGTTGTGCAGTTCATGCCAGAAGACAGTAACTGAAGTCCAAAGTTTCTGGTCAAATGCCAAAAATATAAATAAATAAAAATTAAAATTAAAAAAATGGTAGAACTGGAAGGATCTCAAAAAAATCATCAAGAAGGAGGAGCTTAGGAAACTAACCTCCCTCTTAATTGTTTATAAACCCCAAGGCCTAGATCTCAGGCTTGGACATGTAGTTCTCATCAGAAATAACCTACCAAAGAATTGGCAGTGAATTGCTGAGACTCCAGGTTGGCCATCAACAGCAGACACACAAATGGTACTGGCCACAGCTTACTGAAGGTAAAATAGCCATTGCTCCTGGGGACTAATTACCCTGTCAACTGTCAACTGTGGGCTAAGATGAAAACACAATCCTCCGTAAGATCTAGTCTCATAACATAATACTCAAAATATCCCAGATGAAATTAGTATTATTCAACACAAAAAGATAACACATGCCAATCAGAAAAGTAGAAAGATATAAGGAAGAACTGTTGAAAATTTGAGAACCTAACAACCAAATAAACAAAACCTGGCAGATCTAAACGTTAGCTCATCTGAACAGTAAAGAGATAAACTATCTGAAACAAAGCAAAATAAAGGCTCAAATGTCAGAAGGTCTGCCACTTTGCACAGGAGAGAGGTGGAGAGAAAGGATACTGTGCAGTTCAGTTGAGAAAAAAGAGCTGACAATATATTGACCGAAAATGTTTCAAAGCTATATAAACCCACGATTTCAAAATTGATTATTACCTTATATAGGATAATCACAAAAGTTGAATTAAATTAATCTATAATAATCCCAAAGAAAATCAAGTTGAAAACTAGATGAGGCTAACAATTGAGTTTTCTATTGCACAACTCTATTTGAACAAATCAATATTCTACCCTCAGTTATACAGAAATAGGAAACTACCAATAAACTGAACCTATTACTTATAAAACACTCAAACCAACAAAAACAGAATATGCATTCTTTAAAAGGAAAACAAAACCTTTAACAAGATAGACTATGCTTTGAAAAAGCCTTATAAATTCAAGATAATTAAACTAATACAAAGTATGGCTTCAGTTCATAATGAACTTAAAAACAACAGAAAGGCAAAAGGACAATGTCCAATTACTTGGAAATTAAACATACTTCTAACATATGGGTAAAGAAAACAATTTTGAATTGAACAAAATAAAAATATAGCACGTCAAAATGTGATACAGCTAAACTTGTGCATAGAGGGAAATTTATAGCATTAATTCTTTCTATGTGAAACAAAGGAAGACCCCCTAAGCAATGATCCAAGCTTCTACTTAAGGAAACTAGAAAAAAGCAAAATATAGTTAAAGCTAGAAGGGAAGAAGGGAATAATCAAATAGTAATAACTAACAGCTGAGAACAATGAAATGGAAAGCAGAAAAATGGGAGGAAAGTATTGAAACCAAAAACCAATTCTTTTACACACAGCAGTTAAAACACCTGACAAAAATGGTTTTAAAAATACACACATACATGCACATGCTCACATGCACATACACACATTAAAAAAATAAGTAAAAACCCCTCCACCTATTAATCCCAAGAACAAAAAGCAGGAGCATCATTACAGACTTCTAGATACTAAAAATGAAATGCTATGAGCATGTATTTGGCTAAGACTGTTTTTATGTTCATGGAAGATATTGGTCTTCAGTGTGTTTTAAAATAGGTGTTCTTGTTTCCTTAAATGTTTTCACTAATAAATTTAAGCATCAAGATCTTGAGATCCCCTTTGAAAGATTTTTAACCATGAACTACAATTATTCGTGCTATTTGCAATGGTTAATTTTGCTTAATCAATCAACTTGACTGATTGACATTCATGAGATTAAAACAAAGCACAGCTCTGGAGAGCTCTTTGAGGACATCTATATAGAGGCCTCTGTGATTGATCCACTGACTTAACACATTAACAAAATTCAAATCTCAAAAGACTATTGGGAGGTGGTAGGATAGGGTAAGGTGGGACTTGGTTAGGGGACATCTAACACTCGCCTTGTATCCTGTAGGCAGTATCTTGCCCTGGCCCCTTCATGTTATTCGTCCACTCTGCTTCCTGGATGCTGTGTCAAAAACTGCTCTGCTCTGCTAATACTGAAATAATGAGTCAAATGAACCCTAAAGTTGTTTGTCAGGTAATCAGTCACAGAGATGACAAAACTAATTGTAATGCTATTTCATCAGAAGAAACTGCAAGAAAGAGTCACAAAACCCAAATGAATTAAAAAAAGACACCTCTCCACCTGGTATCTTAATTATCACAGAAAAATCTCCAGTCTTTTAATAGCAATCAGATGGTGTGGGGAGGGGGTGAAGAAAGTAACAGGGACTAACACTATATACTACTGTGATTATGACCATAGATAGCCATTCAAATCCTTACAGAGAATTTGAAATGGTCTATGAAGTGAACTAGTATCTGTGTGGCTGGAGGCAAGAACAAGAGTAGGTGATGCTACAAGAGGAACAAGGTCTAAGAATAAAGCAGGTCAAGAAGGCCAAGGAATTCTTTCTATACCTTCTCAAATTATAAAAACTACTTTCTGAGACTCTCCAGCTCTCTAGCCATTAAACATAGCTTTTCTCTATACATAACAAGGAATTTATTAAATTCTTTCTTCCTTTGAAGGTAATTCAACTGTTCCAGAAGAAGTTTGAAAACCACTGCTCTTAGATGTCCCAAAGGAGATGACTCGGGATTCTGGCATAGCTTCCGCAGCAAAGCTATGGGCCAGCCATTCCCAACCCAAGGCAGGAACTTGTAGAGTCAACTGAGGTTGTGAAAGAAAATCATGGTATCCAACTGACTGGCTACTGTCTTAGTCAGCCCCAAATAGTGCCTCATAAAGTTGAAAGCAACCTCCTAAATCTCCATAGCCATACCCTTACTTCACAGATGAGGAGACTGTGATCTAGCTATAGAAGTGACTGCATATCTTGCTAAGGAAAAACTGAAACTGAGCCCAAGTCCCAGGGTCTCATCACAGTATCCTTTACACTACAAATAGAAATAAGCAGTGATTGAATAGCTATTAAATGAGGCAATATGCTGGGGAGAGGGGATGCTATCACAGAATTTAAACTGTAGTGAATATATCCATCAAACCATTGCACAAAAAAAAAATTTAAGAAGGAAATGAATGTTAGATTAAGGAGGAATGTGGAGTGCAAATAAATTACCAAAACAAATAAATCTTCAAAAGACTTAGCTGACCACCACCAAAACAGGCATAGTGATCCAAACCGAGAAGTCACTTTAAGAACTAAGGGACAAGTAGAAAATCATTCTGTCACAATCTGAAAAGAGAACCTGGAAGTGGTAAAATAAGGAGTCAGATAAAAAACAATGACCATGCAGAGAAGTAATGATTCTAAGCATAAGGTTTTGAGACCACGACCAACTTTGATCCAGACATTGCTGAGATGATAACCTTGGAGCTGGAGTTAAGAAGTCCTAAGAACAGGGCCCCGCAACCAGAATGACAACAGTCCGGACAAAAGGGACTCTTAATAGTTCTCTCCTTAAACACAGGAAGAGCAAAGAGAGGAAATGATGAAAGTTGCAAAGATAAAGCACCTCTTTTTTACTAAACCCTAATACAACTAACACTTCTAATAGAAAATTTCTAGCCAGGTTTAACAAGTTATTTCTCTAGAGGGGCTCTCAGTGGAATACATTCTGACTCTCTAATGTTCTGCTATGCCTTCAAGAAATATCTGAAACTTGAGGGGCAAGTGGCTGCCATTAATATTTACATATGGTAAATTATGACACGGAAGACTTTAAGAAAACAAGTCTCCAGTCTGCAGTACATAAAGCAATTCTAGTACAACAAGCTTTGATGTAGGTGGTTCTTCTATCTATCTGTTGTTTCATTGGTTAATTAATAAAGAAAACTGCTTGGCCTGATAGGTCAGAACATATGTAGGTGGGGAAGACAGAACAGAATGCTGGGAGGAAGAAGGCAGTGAGGCAGCCACCATAGCTCTCCTCTCTGAGATGGACGCAGATTAGAATCTTCCCGGTAAACCACCACCTCGTGGTGCTACACACATTAATAATTAATTAATTAATCAAGATGTGAGAGTTAGCCAGTAAGAGGCTAGAGCTAATGGGCCAAGCAGTGTTTAAATGAATACAATTTGTGTGTTGTTATTTCGGGTGTAAAGCTAGCTGTGCGGGAGCCACGCGGGAATGCAGCATACTGCTCCTTCTACAATTGGCGCTACAAAGCTAATCAAAACAAGATGTGGTAGCTCAGGTACTCTGGAGACGGAGATTAGGAATAGTTTCTGCAACAGAGAAAATGAGGCTAACATGAGTTACATGAGACCCTGCCTCAAAACAAAAACCAAAGTATCCAGCTTTGTTATCCACAGCTATTAACAGATAAGCAAAACTTGGTACCTAATCCCTTATGAAAAGTAGAAATTTCTGAAAAAATAAATAATCAAGTTACCCACAGGTGGCTGAGGCACTCAACAAGAAATTCCTGGAAGTGTCTAAAGCATATTGAAAACTGGGGTAAACTGACTTCTATCAGTTTGAAAAGGAAAATAAACAAACAAGCAAACTTGTTAAATCAGATAACCAGTTTGGTACTGGATTCAGACCATACTAGCGCTAAAGGTTTATGACCACTCACCTGGGCAATTTATTTGTTCATCCTTCCTTAACTTCTAATACAGTTTATTTATTTTATTAAAACATAAAATGGAAGATTTAAAATCTGGTTTGGTGGGGGCAATAAGATCTGGGATTGTATTCAGCAGGAGCCCAGAATATACAATGCCCTTGGTCCCACCCCCAGCACTACAAAAATGAGTAAGTGCTTTCCTTTTCCACACATCAGTTTTAAAACTGCATTTGCTCCACTTAGCACTGCTGGGACAAAAATAATTTATCATCACTACAGGCAGTAAGGTTCCTAAAGGAGCAACTACCACAATGACTTAATGGAATACCTCCCATTTGAAAATTATTAATCACAAATTGGGTTAGGCTGTCATTTTTAGACTCTCATAAACTGTCTAAGAAAATTCTAAAGTATCCAATATATTTCAGTTTTCCAGAGAAAACAATAAATGACAATGATTAATCTTAGTCCCCATTTTAAAGCCTTAATAGTGAAAAATGAAATGCATATATAACATTCTTCAGATTTTAATCTCATAATCTGGTAAAAAAAAAAAGACAAATTTTTGTGCATGATCACCACTGCATCCCCAAGTTCTATAACAGGGTCAATATATTTTTTAATATATATGCAATCATACTATTACACAAAAATTCAGTAACACTAAGCATCAGCTTTGTCAAGTACAGCGACTCACACCTACAATCTCAGCTACTGGGGAATCCTAGAGTCTAGAAGTTTGAGGCCATTCTAGTTTTAGTGATACCTGTCTCTTAAAAAAAAAAACAAATAAAGTATACTGATACACACAAAACAAAGATATCAAACACAATGCCCTTGCTCAGATGTTTTTTCTTGATAAGGGTTGGTGAAGTTAGATGGGTGAAACACATGTCTCCTTTTGTTTGCTATTGATGTGGATTTCAGACATGCCTCCAATGTCTCTTGTGTGTAACTATAGCCTTATTTCTAAACAAGGTCTAGCATCTTTTCCTCTCAATGTCAAGGAAGGAATAAAATGTAGTAAGAACTTTTCTACTTTTCAAAGTCCATCAATTAAATACTAAGCAGTGAAATGCCATGAAACTGTGTCTGGAGTTGGAAGAAACATCTCTTGTCATCATCTATCCTGCTTTCTGAACTCCAAGTTCTTTGCCTGTTACTACAGCAAGAACTTTGGATTTGACCGTGACTACAGCCAAGAGGGGTCTTTCTAGCCAGGTGGCTTATGCTGTGACCCTCGAGGGGAAAGTCAGACGGAAGATGAAGCTACCCAAGAAAATGTTTCACCTGGCCCCAATCACCCAAACCATCCAGAAGCTCAGGGTTTTGGGGAACACCAGCAAAGCAGAGTCACCTCAGAACTCAAAAGAACACAAGCTCTGCTCCACCAAAAACAGGCATCATTCGGCAAATTAATGAAAAGCAGCTTGGAGACTGTGAACCATCATTAGACAGGAAGTTTGAATACGTTGATATCTGAGATGTCAAAAAGGAAATCTGAAAGTTTGCTCCGATCCATAACATATGGATAGACAAAAGTGCTGCTGAAGTCCTTCCATTTTAAAAGCATAACACATGTATATTTTCAAAGCAAGTTTAACATGGTTTTATTTTTTGGTTTTAGATCCTGAGTGATATATAATCAAAAGCTTGATACTCATAAAACTGAACAGCACTGGACCTTTGAGAAGGTGTCAATCAAGTAGAAGTATCATCTTGACCTTTTCTTAGGCTGCTTAGTGTTACTTAATTTCCTGGGTAACTTCAAACATGCTGAAACCTTTCAGGACTCCGTTTCTCCATCTGTTTATCAAGAAGCAAAGAGGGATAGATATAGCTAGCTGGGAATGACTGGTACCTCTTATAAACCATGTATTTTATTGGTAAATATGGTTTTCTTCAAATACGTAGCTCCTGAGAAAAAACAGGTTTTAAAATTACATACAATAATTCAAGTCCAAAATGGGCTTTTTCTAGATGCTTTCTGCAACCTTAACAGGAAAGTCCATTACAATAACCGCCTTTCCTTTTAACAGAATGTCTACTAATTCCATTTCTCTAGTGCATTAAACCTTTCCTACTATTAGCCAAGTGTTTCTTCGAATGAGTTTAGCTACATGCTGGAACTCGCTTACTGAGTATGTGGTTGTAATAATCACTTAAAATGAGTATACCATCAACGTGATGGCTTCACACTACAGATGACAAAAAAGGAACCCAGCCTTGCTCAGCTCCTTTATATTCTAAGGAATATAAAAGACAAAAGGAGTATGACGATTTACAGACCATTTTGTATCAATGAGCAATTCAGTTTGATACATGCATTACAACCAAGCCACCAAACCAAACATCCTATTCGAGAATTTTCTCAATGTAAAAAGGTCATGAAAACCAAGTGTAGCCAAAACCAGTCTATTTTAAAAGTAGAGGTACTTTAGAGTCTATAAGAAAACACAAATTTATAGTACTTTTGCAAAAATTGATTACTTTTAATTAGATCAATCAGCAATTTAGAGAAAACATTGGGATTTGTTAAATACATGAATTTATCACATACATATTATTATTATTATTAGATGTTTAGGGAAATCAGCTTAGCCATAGATTATAAATTAATAACAGCAGTTAAGTGACCTACTGTCTTATAGAACAAAATGCCCAAAAAGCACATTAATATAAGCACTCTAGAAATCAGTTTCCTCCTCCGAACAGCTGTGTTCTATGAAGCTCTTGCTTTGCGGTGAAATGAGAAACTATTATAACCAAAAGGTTAACAAAACACCCCCATTGAAAATCAACAAAAGAAACTTAATTAGGAGACATTACATTAAAACAGCAACCTTCACCTTTAAATTTCTAGGAGAAAGACAAACTCATTTTTTAAATCTAACTAGTGTCTTTGGCCCTCAGCACTGTCCCTAAAATGTCTAACCTAACACCATTTCAAAAAGGTTGTCCTAGAAAAACATGAAGTCATTTTTAATTATAGACAACCACAAGAAGAACTAATAAAAATTTCAACTTACTGGAAGAGAAGAAATATCTAAGGAGAGCCAAAATGTTACTGAGGTGCTTAATGATAAACTCAAAGTGCCAAAATAAAATGGAGGTTTGTGAAATACAATCACACCTCTAAGGAGCATTAGTGTTAACTCAAACAAACATTTTAAAGTTCAACCAGGATGAAGCACAACTGGGAGATTCTTTATTTTACTCATTTCCCCAGAAGGTTCTTATGGCTCAGAAGATGTAATATGACCTACGGCATTGTGTAAAATTTGGAAGGCAGCCTTTCATACATAATCCTGAAAGATGCTTGCTTCTTGTGTTCCCAGAAGCAAATTTTAAAATTTGTAGTTTTTGTAAAATTTATTTTCTCTGATTAGAGGCACTGTCAGGGTCAAGTCTAGTAGTATGCGGAACAACAGAAAAGAACTACTTGTGCAAAAGCCTACAGAAAGACCTTGGCCTTCAGTCTTTCAGAATGAACTCAAGGCTTCAGTAAGCTTCTATCTTAGCTGACAGAGATAATCATTAACAGTCACAAATACCAACAAACATAGAGCGGGTGACAAGAAACAACCTAGCCCGTGTGTGAGAACTTTTCTAGAGGACCACTATTCATCCCTCCTGTTTTCTGTCCTTACGTACATGTATAGGTTAGGACAAATTAAAAACGGTCTGAAAGAACAACACATTTGCATTTTCCAAGTCCCCCAAAAAAAATAATTGGAGAAAGCAGACATTAGGACAAGAACTGGCAAAAGCACTCTGCCCCCACAGTTTGCCTGTTTCCTAGGCTGCCCGTAGCTCCAGGCCTGTTGGCATCTTGGACTAGGGAAGACGTATCCTTCTCAGTCATTAACTGATGGCAAGCTTTCCAAAGTTTTGTCCTCTGGCCCAGGCCTTTCCTGACTCACTCTTTATCTAGGAGGCAGTTTCATTTCATACAGCACCACCACCTTTAATGGAAAGGATTTTGGATTTAATAATAAAGGAAATCAGTATACCCTCAGGAAACATCAGACCTTTTCATAGATTTCAGATATATGAGAGTTCACTATGGTCAATATCTTCAGTGGAGACTTATAAAATATGGGATTGTGAAGAATGAAGCCACAAACTACTAAAATGACCACAAAACAGTATTTTACCTGATTTGCTATTTTAATTTCTGAAATACAGCTTGGCGACACCAAAACTAGGTAAAGACCAAAGTAATCTTTAACGTTCAATAAAAAATTATAATGAAAATGTTTTAATAATGCATTAGTAAAGTTTAGAACAATTAGAATAGATGGTAAAAAATATTTAATAACCAGACCAATGTGTATATTGAAATGTTACAATTATTTTAAATATCTGAAACACATACCTTGTATTTTAAAAAAAATACTTTGGGGCTGGAAAGATGGCTCAGCTGTTAAAAGCACTGGCTGCTCTTCCAGAGGACCTAGGGTCAATTTCCAGGGCCCACACAATGCTTATGACTATCTGTAGCTCCAGTCCCAGTGGATCTGATACCCTCTTCTGACATCCGCAGGCACCAGGTATGCATGTAGTACACATATATGCAGGTAAAACACCCACATATAAAAAATAAACCTAATTTAAAAAACCTATTTGATGCATTAAGCGGTGCCATTTTAGAAGATTTCTCTTTTATTTTCCAATTTTGATTACCACCAGAACAAAAACTACTGGCCACCTGAGGTTTCCTTTGCAATGGTTTTGTAATGTCTTCCCTTTTAACTGCTGTTGTACACGAGACCAAAGATCAAAAGCAAAATGTAAAGTTCCAAAGGCTCAACTTCCTTTTTAAGAAACAATGATAAAATTGTGAAATATGAGTGACTTAACTAACTTCTCAAGACAAGCACAACTTAGAGAACCCATTGCAAACACAGAAAAAGCTATTTAGGAGAGCTGTGTACAAACAAGGTCAAAAGTCTTGCCTCATTACTATGCCTTTGCAGTTTTCAAAGTTTTGGCTATCTTCAAGTATATTTTACAACAGTCATAACCCCAAGAAGTGTTTTTAGTACTAAGCAGCCTTTGAGCTGATAAAGAAGTGTTCAGATTTTGGAGCCTAAGTAGACATGAGTAAAAGCACTGTGAGATCCTGGATGAGATCCTGGAACAGAAGAAGGACTGAAGTGGAAAAATTCATGAGTCTAAATTGAGTCTGGAGGTTGGAATTTTTGTACCATGTTAAATTTCCTGGTTGTGCTAAGTGTGTATACCATGGCTTGCTAAGGAAGCTAGAAACTCTCCACTATTTCTTTAACTCTTCTACAAATGTAAAATCAGCTAAAATAAACAATATTTAAAATTGAAACATATCAGAGAACAAAATCATTATTTAGAGATGGCTGAGCATGTTAAGACCACTGGCTGCTCTTCCAGAGGACCCAGGTTGAATTCCCAGCACCCACATGGCAGCTCACAGCTGAATGCAACTCCAGTTTCAGGGTATCTGACACCTTCACACAGACATACATGCAGGGAAAACACCAAAGTACATAAAATAAAAATAAAGACTTAGAACCTAAATCATGTGGAGGTGTGGTAATCACATGTCTTAAACTTCATTTTCTAAGGCAGAGTCAGAAGGCCACTGCAGGTTCAAGTCCAGCCTGGGCTACATAAGGAATTCCAGGCACAGGCTACACAGTGAGACTCTGTCTCAAAACAGAACAAAATGAAGCACCCAACTTCTGAGAACTTGCAACAGTGCACATGAGTGAAATGGCTTCACTAGATGGCACTCTATTTTCTTCAGCGCCCAAAGGCCTTATCCATCCCAATAGAATTTTTTTCTCTAGCTTATTCTTAGCACATTAAATAGGTGCAGTTCTTTATATAATATTCTATGAGCTCACTGACTATACAAAATAAGTTTCTGCTTTATTCCCGAGAAACGTCTTCTTTCAAGATCAACCTTCAATATCATGTCAGAACATTAGTATGAGGTTTACCATTCTAGTCACTCAACATAGTAAGCCGTTCCTTTGTGCTGCCATCCTTTGTACAGTCTGAAGAAACATTCCTTTTAATGTTTATCAACATAAGAACTTTCTGTCCTCCTACAGACTTCCAAACCCTTCCCCATTCCGACAGTAAATCCCTGTAAAGTAGCAAGTAGCCAGCCTCTTTCCACTTGCTTCCAAGTCTCTCGGGATGTAAGACACCTCTCCTGGCCAAAAAAAATTATCAGTAGAGATAAAAAATAATAATTTAACCATTTCAGGGTATCCCAATGAAAACAAAAACATTCATGCTATTCATCTACTTACTTCCAAAGGCCTAAACTTGAATGAAATGGAAAAGTGTTCAATCTCAATTTTACAGATTAAGCCACTAAAGTACTTAAAAATGAACTGGAGATTGAAGACATGAATCAGCTTTTCCAGAGGACCCAGATTTTTTTTTAATTCCAAACACCCACATGGTGGCTCACAAACATCTGTAAGTCCAGTTCTAGAAGATCTAAAATCTTTTCCTGGCCTCCGAGGGCACCAGGCATGCACACGGTGCACAGATATGCATATAAGCAAAACAACTACACACAAAATAATTTTTTTTAAATGAACTGGAGCAAGGTAGTGGTGGTGCAGGCTTTCAATCACAGCACTCGGGACAGAGGCAGGAGGATCTCTGTGAGCTCAAGGCAAGCCTGGTCTACAAAGTGAATTGCAGGACATGCTTGGCTATTACACAGAATAATTCTGCCTTGAAAAAAAATAAAAAAATGAAAAAAAAAAGATAACTGGAATTTGGATACATTAGTACAAGGCATAGACTGAGGCAGGAGAATCACAATATCTAGCCTTAAAAAAGTTTTAATAAAGCCGAACCTGGCTGTGGAACAGAGAATTACTCAAGTTCCCCAAAGAGAATCCTTTCTTGTGACCAACAATTTGGCTACCTTTTATATAAAAGCAACCTTTAAATAGCTCCCTTCTGCTTACAGCCCTTCTAAATTCATTACTGTTACTCATTACGAGTTCACCAGCATTAGTCAGCACAAGTTGGTTAGTCACCAGCTTTTAAACCACCAACCATCCCCTCTCCTTTCTGTTTTTCCTTTCCCTTTGGTATTTAACAACATTTGAGAGGATGAGTAACTATACCCAAAAAACCCTGCTGGGCTTTTCTTGTCCGTCTGTGGTCTAAACTGCAACCTGAGCCCAATTAGTAAAAGGAATGCAACTCTTCTTGGTCACATGCTTCTCCATGAAAAGAAGGGCACCTGGGTTTTAGGGACTAACCTTCAGATTCAGAGTTTCTTCCGTGTGTTTTATTAGCAACAGCTTACATATTCATATGATTTATTACTTTTTTCTCGTAGTAAGTATTTGAGTCCCATTCTTTCAATGGGAGGAAAAAATGCCCCACTAGAGGAATGGGAAATGATCCATGACAGGGTTCCCTCCGGTTTTTAAAATTTTTGGTCAAGTAAGGTTCAACAAAACCTGCTCCAACTTAACTTTTCATCTACAAAGCCTTCCCCAACCCTGTCATCACCATATCCAGCATACTAGAGTGAAAGAAAAGGGCCCGACGATGAATAATCCCTAGAGACCTTGTGGGGTATATCTGCCTCAAAGCAGATGCTCCACCAGAAACAGAAACGGAAGAAAAACTCCCAGACCCACGGAAGCTACCTATCAGTTTCTCTACTCTCTGGAATCCTGGTCCTTCCTAAACCACCCTACACCCTCTTCTCTCCCTATCAGTTTCTCTACTCTCTGGAATCATGATCCTTCCTAAACCACCCTACACCCTCTTCTCTCCCTATCAGTTTCTCTACTCTCTGGAATCCTTATCCTTCCTAAACCACCCTACACCCTCTTCTCTCCCTATCAGTTTCTCTACTCTCTGGAATCATGATCCTTCCTAAACCACCCTACACCCTCTTCTCTCCCTATCAGTTTCTCTACTCTCTGGAATCCTGATCCTTCCTAAACCACCCCACACCCTCTTCTCTCCCCAAGGGAGACCCCAGCCTAAGGTTAGCTATTGTACTCTCAGCACCTAGCATTCGGATATACACACTAAGTATTTGCAAAGCCAAATCTTGACCTCCCACCTTCCCTTTAAGAAGACTGGGAGCAGGTTCTTCACCTACCCACACACACTCGTGGTTCCTTTTCTACCATCCAAGCAGCCTGGCACAGCAAAGGTGTGACAGTGAAAACAAATGACGACACAATGTTCTCCGGTGAAAGCAGCGGTAATAAAAGCACTATCGAGAACTCCCAGTTTTCCTAATGTTTACAATACTAAGGCAATCTGTTATTGCAAGGACATCACTTAGTTCTACATGGACAAATGCCATCATGAACTGCATGGAATTGTAAATTGTGCTTTAGGAAAATGCTATATTGGACCAAGGGAGGATTTTCACATGTTACAACACTATGACAGGACAGTTTCTCCTTACATGTCTTAGCATACATAAAACCTGCAAATAGCAAAAAGCAAGAAGCCCCTTCACGTGAACTCTAGCAAAATATTCAATTAATTGCTCGTCTCTCTCCTGAAATAAGGGCTAAAATAAGGGTAAGCTGTAAAATAAGACAAGAAGGTAGAAATCTATGGTGAGATGCACAGGCATTTGTTAAAACAAGTCTGTATATGACGCCAAGGTAGTGGGGCACATTCACACTCATAGACTTCTTCAAAGATTGATCATGTATTTTTTTTAAAGATACATACACATAGCCAGCCATGGTGCACTCCGGAAGCAGAGTCTGATCAGCCTGGTTTACAGAGCAAGTTCCAGGACAGCCAAGCTACACAGAAAAACCCAGGCTTGAAAACCAAAAAATAAAAAGACACATACACAAAATGCAACAGACTTAGTAACTATCTCTCTAATCCAGAAGAGATGGCATACACTCAGTAGACTGACGTACAAATCAAGTCTGAGGACAGTCTAGGTTACATAGTAAGACCCTGCCTCAAACCAAAATAAATGACTCTTCGAATTATTTCTTCTGGGCCTACCATGGGCTCATACCTGTAATCTCAGCACTTGGAAACTGAAGCAGGATGATTGCTCGGAATTCGCAGCCAGCCTGGATTACAGTGAGACAGTGTCTCAAAGGAAAGTTTCTTCTGGAGTACATCAGTCAATGGGGCCCATGGCTCCTACCTATCACCCTCACTTTGGAGGATGATTGGTCATGATCCTCACCTGACTGGAAGAATAAGAATCAGCTGACTAGCCTTTCAGCTGGCAGGGCTTTAGGAAAGCATTTTCTCCTTCTCATTGTCAACAGGAACAATGCAGGTGTCACTGCCACAGACTTGCTCCTACTGTGACCCTGGGAACCTTTTGCAACTTTCCTACTCCCTCAATGATTTGGGGGAGGCCCTGCCTTGTTATTATCCTAGGAGGACATCGAAAAAGAAAGGCACACAGTCCAGACAGGAAGAAAGCATTCTCTAGCACTAGCACAACCTCACCTTAGAGACATCCCATTAAGCAGCACAAGGAAAAAGTGGCCCTCCAGCACTCTAGAACCGCATGTGCTTCCCCAATAAGAGACAGAGAGGACAAAGGCATATTTTTCTCACAGATTCTATTTGCCAGGCACTAAAGTGCCTGGGAGAACAGGGACCACCCCAGATGCTATAAGAGCATGCCTAGTCCATTTGCTTATAAAATGCAAAAAAAAAAAGTGAAGAAATAGAGAAAGGGACAGCATTTCAATTCTTCCCCAGTGGGTATGTTCCTTGAAGTTTTTGATTCTGTAACAACACTTCTCAGACTTAAAATCAGATCACAGAGCCTACTATCAACATGCTTTCTTTGGGGCAGGCCTATCTCTTCTCTGAGTTGGAGATAAAATCCATACAGAAGACTTGTGAAAAAACCCCACAGCACCCAGTGGGAAAACCCAGTACAAGCCCCAATGAACTCATAAGTCACCTATCCTTTCCTGGCTGCAAGAGCCCCTATTCTTTCCCTGTCCCTTTGCCTCCTATTGCCTGCAATACATTCTAGTGAGGCCCAGACAACTGCAGGAGAAAATATCACCATTTATCATGCTCGCCAGGTAGCAACTGAACTGCTTTCATCTGCCCCTCTAGCGTACAGTCTGGGAAAATGTAATTCTAAGAAGAGCCCAACAGGCATGTGGGGAGATGGATATGGGAGGAATGTGAATCTAAACCACTTACACTAGAATTTCAGATGAGTGGCTTCCATATTATCCAAGCAGGAATATCCTATATTAAAAATCACACATGGAAATTCCATTTATCATGTGTGACTCGATTTGATTTTTCTATGTTCTCTATATGTTAACTTTCCAAGAAAGGTTTTCAAAAGAACATTTGAGAAAAAGCAGCAGTAACTTCACAAATGAATGAAGAAAATGTGGTTGAGGGTACACGCCCATGAACACATCACATACATATACACAGTGTGGGGGGATTGTACTCAGTCTTAAAAAGGCAGAAATTTCATCATTTTCAACTAACAGATGAACCTGGAAGACATCATGCCAATTAAAACAAGCAAGACAGAAGCAGACAAATATGCATGATTCCACTTATAATGAGAAATCTAAAGTAGACACTCATTTAAAAACAAAGTAGAATGTGGTTGCTAGGAGATTGGGGAAAAGGGCTTTGTTTAAAGTGCACACTTGATTTTGCAAGGTGAAAACATTTTGAGATCCATGGCCCATCCAGGTGAACATGAAACATGATTATAGTGTGCATTCAGATGACAAATGGACCTTACATTTATCTGTCATGGTAAAAGAAAAAAGAAAAAAAAGTACCACCTTTGTTCTTCATTGTAGATTTGCTAAACCTGCATTTCAACATTTGGATATTTAAAAAATAAAAAGACAAAGATATTTGGCTGATGTCTTCTTGAAAATGAAACAGTAAAAATTAAGTTGCTTTGAAGATTCAAAACAAATCATTATAAAACATATGAAACTACTGCTTGGGACAAACTTTGTCATTTTAAGCACACATGACATTTTTACAGCAGGAAGAAGCCTGACATTTTTTTCAAATGGTATGCATGGTATGCTGATTTGGATTCTCAATCAAATGTGGCTTTTAGAAAAAGGATACATCACAAGACAGTCTTGGAAAGTAAACACTGTGGCTATTATAGCAAAGGCAGCAAAGTAAATCATTCGTTTGTGGACAGAGAGAGGGAGGGTTAGTCAAACATTATTAGCCACATTCCCACTGTTTCATTGCTTCAAGCCTGGGTTCCCCCTCTACCACACCTCTTCACTGAACACTGATCCATCATGCATTTCTCTGAATTACACAAGTCACTCTTGTTATGAACAATAATCAAGAGCTAGTGGAGCAAAAAAGCAGAGCAAACTTACCTAAGCCTTCCTCTTGAGACTTCGAATTGCTTGCTAGATCTTGGCATGCTCAATGCTGCTGCTCCTGTCACAGCAATGTTGTACACATTTCTATAGCCTAGAAATCACAACGTAAGTCAGTCTCCCAGTAGACTGGGAATCCCTAGCATTGGGGTTCTAAGATTCACAAACACACTCCCCAAAACATTTACCCAGATTACTTATTTAACTATGTGAAGCCATGAACAAGACAGGAAGGGTATTTGCTTAGTTTGTGATATGTATACCCCTTATTATGTTGTAAGTAAGACAAAACACAGAAGTAAAATTGCTTTCTGATATGTATATATGGGCATGCCATGATTTTTCCTACTTCAGCTCTGTCTCAATGAAGAAATACCCGCTGCCACTCCCAATAATATGGAGCTCGGCCCCAGAGGTACAAGAGACAAAAACAAAAGCCTATAATGGTATTACCCTGGAAAGCCTTCAGTGGCGATACTAGCACAAGAAAAAGCTGTAGGAGGTGCCTATTGTGTATCACACTACCAGGAGTCTGAGGAATAAAGACAGAGACATGGAGAACAAAGCTTAAGGATGCAAAATGAAATGAGCAAGCCTCCTATAGTCCCCAAATTCAGGCTGAGGATGTGGGTGACTGGGCAAGCACTTGGATGACATGCACAAGGCCCTGGGGTTCTCTCCAGCACCAAAGTACAGTAGTATATGATAAACAGTTCAAAAATTAGGAGCAACATGTGTACCCCAAAGCTGCAAAGAGGAAGGAGGTTGTGTCCCTAGAGATACTGTTTAAATTACTGACAAGAATAATTCGGGACAATTTCTGCTGCTTATAGCCAGCACTCCAGTGCTTGAGTAAGAGCCTTGAGTAAAAGAGCAAAGTCCACTCTGGTGTCATCTCCACTGAGGAGGCAGAGGTAGAAACACTATAGAATTCAAGGCCAGCCTGGGCCATAATTACATCCAAGAATGTTTCAAAAAAGCCAAAACTAAGGAGTAAGGAGTTGGCGACAATAATAATTCTCCATCTTCCTATCAATAGCAAAAGAAATCTCAGGCTTCCTCACTTAATGGTTAGAGTATGCACAGCTTCATCAGGGGGATGATGTGCATGTCTTATTTCTTAATTTTTTAGTTGTCTGATAAAACTGTTATCTATCCTATACAGCATCATGTTCTAAAGTACACATCTTGTGTAATGGTTAACTATAGTTAGTTGCCAAATGCCTTTCTTTATACAACTAGTAGCACTTTTGTGGTGAGAACACTAATTAACATCCATGCTCTTTGAGTTTTGCATTACAGCACCCCATCTACAATAGACTCCATTGCCTTGCTCTTCCCATCTAGCCACATGACTCTGGTCATCACTACAACCCATTAAGCACCTAGGCAGCCAGCGGTACATTCTACTTCAGTGAGGACTATTTTTCATGCTGGGTGATTTAGAATTTAGAGATCTAAATCTCAAGGTAACTTCTGGATGTGATAATTAAACAAACTCCTCTTCTCTTCCCTTCTTGCCTGCTGGAAAGAGGTCACCTCACCATAATAAAAAAATAAGAAAAGCAATTACCAAGAATGAACAAAAGAGTTCACGGTCACCCACTGATGGCAGGAACAAATGACTTCAATGGAAGTCCATGAGGGGAAGAAAGAAAAGGAAAAGAAGAGGAGGTCACCATGACATGGACTGAATGAGGACAGGAATGAACAGGGATGTATACAAGACACCTTGCTTTTTATGTTGAATGAGAGTTAATCTATCTTGTATCAAATCTTTCCTCAGGTTCTTCTGCACACAAAAGTGCTTTGAAACTTTAAAGCACCCACCATGTGATACAGTAGGACCTCTCCGTACAGTTCTCAGTTCTCAATGTCAAACTGACCTCATTTTTTAAGTTATTTAATACCAAGTAAGCACTCTGGACAGTGAGAGACCAGCATGGCCATTTCAATGACCGTAGCTATGACCACCATCCTCAAGTGAGCTACTACATATTGACCAGACAACAGTAGGTTTTACTCGCCCAACTTCTCTCTCCTCACAGCTCCAATGCCTCTCGCTCTCAGCTTGGCAGCTAACTTTCCTTAGCCAGGTGCATCACTACAGATTTCTTAACCAAAAATAATAATGGGGGAAAAAACCCTCAGGAACCCAATGGATGAAGAAAGTAGCGGATTAGTCTAGAAAAAAAACGTATTTAGAATGAATGAGAAGGAAAAGAGAAATTAAGCAAAAGTCCAGAGAAAAGGGGAAAGAAGCTTAGCTCCAAAGCCAGCCACAATAGTCCAGGGCTCCTTGTATCTGTGTCCTTCTGTAATCCCCTATTAAATGCTTTTGCTAACTTTAAATGATAAGAGCAAAAGTAACCTGCTAGTTATAGGCCTAATCTTAAGAAAGGTTGGTGGGGTGGTGAGATGGCTCAGCAGGTAGAAGTGCTTGCCATTCTATCCTGATAAGTCTTGAACACACACACACTTACTTACATGAGTAATACATTTTCAACTGTGCTTTATTTATTCAATTTTAAAAGGGCTGGCAGCTTCCATTTTTCTGCAAGCCTTTGAAGAACTCTGCTGAAAAGATCACATACGAAGGCACAATTAGTGGGTTTTTGGGGAAGGGGGAGATTTTGAGACTGGGATATCCTGTTCCCTTCACTGAGATCAGCCTTTCTTACAGCAATCTATATCAATGGCACCAGGCTTATAGATAAGCCCCAGATGCTACGACTGCAGCCTCATGATAGACCCTAAGAAAACTAAGCAGAGCAGGACGATGATTCAGTTAAAAGCTTCTCACCTAAGTCATAACCCACATAAAAAGATGAACATGGCACCAGGAAAATGCAATCCCAGCACTGGGGAGGCAGACATGGGTGGTTCCCATAAGCCAGGTCCAGGTTCAGTGAGAAATAGTGTCTCAAAAGCTAAGATGGAGCACAGTCGAGGAAGACACAACCTCAGCTTCCGGCCTCCACATGTCTGTGTGCACACCCTCCTCACAACATGTGGAATATGCCTCTTAGGAAAGTGCAAAGACTTTAGACGTTAAGCAGCAAGAGTACAGAAGGAACCTTAATCCTGACTGTGCACTATAAAGACTCAGGCAATTTAAAAGTGCACTTCAAAACACATAGACCCCATACACACCTTGGTGGTAAAATCATCAGAAATTCAAGGAGCAGTGTATTTTTAGCAGGCTACAAAATCTTAGGTGGGCCTAATTGCAGTCATGAGATTAGAACATTAGGAGTGGATGACATTGAAAAGGAAGGGGGTAGCCACATAGCTCCAGTGGTGATGCCCTTGCACTGTATGAAGACCAGAGTCCAATCCTTAGTGACACACTCACAAACAAAAAGCATAATTTTATGTAGTTTAAAATCAAAAGGGATTATGTGGCTCCCCAACCTATCAAAAAAAAAAAGAAATAAAACTCAGGTGAAAGACAACCCCAAGATTCATGTTGCTTCTTGTTTGTTTTAAACAAACTCATGACCAAGGGCCACTTGAGGGCTGAGGTTATAGCTTAGTGGCACATGCCTTGCATGTGTGAAGCTCTAGGCTCAAATCTCCATCACCTATATAGAGAATGAAAGCAATACAATTAGTGCTGAATTTCATCTGAAGAACATACTATGGAACTGACATATTATGAAGAGAAATGGAATGTCATTGCTTTTTTCAACTTCTCTAGTGATTTTATTCAAACCCAATAATGCAAAAATCACAAGACAACACTTTAAATCACACTTAACAAAAAGCAGTCTCAGGGCCTGAGGCTTGAAACTTGGTAGGTAGAGTGCTTGCTTGGCAGACATGAACCCTGGATTCCATCCATGGCACCACATACAGCAGTCATGGTGGTGTATATACATAATCCCATCACTCTGGAAGTGGAGAAAGGGAAATTTAAAGAATTCAAAGGCATCCTCAGCTAGTTAGTTTGAAGCTAGCCTGAGCTATGACACTGTCTCAGAAAGGGAGGGAGGGAGGGGTCAGACAAGACTTTTGTTTCCCTTATTTTCCATTTTCTGTGCCAAAATCATATCTTTTTAAGTGTCACTGCTTCTTGCTTTATTTTTCCATTTCTTTTCCTATAGAAAATAGGTTGTTACTATAGCAATATTTTCCTACCCTGGTATCATTTCCCACTCATTTGTTCTAGGAGTTTCTGCACATAGCAAGCACACAAATCTGTTCCAAGCTGCTCACAACATTAGGATCCTTGGCAACATCTAGAGATGAATATATCTTCAAATTATGGGAATGGTTAGCTAAATGCCACGGTTCTGAACCTCTCTGAAGTACTATCTGGGCTATATGTATCCCAGATACGTCAATTCTTAAGGCATCTCTATCCTAAAACTACAGAAGGCTCCAGCAGTTAACTTGCTAAATGAGCTCGTCAGTCCTCCAGATTGAAGCTAACTCCATTAATTCCCCGAAAACAGTTACAAACAAACACAAACAGTATAATCCTTACATGATTTTGAGAGTGTCTTTAGGATGACACCGGGAAGAAGTTATGTATTCACATGTACATGAACTTCAGTTTCAATTTCTAGTGACTCAGAAAATAAAATAAAACAACACACATTTGACTAATAAAATTACACCTTTGTCCAATAAAGCCTGTATCTGGTAAGAACATCACCTTCAGGACTTTAAGAAGGATCCATTAGTTGGAAGTTGCACAAAGCAGCAAAGCTCATTTAACCAATGGTCAGGGCTTTTATACAAACACATAATTTGGCAAAATATTAAGTGGCCTCTGTTTTAAAGAAAAAAATCAAAATGTACAAAGTTCTTTTCCCAACCATACATGCACACCTACAGACCACTTCCTATCTATACTATTGGTACCTGGGAAGCTCTACCTTGCAGCATAGAATACCATGAATAGCTGCTTCCAAGTACATACCCATTTGGCTCCATATAGCATAGTTTGTCTTAAAACCAAGCGGAAACCTTAGGATGGCTGCATATCTGGAAACTTGTAAAGAATTTAAGTTTTACTCATTCAGTGTCCACACTGTCCTGTCAGTGAGCCAAGTGTCTTGACCAACGATCAACACAGAGAAAACAATAACAAGATTACTATCAAAGACAAAGAACAAATATAAGGAAAACCTTATTTTGCAGTTCAACACTGAACAGATCTGTTTCAAAGACTCAAGTATCATGTGTTAAGCTACTTTGACTGCTAAGTCTGCTCTTTTAAGTGTTCCAGTTAAACAAGCAATGCCAAACACCAGCATGAATTCCAAATTAAGCCTCCTAGGTATCACTTTTTAAAAGCTTTTTTAAAAACTGCTTCTAATTTTTTACTGTTACAACTATGCCTAATTCTAAAGGTTGCCCATAGCAAGTTTTTATGCTGTTAACTACTAGTATTTGTTATGGCCACATTAAGAGGCTGGCAATGACACATCTGAAATTGCCACACCTGAGTGGCTAAGGTAGGAGAGTTTCTTAGGCTACACGGCAAGTTCCAAGCCAGCTAAGGCTTGACAGCAAGACAGGTTTATAAAAAGGCAATTATTTAAATCCAAAACGAAAATGTTGTGGGAGTGTATCCAGGGCCTAGGTTTGAATTTCTAAACCAAAAATATTGTTTCCTAAGAACCACCTATAAGCATGCTATCCAGACTTACTATGCATGATGCTCTTAAGGATGTTAAAATGCAGAAAAATGCATTCTGAAATGGGCCCCACACACAAAAAAAATAATGTAACAAAAAAGCTGATTAAAAACACTTTAAATAACAGAGACTATGTAACAATCATCTGACATCATTTCAAAGCTGTGTCTCTCCAAACTTTGACTCAAATGAAAATAGAATTGAAAAGCGGGCCCTTCTGATGTTTAGGACCACCATCGTGAATGCTATCATTATTCCTGACATCTGTTGACACTTTTGGTCTTTAGCAGTGTGGTGATGAAGTAACAGGGCGCCAACTAAGGAGCAAAAAAAGAGAGCATGCCTCAGCAGAGGATCCTTCAGTACCTTGATTTTAGACTTGTCATTTTCTTATTATTTACAAATTCCCGATATTTTCTTTTTTGTGTAAGTATGTATACATGTCTGTGTGTGTGCATGTGGAACAAAGCTCAACTCCAAGTATCCTACTCAGTTCTTTTCCACTGTATTTTTAAACAGGGTCTCTCCCTGAACCTGGAGTCAGCTAGGCTGTGTGGCCATTCAGTTGCAGGGATGTGCCTGTCTTCATCATCCCAGCATTTAGGATTTTGATAGCAGTCCTTGGAACGTGGTGCCAGAGATTTTAGATCAGTTCCCAAATAAATACATAGTTTGTAGAAGGGTTTATACTGAAGGTGTAGTTCAGTGACTGAGGGCTTGCTTAGCAGTGTGACGATAGATCATCTCCAAAAACACAGCAAAAATGAGTTTTATGAATATAACCATCAAATTCAACCTGTCTTTTCTTTTGTGATTAGAAAATCCACAGCACTGTGTACATTTGAGGTAAAAACCTAAAAAAAAAAGTCAAGGTTCATCCAAATAGCAGCACCAAAATAGCACACTCAATTCCAGGGCAAAACTACTTCTCTGGAGGGAACTCACATTTGCTGTCTGTCTATCACAATGTGTCAGGCAAAGTGCACACTTCCCACAGAGTGTCTCCTCCATTTCAGAGGCAGCAAGCACCTGTGGACAGAGTCCCATTTCAAGATCGGAATCTGGATTCAAAACCAACCGGCTGGTAGCCCATACCAGGGGTGCTGTACTCCATGTTACTGAGCAAACAGCTGAGGTAGAAACAATGCCTATGCCCAGGAACTTGAAGTCAGCCTGGGGTAACACATTGAGACCTTGCCTCGAAACACAAACCAACTGGACAGCTGATTAGTGTTTGTTACTTTGTGTATGTGTACCTATTATTAGGTGTGTGTGTTTGCACAACCAAGCATGCATATAGAGGCCAGAGGTTAATGTTCAGTGTTTTCCTCAGTCCCTTTTCCTTCTTATCTTTACAGGCAGGGACTTTCACTGAACTTAGAAGCTTGAAGATTCCGCTAGCCTGGTTGGCTAGCAAGCTCCAGGGATCAATCTTTAGTCTGCCTTTCCAGTACCGGGATCATAGGTATGTGTCACTACACCCAGCTTGTATGTGGACACTGGAGATTGAAATCAGGTCTTCATGTTTGTATAGCAATCATCTTATTGATGAGTCATTTACCAGACCCCTTATTATTATTATTTTATGTGTGTGTGAGCACATGTTGTGTACATGTATGTACAGGTCAGAGGGATAAACCTTTTAGAATTGGTTCTCTTCTTTTACCTCTACATGGGTTCTGAGTATCAAACTAAAGTCTCCAGGCTTGCATGGCCAGCACCTTTAATGCTAAGTCATCTTACTGGACCCTTAATCTTCATTATTTTGAGACAAGTTTTCTACATAGTTCAGCCTGCGTCAAATTTGCCATCCTCCTGCTTTATCATTCTAAGTGCTGATACTACAGACACATGCCACCATGCTCTAGGTTATCACTCAATAATGTCTCAGATTATTTTATCCCCTCCAGGTAGCCGATTATTAGTTTAACTACTGAGTTTCCTGAATTGAGTTGGACCTTTCTGATACCCTTTTTCCTTTGCTAAATTGTTTATCCCAGACAAGAGCTGTTTATTTAGCATTATCTTGACAATATAAAACTCAGAAGCAACCTATGAGCTACATGATAATGATGAGAAAGACACCTCATAAAGCAAGAAAACACAATGTAAAATTAAAAGAGCAGATCACTGTGATTACAGCAATGGGAAACTATAACATATACATGTAGACAAGTAAGAGATCACAAATTAAGATTTTGCTGGAATTAATCTTATTTTGTCCTTTCTTATAAGTGTGTTAGAATCACACTGTTTCAATTATATACACGGTTGTCTTCAACTTTCAAAATGCAATGAGGGACACTTTGTAAAATAGTTTTAGACCTTATAAATTGGCAAAAGTTCAAAAACATACCTTAGAAGTTTCCTCTTTATTGTGCAATAAAGCCTCAGGGTCATTGGTTACTAGCAGCATGACCTTGTGGAAGCTAACTACTCTGTACTGTTTCCTCATCCATAAAAAGATTTACTGTCTGCTTCTTGACCCATTTAGCACATTAAACAAGGCACTATAGAGAGCACCTGACTCATAGCTTTCTTTCATTGTAGCTAATATCACAGAAAACAGAAGTAATCATATCTCTTAGAGAAAGGACGTCAATGAAGCATTCACTAGAGCTAATAATCAAGGTAATTCAAGATTCTCAGCAATTCTTATAAAAGACAGGAGGACTGTGAAAGCACAAACCACTTTTAAAGACCCTCATGATTATACTGAGCCCACTTATGATATCTAAGATATTGTCTTTTAAAAGAGGAGGACAATCTCTGAGGAGAAAGATTACTATTATCAGAATGGGGAAAGAGCTATGAAGTAGAAAAGAAGAGAAACTTAACATTTCAAAGAATTGAGGGGGAGATCTATGACCAAAACCAAGTCCTGTGAATACCAATAAATCCTAACTCTTGGGATGCTGAGGTGAGAGGACCATGAGTTTAAGTCAAGCTTGAGCTAGAGATGATGTTTTAAACAAAACAAAAACAATTAACTACAAAAATCAGAGTTTCAACTACAAGTGCCTTAGAGGTTGCCTTGCCTTGAAGCAGCCATTGCTACTACCTCTGTAAGTCAGACTTCCTAAACTTGCATCTTTGAAGAGTAAACTGGCTAATATGATCCCACTATCCATTCTGGCCCTCTACTTCAATGGTTTCCAGGAGACAGCTTGTCATTTGAATCATGTCAGCTGGACCATCAAAAAAAAACAACAACAAACCTGAGGTGTGAATGAAAGTGCAGGTGTATATAATTGAAATACCCTTGGGCCATTTTCACATCTTGCTTGGCAGTGACAGCCTCAACAAGCAGATGGCTGTGCTGACGAGGACTGTGTCGTTAATCCTAATGATAATCGATGACTTTTACAGCTCTGTTCAGAAAGAGACTTCACACATGAAGAGTTCTACTTGATCCCCAAAGCAGACTGAAGGAAAAGACTACTATAACTAGTCTATCCTGAGTTCAACTGAAGAAACTAAGGCTTTTACAAGTGGAGGATAGGGGCTGAGTTAGGGCAGTAGTTAAGAGCACTTGTTGCTCTTCCAGGTCTGATTCCCAAAGACCCACATGGCAGCTCACAAGAGTCTTTAATTCCACTTCCAAAGACTCTGACCCCCTCTTCTGGCCTCTGCAGGCACCAGACACACATGTGGTGCATAGACACATATGCTGGCAAAACACCCAATCAAGTAAAAAAGAAGTGAGAGGATTTGCCCAAAATCCTATAGTATAGATAAATAACAAGCCTAGGACTTGAATCCAAATGTTTGAATTCATAATTACTATTTCTTTTGGTTTAGGCTCATTCTGTTTCTCAAGACACTAACATACCCTGCCATGTTTCCCATTGGTGTCACAGAAAATTGAAATGAATTTTAAAAATTTGCATACTAACATTCTGACTTGATACTGACAATATATTTTGTTGAAATCTAAGAACAACCTTAATTTCCAAGTGATAAATGGTTCAATGAAATCTGAAGGCCGAAAACAGGATTAGAAATTACCAGTCACTTGTCCTACAAGGAAGTGTGTGTCAAAATGGAAGCCAAGAAGTCCTTCCAGTCCTCAGTTTAACACAATGCATTATTACTCCCATGTGTGGCAATGTGGTGCTAAACAAACCACTGGCTGCCAGTCTAAAAGTATCTTGGCTAGATCACCTTGCTTTATGTAAGATAACTTAGGATGTTTACCAAATTGACTAAAGTCACCTAATAACATTTTGCAGAATTTACTTCAGAAAGCAATAAATGTATGAGTGTGTATACTTGAAGCAGCAGCATCCTCTTTCAGGGAAAAAAGGCTGATGGGAAGCAGAGCCAAAAACTGGAACACAAAGCCTTCGCCAACACTGAGCACTTACCTGGCTATGTGCCCAGTCTCAAAATGGAGACCCATTTTGAGGCCGTCCAGTGCTGCACAGCAGGACCCTGTCTCAATG
This sequence comes from Microtus pennsylvanicus, assembly GCF_037038515.1. NCBI lineage: Eukaryota > Metazoa > Chordata > Mammalia > Rodentia > Cricetidae > Microtus > Microtus pennsylvanicus. Next base: position 142,939,954 of record NC_134601.1, read on the forward strand.
AAGTGGTTCAAATGTAAGTAATGGGGGGGGTTTTGTGCTTGGCTTTACACACATGCACACCATGTACACTGCCTGCTAATGGTACTCAAATTTGCTGGAGCAAATTCCCCTGACAAATGGGAGGGCTTGTAATGATTCATGCCTCATTTTAGCACAAAGAGAAATAAGTGTATACAAAGAAAGAATCCATCAGCTGAAAGTGCCTCCATTACCAATCTTCTACCTACAAACACCATTCTAGACAAATTAAAACTAGGAAACTAAAAATATTAAAGAAAACATTTTGAAGAAAACCATACTGTCTATCCCCATTTTCCTCCTCTGGAAATATAGTAATGAGCCAGCAGGTGCTTACCACCAAACTTACATTTTATCACAAAGTTGCAAACTTTTTAATGTTTAAACAGAAGACTTCAAGGATAGATAAGAGCATGCAAATGATACATATTAGGAAACTGCATGTCCCGTCTGACAGTTTACGCAGGAAAATCTCATGAGCTTGACTGACATGCAACGATTGAGGTATTCAAAGACACGAAGGACAAAAGAAAAAATGAAGCCCTTTTGAGGTGACCAGATAATCCCATTTCCTTCCTTTGGGGCATATGGGAAGGTCAGGCTCACACTGCTGTCTGCTAAGAAAAGGGAGAACTCATAGTAAGGAAGAGAATGAGTGAAGCCTTATGGCATACACAGAGGCTAAGGTGATGGAATTAGGGAAACAATTTAGTCAGTAAAGTGCTGCTTTGCAAGCATGGGGACATGAACTCAACTGCTAGAACCCTGTTTTTTTTTTAAAAAAAAAAACCTTGTATGATGGTAGTACATGCTTATATTCCCATCACTAAGGTAGAAAGGAGCAGATCCCTGAAGCTCAATGACTAGCCATCCTAGCCTACTTAGCAAGTTCTAGGCCAATAAGAAACCCTGTCACCAAAACAAGGTGGAGAACCCTTTGACCTATTTGCACACACAAGGAGGCAAGGTGGGGGGTATACTAGAGTGAAGTATAGGAGAGTGCCAGGTGCTCAGTAGAAAAGGTCTGAGCTATAAGGCTAGGAGTTTCTAGAAAGCAGTGTGCACTGGATTTCCAAAGAAATATTGTATTTAGGGGTAGCTCCCCCAAAGTCCATGCCTAACTGAAAGAATCAATCATTTAAGTTGTCAGTAGGCTACTAAAAGGTAGCAGTGAATCTCTCCAGTGTTTTAGGGAGAAGCTCTGCCATCACAGGTCCAAAGGTGCCAGTTCTAGAGGATGACATCATCTGAAGCTAGTATAGCTCCTTGAGACATGGAGGTAGTATAAGAAGCATTAGAAATATAATAAAATAGAGCTAATATTTACGATGCTGGCACTGGAATTAGACTTTGAGACAAGCTTTTGGTTTGGTTTTGGTTTTTGTTTTATAGAGACAGGGTTTCTCTATAATAACCTTGGCTGTCGTGGAAGCTACTTTGTAGACCAGACTGGCCTCAAACACGCAGATCTCCACCTGCCTCTGCCTCCCAAGTGCTGAGATTAAAGGTGTGCGCCTCAACCACCCAGGGAGGCTTTTTTTTTTGCATGCACGCATTCATGCATTCTAGTGATCAAACTCAGGTCATTGTATTAGCACAAGCACTGTACTGCCCGAAGTTCATCTCCCCAGACCCTATAATCATGTTTTGAATCACAGTAAGTTTTATGCTGACATATCACTGAAAGGACTGGCAGGAAACAAAAAACACAGCACTAAAACTGGCATTTGTCAGAATTAGAAGAGACTTTGGAGATTAGAATCTAAGGCCTGTGTGAGAAATGGCAATGCCAAGGCCCAATGTGCTAAGTCACCAGTGTCACTTGTAATACCTGTGAGCCTTCTTTCTCCTGGGGGTGTGTGTGTGTGATGTTTTCATTCATTAGAAATAGCTATAAAATACACATAAATATAAGACTACACCTGGTTTTCACAGCAAAGAAACCTATGTCAAAAAACAAAGGTGGGGTCTGGGACTGTCATTTGAGCTCCATTGGTCAAATTATTTCTACCATTCTAGAGGAAAGAACAGTCAATGACCCCACATTATACGTGTATCATGTCACTAAGGCACAAGCTGGCCCCTCAGTGCACACAGAAGTTGACTTTATACAGCTGTTCCAAAGGATATTATCTATCCTTTCTATCCTAAACAAACCTGAAGCTTTGACATTGGCTGAAACCAGCAAACCGTTCCTCTAAAGCAAATTTATAAAGACTTCATTGTTTTCCTTCACTATCACTTTCCTGGTCAAATACCTGCCAGTTTGGGGTTTGCTGCTATTGCCAAAATACAATTCAAGCGCCTCCTGCACACACAACTGGGCTGCTGGGTAGGCAAGCAATAAGGAGCCACAGATGCCAGGCTTGGATAAACCTGTGCCTAGAAACCCACCACACTGACAATGGCACAGCACTGCTAGTGGGGATGAAATTTAATGTAGATCATTAATCCGGAATAGGGATAACAAACATGCAAATCGGCCTCTGTGTCATCTAATGTAGTGTTCAAATTATAGGAGAGCCATTAGCATCGAATCCATCTTAAATGTGCATTCTTAAAACTATGTAGCAATCAACAGTAGGCCTGTTAACTATACAATATTAGCAAAGGTGCCTTCTGAAACTACCACCTACATTCAGTAAACTCACTAGTTGTCGCTTATATTTAACTTCAGGGAAGGCTTTGATAAATAAGAGACCATGAATGATACAACTAAACTGGTAACCTGACAAAATTCAGTCCTGGTTCTCTATCAACAAATAGCTCTGCATTTTCTTACAGCTATAGCTAGAATGTTGAGACCACTGCTGTGGTATAGCAATCTTCAAGGCATAACATGACCACTGCCATCATGTAGGAAGAGACTGTTGTGGTGACCTACAAAAGAGCTTTGTCTCAAACTCAAGGCAATGAAACAGGCAGGTTACAGTGATAGTCAGATCTATGGTAATGACAAAAGGAATAACCTGACCCTCAACTAAGACTCCATTAAACAGTCCCTCCTGCCCACCCTCAGCTGGATCTGACCTTGGGGGATCTGAGAATGCACACGGACTAGAAGATTAACTGAGGTGAAAGGACACTAACAAGGTTTGCTGAGTGTTTGGTTACCTATGATCTAGCGGCAAAACAGGTTCTTTGGTTGCCCTTGCTGTGGTGAACATTCCTTCCCCTCAGGAAAAAGAAGCCATTGATTACAAAGACTGATGCAGAGGCTAAACTGCATTACAACCTGCTCACCCCACAAAGTGTGAACAAGCATGAGCTCCATGGTCACAAACTAAAAAGCTTATAGAATAAGTAGTTAAGGCCAGAAGAAAAGCCCTCCTCCAAACCACTCAAGTCACAAGTGAACATCAGAAAATATACTTAGTTCCAAATAATCCTGGCCTACCCAAATTTTGTACTGCTAAAATCAGTATCTAAGGATGGTGGTTTTAAAAAAAAATCACCAATTAAACTTGGTAGTTTGATAGTTTGTTAAGCAGTAAAACCTAGCTTAGGTAATGTATTCTTCATCACTTCACTTTATAAACATTAATTAAATCTTCAATATTTCAAGGACAGAGAAGGTGGTTACTTGGAATATAAAGATTAGCAAAGAACAGTGACTGCAATTCCAGTCATTTCCCCTATACACACAGAGGCAGCAGTAACAAGATCTACTTAGGAAGGCCAAATGGTATAAAAAGGCCACACTAGAATGGTCATAGTATTACACATCTAGAATTATGTCAGAAAGATGATGTGTTCAAGACCAGGATGAGCTACTTAGCTAGTTCCAGGTGAGACCTTGACTTTTAAAAAAAGGGTACATTTGAGCTGATTTTAATAAGCCAAACACATTTTGACAAGGAGAATGGACCTTGGAAGTAAGTAGCTCAGTGGTAGCATACAGTCTGAGTTCTTTCCCCAGGAGAAGAAAAGGAAAACAAAGCAGAGGACAGAGCAAAAACAGAGATACAAGAAAGAACTCAAGGAATGTTCTAGGAATGGCAAATAATTTAGGACAGAAGGGTTTCATAGTCTATATCTTGCTGTGGAATTTGAATCCCTCTTGTAAGACTGGGTGCTACAAATGGAATAAATGGAATAATTAGATCTGTCCATATAGAATAAATGGAATAATTAGATCTGTCCATATAGAATAAATGGAATAATTAGATCTGTCCATATGGAATAAATGGAATAATTAGATCTGTCCATATGGAATAAATGGAATAATTAGATCTGTCCATATAGAATAAATGGAATAATTAGATCTGTCCATATGGAATAAATGGAATAATTAGATATGTCCATATGGAATAAATGGAATAATTAGATATGTCCATATAGAATAAATGGAATAATTAGATATGTCCTATAGAATAAATGGAATAATTAGATCTGTCCATATGGAATAAATGGAATAATTAGATCTGTCCATATAGAATAAATGGAATAATTAGATCTGTCCATATGGAATAAATGGAATAATTAGATCTGTCCATATGGAATAAATGGAATAATTAGATCTGTCCATATAGAATAAATGGAATAATTAGATATGTCCATATAGAATAAATGGAATAATTAGATCTGTCCATATAGAATAAATGGAATAATTAGATATGTCCATATGGAATAAATGGAATAATTAGATCTGTCCATATGGAATAAATGGAATAATTAGATCTGTCCATATGGAATAAATGGAATAATTAGATCTGTCCATATGGAATAAATGGAATAATTAGATCTGTCCATATAGAATAAATGGAATAATTAGATATGTCCATATGGAATAAATGGAATAATTAGATCTGTCCATATGGAATAAATGGAATAATTAGATCTGTCCATATGGAATAAATGGAATAATTAGATCTGTCCATATGGAATAAATGGAATAATTAGATATGTCCATATAGAATAAATGGAATAATTAGATCTGTCCATATGGAATAAATGGAATAATTAGATATGTCCATATGGAATAAATGGAATAATTAGATCTGTCCATATGGAATAAATGGAATAATTAGATATGTCCATATAGAATAAATGGAATAATTAGATCTGTCCATATGGAATAAATGGAATAATTAGATCTGTCCATATAGAATAAATGGAATAATTAGATCTGTCCATATGGAATAAATGGAATAATTAGATCTGTCCATATAGAATAAATGGAATAATTAGATCTGTCCATATGGAATAAATGGAATAATTAGATCTGTTATAAGAAAGCTGATAAGTGCAAGACAGATTAGACCCAGAGTCCAATTCAGGGAGATCATTTGGAAAGCAATTACTACATTCTCAAGGGGCAGTGAGCATGTGGGACAGAAGAGACTTTCAGAGACAAGAGACTTACTTGTTCAGGAGAATTGACAATCAACTAAATATAGACTGTGATGGTATGAACAGGGAATCATACCAAGGCTCTATTCCTTTGGAACCCCAGAAGCATGGTAAGTAGATTAATTAAAAAACAGAAGAGGGGCTGGAGAGATGGCTCAGAGGTTAAGAGCACTGATTGCTCTGCCGGAGGTCCTGAGTTCAATTCCCAGCAACCACATGGTGGCTCACAACCATCTGTAATGAGATCTGGTGCCCTCTTCTGGCCTGCAGGCACACATGGAGGCTGAACACTGTGTACATAATAAATAAATAAATAAATAGATAGATAGATAGATTGATTGATTGATTGATTGATTGATTGATTTTAAGAAAAAGAACAGAAGAGTAGACTAGGAAGGAATGCCCATGTTCCCTACAAAGGCACTTATGGCACTTTCTGACAAGACAGACAAGAGGCCACTAATAAATGGTCGACATCCAGACCATGAGTAGAGAAATAGATAGTAGAAAATAAAGACCTACAGTATCTTATTATGTTGTTTGAGTAAATTTTATTATTTTGTTTTGTTTTAAAGATAGGGTCAAGGGGCTGGAGAGATGGCTCAGAGGTTAAGAGCACTGGCTGCTCTTCCAGAGGTCCTGAGTTCAATTCCCAGCAACCACATGGTGGCTCACAACCATCTGTAATGAGATCTGGCGCCCTCCTCTGGCGTGCGGGCATATATCGAGGCAGAATGTTGTATACATAATAAATAAATAAATCTTAAAAAAAAAAGAAACTATTAAAAAAAAAAAAAGATAGGGTCAAAATCAGACATTGGTTGATTCATAACTTTATTCCCAACATTTGGGAGGCAGGTAGAACTGAGTTCAAGGCCAGCCTGGAGTACAGAATGAGTTCCAGGATAGGCTATAGAAAAACCTTGTCTCGAAAAACAACAAAACAAAACAAACAAACAAAAGAAACCATCTGGAAAAAAACAATAACAAAAACGAAAAAATAGGGTCTCATAACACAGACCAGGCTGGCCTCCAATATCTGATCTGCCTCCCTTTAGTGTTGAGATTGAGAGCTATCTTAAACATTGGGAAAAGAGAAAGTTCAAAAGATGAAAGCAAAGGTGTGAATGCAAAACATTCAGGAAAAAGATAAAGATGCAGAAAACAAAAAGCTAATGGATGACAAAATCCTGAGGGAAGTATCAGTAATAGTGATTGGGGACAGCGGGAAGGCTCGAGGCATACACTTTACCCATTTTCTCCTGTAGTTATCAGTCTTCCCCGTGGATTCCTCCAACTGTAACTGGTACTTAAACAAAGAATCAATGACAGTAATTAAGACTACATGAGTGACAGAATCTGTCACTTTTTCAAAGAACTAATCATTTTAAATTGCTTTATTTTGATTTTTGATAGGGCCTCATACATCTACCAGGCTGGTATAAAAATTGAGCTAATCTTCCTGTTTCTGCCTCATGAGTACTGGGATTAAAAATATAGTCAGTGAACCAAGAAAGGAGGGAAGCACATACAACTTTTTAAATCCCTTTTATCCCACCTACTACAGCAATGTGTACCAGCTTTGGTTCTTGGGGCACATATTTGAAATGTGCTTATAAGTTGATCAATGTAAATCCATACTCAGAAATGTTGCAAAATCTGAAAACCGTCATGCCTGACCTCTCATGACATAGTCACAGTGAGATAGATAGATAGATAGATAGATAGATAGATAGATAGATAGATAGATAGATAGATAGATAGATAGATAGGGTTACCGTTAAGCAGTATGAATAAGTTACATAAATATAAATGCGTCATGCTTAAACTCAGATCTCATTAGGTAGACAAATAGCCTCAAGCCCCTAAACCAATTATGGACTCAAGCATTTTAGATAAAGGTCTAAACAATTTTGTAGCTACCTTAAGATGACAGCTACCAAATATATTATCTTCATGTGCTCTCGGCAATTAAAAAAAAAAGAGCCTTTCCAAAAGCAGATCCCGGTTATACCAGTAAAAAACACAGGCGTAGGGGGTGCAGCCTGTGTGGCAGGGGCTGATAATGGGAACACGCTGTGCTGGGACAAGCTTGTCTCTTTACAAGGTTGTCAACTGTTCATCAAAGAATGCTCTCTCCTCATTGCCATCTATGTAGAGCGACCTCAACATTAAACAGAGATTTCTTCCTGATGGTCTGCCAGCTGACCCAGGCAGCTGGCAACCAGCTCCTCCTACCACAGGTGGCTGGAGCTAATGAGCTGCCTTAAAAGCAATAGAAAGCCATCAGGGTAGTGAGTGGCTGTAAAGCTAGCATTCAGGAAGCTAGGGCAGAAGGATCTGCTCAAGCAGGACTGTTAGTCCCTGTTTCAAAAATAAAATTTAAAAATAAAAAAAAAAACCTCTGAAGCAGGGAAAGATTTCCTAGCTTGAAAAAAGGCAGCAGGCACAAATGGAAAAAGTGAGGACACTTTCTTAAAAATACCAAAAGACATGTTAAGAATAAAAAGGCATCTCAAAAAAACAAAAACAAAAAAGCGAAAAGACAAGCCAGGTTTGGAGAAAGAGGGGTTTTTGTTTGTTGGTTTTTTCTGAAGCAGGGTCTCACTAGTGGCCCAGGCTGTCCTCGAACAATCTTCTTACCCCCAGCTCCCAAGTGATAGGATTGTGGGTGTGTATCACCAAATCCATAAATACACACACACACACACACACACACACACACACACACACACACACATATATATATATACATCTGACAAAGGAGTCAAAAGCAGATTATTTCTTACAATAAAATAAGGGGGATTCAAAGTGAGTAAAAAGGGCATGGTACTTCATGCCTTAAATCCCAGCACTTGGGAGCCTGTGGTAAGAGAATGACCAGTCAGAGGCCAGCCTGAACTACATACCAACTACAAAGCAAGCCTGAGCCACTGCCTTAAAAAAAAAAAAAAAGGAAAGATTTTAACAGGCACTCACAAAGGATATACAAGTATCAATGGCATCTACAGCATTCAGCATCACTACTCAATAAAAATGGTTTTTAAACCCACAAGGATCACCTCATACTAATTAGAATCAGTACTACAGGGGGAAAAAAAACAGAAAATAACAAGCTTTGGTAAAGCTGTGGAGAAATCAGAACCTTCACATTATTGTTAGGAATGTAAAATGGTCTAAACACTATGAACAGTAAAGCAGTTTCTTAAAAAATGAAAAATACAATTCTTCCAGTCACTCTACTTTGTGCAGAGTGCAGAGCCTTCAGGAAGTATCTTTATCCTCACGTGTACAGCAGCGTTACTCTCAGCAGCCAGAAGGTGGCACCACTCAAGAATCTCTGGACAAGCGAATAGATTCTACTCATAAAGCACCTACAGTGTCAAATTCTTAGCAGAAACTAGAATGTTGGTTGTCATGACAGCATGAGGGAATAAGTCATTACAGTTTATCAGAGTTTTGCTTTTACAATAATTCTTGTAATGCATAGTATGGATAGTTATTTAATAATGTGTTGTACCTAATGTCATTACCTATATGCTAGAAAAAACAGCTTAATTGCATGTATATATTTTATCACAGTTTTAAAGTATGTATTTTTAAGCCTACAAAAATACCTCAATTCCCTCCTGAAAAATAGGCAAAATTCACTATAAAAGATGATGTGTGACTATAATCTCCTGCTCCGGAAGCTGAGGATCACTTCAGCTCAGGCATTATACCCCAGGCTCCTCAACAAGAACAAATACAATGAGAGCATGCCTGGGGGAGAGGGAGGGGGGGGGAGGGAGGGAGGGAGGGAGAGGGAGAGGGCATTGCTCAAAGTGTACAAAGGAATCAGAACTCTTATGCCCCACTGGTAGAATTTATATTGGTACAACCATTTTGGAAAACTGTCAACATCTTCTATCTACTGAATCTCAATGCTCCAATCTAAGCATAAGTACCATACTCTCTTTACTTTATGTTTGCAGAACTGGGGAATGAAAATGTGAACCAAAGAACACAAGCAATAATGTTCAAATATGCTTTATTCATTTTAGCCAAATCCTGGACACTATGCAAAGATGTAACAGAAAACAAGTAAATTATCATTCAATCTATTCAAAGAAACTACTTATTACACAACCTGTGAAAGAACATATACACCAGAGTTCCTATTGTATGATATTATTTATATGGATTGTAAAACCAGATTAAAGCAGTTGATTAGATTTTGTTGTTGTTTTAATGGCAATTTAGTTACCTTCATGATGTAGTTGAGATGACTACTGAATAGATTGGGCAAGAACTCTAGTGCTGGAAATATATTAGGCTTGATCTATCAGGGGCTGCATAGTCACAGAAAATGTTAAGTGAGCATCAATCATACCTTCTATTAATACACTTTATACTTTTTGATGTATGTTTGTTATATCTCAAAGGTAAATTATTCGTAAAGCACGTCAGGTCTTTCAGTTGGGAATCTGATGCAAAAGTTAACAAATTGCAACCTTGCTTTTTCTTTTTCTGATTTAGACGTTTAGATCCTATTGTACCCAAACTTACCAGTCTCCCAAGTTACCTGACGAATCTGAAGCCTCCCTCAGAGCAAATTTACGGCTCTTCTGTTATAATAACCTGTTTTTATTTAGTCTGTACTTGGAATCTACACCTCCTGTTTGCTTTCTATCGGTCAAATGACCAACTTGACATTATTCATCTTTTGGGTTTTAGTTTTTCGAGACAGGGTTACTCTGTGTAGACCTGGCTGTTCTGGAACTCACTCTGTAGACCAGGCTGGCCTTGAACTCAAAGATCTACCTGGCCCTGCCTCCCAGGTGCTGGAACTAAAGGTGTGAGTAACTACAACCTGCCCTGCAGGGTGTTTTTCTTCTGTTTTGTTTGAGACAGAGTTCACTACGTAGCAGATTCCACCTGCTACTCCTTCCCAAGGGCAAGGATTAAAATCATGGCTCACCATGATAGCTATGTCTATTCAAATTTTCAAAATATCATTTTATTTTAATATATATTTGAAATATATATTTATATATAACTATAATATATTTAAAATATAGCTCATGCCCCCCCAAGGCCCTGACTTGCATTTCCAGCAGCATCTCCCGCCTCCCACCCAAAACTGTGTGCATATATTTATATGATATATATATGTATATACATACACATATATATAGACATATATATATATATCATAAAGTGTTATCAAACATGGGGGAGGTCACACCTATGCTAAGTCAGTCCTGCTATTCACCCTCAAGAAGTCAATTAAAAGAGCCAAGATAAACATGGGAAGCAGAAAAGGGGAATTTATTCAAACTGGACACATTAGGAAAAGAGACAAAGAGATCCAGTATCCTTGAAGTCAGAGTCCTGAAGTGAGATCAAAGTTTAAATCCACATCAAAGGATATGCATATTTAAGCATCATTAGATGGCTGTAAGGTGCTCTGACAAGTTGCTATAGCCATGAAATCTCTTTCCCAGAGATAAGTCATTGTGCGTCCCGCTGCCTCACCGTCACCCACACTGACTGATGGCTTTTCCTTCTCTAAGCGTGAGATTCCCTGGGAAATTCCCATTTCTTCGGTGTCTACTGTTTCAAAAGTCTGATAATCTGATAAACATATGTCTTTTTAGAACATTTTCATTGCTGCCAGGCAGGTTACAATATTATCATACTTCAGTATTTGATAAACGTGTGGCATCCCTCCAATACCTATCCTTTCCACACACCATCTATCTAAGAAGAGAAACCTTCATTCTTTTTATAAAGGGACATTTTATTGACTGTCCCTAAACAGTCAATTAGCACAGGTAACATGAGCTGTTCAAAAAAGAAAAATAAAGGGTCTTGGCTTTCCCCACCTCCCCTGGCTCCCGCCATTAGTAATAATGTGAATATTAAAGACCTTAATATGCAAAATCTTACAATGTAGTAATAAGAATCAAATCTTTTCGCTGTCACAATTTTACAAACTTGATTGCCTCTAACATGCCCTTAGCTTAGTCAAATAAACAAATTAGTGGGAAGGTAATAACTGTGAAGTGATGAGAAGGTATTAAATACAGAAAGGCCAATGTAAAAGAAACTTACCTGCTGTCTTAACTGGGAGAATGCTTGCCTATCATACATAAAAGCCCCAGGATAAACTAGTAGTGGCTGCACACATCCATGGGAGGCAGAGAAGCAGGTAGATCAGAAGCACAAAGAAGCCTGATCAATGTGATATGGAATTAACGGCAACAGTTTTTACATTGGCTCAACAAGACAAGTCAGAAATGCGCTTACAAAACATCGTTTGAGCAGCCAGCAGATTCAGTTTCAGGAAAAAGGTTAACAAGGATCAGGCCACTCCTTAAAATGCACCATGTGGATACAGTGAAAAAAACTGGGGTAATCTGGTATACTGCATTTTTTTATTTAAATGTACTAACTGAAATAGATTTTTCTGAGAGAACATCAAAATGTGTTTCACTTCATAAAAGTCAATAGAAAGAAATGTAAAAATATTTAACATAAGAACAAATGGGTTTGTACTACTGGAATGCAATAATCATAAAACTGGATAGGTGGATTAATTGTCGTACATACCTGTGGATTTTCTGGATTCCTGTGTTTGCTTACTCATGTACATTCAAGTCTTATTTTTCAGAAACCACTTCTGGAAGCTTTTGGCTTCGATACTGCCACCTGTAGACATAAAAGAGAAATAAAGCATGTTTTATTCATCAGCATTACATCTTTCCTAGGCATCTAACAGAGAAAAACGGGAGGAAAAGTGGCAAAATATTTGCTCCGAAAGATCAACAAAGTGTTTTCTCTCCCAATGCAACTTACCTAAGGCATCTCCTTCCACAATGGTTCGATAAAGTAGTTGATAAGAAACTGAAACATACTAAGTCCCAGGTCATCAACCAAATCACCTTCTAAATAGTTCATTAAAAGAATAGTTCATTAAAAGATATGGGAGTTCTGCTCACCAACGCTTGGGTATATAGAGAAGGAAAATGAATTCGCATTTGAGACCATCCGGGATACCTACAGGGTTCCAGGCTAGGCTAGGGAAGAAAGGTGGGGTGGGGGGAGACGTGTGTGTGTGTGTGTGTGTGTGTGTGTGTGAGAGAGAGAGAGAGAGAGAGAGAGAGAGAGAGAGAGAGGAGAGGGAGGGGAGAGAAAAGGAGGGAGGGAGGGACGGAGGGAGGGAAGGAGGGAGCAAGGAAGAAGGGGAGAGGTGGGGGGAGGGGGAAGAGAAAGCACGTGCCAGCATAATTTACAGCCATTTCGAGACCTACCATTTAAAATTAGGAGTCAATTTGCCCTGTATAATCTGAGAATAAAGAATTTCATAACTTAACCTGATAAAAAGAGATAAGAGACGCACGCTAACGTTACTTTATTCCAAGGTCATAAGGTATCTATTTAAAAATAAAAATTCCAGTCTGAATCTGAACAGAGCTTAATTCAATCTAAACAGATTTTCGGTGGGGTGTTTTCGTCATAGTACCCTGGGCCTGATTTGAACATAAACAAATCCGAAAAGATCTTTCCCTACCTTCTATTGATTAAAATACAGATGGATCCTTTTTTCCTTAAAAAAAAAAGTCACGGAAAGAACAGAGGAATAAAATATGCATAAGCAATTACCAGAGAATCCAAGCAGCCATAAGATAAAAAGAAGGGTTTGCATCGCAGGGAAAGATAAAGACAAACCTTTAAATTCTGTAGTTAATTGAAAATGAGGAAGCGCCTTGCCCCGGCAGTTGCACCGCAGAGGGGCAGCCCTTCGGAGTGCCGTCTTCCCAGGACAAGTGGCCGCCTCCTCCCAGGCTCCAATACGTTAAACCAAAGACACAAGAAGCACTTCCCGCGCCCACCCCCTGCTGAGACAGCATTAGACCCCCACCAAACCTGCCTGGCTTGCTACCCGGCCAAGCCCGGGCTTCTTTGCCCACACCACAGACGCATCCCACTTACCCATCGTTTACTTTAAAGCTCGAAAGCTTGTTTTGTTTTACGGAACTGCGCAAATCCTGGAAAACCAAGTCTCCCTGAGACCCTCGCCTCCTCCTTCCTAGGATGTTCATTAAAAAGAAAATGAAAAAAGAAAAAAAAAAGATACCAAAAATCTTCTCCCTTTCCAAGCCCGATCGTACGCTGGGCCATCCCAAAGGTCTTTGAGTACCCTCTAAAGACCAATACCGCTCCCACGTGCCTTCTCGTGCAATGCAAACGAGCACGAGCTCCTGAGGACTGTGTGCGCAGCCAACCCTCGGGGAGGGAAGTCCCGCACACTTATCACCCCAGCCCCCACCCCAGCTCGGACAGCAGGAGGAAGACCCCGGGTGTGGCGATGCGCTGGTACACAATACTCTAGTAACTCCAGCCCCCCCCCCCAAGCCCCCGCAGTCCTGCCACCAGTCTCCCTTCACCCAGTCCCTTCAGTCCCCGCGGGCTGGGAACAGGGGGCGTCCTGATGGCTGTTGGGTGGGGATCAGGAAGGTTGGAGCGACAGGCTACTACCACCCAGATCGCGAGTGGGTAAAGGGCGTCGTGGTCGCCAGATGCAACATGGAAGCTCAGCTCCTCCAAGGAGTCGAGGTGAGAACCGCTCCCAGAAGATCTGAAGGAGCGAAATCCCACAGGCGATAATTCTCCCGTACCTCTCCCCACCTAGCTCAAGCGCGCGTTCAAGCGCGCACCCTACGGGGCCGAGCACCCTCCTCTAGCAATTGGGACCTGGCCGGCCCTTGCCCACGATGGCCACAGAAACTCTGCTTCCCAGGCCACGGCGACCCCAGAAACGGGCAAGGCGCCACTGTTGCTTGGGGAACCCACCTGAATGCAGGGTGCGCCCGCCGTTGCGCTGTCTCCAGCAGTGGGAAGGCGACCGCCGGGAGACCGCGGGACCCCCCAGGCAGCCTCGCTCACTCGGAGAAGCAGACGGAACTACCTTAGAGCCAAGAGCTCTGTTCGTCCACCTGGCCTGCAGGTTCTGCAACTGGGTCCAGCGACCAGCCCGAGCCCAGCCTTCATCTCCGCCCCTTTCCCGCCACCCGCGCAGTGCTGCGCTCCGCCCCCTGACCGCCCTCCCCTAGCTGCGGGGGGGGGGGGGACAGCCCTGGGCTGCCTCGCTGAGCCTCGTGTAGCAGCTCCCGGGTCCCAGGCACCCTGGAGGACTGGGGGCGGCCCTGGGATCCGCCCCGACCCCGATCCTCCTAACCTTCCCGCGCTCAACGGGCCGCCAAGGCTATGGGCACTGCACGCTCTGCCCTGTTCTTCCGCTGTCTCTTCACTCCCTGCCTGGCAACTTCCACCGCCAGGCGGGTGACTGCCTCAAGCTTTGTGGGAAGCCGGGTAGAAGTGCTGGGGTGGAGAATCAAGTAAAGAGGAGTAGAATGAACCAGTGAGAGGAGGCAAAGAAATAACCATGTCAACTGGCAGGGGATGGATGCAAGTTGCTGCCTGTGGTTTCTGTTACATTAACTACCTGGATATGCCGCTGTCCTTGTTAAAACCGCAGTAATGTTCAGAGGCATCAGTCTAAAGATTTTCATGCTAATTGGTTGTTGGCATTTGGAGGGGGGGCGGGTGGAAGATGATGGCAGACCATAGGCTCCCTCGTTTTTAAAAAAGTTGCATTTCTTATATACGTTGTATAAGCCACCTTTCTCATTTAAAAACAAAAAAATAGATAGCAATAGTTACGGTCTACAGAAACAGATTCAGTGCATATGTATTATTTCAATCTACTGTAATTATATTAATTGGCTCTTTATAAGGTAGATTTTAAGTATTTCATTAAAACAGGCTCATAATTTTGGGATCAGGAATCCCACTGATTTCATTTGATTTTTGTCTTCATTTCTATCTAAGATGTCAGTTTCATGAAGATTACTAAATGTAGTTATACAGAAAAATAAATCCTTTTTCTTCTAGGTTAACGGTATGTTTAGATCTGGCAAAGAACAAATTGTTTTTAAATCCAAGAAAAACTAAGATTCCCACTCATTAGGGATGATCTGATGATAGCTTTTTCTTTCTTTCTCCTTCAGGCAAACTCCCTTTCTTTTTTGCATTGTCCTTCCAAAATTGCCCCTCAAACATAACTGAGCCTTTTTGAGATTTTATCTTCTTAAAAGGAATAGGAAAATTCCTGATCATTTATTATCAAAAACCATGTGAAGCTCATAATACTAAATTTTCAACCCTGCTTTTAATCATTCATTTAACCTGATACTTGGGAATGACGGTTTTTCTGTCATAATTGTTTTGAGACAGAATTTCGCTATAAAGCTCAGTCTGGCTTTGAACTCTGGGTTCTCTTACTCCTGAGAGAACCAAGAAATGGTTTGTTTCTATAAGTGCACACATTTTAATTAACACTGTGAACCAAAATTAAATTTATTAAATTGACTAATAAAAGTACTATATATGTTTCTGTATAAAGTAAGACAACAAGGACGATAAACAGTCCTAAAGCAGACACTCTGAAGTAAAGAAAACAGTCTTTAGCAAAACTGAAGATACCCATTCTGTAGAAAGCATGACAAACATCAGTAATTATGCAAAGAGTGACTGCTGCCTCTTCTCTCTTCGGGTTGTGGTTAGGCCTGCATTTATCTCTTTTGATCATAATAATAAAAATAAAGAAATTCAGCATTCTGGTGACATTGCCTAGTAAAGAAGCAATTTTAAAATGATTTTATTACCTAATTAATCCAAGTAAATGCCTCCAATAAATTCAATTTTATTCTAACATTTATTTCTGCTTCCAAAGAAACACTTGGAAGAATTTAAAACAGTTAAGGTAAAAACTAGTAGCAATTGCAAGCCAGATTCTTTGGTTGGATGTGTGATGCTGAAGTTATTATTAAGTGACTTCTGCATATTAAGTTATACGTCAGATATCGGTTCTCAGCTGTTCATTGGCTACATCTATAATGAGTTCTGGTGTGGCCTTGTCTATCCTCTGGAAATGCATTTCATTTCTTTCTATCTACCTTATTGAATCTATCTTTCTCTAAACTATGTCCATTGAATTTTCAAGACTCAACCCCCGATCTATATATCTCACTTAGCAGCTGTCCTTTAGGTTGAATCTCCCTTGAGTTCTTGGTTTAAAAAAAATCGGTGAGATTAAACATCTAAATTTGGAAAGAGAACTTCAGGCAAAGTTCTCTTTTTAAAACAAAATAATTCTTTATTGATGCTTTGGAAATTTCATACCATGCAACCCAATCCTACTGACCTCCCAGTCCCTCCATATCTGCCCCTTGCCCCTGCAGTATGCCCCCAAAATTAATTTAAAAAATAACAAAACGAACAAACAATCAAAAAACCCACCTTCGTCCCTCCATCCTTCCAACACCTCTTTATCCATCCTAGTGGCATGAGGAGCTGTGGTGTGTCGCGCAGTATATATCCCTTTTGTCCAATCAGCTCCACCTGCAAAATGTTCAAGGTCCGGTTCGAAGACTCCAGTTTCTGATGAATCATTGCCACTGGACCCTCACCAAAAACTCTTCTCAGATATCCTGCTCTTGCTAAGTCACGAAGATCTCGCAGTGATCATTATGCAGGATCAGTCCCTTCGAGCACTCCATCAGGTCATAGATGAGGCCACTGTTAGGAAGGGCCACACCCAAGGCCCAAGATGTAGGTCTGAGTGATAGCTGAGCTGGTTGGCCCTGGACATTGGGACCACCAGCGCAAGCAAGGGGCAGAGCCAGCGGTCCAAGGCCCATACCATTGCGGCCATCTTTCCTGAGTGAGTGCTGGGGTCAACTCTCCCATGCTGCAGTGTCCAGCGAGGGACAGAGCCAGCTACGGCCCTCAGATTTCAACACACATGGTTCCTATAATGCCCTGTGGTAACAGGAGTCGTGGACATAAGCCCAGACTCTGACTGCTGTTGTGGCACTGACCCAGAAATGGCCTTGTTCCCAGGGGACAGAATGTCATCATGTCCCCTGGTGGCAGCACAGGCCACTCAGATCAACATGGTTCCAATGGGGGCACAGCCCTTGGACACCAAAATGGCCGCACGTGGCAGTCCACATCCCTGATCCTCCCTGTGGCCTTGTTGCAGCGTGAGTCATAGATGTCAACATTGACCCTGGCTGTCGAAGACACATATATGGCTGTAGGCAGCAGCCCAAGCCTGGATGCCACCCCCATTCCTCACAGCTCCTGCTTCTTCAGAAGTGCCTCTAACCACAGTACACAAACCATTCTGCCTCTCTTTTCACCACCATCTATAAAATACTTGCTCATTATATTGGCACCTGACCCCAGGCATGTAAATGCTTCAGGCAAGCTGAATTGTGAGGACCTAGGCTGCCCCATGGGTGTCTTTAGCTCACCTGAGCCACATAGCATCAGGGGTTCGAGCTTTGTTCTAAGAGATAATAGTTGACTTTCTCAAAATCAGGAGGGTGTGACACATCTGAATAAAAATGATAATAAACCAACAGATCAATTTTGTTCTGGCCAAAATTAAAGCACGATCTCATGATACGTAAAGGGTACAATTCAAATAATATTCCCTGTGTTTTCTTTCACTGGGACAAACCCTTTGTCCCACCAACCAAGGACCATTAAATTTCTTATTTAGTTCCTGTGCAGTTGAAAAATTTTCATTGACTTTTAAATAAGAATGTGTACTAGATGCTTTCACTGTCCTCAAAAAATCCAATGGACTCTCTATTTGGTTTTAGAAGTTTTCTTGACATGCCTGCAACATAGGTGAGAACAGACATGGGCATCCTCAGAGCCCTGGAAAGAGAGTTCTAACTTGCAGTTCATGTTCAAAACAATGGATTAAAACGGGGCATAAACTGTTGTTCTGACAGTTTAATCCCATTGATGTCTTCTCGTCCCAGTTCTCACACCAGCAGAAAGCTACTAAGTGTGTTAGCGTTCCCACTTGAGAAGATGTCACCTGATAATTGTTTTGTAAATTTTGTCCATTTACCACGTAAGCCATAAACCTGAACATAATAAAGTACTCTCTCCTTTTTCCTTGTCATTGAGAATTGATTTACAAGACCGTGATGGGAAAGCTTTTTTGACATTTGCCACTCTGGCTCTGAGAAAAGCACTAAATTTCTTTACTTTGGATGATTAGGATAAGTGGGCAACATCATTGATTTAAATTTGCAGAATGTCAATTACTTTAATTGGTCTCCTCGTGTTAGGGAAATAAGTCAGCAGTTACCACACAAGACAATGAGGATAGAGACAGTATCACCCATCTATTTCTCAAATTGAAATGTTACTGCTTTCAAGGAACTTCAAAATAGCCAAAAGCCAACAGTTGGATTTAAAGCTTATTTTTTTTATTATTTATTTATTTATTAAAGATTTCTGTCTCCTCCCCGCCACCGCCTCCCATTTCTCTCCCCCTCCCCCAATCAACTCCCCCTCTCTCATCAGCCCAAAGAGCAGTCAGGGTTCCCTGCCCTGTGGGGAGTCCAAGGACCTCCCACTTCCTTCCAGGTCTAGTAAGGTGAACATCCAAACAGCCTAGGCTCCCACAAAGCCAGTACGTGCAGTAGGATCAAAACCCAGTGCCATTGTTCTTGACTTTTCAGCAGTCCTCATTGTCTGCTATGTTCAGCGAGTCCGGTTTTATTCCATGCTTTTTCAGACCCAGGCCAGCTGGCCTTAGTGAGTTCCCGATAGAATATCCCCATTGTCTCAGTGTGTGGGTGCACCCCTCGTGGTCCTGAGTTCCATGCTCGTGCTCTCTCTCCTTCTGCTCCTGATTAAGTGGGAAGGAATTTATGCCTGTCACTGTAAACCAGACCAATTACTAATGGCTGGTGAGGTCATGGACCCTAGAAGAGAACCAACTATTGCCATTTCCTAAATCAGTACAATTTCTAAGTGAATTCTAAATATATATCCACATGGCCCTAGCTCCTCAGCAAAGAAACTTCTTTTAGCAGGAGACTACTATACAGAGATCTACAACAGGTCAAAATGTGGAGAATACTGACCATGGAGGTTCCTATCTTCAATTGATATATCTACCCCACAGTCCCTAAATCTAAGGCTCTTGGAAAATGAGGGGCAGAAAGATTGTAAGAACCAGAGGACTGGGAACTCTGCTGCCAGATAGTGTTTTCTATATGTTACAGAGAAGCTGCACCCGTGCAATCTCAACAGCATAGTCTCCTGAGAAAAACCTGCAGAGCAATGGTACCCAGTTGACATCCAAAAATGGATGGATGAAGGACATCTCCCAAAATCCCAGACCTAGATCAACAGCTCCAGAAAATTGCCCCCTCCTTTTCTCCTCTCCTCTCCTTTCCTCTCTCTCTCTCTCTCTCTCTCTCTCTCTCTCTCTCTCTCTCTCTCTCTCTCTCTGTGTGTGTGTGTGTGTGTGTGTGATTTAAAGAAGAAGAGGTCATGAATTTTGCTTTCATTTTTGTAGGTTTATTTTTGAAGGGTCTCGTTATTACACACAGTATTGGCCCACCTGGAACTCAATTTGTAGAACAGACAGGCCTCAAACTCAGAGTGATCCTCCTGCCTCCGCCTCCCTTGTGCCGAAATTAAAGATGTGTGCTATCCATGGCTAGCTTGAGGTAATGAACTTGAAAGGCAGGTGGAGGTATGAGAGGAGTTGTGGAGGCAGAGAGGATATGATGGTGAAAATAATTTAAATTATATGAACAAAGGAGTTCAAGATCATGATAGGGAAACCCTCAGAGACAGTTGACCCCAGCTAGTGGGAGCTCATGGACTCTGGACTGACAGCTGGGAAACCTGTATGGGACTGAGCTAGGCCCTCTGAAAGTGGGTGACAGTTCTGAGGCTTGGGCTATTTGTGGGACCCCTGGCAGTGGGACCAGGATTTATCACTGGTGAATGAATTGACTTTTTGGAGCTCACTCCCTATGGTGGGATACCTTGCTCAGCCTTGATGCAGAGGGGAGGGGTTTGGTCCTGCCCCCATCTTAATGATATGCCAGGACTCCCCATGGGAGGCCTTGCCTTCTCAGAGGAGTGGATGGGAGGTAGATGGGAGTTGGGGGAAGGGAGTAAGAAGAGGGAAGGAAAGGGGGACTGTAGTTGGTATATAAAATGAATAAAAAATAAAATAATGTAAATATGGAAAGAAAGAAAGGAAAAAGGGAACAAATGAAAAATAAAGAGGCCAATAAGAACTAGTGTACATTGTATAGCAATTTGCTACAATTTAAAACATCACCTCCTGGAAGGAGATAGGAGGGTCCAAAAGCTCAAGAGTTATGGAAATACACATGATTTAGAAGCTCAGAAAGTAACAAGAATGAGATGCATCTCCCCAAAGTTATATTAGTGGTAAACAACTCAGGGTGAGAGACACCTGCAAGACTCTGCTACCCAGGGATGCACCTTTTTTTGAGTACTTTTGGTGCTGGGGTGCCCTTTTCATTAGTTCAACAAGCTAGACTTAGGTATAACCATGTTTTTGGTCTATTGGGAGAGACTAAGAGTGACCTCTCTGAAGCAAATACACATTTATTCATGTTTATTCATGTATACTCAGGAAAGTCATGCAATACTGTAAAAGGTTGGTTATATGTATGGCTCTTTGGTACAACTGGGAAGCCTATCAGTTTAGTGAGCTCACGATTTCATTCCATTGTGGACAGTTTTGCTTTATTCTTTTTCATGATTGATAAATGTATTGTTGGTCCCTAGGTGTTGTGTATGGGATTGTATCCCTTACAAAGATAAGATGAAATTGTATTCTATGGTACCTTAGAGTGTGACCATATTCAAAAAGAAGACCTTTGAAGATGTGATTATGACATAAGTTAAAATGAGGTCACAAAGGTATAAAATTGCCCTTTATTCAATTTTACTGGTGTTTCTCACAAGAAGAGATGACAGAGTGAAGTTTCCCATGTCCAGTCAGAAGGACGCTAGAGATTGGGGTTACACTGCCACAAGTCAAGATAATTAGAAATCAGAAATAAGAATTGACTCTCCTCTTCTAGGGCCTTTAGGGTGACACAACTTGGATAACGCCTTGATTTGGGACTTCCAGTCTCCAGAACTATACAACAATATATTTCTGCTAGTTTTAGCCACTCAACTTGAGATTCTTTGTAGCACTTAGGAACCAAAACATCAGGGACTCATCACCAACTTTTGGTGATACCTGTCCTTCATCTTCTACATCCAGCTTTCAGTAAATGTTCAAGGGTAGCATGCTTACAAATGACTGGCAAACTCCTGGGAGAATAGCTCAGTTAGTTAACTACCTCTGGACATGACTGTGAATCCACAGCACCAACATAAGAAATGATGTGGCATACCTGCACCTAGAATTTCAGGACTAGAGAAGCAGTTACAAGGATTCTTGGGACTTATTGGCTAGCCAGTCTCTCTGAGTTGGTAAGCTCTAGGTTCACTGACAAACCCTTTCCCCAAAAAAGGAGTTAAAGAGATGGTTCAGTGGTTATCAGCATCCAAACACTCATGTAATAAGCCTGAAATCCCTGCAAATCCTGTGACTTTAGCTCCAAGGAGGCTTGCTGGCTTCTAGCCCAGTCAAAATGAGAGCCCCAGGTTCAGGGAAAAACCCTGCATAAATAATAATCAACAAATAGTGACAGAGGAGGACACCTACCTGATCATGAACACACAGATTTGCATGCATGTGTACACATATACCTAGATAGACAAAAAAACCTATAAATGATTGAACAAATGAATGAATGAATGGATATTTTAAAACAAAAGTAGAAAGCATTAGAGGAAGATAGTTGATGGTGACCTTGGCCTTCACGTGCAAACACATACATGTACACACACTGAGCATATGTATACACCACATATATACACAAACAATGAGAGGCAGAGTCAATTTTGTTCACAAAAAAACAACAGCAGGTAAAATCATCTAGAACTTGGAAAAATCTTAAGGATTTATCTAATCTAATGACTCCTCCAAAGTAGAACTCTGTTAGAAATTTAGAATCACAGACTCTTAGCAGGTTTAAAGGATTTTAGAGATTTTTCTTTTTCTTTTTTAGAAACACATGGCAGGAGTTATGACTCTAAAAAAACATAAGATGGGGTTATCTCCCCAGATTGCGCAACACCAAAAGTATGTCTCACTTTGATAGTTTGATTGTAATTGGCCCCCATAAGCTCATAGGGTGTGGCTTTGCTTGAGTAGGTATTGGAGGAAGTATGTCACTGTGAAGTGGGCTTTGACTTCTCAAGCCATTTCCTTTGGCTTTCAGGTCAAGATGTAGGACTCTCAGCTCCTTCTCCAGTACCACATCTGCCTGCATGGCCCCATGTTGCACCATGATGATAACAGACTAAACCTCTGAAAATGTAAGACACCCCAATTAAATATTTTTCCTTTATTAGAGGTTTCATGGTCATGATGTCTCTTCACAGCAACAGAATCCCTAAGACACCCCACTGATTTGACTCCATCTCTAGCTACTGGGTTGTGATAGTGTCTTTCCTAGGAAACAAAAGATATAATGATGAACTGAGGACTGTTCAAGTTGGGAATTGATGTTAGTTCAGTCTGGGAAGCCTTCCAGATCCATTTATATTTTAATTTGGCAATAGCAAAGACCAAAAGCTTCTCAATACTTAAGAAAAGACACTCAGCACATAGTGTTTGCTCCATTAATATGTACCAGATTAGCTGAGAAGACAAAACTAACAAGAAGTAGACTGAAGGATGCGGTAAGCAATTCCTTAGTCTGTTTATGCTGCAACAACAAAATAACTGAGACTGGGTCAGTTATAAGAAACTCTTATTCTTAGTTTAAGAAACTAAGAAGCTCGAAATCAAAGTACTGAAAAATTAGGTATCTAACGAGGGCCTATTCCTCATACAAAACCTTGTGTGGCTTTCCATGATGGAAGGAAGAAGGGGGAAAAACCTAACAAGCTCTCCCAACCCCCTTTTCTTTTTTATTTCCCTTTGAGACAGGGCCTCTAGCTCAGGCTGGCCTTAAACTCCCTACAAGCAGAGGATGACTTTGAACTTCTGATCCCAATGGCTACACCTCCCAAGTGCTGGGATTGCAAATGTGCATGTCACTTCTGCTTTTCTGTGGTGCTGGAAATCAGGCATCACACTTAGTAGTTACTCTATCAACTGAGCAACAAAACCAACCCTTTTACAGCACACTGTTCCAATCCATGAGAGCAGAGCTCTTCTGGCTTAATCATCCCCTAACATTCTTCTCTCTTAATACTATTGCTTTGAGGGTTAGGGATCAATAGGAATTTTGGAGACAACAGCATCATTTTCACCATGGAGGATGCATGGAAGGCAGACAAAGCAATGAAAGAAAAGAAAAATCTAAGACAGACTTGTCCTCGAGCTAACTTAAAAGAAGCCCCAGAAAGGTGACGTTCTATCCAATTTTGGTGGAAACTTGGGACTGTAATATGGGAGCAAGAGATCTCTCTCTTAGGAGCCTCATTCTTTTTACTCCTCCCAGTCTAGTTAGCCTTTGTAGACATGATAGGTCAGCAAAGGGTCTTTCACTACTTCTTAGAATCTCCACCAATTCTGGATCCCTCTTCAGCCATCCTCCTAAAATGTCTAAGTTAGATAATAGTGTGGGGTATGCTAGAACTACTTGAAGCACACTTTTTAGTGCTGGCTCCCACCTCTTAACTCCAATCACATACAGTGCCTATGTCCTGTGCCCTTCTTTAATAGAAAAATGCCATTGCTAGCGAGAACTCATTTTGAAATGTATGCCTGGGATAGACCCCAATATAACCCAAAAAGCAATATCTGAAACCCAACCCTTTGTATATTACCCAGAAAAGAGAACTGAATGCTTTTGCAAGGAGTCTGCACTACTTGAAGATGAATAGTGTGACTTTTCAGACAGAAGTGCCAAGAGAATTAGAGAGTGTCAATTCTCTGAAGAAAGAGAAGCTGGAAATAATTCTCTATATGCCTATTGTTCAGTCTTAATACCTAAACCCTTAAAAACTTTCGAAATCTTTCAGTCAGAAGCCATTTGGAACTTGATCAAATTTACTCTCACAAAAATGTACAAAAGTATTTCAGCTATCGCCCACAAACTGAATCAAAGTGTTACAGTAAAATGAAAATGAATTTGATATTAGCTTGTTTTTCTCAGAATCATCCCTGTGGGGAAAAAATGTTAAAAATTCAAAACTTGGTTGTCTGCTCATGGTGTTATAGGTTGTTTTGTTTGGGGTTGTTTGTAGTGCAGGCTGGCCTCAAACTTTGTAGCTAAGGATGACCTTGAATCTCTAATTTTCCTGCTTCCACCTCCCAAGGGCTAAGTTACAAGCACAGGTCTGGATGTGCTGAGTGTTTTTGATGTGGTATCTTAAGAGTCCTTCTTTACCACGCATATGAATTCCACCAACCATTAAACCAGCCAATCAGAATATTAGTAGGGAAGCTGACTCCATCTGTGAAAATGTTGTCCAGCAATTGGGTCCCAGTCTTCCTTAGCCTTAGGGCAGTGATAGCCAATATCAGACAAAAATTCTCCATCATCAAGCACAGCAATTAATAATCTAAAATAAATATAATCTAAAAGATATAATAAATATAATCTAAAATAAAATAATAATCTAAAAGATATTATTGATCTGGAACTGCAAACCCTACCCTATCTGTTACTTTTCTATTGTTGTGATAAAACACCATGACCAAGGCAACTTAAAGAAGAGTTTATTTAGGTTTACTATTCAAGAGGGATAAGATTCTATCATAGCAGGGAAGCATTTCTTGGTAGCATAGGTCTCCATCAAATACCCTTTATCTTATGTTTTCTAGCATCCATCTTTCCCCAGCAAACTAATCATTTGTTGAGAAGAGAAATTTTTGTTTATTTTGTTTACAATTATGACCTGGCACCTAGAATTGTGTCTTGTATATTCTAGATGATTTATAAATATTTATTGAAAGACTGGTTGGTACAAAATTAATTTTTATTACATTTATTTATTTTGTGCATGTATATATGTGGGTGTGTACATGTGCAGTTAAGTGGGAATTTGTGGGAGTCAGTTCTCGCCATCTACAGTATGGGTTTTAGCAATGAAATCTAGACTGTCAGGGTTGGTGGCAACAACTTTTACTCACTGAACTAGTTCACCAAACCCAATACAAATACAGTAAGTTCATATGTTACACTGAATAGGATCAAAGAATGTTCAGATTTCACTCACTTATTAATAGGAAAGCCAATTAGTGTTCTGACTAATTTTATCTTATTGAAGCAAAGACTTGATAATAATCAAGAGTAAAAGTTCATGATGAATGCTTTGTGCTCATTCTCTTCACATGTACATTTCTTCTTCACTTATATGTGCATATAGATAGAGAGGCGAGAGAGAAAGGGAGGGACAGACAGAGAGTCTCATATAGCCTAGACTGGCTTGAAGCTCACTATATTGCTGATAGATTTGAACTTCTGATCCTTCTGCTTCTATCTCTTCATACCTGGATTACAGGCAATTTGGAAGCACACCCAGCTCTTATTTGTGAATATGTTAATGTGGATCTACCTGATAATGCCTGAATGATAAGACCTTCTTTTTGTACAATCCCGGCTCTTCTCCCATTTCTGTGCAGTAACTCAGGTGATTCAAAGACAGAGGTGGGGAAGGGAGTCTTTGACTAGAGGAACAGAGGAGTCAGGTGACATGCCCTAGAAGAGAGGAAAAACAAAGAAAAAGATCTAAGCACTGGGCAATAAACTAGGAAAACTCCCTCACCGCTGTAAGTGACCAGCATGACCTGTCCCCTTGGCCTACTTACTATAGAAGACCAGGGAAGAAAAAAGCACTGCACACCTCCATCTCCAACCTGAGATCTATGTTACAGATGTCACGGTAGGCACCTTCTTCATTAAGGCTCCCACTACTTGGGCCCTTGGCAAGTATCTTTTGAGATGGCAGGTATGCCAGGCAAGAGGATCCACTAGGAAAGTGGAGTCCAGCATCATTGAAAATAAGAATCTGCTAGATTTCAGAAAGTCGAGGTTCCCTCATGCACAGACATCGTCTACTATTCACTGGTAGCATCATCCAAGGCTTCAATATTAGTACTTCAATTGTGCTTCTTATTCAAAAATCACCCGAGATGCTTTAAGGAGCAAACACACTTAGGAGGGTCAAAAAAAAGAGGACCGCTGAAGGTTTGAGGCTACATAGTTTTAGGCAAGCCTAGAATGAAGGGCTAGACCTACAAAAAGTCCTGGGAGTTCACATTTGCAAACCCAGCACTTGGGAGGTGGAGACATGAGGTCCTGGAGTTTAAGGTTATCCCTGGGCCAAAAGGCCAGCTTATCTCAGAAAGTATGAAGGGGAGGGGGAAGAAGGGGAGGAATGGAGGAAGAAAGGAAGTAAAGAAAACAATCCCCACTCAAACAAAATTAAACATAAAACATAGCAAAACAAATCAATAAAATCCTTAATACACAGACCCAGGGTTTCCTACATAACTTCCAATGACCAGTGCAAAATGGAAAAGCAGGGTTGTTTGCTTAAACAAAATCACTAAGACTTTCATGACACCAGAGTATTAAATCAAGTGTGTGGCCCCTTCTAATTGGATCCCTGTGCAACTGCACAGACCTCTGGCCCATGAAACCAGCCCCGTGTGCTCCCAAAATTC
Source organism: Microtus pennsylvanicus (assembly GCF_037038515.1). NCBI lineage: Eukaryota > Metazoa > Chordata > Mammalia > Rodentia > Cricetidae > Microtus > Microtus pennsylvanicus. The sequence continues at coordinate 142,966,976 of NC_134601.1, forward strand.
AGTTTTTATTGAGTTTGTATATGATTAAGTTTAATTCACTAAATACTTTTCTGTATGAAGTTAGGCTTAAAAACTTTGACTTTAGCACAGATAAAAAATAAAATACAAAAGATTTTTAAAATTGCAATTGACACCTGCATCCAGACTTACCTATAATGCAATAACTTAAAACCCTCACTCTGAAGCATTTCTAGCCTCCCCAGGGTGAAATCATCATGACAACACTCTTTAGAAAACCTTTCCATCCACACATAAGTTATAAAGTATTGTCATGAATCACCTTTTTATTCCTTTTTTAAAAAACAAAACAGTCATGACACGGCATGTTTTCTCATATAGAAAATTGATATAATTTGAAGTGTTAATCACTCATTCACATGAAACTTTAAATAAAGCTAAACAGGATTATTGCTAAGTGGAGATTTATTATCACATCAATAGAATTCATGATGATACCTGAAAAAATTAAACTACTGTCAACCAGCCTCTTCCTCCCTTAGCAGTATAGAAAAAGAAGCAAGTCTACTGTTCTGACAATTTCAACCTCAAGACAGGTCCAACCCCCCAAAGCAATCTCACTACTGAGTATCTCTAGAGAATCTGTATACCCTCTCCTATCCTAAGATCTTCCTCGGAATGGATCTTGAAGAGATAGTCCCTATCCCTACTATCCTGAGTTATAATGGCCATGGCTCTACTCTTTAGAGGATAACTAAAGATCCCTTCCCTTCACTTCTTCTTTTTCTCCTGGTGGAGACTCATTTCCTTCCCAAAGAAGGATTCATGTTCCCAGGTTTAGTTCTGGACACCAGTAGGTGCTACTTCTAGTTTGCTACACGTCTATATTCACAACTGGTGGGTTCTGCCTGACCTCGATTTTCCACGAGATGATCTGATCAGTTGTTTATGGAGTAGTCCTTCAGATAGAAGAAGTGAAGTAACCAAGCCGTCCTGAAAATCCATTATCTTGGACTCATCCCTCATCTTTGATACTGGATATCACTACAATCACACCCAGAACCTGAAGTCAGGTACTTATAGAAAGTATTACAGGTTTCTTTTCCCCTGGAATTTTAGTGTATTTCTAGTATGGGCTGTGTGGAGGATGCTGCTGGTGCTCTTGTCAGATCACCTAGCTCAGTGGTTCTCAACTTCCTAATGCTGCAACCCTTTAATACAGTACTTCATGTTGTGGAACCCCCAACCATAAAATTACTTCATAGCCATAATTTTGTTACTATTATGAATCATAATGTAAATAACTGATATGCAGGTTATCTGATCTATGTCCCCTATAAAAAGGTCATTTGACTCCCCGAAAGGGGTTGTGACCCACAGGTTGAGAACCACTGCTCTAGGCTCTCTTTCATGTGTTCTGTACTTTGCTCTTAACACCTCATACCTGCAGCTGTCTTTGGAAAACTGCTGTTAGGCTACTGTACTATTTCCCTTCACTGGCCCTGGGAAAAGCTGGATGGGTGTATATTCACACCTATACCCCTTCCCATACTGGGAAGCTCTTAAGAAATGACTAGCTGGTACAGAATTATGAAGACTCCCAAGCCTTAACCAGAGAAACAAACTTAGGTACAATTAACACTTCTAATCTAATTGTATGCTATGGTTTCACTTTGAAATGTTGCCTACATGCTTGTGTGTGAATGCTTCTTCCCTAGACTATGGGACAATTTGGGGGAGCTGTGGCACCTTTAGGAGGTAAATGTAAGTAGTAAGCCACTAGGGGATGACTAGTCGTTGAAGTCTTTGTTTTCTAGTAAAGCACAATGTGAGGAGCCTCGGGCACCCACTGTCATGCCCTGTTCTGCCTAAATTTCTTGCTATGACACACCAAAATCCTTTTGAAAATATGTCAGAGTAAACCATTCCTTCCCTGAATTATTCCTGTCAGATACTTCATCACAGCAACTAGTGCCAGAAGCAAAGACCTGTATTTTCTGACCTGTATTTTTTATAGCCATCTTAAGTTCACAAGTTAAGTAGGATATTCACCTTTGCAGGGCAAGTTCCAGACCTAGGAAATTAACTTAGTATCTTGTCTCCCTGCAAGACCTGCAGGCCCCAGCATTCAGAAGCAATTAGCATTTTCTTTGTTAGTTATTATCTCTTTCTCTCAGCCAGAGAGGTCCCCAGACCTGAATTCCAGCAGACCTGACACCCTCTCCTCCCCCACTGCCTGTTTGCTATATAATAGCTCCTGAGGAATAATAAAGTGGCAGTTTGATCAGAAAGCCAGACTTGCTGTCGTTTCTCGTGTCTCTTGCCTCTCCATTCCTCTTCCTCCTCCAGGTTTACCGGGGTCCCAATCATGTCCTGCTGGCCAGGACAAACTAGGGAGCTAGTGCACCCAGGGAATGAACTAAGGATTGGGAAATCACCTGAACTCACCACCTTTGGATTCTTCCCCTTTCTTTGTTCTGCTCCCTGCAATACCTTACTGGATTCTTCTGCAAGCACGCCTTCCCACTTAGCTTATTCCCAACTTAGTCTTCTTCTTAGCCTATGCTCTGAAGAACCTGACCTAAGCAGGTTGGATTCAGGAAAGACTTATATGATGATGGTACAACCAACACTGAGAAGTAAAGTGAGTCTTAGAGAAACAATATGCCCAGTTTTCCAAAGTTATACAATGATAATAGATCCAGCAGTGATTCCCTCTTCATGTTGCTAGTACTGAAGATTGCTGTACCCAAGCAAACCAGCACTAGGGCAATTCCTTCATGGTTGTAGTGCTTTGAAAAAGAATGACCCCCATAGGCTCATAGATTTGAGTGTTTGGTCATTAGGGAGTGGTGCTACTTGACAGGGGTTGAAGAAATATGTCATTAGGGATGGGCTTTAGGGTATCAAATGCTCAAGTCAGGCCCAGGTCTCTCCTGCTACCTGTCAATCCAGATGTAGAACTCTCAGCTACCTCTCCAGCACCGTGTCTGCCTGCTTGCCACCATGCTTGCCACCACGACAATAACGGACTAAGCCTCTGAAACTGTAAGCCAACTCCAGTTAAATGTATTCTTTTATGAGACTTACTGTGGTCCTGGTGTCTCTTCACAGCAATAGAACATTGGCTAAAACAGTGGTCTTAATAGAGTGTTGTGTGCTCAGTAGCTATTGCCATCTTGGCAGATTATAAACCACTAAATGCAGGTACAAAATATTTTTTTTCTGAATCACAAGCCTTACACAATAAGATGACTTATAGCACAGAACACAGTTTACATACTATGCAATAACACCTGAGAAATGTTTAGAATTTTCACAACTCTAGAAAATATTCTGCTCACTGACTATTATTTGGGTTTTAAGAAGAGGAAGAAGATGACACAGGTGAAGGGAATTCTGAAGAAAGATTATTTAACAAGTGACTAGTTATCAAGATGGAGGTGGTGAAATGAGGACCAGCAATGAAAATAAGCAGTTTGGAACTCTTACTTGTGAGAAGCTGACATTATTCTTAGATCTGAGTGGAAAAGAAGAAAAGAGAACCCACGGGAACTCAGAACCTAGAAAGTTCCACTAGACAAGAGCACAAGACTCCTGTAGAATAAAATCACTACCAATACAGTGGAAGTTCAGACAAATAAATACTAAGATGTTTCTCTCTTTTCCTGCTCTCAGATCACTTTCTGATGACTTGCCTTAGCCAAACATAACTAGAAGACCCACGCAAGGAAACCTTAATGTTGCAATCTAAAGTAATCCAAATCAAATTGGGAAAGGCTACAGAATGGTCTGGAAGAACAAGCGGAAAATAACTTTAACACTAAACAATAATTCAAACTCTAGACCATGTATGTCACTTGATCCCAGTATTACGCAACCATAGATAATGATAGTTCTTGTTTTAGGAATTTGCCCCAGAATATTTCATATTTACAGTTTCACATCTATTTCTGTTCCTGTTTCTCTGTTTTCTGGTTCCTGGCTGTGTACTTACTCTTGCATTTTAGCTTTGACATTGTTCAAGAATCCCTTCCCCATGTTTGTCCCTTCTTTATAAGATCCCCATGGTAAATCAAAATATGATTTCACCAAATTCACTCTGAGGAATCTGTAAATTTATTTAGCTTACTTAAAGATCATGGCTAAAGGTTTACTTATAGCTGCTGCACAGGAAAGTCTTTACCTGTGAATGATGGCCTTCCTCATAGCCACATAGATGGAGATTCTCCTCCAGCTACCTTCCCACGCTCTATATACTCCAGCACATCCTAAGAGCACTGCCTGTATACAATTAGAGCACAATTTCACACAAATGACTGAGAGATGCCAAAGAAATTAGATAGAAAACTGAGGTGAGGGTCCAAAGCCCCTCTCCAGACACACCTTCTGTGAAAACATCAGCAGGCAACATGTCCACTCCTTGCAAGCAGGCACAGCCAACCTGATGAAGATGGAAGCGGTTTCTCTCATAGGCCCATTTTTTTTCTTTTTTTTTTTTAAAGATATATTTATTTATTATGTATACAACTTTCTGCCTCCATGTATACCCAAGCGCCAGAGGAGGGCGCCAGATCTCATTACAGATGGTTTGGAGCCACCATGTCTTTGCTGGGAATTGAACTCAGGACCTCTGGAAGAGCAGAGCTCAATGGTTAAGAGCGCTCTTAACCACTGAGCCATCTCTCCAGCCCTCATAGGCCCGTTTTTGTGTCTTATCCAGTTTTGTGGACTTCAGCTATCTAGTAGAATCCTAAATTTCTATGAGAAACTCTCATTTTTGGGTTTTCTGAAGTTTCTAGGAAAAAAATTCTCATATTTAAATCAGCTTTGTGGTGCTGTACTCCCACCCACTCGGTGGACAGTTGCCCAACTGCTGAATATTCAGTATTCAAAGAAATACAGCTTTTATGGCCATTAGCAGACCCAAGTAAGATGATGCCTTTGGTATGGTGCATGTGCACAAATGGAGAATGCTTAGCTGTTGAGAGGGTCATCTATTAGAAACAACTTGGCCTAAAGTTTCTGTGTTTCTATTGGACAGAGACTAATCAATAAAACCCCTTTTCTGTGTAGTCAGGAAATGGGCCTAATTTTTCTAAAAAGCAAAATAATGTGAACACTCAAATTTCCATATTTTTGCATGTATCCCTTAGGATGTGGAATACCTAAGAACCCTCCACTGTGTGGCATTGAGAATTGGATTGTTAACTTTGTATACTGGCAAATAGAAAACAGAAATTCTCTGCAGGACACTTAACAGATGTCATATGAAAAAGGGAATGGAATCATGAAACTTGGCTCAGCATAGGTTGAGACAGGAACTGGCTACTATGATCAGTCACTGGGAAAAAGGTAAAGACAGACAAAAATCAGAATAGAGGCAATGACTCTAGCCAGTCCTGGTCAAGGATTTCAGTGAGGTACTAGTGAAAGTCATGTCAGGACCATACCATGACAAACTGAGATATTTACAGTCCTTAAAAAAAATGAACTCACATCTGGCAGAGAAGCAGCTTGACTGCCTGCAGACCCTCTCCTTTTTCTGTGTTCCCCCAAACCCAATTCCCCAGTCTTGTCCCCAGCACGGCAACAGAACACCAGGTACAGCCTTCCCTCCCTCTGTACACATCTCCTGTGGATCCCACGGACTATCCACTCCTAAACTCCCTCCCCCAATTCTTGTCTCTATCTCAGCCTCCAACTCCAGCAGGCACCTTCCACTAAACCACAGATCATGCCTGTCAGAAAACCAGGTAGGCTGCCCAAAGACCTTCTCTTCTCCCTGTTTCCCGAAACCCAGTCTTCCAGTCTCATCCCTAGCACTGCAATAGGAGACCAATTGCATCATTCCCTCTCCTCTGCCATATCTCAAGAGAGGTCTCCATCAAATCTTTCCCCTTAGAGCGCACGGAATACAGAGGAAGAGAAGGCAGAAAGAGTTTAAGAGCTGGGGGAGATGGAGAATGTTAGGAATATTTCCTAACGCGAGCTCTCTGCCGATGCAAAAATTCCAATCAAGCCAAATCACAAGCCGAATTTATAGGATATCCATGTTTTAATGGTCGGTTGGCCTCGAGGGGAACCAGGAAACTGCCAGCAGCATCAGGGGGCGGGGTTTGGGGGGGGGGGAGACCACGAATGGACTCTTCAGGGAGCAGTTTAAATAGACTGGGGGGGGGGTGTCAAGGTTTGGCAGACTGCCTTGTCCCTCCTCGGAGGAGGGGTCAAGGTTTGGCGGGCACAGGAGCGGGGCCTCCAAAGATGGAGGCCAGAGATCGGAACTTACAGAAAACACCAGGAGAACAAGGTCCTCTGAATCAACTAAGCAAGGTGTATCTGAGCTCACAGAGACTAAAGCAGGGCGTACATGGGTCTACATCAAGTCCTCTACATATATATTATAGATATTAGCTTAGTGTCTTTATGGAACTCCTGACTGTGAGAACGAGTGGGTCTCTGACTCTTGCTCATGCTCTTGGTACTCTTTTCCTCCTGTTGGGTTGCTATGTCCCAACATAGTAATATAGTTCTTGCTTCATCTTATTATATTTCATTTTGTCAAACACTAAACACACTATTGGAGAAAGTCCTCTTCTATGCATCAAATGTTACCATTTGTGACACTCAAGTGTAAATGATGTTACTTCAATGGAAGGTCAGTGGCTGATCACCCCCAGTTGTCCAGAAATCACTTTTATTTATTTTTCAGCATTAACAAACACCATGCAATAATTACACTAGTTGAATGAATGTGCACAGAAAGGAAACACTCTCTTAAGAAAACATGGCTTGGATTGCTATTTTCAGCATAAAGGCATCACCCGATCAGAAGTAGATTCATACCCAATGTTTTCAGTAGTCAAACAAAGATTTAACTCATTTAACACACATTATTTGAAATTTTGCTCTGTGACAGGAGCTGAGCTATAAAATATAATTGTCCTAGAAAATTGTTATGATGAATTAAGAATTCAGATCAGGGATCTCTCACAAGCCTGGCAATTTGAATTGAAACTATGCTATACTAAAACCAAAATTAAACTGATAATTATGGGATGGTAATAGCATGCAACTTTTAATAAGAATCATAGGAGCTGGAGACATGACTCAGTGATTTAGACTGCCTGGTGCTCTTGCAGAGAACCAGAGTTTGGTTTCCATACCTGTTTCAGGTGTTTTACATCTCATAACCACTTATAACTCCAGTCCAGGGGATCTGACCTCCAAGGTGCATGCTCATGCACACACACACACACACACACACACACACACGGAAGGGGAGAGATTTTAAAAAAAAATCTGGTGAATAGCTCCTCAGTGAATAAAGGAACTTGCCACCAAGTCTAAAAACCTGAGTTTATTCAATTCCCTGCACCTTCACTGTGGGAGGAGAGAATGGATTTCTCCAAATTGTTCTTTGACCTCTGCACACATACATGTATACAAGTAAGTACACATGAAACAAAAGAATCTTTGAAGCGAACCAGGCATGGTGGCTTGCACTTGTAATTCCAGTACTCTTCAGACTGATGCAGGAGAGAGAGAAAGAGAGACAGAGAAAGAATTTTATTTGATTTAAGAGTATATTCTTGGCCAACGAATCAGAACACTCTCTCCAATATTATAATTTACAGTACAAAGTAACCACAGCTTCTTCTGGTTTGAAAGAAAATGGCCATAGGACCTGCTTTTGAAGGCCATGGACTATTTGTCTTACCTTGGAATGTGAACCCCATACCATCTGGATTTTGGTGACTCCTATAATGTAGAAATGCTAGTCTATAACGTTTAAGGGTGGGTCACAGGAAGCCACACAAAATCTAGTGAGAAACATGACTCTTCTATTCTCTTTTATTTTGTACATATAATTTGATGGATGGTCATATCTTTTAAAGAAAGTGTCAGTATGTAAAAATGTATTTTAGTACAGAGAAAGAACTTGAGCTGCACTGAGGTTTAAAGATTAAAATGCAAACAAATTATGAGACATTTCCATCTTTTATGACATTATACCATTATTTGGACCCATATTCTCACTGGCTTTGGATACACTCCTTCTTTTCACCCCATGTTTTGCTGTTTTGATGTGACAAGATTTTGATCATGATGTCCTTCATTTGTTATTCCAAAAAGAAAGGAATACTTTCCACTCAGCAATTCTGAATTTAGCATTCAGGGTTGGCTCTAGCAATGATGAGTTGATAAATTATTATTTCTGAGTGTTCTCATCATTCAGATGATATCATCTAAAATGTTTCAGAAAACAATAGCAATGAAAACAACAAGCGAATGTAGATGCACACACAAACATACATACCATAAACACACACACCCGCACACACACATACTGAGAGGGAGAGAAACAGAAAGAGGAAACTAAGCAAACAGGAAAAAATACATTTTTAGTGAATCAAGGATATGTGAATGATGCTGAAGTTTGAAATTATATCAAAACTTAAAATTTCAAAAAGTTTCTGCTTAAATCATATTTCTTTCAGTATTCACAGTCATAAATGACCTGTAGATGCCACATTTCAGAGGCCTCTGAAACTGAACTGCATCTGCTATATATGGCAGTTCAGATGATTTTGCCTATTTGCTAAACAAACTATTACCTCCCTGAAGCTCCAAGCAAGTTTCATCTCTTCAGTTAAGCAACACTGTCATTAGAAATAATTTTGGAATTGCTGATCAGTATGGCCAATTGGTCCCACAAAACATGATTGGCTCCCACCAGAAAGGAATGAGAATACAAGGTAGAGGTGAGCATTCATGTTTAAATGACTGTTTAGAGGATGACTCTTTTTTTTAATTTTTATTTTTCCATTCAGTTATTTACACTTCCTTCCCTCCTCCCAATCCCCTCTCACTCCCCCACACCCCCTCTTCCCTTTCTCACCCTACTTGAGAGGGCAGGGACTCCTGCCCTGTGGGAAGTCCAAGGCCCTCCCCCCTACATCTAGGCCTAGGGATCTGTGCATCCATATAGACCAGGGTCCCAAAAAGCCAGAGCATGACGTACAAACAAGTCCCAATGCCTTTATCAATGGCTTCTCAGTCAGCCGCCATTGTCAGCCTCAATCAGAGAGTCCGATTTGATCACATGCTCATTCAGACCCGGTCCATGGTATGTACTCACTCATTTGTGGACTCTAGCCATAAACCAAGGTCATTATGTCTATAGTTCACAAGCCCAGAGAAGCCAAATAAAAACGTGAACCCAAAGAAAACCATATATTGATTTTCCTGGAAATTGGAAGCAAACAAGATTGCAGGGCAAAAGTTGTGAGAATGGGGGTGGGGATAGGGGTGGGGTGAAGTTGGGGGAAAGGGAGAGGGGGAGAGGGAAGGGAGAAGGGAAGGACTGGCAAGAGCTTGGGGGAGTGGAAGGGTTGAGATGGAGGAAGGGCAGATATAGGAGCAGGGAAGAAGATACCTACATTAAGGGATCCATGTTAGGGTTGGCAAGAGACTTGGCTCTAGAGGGAATCCCAGGCATCCACAGGGATGTCCCCAGCTAGGTCCTTGGACAGCAGAGGAGAGGGTGCCTGAACTGTCCTTGCCCCACTATCACACTGATGATTATCTTGAATATCACCATAGAATCTTCGTCCAGCGATGGATGGAGATAGAGACAGAGACCCTCATCAGAGCAACGGACTAAGCTCCCAAGGTCCAGCTGAAAGGCAGAAGGAGGGAGAAGACGAGCAAGGAAATCAGGACCACGAGGGGTTGGTCCACCAACTGAGGCAGTGTGCCTGTTCTAATGGGGACTCTTTAATCTTATAAAAGTTTAACGAATGTGTCAAAAGGCATAGAGCAGCAGTTCTCAATCTGGGTTGCAACCCCTTTGGGGAGTCAGATGACCCTTTCATAGGGGTCACCTAAGACCACAGGAAAACATAGATATTTAAATTATGCTTCACAACAATAACAAAACAGTTATGAAGTAATAATTTTATGGTTGGGGTTCACAGCATGAGGAACTGAATTAAACGGTTGCAGCATTAGGAAAGCTGATAACCACTACAGTAGAGGTTTCCCAGACATCCAAAATGACTTACATTTTGTCAGATTTATTTTATCATTCTCTATATGTGTTCATGTATATCTATATGTTTGTCATTATTGTTTGTTAAAACATTTTCGAATATGTTGCTAATATTAGATCTTGTCACCAGGATGTTTGCAGAAGCAATGACATCCTTTTACCTAGAAACAATGTATTTATGATTTAAAAAGGTTTTTACAACCAGAGCCCTCATAAAATTCTCAGCATCTTTAAAATCAAATCTTGTGTCTTGTTTTGAACATATCACTATAACCAGGACAGTGTTGTGGGCTTTTGATCCTAGGAATCTCTGAGAATGGAAATCTTTCCTCTCCCATATAACAGATGGACAAGTTTAGTCCTGTTGCTTTTGTCCCTGCAAGGAGTGCAAGGGGGAAAGGCGGGGAAAATTTCTGAACTCAAAATGGTTTGATTGATGAATTCAATTTGTGCCTGTGTCACTACATTCTGGTATGATCAGGTTTTTTAAAGAATGATCTCAAATGGACCTAAACTGGGCTTAGCTCTTTGGTGTGTCTACACAAAACTTAGAAGACAATTCCTTTTTTTTAAGTGCTGCAATGTGCTCTTTAGGCACATAAGAGTTACATTCTCTGGACCTAGAAAAGTACTCTCTTTCCTCCCCTGATCTGTACGATCATCCTCCAGGAAAACAGCGTCAGTTTTAGTTTTCTACAGCTCTCCCACTTAGAGCTTGACTCCTTGATACAGTATTTCAGTTATTTCCATACTTATTTGGATATAGAACTTAATTTTTAATACAATTTTATCTGCTCTTTAGTTTTACTTGAGTTTCTTATTCACCAGAATCATTAGACATCACTATTCATAATGCCCCATGATTTTGCTGTTTGGGAACGTAATAAATTCTATCTCCCCAGAAGCAAAAATACAAAACTTTAAGATAATCGTTTAAATAGTAAGATGCAGCTGTTTAACACTTAATAAAGTGAAATCTTTCATTTTTCTTTGTATAAAAGTATATGAATTGGGTGGCTAAGTGAAGACATTTGTTAAATAGCAGAAGTACAGGAAGTCAGGACCGCGAGGGCTGTGCCCACCCACAGAGACGGTGGGAATGATCTAATGGGAGCTCACCAAGGCCAGCTGGACTGGGACTGAACGAGCATGTGATCAAACTGGACTCTCTGAACGTGGCAGACAATGAGAGCTGACTGAGAAGCCAAGGACAATGGCACTGGGTTTTGATCCTACTGCAAGTACTGGCTTTGTGGGAGCCTAGCCAGTTTGGATGCTCACCTTCCTAGACCTGGATGGAGGGGGGAGGACCTTGGACTTCCCACAGGGCAGGGAACCCTGACTGCTCTTAGGATTGCAGAGAGAGGGGGAGGGGGAGTAGGAGGAGGGGAAGAGAAGTGGGAGGATGTGAGGAGGTGGAAATTTTTAATAAATAAATAAAAAATTCTAATAACCAAAAAAAAGTACAATCTGAAGCACGGAGTAGGGTGTGTGTGTATATTCTTACATTTCACTATGTAGCCCAGGCTGCCCTTGAACTTGCAGAAATCCTCCTCTATCTGTAACCAAGTTGCTTTGGATCAATTCTGTGTGTGTACTACCAGGGTCAACTTAAGAGTATTTCAATTCTGAATACAGATGATGAAAGCAACTATCTTTCGGTTGTTCTGTTCTTGAGATTCAGCATTTCACAGTTATGTATGATCTTGGTCATAGACTTTTCAGGCATGTTCTTGGTTGGTTTTCAGAGGATTCTGTTATTCATAGTTTTCTTAGATGACCCATCAGAGGATGTATAACTCAAGAAGTACTTCAAATAATAAAATTCAAATAGCTTTGGGAAAATTGGGAATATGTAAGGCTACCATATTTTTACCTAAGAGTCTTAAGTAAACCCAAAGCAGTGGGCACCCTTCTTCCTGCCTTCTGAACATTGCTGTGGTACTTCTTAGGTCCTTTGAATGAGATACTTTCTAAGCAGAAGGTATCCATTATTTTAAATATATTTCCACACAAAACGTCTTAATGAACTCTGCTAAAAACCCAGACAAGTACCACCTAAGACCAAAGGCCCTTCCAGTTCTTATAAGTAATTCTTTCTTCTTACCACAAGTTGTACCTCAATCTAATGAAGAAAAGGAAAATAAAGGAAACAAAAGGAAAAGAATTTCTCAGCTATTCTGCTCTAAGGTGCCACTGTGGACAGGGCTTTTGTGGACACAGTGTTGGTCTGAAAATGTGTGGGTATCATGTTGGTGGTATAATAAAGATGCTGGAGATCTTGATTTTGTTCTATACCCCATCCCTTAGCCACTTGACATGGAAGAAGCCTTCCTAGTGATCTCTCTGACTTCAGTGTCTTCATATGTAAAACATGTGAATACCACCAAGATATGAATGTCAAGGACTTTTTGACTTTGGAGTACTATTATTAGCAATTAAGAAAACTATACATACAAAAATATTGATAAAGGTCTCTTTGGTGGCACAGAACCATAATCTGAATATTTGAAAAACGGAGGAAGTAGAATCCTGACTTTGAGGCCAGCATGAGCTACTTAGTCAGAGCCTGTCTCAGAAAAGAAAAAAAAAAAAAGAAAAGTGAGATGTTTACAAAAGGATGAATCTGCTACATAGCAAATGCAAATACTCTATGCAACTTTCTACTGGGTACCAAAGTCACACTGACCACAAGCTTATCAACCTAGGTTGTGATATTTCATATTGATTTAATCTTCTCTAAGAACTGTCTCCTCAACATCACCATCCCTGACTTCAAGCTCTAATATAGAGCTACAGTAATGATGGAAGCAGATGCAGAGATCCACAGCTAAGCACTGGACTGAGCTTCCAGAGATCAGTAGAAGATGGGAGGGGCAATAATAAGAGTACAGTGGTTAAGATCATGATGGGGATACCCGCAGAAACAGTTGACCTGAGCTAGTGAGAGCTCGCTGACTCCAGAGTGACAGCAGGGAACCTGTATAAGACCAAACTAGGCACTCTGAATATGTTTGACAGTTGCGTGCCTGGGGCAGTCTATGGGGCCACTGGCAGTTGGACCATGATTTATCCCTAGTAGTTGAACTGGATTTTTGGAGCCCTTTCTTTTTGGAGGGATACCTTGTTCAGCCTAGATACAGCAGGAAGGGCCTTTGTTCCTGCCTCAAAAGGATGTGTCAGGCTTTGTTGACTCACCATGGGAAGCTTTACCCTCTCTGAGGAGTGGATTGACAAGGAAAAAGCATGTAAAACTCTCCAAGTCATGGTGCTACCTAAGAAGAGGTGAGAAAACAGGGTCAAGGGAGTTGGCAACTAAGCAGTCTCTCACTTTGATAAAGAATAAAGAAAAGGCAACATAGTTGTATTAATGGAGGTGCTTAATCTGAGTGAATTTTCTGGATACCCACAATGTTCAATTAATATGAAAGAAAATAGTTGGGCACCAGAGTGGTGCAGTTAACAGTTCCAAGTTACCTCCTTGCTCTACTGATGCCTACCAAAGCCAATAGTCCTAGTTTTCTGGGACAGTATACTTTTTCTGCAACTCAATGAAAGTAACTCTGGTAATTTTTTAAAATTGTGTGTGTGTGTGTGTGTGTGTGTGTGTGTGTGTGTGTGTGTTGTGGTGGGGGTCTGTACATGAGTGCAGTACCCACAGAAGCTAGAAAATGGTGTCATATCTTCTGGAGCTGGAGTCATAGGAAATTGAAAAATGCCCAATTTGTGTCCTGGGAATGAAACTTGAGTCCCTTGGAACTTCTGAGCCATCTCTCTAAACCCTAACTCTGGTAGTTTTAAGAATAAATACTTTTTGACACTCCATTGCAGATGTCTATGTCACTCTCCTTCAGATATTGTGATCTTGCAAGCTTGTAACTGAACTGTTAGAATCCATCAGGAGTGATTCTATGTGGCTTTCAAGGATATATTTAAAAGAATGCTAAAGCTTCCACTCTGTATGCTGGAACTTTACCTCTTAGTGTTCTGAGCCATCATGTAAGATGTGAAAGTATTATGAGATAGCTTGTTCTGAGAAGGCCCAAGTCATATGACATGGTCATGGATAGATGTTCCAATTATCATTTCCAGTTCATTTCCACTTCCAAGTTTTTTTCAGACTATATATCAAACATGTAATTTTAGAACCTTTTAAAATATATGTAATTCTAATTCTTAGCCACGCCCAGCCATAAGAATGTACCACTGAGATGGCAGACTTTGTGCTCCCACAAGATAAGATACTTCTGTTGCCTCCTGCCTGAATTACCAATCCACACAATCATTAACATAATAAAATATCTATTTTTTAGGTTTGACTAATACATTTCACAGCAATAGATAACTAGAATGCTAACCAACAAATGTGATTTATTCATTATACCTTTGTAAGACTTTGCACATTCAAAAAATTTTAAATCAAATCTTTTTTCTGCAAGTTTCTCCCAATCTTATACTTAGGAGGTAGGAATTCTATTATCTGCCATGGACCATATTCCCCCAAATGAAAACACATCATAAGAGTCAATGACTATGTAGCTATGTCAACCAGCTAATATCACAAGCAACACAGTACAAGGCAAAGACAAATTTCCTTTCAGAAGGGCAACTGACCTAGATTTAGGTACTATGGCATTGTATTCATAAGCACAGTGAAACACCCAAAATTTAGATTCAGACTTCTCTTTTAGTTACATGCCTTTAAGTAAACTATTTAACTCCTTTGTGCCTCTGTTTTCTCATCTGTAAAATGAGAGCATCAATATTACCTTCTTAGTGGGAATTTATGGGGATTAAATGAGACACACATAAAGTACACATACTAAAGTCTTAATAAATGTCACCCTTCACCATTACAAAATGTTTGAGAGGGTGATCATGAGGCCTGTACACAGGCCACTCAGGCAAATATTGACTAGTTTGGGATTATGGCTTGATAAAGGGTTTCACGCTGACATCTAAGTAAAATCCCAAGTCACTCATCTCTTCAGTCACCTTGGGCTCTCACTTTTCATGTAGCTATGGGTGTGATAGAAACACTTGAATTCTAGAAGCAGAAAGATGAATGAATCTTAATCTTGACATTTAGGCATAGGAGCCTTGGCTAATTAGCTAGTTTTCTAGTTTCTTCATATCCACACTAAGAAACAAATACCTACATTTATGGAGTGTTATGAGAATGAAAAGAGATAATCTACTGTAGTAGCACTTGATAATAGCTCCTTTCAAGATGGGACAGAAGAGAGAAGGTTAAGGAAGATGCTTTAACTATGTTTTTATAATGCTTATTTATAAACAAGATATTCTTGAGTTATTAAGGATCAAGTCTATGACCTTATGCATGATAAGTTAGTACTCTACCAATGAGCTACATTCCTAGCCTTGTATATGCAATTTGCCACAGATAGAGTACCTCTGTTTCCTTGATTTTTTTTTTTTTTGGTTCTAGATATGAACTCCATAGCCTTGTATGTGTTATACACATGCTCTACCACTGAGCTAGATCCCAGGCCCACTGGTGGGATTTATTATGTCCCAAGTGTACAGTGTTGTTGTGTTGGCCTTTGGTATGTTGGGACCCATGAATATATGTGAATATGTGTTTACTTTCTCAGGGAGAACAGTATCTAGACATTCAAGCTTTCAGGTTTGACTTGACTTAAAAAAAAACTTTAGTGCATTTCTTATAGACATAATGTTGAGTGAGGAAAAATAGCACAAAAGAATATACACTGTGGTTCCATTTATGGGACAATTGAGAAAAGGCAAAACACTATGGCAACTCGGGCAGAATTGTGATTTCCTTTGTTGGGTGCTGCCTGGGGAAGGAAATGAGGAAGGCATTGGGAGTACTAGAAATTACCTAAATCTTGACCTGGGTATGGATGTATTTGAAAACTGGAGCACACTATACTCACACACTCTCCTGCATGAGTGCTAAATCTCATTAAAAATGTCCCAGAAAAGTGCCTCAATTACTCCCTTCCTTTAATTTGAAGAAAGGGAAGATGAGAGCAATACAGAGGCTTTTACATGTGTCTAGTCATAGACCAAAGCCTTCATTTTGGTAATTACTTTTAATTTAGTAGAAAAGGGTTGATGTGGCAACAGCACTGTGATTCAGCTCCCTGCTTTCCCACAGCACTCTGTGAAATGAAGGCACAGTAGGGAGAATATATATAATTCTTTTCTTCATCTCTAAAGGGTTTATAAATTGGAATACCAAACTCACTGCCAGCCATTTCCTGGGGAATTAATAGCCAGCTGAGGTTAACGGTCCTTGGTGTGACTTTAGACCATCAAATCTTCTTGCTTCTCATTAATTCACAGAAAAGCTCTGTGCCTTGATGGTTATTGTTTAAATACATTAAAATAAAGTTGAGGGGCTGACTTAATGTTTAGCGGTGATAATGTAAAACACAAGGAAGCATTCCCAATAGACACATTCATTGCTGTACATTTTTATTTAACTCATTTTCTTCCATGTTTGTGAGCAGTATGATGTGATGGTGCACATAGACATTCTTGCAGATGTTGCAGCTGTGTGGTTAGTGTGTGTTTAATGCTCAAAACTCAGCACAGAAAACCTATGCAGAAGCATAACTAAAAGCCTTTATAATTGGTTCATTCTATCAGTGAACATATTTTATTTGAGTCCAAGAGAAATGACTTAGACACAAGAGAAAAATAAGTTTACGAAAATAGGGGTTCAGTAAATTAGCTGCTCTTTATGAATTTGGCACAAAGACATTTACAAAAGCAAGAGTTGTATTTAAAGAGGCCCATGAGAAGCCTTTAAAATGCGGAGGAGTCCTTTAAAGCAGCATTTTTTCCATTTGTCTCTTTGGAGGGTAGAAAGAACCTTTGCTAAGAGTCCTCTGTTTATTGCTCCCTAATGGAGGCAAATCGTCTTCAGGCAGTTCCAAGCAATTCTTGAAACAGAAAAGCACACGCACTTCTAATTTTTAAAATACCTCTTCACTTAATTCAATAAAATGAACATTTGTTACAAGTGACTTCTATGTAAAGCTGAAAAGGAAAGAGGTAGTAGACCATGAATTCCTTGTCATCTGAGGTTCATAAACAAGTGCAAAAAAAAAAAAAGAGAGAGAGAGAGAAAAAAAAAAAAAGGACAGATAGATCCCAGCTGCAGTGTAGACTGTTCATCCCTCCAACAAAGGCAAATTGCACTTAGGACTACTTCAGATTTACTCTTAATTTCCTATAGCTCAGATAATTTTTGGCATAATAGCAATGTACTCAATAATTAAAGAAAAAATGTTAGGGTCTCAATATGTACCCACGGCTGGCTTGGAACTCATATGTTCAGAAAACGTATGGAGGACCAAGGACTCAGAGTTCACTGCTAGAGGAAAGGCCCTGGATTCCATTTCTACCAATAGCACAGCAAAAAAAGAGAAAAAGAAACTGTTGTAAGAGCACGGCCCCTTTGTTCCATCCTGCCAGGCTAGCTTCCTCCCGAAACAATCACACAGAAATTGTATTAATTAAATTACTGCCTGGCCCATTATCTCTAGCCCCTTATTGGCCAACTCTCACATCTTGATTTAACCCATTTCTAATGATCTGTATTGTCACTTGACTGTGGCTTACCAGCATGAGTCTAACCAGCATCCATCTCTGGCAGGAGAACCATGGCATCTGCCACTCTGCCCTTCTTCCCAGAATTCTGTTCTGTCTTTCCCGCCTACCTGAGTTCTACCCTATCAACTAGGCTAAGGAAGTTTCTTTAATAACCAGCAAAAACAACACAAATACAGAAGGACCTCCTACACCAAGAAACAATGGAAAAGTCATTGTGAGCATAAGAGTTATTCATTGGTCAACCAAATGATAGTACTCAAAGCATTTGACCTCTTTATTCCTCCTACCAATCAGGGCTCTCCCCATCCCATTAATGGATATTACTAGACTTTCAGGACCCATAAAGGACACTTCCTTAGAAACTATTCTGAGAATGATATGAACCTCTCAAACTAATTCTTTGAATGTATGCAGTTAAGGCAGTGGTTCTCAACCTTCCTAAAACTGATACCCTTTAATATACTTCCTCATGTTGTTGTGATCACCAACCAAAAAGTTATTTTTGTTGCTACTTCATAACTATCATTATACCACTCAATCATAATGCAAATACTTTTGGAGATAGAGGGTTGGGACTTCAGGGGTTGTTATCTAAAGGTTGAGAACTGCTGGCTTAGGGGATAAGGAAGTTGTCAAAAGGTCAAATTCATCAGCCCTCTCTGAGAATTAAGATCAGAAGATCTCAGGGCAGAGTTGGACATTTCATATGAACTGACTTCCCTGGTCAGTTTTTATTGTGCTGCAGTTTGAATTCCCTGAATGTGAGTCTTTCAAATTAAAAAACACCTTTTTTTTCCCTCATGTAAATTGAAAAGGTTTTAAAGTCATAAAGAAACCATCGCTGCTACCTACAAAACAGTTTGTCTTGAGAGAAACTAAATTTTTAACATTCAAACTGCCCATAAATACTTTATAACTTATTTTATCAATTGAGAATATTGTTTTAATTATTGCAATTTAGGACCACTTCAAATTCACTCTTAATTTTGTAAGGCTCAGATAATTCTTGGCATAATAGTGATGTGCTCAACAAATTAAAGAAAAGTATTAGGGTCTCAATACGTTCCAAGGCTGGCTTGGAACTCATTATGTAGCTGAGGCTGCCTGCCAAGTCCTGAGATTACAGGTATGTACTACCAAGCCATGTTTTTTAATAAATATTTGAGCAGCAGAAGAATGAATGAATTAATACAAGTAAATTCATATTTCAGTGACCAGTACTCCTCTTTCAAAATATTATCGTGATCAAAGTAGCATGGAAAGAAGACAATAAGCTGGAAATGATCTAAACTCCACAAGACTGGTAAGTATTAGGGAATGTATATATGACCCAAATCTGTTGATGGAGGGAGAGCCTGCTTTTCATCCTGACCGCCCAGCTAGCTTAACCCTCAAAATAATCACACAGAAATTGTATTAATTAAATCACTGCTTGGCTCATTAGCTCTAGCCTCTTATTGGCTAACTGTCACATCTTGATTAACCCATTTCTATTAAATCTGTATATCACCATGTGACTGTGGCTTACCAGTAAGATTCTAACTTACGTCTGTCTCAGGCAGAAGATTCATGGTGTCTGCCTGTCTGTCTTTCTTCCCAGCATTTATCTTTGTTTACTCTGCTTACCTTAAGTGCTGCCCTATTAAAAGGTCAAGGCAGTTTCTTTATTCAACCAATGAAAGCAACACATAGACAGAAGAACTTCCTCTACCACAAATCTCTGGTTTAGATGACACTCTTGGTAGAGGTTTCTTTATATATAATATCTAAAATGCATGAAATTAACTTGCAACATCTGTATCAGTAACATTAAGGAAAGTTAATTGTGACAACAAAGAAAGATGCCCCTGGGATTTGTATTAATGTGAAATTTAAATGTTTACATAACAATTGAAAAATAAACTCACATTACAGATTAAATATCCCTCATCTGAAGTTTGAGGCAAGATACAGTTTGGATTTTAGAATTTTTAAATTTTGGATTATTTGCATATACATAGTCAAATATTTTATGGATGAATCAAATTCCAGACATGAGATTAACATGCATCACATGTACCTTGTACACATAACCTAAAGGCAATTTTATATAGAGTTTTAAAAACATTTTTGTATAAATAAGTTTACCATGTATATTCTTCCACTTGTAGCATCTGATTGATGCTAAAACATTAACTTAAGATCATTTTAGACTTCAGATTTAGTAACTAAGGATATTCTCTCTCTCTTTTCTTTCTATATCTTTTTCTATTTCTTTTTCTTATTTTTCCCTATAAACTGTGGATGGTAGTTATACTTTTCCTGCCTCCAAGGGTTGAGGACCACATAATATAAATTAAATTTCTAAGTGATATGGCATTATATAAATACTAATGTTTGTTATCACTTTGGTTTTCTATTGGTGAATATGTTTACAGCAACCACGTAACCTATGGATCTTTCTTTTCATAGCACACTCCAAGATGCCCATGACCTTTACTTCAGACTCTCTCTAGGATAAAATAAGATGATTTTTAACAGCAGCCAAAGACAAACATAACAAGACAGCAATACTAAGTGGAAAAGACTTTTTAAAACATCTTTTCTTAAATAATATACACATTTCATTTTCTTAGCTAATCAGCAGTTATTCTCCAACTCATCCCATACTGGGCTCATAGCCTGCATAGGTCTCACCAGAAAGAATAGTGCTGTTCAGCTGCTGTGCTCTGTTCTCCTCCATTTCCCGATGGTTTTTTTTTTTCATTTTTTTTTCAGCTAGCCCAGTTATTTTCATCATGCTCCCTTTTATCTTAAGTTCACATAACCTCTACAACATGAATCTAGGGCAAAAGAGAAGAGATTAGATCTAACACTATCGATTCATTGATGTGGGCTCTGTTGGTTTTGATTTTAGAAGGTCAATGCCCTATGGGCCAAATTTGTTCAAAGAACACACACACACAATAATGATATAGGGCTTCCTGCCTTCAAAAATCCAACCACTACTGTTTAAATACAGGTATCAGTGAAAAAATGTAACATGGCCTTTAAAAGTAAGTCTCTGCATAGATTAGAGCAATTCTATAATTCTGTTTTAAATAAATGATGACCTTTAAAAACATATAATAATAATTAATAATAAAAATAATATTGTTGATACTTCAGCTAAATGGTTCCTGTTTCATTTTCAATGTGTCATTAGCTTACCATTACTGAAAATTTAACCATGTTTTAAAAAAAAATTACAAATGAAAATATTATATTAGTAATTTACTATAGAGCAATGCACTTCCATTACACTTATTTAATAGTGCATTAATATTGTGAAAATTCCTTTGAATGCAAAATTATCACCTAGTTGGGCTGATCCCATATGATCTTATTGAACTTTGTGTCGGTTATCTATTTGCCAACTTTTATTCAAGTTTCTTTTGTGTCCTTCAGGTAATTCTTTGAATTAATGGTTCTCTTGATAAATGAGAAAAAAGTAGATCACAAGCAACTTATACCAGAAGTTGGTCACCTGGAAAGGCTTCAGGCATCAACAGCTCTACAAAGATTTCCACATCTGTGTTCAACTGGGGACAGGGTACCTTGCTTTCATTAAAGTCTAAATAAAAGTTTAGGAAAAAATTAGAGATTTTCAAATTCTGCAAGATGAAGCTAGTTCAAAGACAGTGAGAAAACGGGCAAACTAAGGCTTGTAAAAGAGGTACGAGAGAAACACAGGAGAGAAGAAAAGATAAGACAAGAGATGAAAGGGAAAGAAAAGAAGGAAAAACAAGAAGCTGGAACAAAGGAAAATAGAGGTCAGTCCAAATGGAAATAGGAGAAAGAAAACAAGGCCCAAAAAGCTTACATAATATTTTTTCCTGGAGCTCAGGACACCAGCAAGTATCCCCTCCCCTCTGGTAGTGTCCCCCAGCAGAACTAGCATCTGTCCCACACAGCTTGTCTTCTTCCCTTCTTAGCTCTTCCAGGAACAGTTGTCATGCAGAATTTGAAAGTGCTTGGTGATCTTGTCTGCATCCAATTTCCAGGAGGATCTATATATGTTTTTCTTTGGGTTCACCTTATTATTTAGCTTCTATAGGATCATGAACTATAGGCTCAATGTCCTTTGTTTATGGCTAGAATCCACTTATGAGTGAGTACATGCCATGTTCACCTTTTTGGGTCTGGGTTACCTCACTCAGGATAGTGTTTTCTATTTCCATCCATTTGTATCCAAAATTGAAGATGTCATTGTTTTTACCGCTGAGTAGTTCTCTAATGTGTAGATGTGCCACACTTTCTTTATCCATTCTTCCATTGAGGGGCATCTAGGTTGTTTCCAGGTTCTGGCTATTACAAATAGTGCTGCTATGAACATAGTTGAACAAATGCTTTTGTAGTATGATTGGGCATCTCTTGGGTATATTCCCAAGACTGGCATTGCTGGGTCCTGAAGTAGGCTGACTCCCAATTTTCTGAGTAACTGCCACACTGATTTCCAAAGTGGTTGCACAAGTTTTCATTCCAACCAGCAATGGATGAGTGTTCCGCTTATTCCACATCCTCTCCAACATAGGCTATCATTGGTGTTTTTGATTTTAGCCATTCTGACAGGTGTAAGATGGTATCTCAAAGTTGTTTTGATTTGCATTTCCCTGATAGCTAAGGAAGGGGTGGGGATGGGGGGAAGGGAGAGGGGGAGAGAAAGGGAGGAAGGGGAGGGTTAGGAAGAGCTTGAGGGAGGGGGATGGTTGAGATGGAGAAAGGACTAATATCTGAGCAGAGAAGGAGATATCTTAATTGAGAGAGCCATTTTGGGGTTGGCAAGAGGCTTGGCTCTGGAGGGGTTCCCAGGAGGCCATGGGGATGACCCCAGCTAGAAACCTGGGCAGTGGAGGAGAGGGTACCTGAACTGGCCTTGTCCCATAGTCAGACTGATGACTATCTTAAATATCACCATAGAACCTTCATCCGGCAATGGATAGAGATAGAGACAGGGACCCACATTGGAGCACTGGACTGAGCTCCCAAGGTCCAGTTGAAGAGCAGAAGGAGGGAGAACATGAGCAAGGAAGTTAGGACCACGAGGGGTTGGTCCACCCACTGAGACAGTGTGCTTGACCTAATGGGAATTCACCAACTCCAGCTGGACTGGGACTGAACAAGCCTGGAATCAAACTGGACCCTCTGAATGTGGCTGACAATGGGACAGAATGAGGGGACAATGATAATGGCACTGGGATTTGTCTCTACTGCATGTACTATCTTTTTGGGGTCCTATTCTCTTTGGATGCATACCTTCCTAAGCCTGGATGTAGGGGGGAGGGCCTTGAACTTCCCACAGGGCAGGGTATCTTGCCCTCTCTTAGGACTGGAGGGAGTTGGGGGAGAGTGTGTGGGGGGGAGTGGGAGAGAAGTGGAAAGAGGGGAGGAAGTGAAAATTTTGATTGGCATTATTTATAAAAAAGAAATTAAAAAAGAATTTGAAAATGCTCTTGAGCTATTTCTCCAGTTCCTACGCATGTTTATTATTAATATACAGAAGCTAACTACATTTTGAATAGATACTTCCTGTCTTTAAAACATTCTTCTCATGCTTCTGATGAACCTAAAAAGCCATTTGTCCCTATCACAGATTTAAAAGCCTTTCTGGACACCAGAAGAGACAGAAAAAGAAATGAGGACCCTTGAATAAAATTCTGGACACTTGTTTTATGATTGTTCAAAATGTCAATCTATATACACACGTGTGTGTGTGTTTGTGTGTGTGCATGCATCACAATCTCTCATATATTTTGACATAGTTCTGAATTGATATGAAGGTAGGATACATGTGTATATATGCATGTATGCACATTGGGATGCATGTAGGTAGGTATTTAGACAAGGACTCCTGTGCTTCCACTTCTTGGAACCTGGAATTACTGGCATGTACCTTCATCCCAATTTGTGCTGTGTTGAGAGTGAATTCAGGGTTGTCTGAATGCTGGGGAAGATTCTACCAACTGAGCTACATCCCCAGCCCTATGCTGTGGACATTTTAGCTGGCTGGATGGTGAAAGTGGGGTGCCTTTTAAGAATGCCTCCTGAAACTTGAGATCACTCACTCTGCTTACTATCATGATAATCTTACTGTGATACTTTATGTGTCAAATCGATTAGGATGGAGTGTCTATCTCCTTGGTCAAGCATTATTCTGGGTGCATCTGGGAGGGCATTTTGAAGAAGATTATTTCTTAAATCAGAAGAATGAGTAAAGCAGACGGCCCTCTCCATTGTGCACGGGTAGCATCTAAACAACTGAATATTTGAATTTATACCATTAACATTGTCTTTCCTGGTTCTTACACATTTAGACTCAAACTACAATTTTATCATTGGCTTCTTTGATCTCCACTTTGCTCACTGCATAATGTGAAACTTCTTAGCTCCCATATTCGTGTGATAATGCCTTATAATATCTATCTATCTATCTATCTATCTATCTATCTATCTATCTATCTATCTACTCTATTTATATTTATTCCCTGTTACCTCTGCTTTCCTGTATAACCATGATGAACATACTTTGTGGAGTTTTGCAGTGCCTTAAGATACAGTTAGTAATAAGATTGTTAAGGAAATGTGTCTCAATGCATATCTTGTGACAGGTGATCATAAGAGGCATTGACCTAGCTTAGTCCCAGTCACAGCAGTAAAGCATGAACCAGGCTGGTCCCATACCAATGGGTCTCATAATTTTCAAGTCACTGCCGTGCTGTGGGTGTTTGAAGGCCTTCAGTTCTTGTATATTCCCAAAAGTCCCATAACCTATTAGAGCTCAAACTTCAGAAACAAATTCAGAATCAAGGACAGATTTTGAACTCTACAATTACATGCTTGGAGGAGGCCACACTAATGATGGAGAACAAAATACTTCAACCTAAGCACTTCAGAAAAAAATAACAGCCCCCAAACAAAGAAGAATGTGGTGAAGAGCTAATCTAGGCTTGTATACCTTTTCTTGGGGAGTCTATTTCTATTTACTGTAGACAAAGAGAGCAATAACACAGTAAAGAGAATATTCCATCCATTCTAGGTAAACAATAATTACATCTGTGTCCAGCCTGATGAATCGATAGGTTTACTGAGATCACTTACAGGAAAATGAGTGAGTCATGCAGCAGCACTGAAAAGTCAACCCTTGCATAGGTGATGGCTCATAAAAACTGTAGCATATCTTTCAGGGTGCTATACTGAATTCTCTCTTCTCTCCAAGCATTTCCTTACTAGTTATATAAACTTAGCAATTCTCTGCTCCTCTTGGGAGGGAGTATTTCAGTTCAAAGGAAACAGGCACTCAATACCTAGTCAATAGATCAGGATTCCAAACAGGAAATAATGCATAGAGAGAAGACAGCACCCTATACTCTTGGTTTGTAATCTTTTGGACCCAGTTGTTCATGTTTCTATTGGGTCCAGAAAGATTCTCATGGTACTTGGGTGTTAATGAACACCTCAAGTGCATTAACAATCAATCAGTTCTTCATTGTGGATATTCTACATCATGATTAAGTCTCATTCTTACACCAGTGAACTTCCACATGATTTAAGTAAACTCTTTATTTTCAGAAGTCAGGATTCATAGTTCCTAGTCATTTATTTTAAAGTTAAAAGCATTTATTTTTCTTCCTTCACTTTTGCTCATTTCTGAGGTTAAAAAGGCAATCATAAGCTTTGTATGATGAATTTTCCATTCATTCTCCTCCTCTCTTTGAATATGCCAATCAAGCTGTCAGCTTGCTTTCTCTGCAGATTCGTAACACTTCACCTGAGGTCTCATTAATTGATTTACCTTTCTTTGCACATGAAGAAATCCTGGGAGTTATAATTCAGAACTTCTTCAACTATCTTTTGGAGTTTTAGCTCCTACTGCTTATTCTTTATTTTCTATTTTTTATAAAAATAAAATTCCTTTTGCTTTTAACCACCTGTCATTGACCCCCATCTTCCAAAATGAAGTTTGATTTATACTTGTGATTTATAGTTGGGTCTACTTTCACAAATTTCTAAAGGCAGTCAAGCTTTATTCATTTATTTGGACTCTACTTGAATTTTGTGAAACATATGATTTGCCTGAATGCTGGGATTAATGACGTGTGCCACCGTGCCCTGTGAGAACTATTCTTAAACCTAATCAAACTGAATACAAATCTTACTTTGAAAATATTCATGAATAGATGACCTAGTGGCACTTAATGAGATCAATTTAAGTTAATGTAGCTACTTGATTACTGGAAAAAAAAAAACTATGCTTCTAAAACTTTGAAGTTTAAGTTGACATTAGGACATAGTGTTAGAGTCAGATCGTCTTCTTTGAAATAATGGCTCCAGAATTAGAACTTTCTTTGTGATCCTCTGCTGTGGGATAATGCTCTTGTACACTCTGAAGATTTGTCTCTTCTATTAGTTTAATAAAATGCTGATTGACCAGTAGTCAGGCAGGAAGTATAGGCAGAGTGACCAAACTAAGAGGATTCTGGAAAGAGGAAAGGCAGAGAGTCAGTCACTAGCCAAATGCAGAGGAAACAAGATGAGAATACCTCACTGAGAAAAGGTACCAAGCCACATGGCTAAACATAGACAAAAAGCATGGGTTAATTTTAGTTGTAAGAGCTAGTTAATAAGAAGTCTAAGCTAATAGATCAAACGGTTCATAATTAATATAAGCCACTGTGTGTTTCTTTGGGACTGAATAGCTGTGGGCTATATAGTGAGACCTAGTCTTGAAAACAACAACAAAAAATTGTTTATGTATGTATTTATTTGTGTGTATGTGTGTGCTTGTGCATATGTGTATGTGTGTGGTTGAGTACAGGTATGCATGTACTATAGTGAGTATGTGTTACATTCATTTACACTGTGGAACATTTGTTTAATGATGCAAAGGTGTGTTGCATTCTTTTATGTTGCGTTTGTTTAACTCTATGAAGTTGTGTTACTTTGCCTGTCTAAAACACCTGATTTGGTCTAATAAAGAGCTGAATGGCCAGTAGCTAGGTAGGAGAGGGATAGGCAGGGCTGCCAGACAGAGAAAATAAAAAGGAAGAAATATCTAGACTCGGGAGAAGAAGAGGGAGGGACAAGAAAAGGGAGGAGAGGAGGACTCCAGGGGCCACCCACCCAGCCAAACAATTAGTAATGGAGTAAGAAGTAAAGAAAGACATATAGAACATAGAAAGATAAAAACCCAGAGGCAAAAGGTAGATGGGATCATTGAAGAAAAGCTGTCTAGAGGCTGGGCGGTAGTGGTGCAGGCCTTTAATCCCAGTACCAGGGAAGCAGAGACAGGTGGATCTCTGAGTTGGCAGCCAGCCTGGTCTATAGAGCAAGTTTCAGGACAGGCTCCAAAGCTACATAGAGAAACCCTGTCTTGATAAACGAGAGAGAGAGAGAGAGAGAGAGAGAGAGAGAGAGAGAGAGAGAGAGAGAGAAGAAGAAGAAGAAGAAGAAGAAGAAGAAGAAGAAGAAGAAGAAGGAGGAGGAGGAGGAGGAGGAGGAGGAAGCTAAGGCTGGACATTCATAAGAAAGAATAAGTCTTTGTGTATTTATTTGGGAACTGGGCAGCAGTTTCTTCTGCCACACTGCATAATCCAAGCTAGCTGAACTTTGGAGATTTCAGATGATTCTCCTGCTTTGCTTTCCATCTCATCATGTGAATAGTTTGATCAAAAACATGTATAACCACATCCAGCTGTTTGCACTGGTTGCTGGGTGGAACTCAGATTGTTTGTTTTATACAGCTATTGCTTCTACCTGATGAGCCTCCTCCCCAGCCCTCTTGTTCAATTCTTAATGTATCAGGAGTACTACCTAAGAGGATTGGCTATTGTGTCCCTTACATTTCTAACTTGATTCAAATAGAGCATCTTGGAGTTCCAATAGCATACATTTAACAAAATTTAGCCCTCCCAGTGAAGCTGCGGCCAGTTACAAGTAACCGTACTTGTGGATGCAAGCTCAAGGCTGCAGGACTATGCACTGGAACAGATAATCAGAACTGTTCACAACAGTCAGCATTATAGCCAGATTGTCAAGACTACATGTGAAGGGGCTATAGAGATCGTTCAGAGGTTACAAGTACTTGCTGTTCTTGCAGAGGACCAGGATTTGATTCTTAGAACCCACATGGTGGTTCTAACCATCCGTATTCAAGTTACAGAGGATCTGATGCCATCTTCTCATTTCTGTGAGCACCAAGCATGCAGACGGAGCACATACATAGGCAAAACAGTGACATGAACTGAAATAAATAAATATGACAAAACAAGTTTAAAGAGTATACATCAAATCTGTAGTGCAAGTCAGGGCCAGAGTAGGGAACTGGGGAAGCAATGTGAGAGTCAGAGGCTGACCCAAGACAAGTAGATCAAGGCTAGCACCTACCAAGATTTAAAAAAAAAAAGAGCTTGGAAAGCTGACAACCATGTCCAGAGTATGCTGTGCTGGCTTTAAAACTTTGAGTCTGAAAAATGGTGGAAGTATGTGAAATTTAGATGAAAAGTTTTTTTGAGCCCAGAAAAAGAATAGCAAAATAATAATTTTGTTTGCCAAAGTCACAAATCTTCAAAACTTGGGAATACCTACAAGGCCTGTGGAAAACCCAGCCTACACTTCATTCAAAATCCAGCTCAAAAGCTTCTCAGAGAAGCTTTCTTCTCCCAGGTACCTCTTCTCTTTTCTACATTGTTATGATGTCACCTCAGTCTCTTCTGTGGCACTTACTTTGATACATGGTTGCAATGACACAATTAACTGTGCTTTTGGTCATTTGGTGGTCACCTTCCTGATGGGCCTCTCACTTTCACTTCATAAAGCAAGGACTTTGATTGTCTTTGCCAGGCCCTGGGTAATAATTTGAGGACTAACAGACCAATCATTGTTGTTTACACTGTGTAAAATACCACGTGGGCTTAATAAATATTGGCCAAAGATGTGCACGCATAGCCTCTCCTAGCTTATATCCCTAGTGATCATTTCAGCAATGTTTCCCTGCAACTATCTGTATAGCCGGAATGGGCCCAGCCCCTTCTGTTGCCAGGCAGTGCAGAGTACCTTTCTCATCAATGTCTTTAGCGGACAGCTGTTCAGGAAGTCCCCTTGGTTGGTGCGTGTAATGCTGAGCAACTCAAATTCCGGACACTGGCTGAAAACTACCTGCCTTCTGTGGGTAATAGTTCCCACCAGAGACTTGCCCCAGTTGAAGCTTCAATACCTTACCACAAGTCATTCAGAATAGCCTTTGAACATGTTACTTTCCTGCTCTTCAGCTATCTAAGGATCTTGATCATAAACCCAAGCCATCTATCTTCCTTTTCTCTTGGGTTTGAGGAGCATTTGTCAGAGCATTTGTTATGTGACAGACTTCTTGGGAGACACAACATTCATGCCTGCTTATTCCAGATAGGGATCCCACAACAGACCAAAATACTAATATTACCAAAGTTCAATGTGGTAAACCAATGAATTTTATTGGAGTCACTTACAGGAGTATGAATGAAGGGTTACTTGCCGGAGCAGAAATGACTCAAAGACACCTGCACCACCAAAGTCCATGCCAGCATGGGTGACAACTCACAACATCTGGAATCCTGGAGCAGCACACTGCACAACCTGCGGGTAGTTCAGCAGGTTGGAGGGTGTCCCTTTCAGGTGTCTCAGTTGCTCTTAACTTCTCTCAGGCACTTTGGCTGCTCTCCATTCCTGCTAGGCAGTGGAGCTTGTCTCTGTTTCTTCCAGGCAGCTGGGCTCATCAGAAAAGGACTCTCAACAGTCTTTATTGTTTAAATACTCTTGAGAGAGAAAGAAGCCTAATGAATCTAGTCAGATTTGGGGACTTCCTAAAGCTATATTGAGTTCTTTACTTCCTGTCTTAATGAGTTTTGCTGCAGGATGAAATGTTTCAATTTCAAGAAAACTGCTACACAATAGGTACATCTTGAGCATTTCAATTTGTCAAGTTACTTGTGCAGATGAAACTCAAATACCAACCTTCAGAGAATGCTTATTTACTCAGAATTGGTGAGAAAGACTATAGAATCTCTTCACTTTGCTACAGGCTGTTCTTGCCTTGTTGATACATTCAAACATTTCAGATCCTATAGTTTAGTTCGATAATACCTGAAACTGAGATGCTGTTGTAAAGCAAAAGTCACAGTCAACAAGACAAAACGGCAGCCTACAGAATGGGAAAAGATCTTCACCAACCCCACATCAGACAGAGGGCTGATCTCCAAAATATACAAAGAACTCAAGAAATTGGTCACCAAAAGATCACATAATCAAATAAAAAATGGGGTACAGACCTAAACAGGGAACTTTCAACAGAGGAATCTAAAATGGTTGAGAGACACTTAAGGAGATGTTCAACATCCTTAGTCATCAGAGAAATTCAAATCAAAACAACTCTGAGATTCCATCTTACACCTGTAAGAATGGCCAAGATTAAAAACACTGATGACAACTTATGCTAGAGAGGATGTGGGGTAAAGGGAACACTCCTTCATTGCTGGTGGGAGTGCAAACTGGTACAGCTCCTTTGGATAGCAGTATGGTGATTTCTCAGAAAATAAGGAAATAACGTACCTCAAGACCCAGCAATACTACTTCTGGTTATATACCCAAAGGATGCTTTATCGTACCACAAGGACATGTGCTCAGCTATGTTCCAAGCAGCATTGTTTGTCATAGCAGAACCTGGAAACAACCTAAATGCCTCTCGACTAAAGAACAGATAAGGAAAATGTGGTACATTGACACAACGGAGTACTACATAGCAGAAAAAAAATAACGACATCTTGAAATTTGCAGGCAAATGGATGGACCTAGAAAACATCATAGACCCAGAATAACAAATACCATATGTACTCACAAGTGGCTTTTAGACTTATGTTTATAACAAAGAAAAACCAGCCTATGATTCACAATCCCAGAGAACCTCGACAACAATGAGGACCCTAAGAGAGACATACATGGATCTAAACTACATGGGAAGTAGAAAAAGGCAAGAACTCCTGAGTAAATTAGAACCCCATGGAAGAGGGAGATGTTGCAAGGAGCCGCTTATTTGTCCCTGCTGCCCTCTTCTATGGGGTTGGAGTATTTGGTTTTTGGGGGTTTTTTATATCTGGTTTATTGAGTTTTTTTACATATCTTAGAAATTAGCCCTCTATTAGATGTAGAGTTAGTGAAAATCTTTTCCCATTCTGTAGGTTGCATTTTGCATTTTGTCCTATTGATGTTGTCCCTTAACTTACAGAAGCTTTTCTGTTTTATGATTCCTGACCCCTGCATTTACTGAGTGTGTATTCTTGTGCCTGCACAATTGGTGTTCTGTTCAAGAGGTTGTTTCTGGGCGAATGAATTCAAGGCTATTGCCTGCTTTATCTTCTATCAGGTTCAGTGAATCTGGTTTCATGTTGAACTCTTTGATCCACTTGGAATTGAATTTGGCAGATGATAAATATGTAGCTGTTTGATTCTTCTATATGCAGCTATCCAGTTAAACCACCATCATTTGTTGAAGCTGTATTCCACTATGTCTTTTTGACTTCTTTTTCAATAATCAGATGTCTGTAGGTGTGTGGATTTACATATGGGTCTTTGATTCAATTTCATTGATCAGCCTATCTGTTTTTATGCAAATACCATGTGGTTTTTATTACTATAGCTCTGCAGTACAGCTTGCAACCAAAGATGGTGATACTTCCAGCTGTTCTTTTAATGTTCAGAGTTATTTTAACCACCCTGTTTTTTTTTGTTTGTTTGTTTTCCCATATAAAATTGAATGCTGTTCTTTCAAGGTCTATACAGGATTGTGTTGTAATTTTGAGAATCACCTTTAGTTGTCTATTGCTCCAGCTACAACATCAAGTACTATATTAAATAAATATGGAGGGAGTAGACACCTTGTCTTGTTCCTGATTGTAGTGGAATTGCTTTGAGCTTCTCTCCATTTCATTTGATATTGGCTATAGGCTCTCTATAAATTGTCTTTATTATGTTGAAGTATGTTCCTTGTATCCCTACTCTCTCCAAGACTTTTTTTATGACAGGGTGATGGATTTTGTCTAAGGCCTTTTCATCTTCTAATGAGATAATCACGTGTTTTTTCTTTCAGTTTGTTTATATGGTGGATTGATTACATTGACAGATTTTCATATGTTGAACCATCCATGCATCTCTGAGA
This sequence comes from Microtus pennsylvanicus, assembly GCF_037038515.1. Lineage (NCBI taxonomy): Eukaryota > Metazoa > Chordata > Mammalia > Rodentia > Cricetidae > Microtus > Microtus pennsylvanicus. The sequence continues at coordinate 142,998,796 of NC_134601.1, forward strand.
TGGTTGATGATCTTTAAGGTATGTTCTTGGAATAGGTTTGCAAGTATTTTATTGATTATTTTTACATCCATATTCATGAGGGAAAATGATCTGTAATTCTCTTTCTTTGTTGAATCTTTGTGTGGTTTGTGTATCAGGGTGACTCTAGCCTCATAAAATGAATCTGGCAACATTACTTCTGTTTTTATTTTGTAGAATAATTTGAAGAGTCTTGGCATTAGTTCTTTGAAAGTCTGTGTTAAAACCATCTGGCCCCAGGCTTTGGTTGGGAGGCTTCTAATGACTATTTCTATTTCCTTAGGGGTTGTAGGCCTAATTAAATTGTTTATCTGATCTTGACTTAACTTTGGTAAGTGGTATCTATCCAGAAAATTACCCATTTCTCTTAGATTTTGCAGTTTCATGCGGTAAAGGTTTTCAAAGTATGACCTAATTATCCTTTGGATTTCCTCAGTGTCTGTTTTTATGTCCTCATTTCATTTCTGATTTTGTTAATTTGGATTTTCTCTCTGTGTCTTTTAGTTAGTTTTTGTCTATCTTGTTGATTTTCTCAAAGAAACAGCTCTTTGTTTCACTGGTATTTTGTCATGTTCTCTTTGTTCCTTTTTTATTGATTTCAGACCTCAGTTTGATTATTTCCTTTCACCTACTCCTCCTAGAGGAGGAAATCTTTAATCTTCTTTTGTTCTAAGCTTTCAGGTGTGCTTTCAAGTTGCTAGTATGAGATCTCTCCAATATGTTGATGTGGGTTCTTATCCTAGCGCTCAGTGCTATGCGCTTTCCTTAGCACCATTTTTATTTTGTCCACTAAGTTTGCCTATATTGTGTATTAATTTTCACTGAATTCTAGAAAGTCTTTATTTCTTCCTTGAGTCAGTTTTCATTAAGTCAAGAGTTGTTCAGTTTCCATGAGTTTACAAACTTTCATTGTTTCTGTTGCTGTTGAAAACCAGCTTTAATCTGAGGTGGTCTGACAGTACATAGGGGGTTTCGATTTTATTATACCTGTTGAGACTTGCTTTGTGATCTAGTATGTGGTAAATTTGGAGAAAGTTCCATGAAGTGCTGAGAAGAAGGTATATTCTCTTGTGTTGGTAAAATATTTTATAGACGTCTGTTAGATCCATTTGATTTATAACATTTGTTAGCTCCAATATTCTGTTTAGTTTTTGTTGGGGTGACCTGTCCACTAGTGACAGTTGGAAATTGAAGTCTCCCACTATTAATGTGTGAGGGTCAATATGTGATTTAAGCTTTAATAATATTTCTTTTACATTTGTGGGTACCCTTGCATTTGGAGCATAGATCTTAAGAATTGAAAAACCATCTTGGTGGATTTTTTCTTTGATGAATATGAAGGGTATTTCCCTGTCTCTTTTGATTAATTTTGGTTTCAAGTCTATTTTATTAGACATTAGAGTGGCTTTACCAACTTGTTCCTGAGGCCCATTTGCTTGGAAAATCTTTTCCAACCCTTTACTCTGAGGCAATGTCTATTCTTGATGTGAAGTGTGTTTCATGGATGCATCAGAAGGATGGATCCTATTTTTGCATCCACTCTGTTAACCTGTAGTTTATTTTTTGTTTTATTGGTGAATTGAGACCATTGATACTGAGAGATAATAAAGACAAATGATTGTTAATTCCTCTCTCTCTCTCTCTCTCTCTCTCTCTCTCTCTCTCTCTCTCTCTCTCTCTGTGTGTGTGTGTGTGTGTGTGTGTGTGTGTGTTTGGTTGTGGTGGTCATGGTGGAGTGTATGTGTGTATGATTCCCTTCTTTTGGTTTTGCCTTTACATGTTACTTGGCCTTTTCGCCTTGCAGCTTTCAATATTCTCTCGTTGTCCTGTATATTTACTTAGTGTTGACTATTATGTGGGGAGGGAACTTTCTTTTCTGGTCCTATCTATTTGGTGTTCTGTATGTTTGTTGTACCTTTATAGGCAACTCCTTCTTTATGTAAGGAAATTTTTCTTCTATGGTTTTATTCAAAATATTTTCTGGCCCTTGCATCTGTGAATCTTCTCCTTGTAGTCCTATTATTCTTATGTTTGGTCTTCCCATAGTATCCCAGATTTTCTAAATTATTTTTTAAGACAAAGTTTCTCTGTAGCTTTAGAGCCTGTCCTGGAAGATTCTCTGTAGACCAGGCTGGCCTCAAGTTCACAGAAATCTGCCTGTTTCTGCCTCCTAAGTGCTAGGATTAAAGGCATGAGCCACCACCACACAGCTTCCGACATATTTTGTGTCAGAAATTTTTTGATTTAATATTTTTATTGACTGATACAACTATTTATTTTATCATATCTTCAACACCTGAGATTCTCTCTTCTATCTCTTGTATTCCATTGATGAGGTTTGTCTCTGTACTTCCTGTTTGCTTACCTAGATTTTTCATTTCAAGATTTTCTCATTTTATGTTTTCTTTATTGCTTCTATTCCCATTTTCGGTTCTTGAACAGTATTATTCATTTCCTTTCAACTGTATGTTCTTTTTCCCCCTGGCTCTATTGACTTTCTTCAAGGATGTTATTTTTTCCATATTAGTTTGTTTTTTCCACAATTTCTTTAATGGATTTATTAATTTTTTTCTTTAAAGACTTCTGTCATCTTCATAAAGTTGGTTTTAAGGTATTTTTTCATATTCTTCAGCTATGTCGGGATATTTAGAGATTTTTATAGTAGTTTAGCTGGTCTCTGGTGATGATATTATCTTCTTTGTTGCTGATTGTGTTCTTATGCTGACATCTAGGTGTGTTGGTTGAAATAATTACAGATATAGGTGCAGACTTCTGAGCTTATCTTCATTGGATTTGTGTGTTGTTCCTTAGTTTCTGATTCCTCTCTGGTCTTCTGGCTCATGTAGCCTGCGGTTGAGAAAGAGGTCTCTATATGAGTTGTGGGCTGGGACACAATAATGAGGAGGGGTGGTGGGGGTTAGAGATATGATGGGCCAGTGTTGCATGAGGAGGGTGGCCCTTTGTTTGTCCCAGCTGACTGGCTATCTTACACCCAAAATAACCACATAGAAATTGTATTCATTAAATCATTGCCAGGCCCATTATCTCTAGCCTCTTATTGGTTAACTCTCACATCTTGATTCAACCCATTTCTATTAATCTGTATATCACCATGAGGTCGTGGTTTACTGGGAAAGATTCAGCATTTCTGATTCTGGCGGCTCCATGAGGGTTCTCTCACTCTGCTTTCTTTCTCTCAGAATTCAGTTCTGTCTTCAGCGCCTATCTAAGTTCCGCCCTATCAACTAGGCCAAGGCAGTTTCTTTATTCATAATCCAATGGAAGTAACACACAAAGAGAAGGACCTCCTATACCAGTTCCCCTTTTTTGTTTAAACAAAAAGGAAGGCTTTAACTTTAACATAGTAAAATTACATGCAACAGGTATCAAGCAAGAATTAGTTACAATATTTATATCTACTTTATCTTTTATCATAACTAAGGAAAACTATAATAACTACCCATTCTTCAGCTCCATCAAAGACTCCAGAAGGATATAATATTACCTAAGTAAACAGGAAGTACATTGTAAGCAACTTCCAAAACTCTAGAATTTACAGAGATATCTCGCTGCTGGACAGTCACCCAAAATTCTTCTGTACCATTGGGGCATCCATTTTTAACCTACAGGCCCATAGTATCCTGCAGACATTTCCATGAAGCAGGAAATTTTAAAGACAGTTCAGTCACTTTCTTCTGTGTCCTGCAGAATGTCTCACAGACTCTTTCATGAAACAGAAACCCCGAAGGATCACTCACCTTTAGGCAAGGTCAGCAGTCATCTCTCTGTGGGTACTACATGTCCAGTGAAGCAGTCCAGGCAAGAGTGGTTTCTTCCCAGATGGCAAAGGAGCCTCTTCATTGCCCATCTTCCTCTCGAAGTAGCTTGGTGCTGCCAGGAGCAGATATGTCTCATTGTCATGAAAAGTCCTAAATTTTTAAAACATTTAAATGCCATATTCTGTAGTCTTTGAAAGATATGAAGAATGCCTATCCATCTGAAATGCACATCTAGAAAATCTAACATGACTACAAATTTGACTATTATAGAGATTATCTATTAACCCATATTTCTTAATTATACATTACATTTTAAAATGAGCTACACAATCACAATACCTTAATCAAGATCAGAAATACATATACATATAACAAAATTGACCTTAAATTTGTATCAATAAAGCAAGATCCATACCAATGTAAATCATTCATATCTATATCAGACCAATCCAGAAAGAGTTGGGGAGGACCACATATGGGTGGCCTACCTGGAGTTCTGGCAGTCAGAGTTTCCTGTTTGAGCAGGGGGCTTTGGTCTGAGTTGCGGACTGTGAGATCATGAAGAGAAGGGGAAGAGCTTCTGGGAACAGTGTCAGGAGATTACCAAGAGATCTGGGGAGGTCTAAAAGCCAGCAGTCTACTTGGACCTCTGGTATTCACTGTGGCCTCTGGTTGAGCAGGGTGTCTTCCCAGACAGGTCTTTTAAGAACCCTATTGTTATTACAACAGTGTCACTGAACTAAATCTATTGTGAAACCAAAACCTTGTATTCTGATAGCAAAACAGAATACTTAAACTTGTGGTTCTCCTGTAAAAATAAGTCTACTTAAAAATGCTAGAAAAATGTAGAAGATCTAGCCATTCATTGTCTCTATTTTGTTTTTCTATTTTGAAACTGAGAATGGAACTCAGAAGCTCAAACATGCTAAGAAAACATCCTACCACTGAACTGCACCCCAAGACTTTATCATCTCAAAGTTTAATGACCCCATGACTGGATAGCTCCAAAGACTGTGTCTTTACACTCAGTTTTTTTTTTTTTGTTTGTTTTGTTTTGTTTTTCAAGATAAAGTTTCTCTGTGTATCAGTCTTCATTGTGCTAGAATTTGCTTTGTAGACCAGGCTGGCCTCAAACTCACAGAGATCTGTCTGCCTCTGCCTCCTAAATGTTGGGACCAAAGATGTGCCCCTCTGCCGCCCAACTTCAGTATGTTTTTAATATTAGAAAGGAAGCTTAAAATCGTGCTGCTGAATGAAAACAAATCTAAACATATTTCATTATCTTTATTTGTCTTAAACCCTACAAATATGCAATTTCACACCATTCTAGCAAGATATTTTGCAAGGATTGATATTAAAACATAAGATTATTTTATCATAGATACTTCTGTATAATGTATGGTGCTGATAAATATGAATATTACAATATATGAGAGACACTTGTAGATCTTACAGCAAAGATAGTCTCCCTTTCTCATTAATTTCTGCCACTGTCTAAAACCATCTGTCATTGCCTAGTCTTTGTACATATGTCAATGCTTATATACTCATAGTATATATTGCATAATGACCTTTATATATACCTCATAAACTGAAAGCCTTAGCTCCCACTTGAATTGACCAATGTCTGTCAAATAAGAAGCACCTCGCTAATATTAGTCAATTATGCTCTGCTGAGTTATTAGAATTTTTTTCCACCTCTAGCCCAAAAATTGTGTATAGGGAACAGGATATTCTCAGATCTTCTTTGACATGACCTGGTACCTAACGAAAGAAGGCCAAAGGAATCCCTAGCAAAAGATACGGTCATGTCTCAAAAAGCCTTTATTTTTCTGTTTTGTGTGTAAGCATTGCTCACACATATTTGTGAATTTGGTCAAAGTGTATGATTTGGTGGTTTGTGGGGTCAGTGTCATAGGCCCTGAGAAAAGTGAGAACAAAGGAGCTCACAGCAATATCTCTTAATTCCTGGCCATCCTGAGACCATCTATGTTAGCTTGTTAAATAGGCTTGTATGTTACTAAAAGTAACCAGAATGATTTGGTTTCTTCTGGGCCAAGTAGATTAACAGATATGAAAGCACTCTGAACTCACCCAGATGGCAGATTGTGAATAGGGGGATGGAGAGAGCACAGAAAAAGCTGGCGAACAAGGACAGAAGTGACTTTGGATGCAACATATTGGTGTGGGCCATGAGGGTATTTCATACTGTATCTTCCTGTTAATTTTCCTTCAAATTCTTTTCTGCTTATTGTTGAAAATATAAGAAAAACATACCAGACAAACTATAACTCACCCCTAAATAATACAATTACTATTCCAACAGTTGTATAACACAAGCATTGCTTCCATTGGCTTATATGCTTCTAGTCGATTTTGTTTTTTTATTCTTATAACAAGCATCAAATTTGCTATGTTACCAAGGAAGACCTTGATCTTGTGATCTTTCTTCCTCCACCTCCTAAGTGCCACCATGGCTGGTTTATGTAGTGTTAGGGATCTAACCCAGGGCCTCATGCATAGTAGGCAAGTACTAAGCTACATCCTTAACCTCTACTCTTTTTATATTAGTCATTGAAAATTTGTGATAAAATATAGAAAAGTTACTTTCTTAACCACTTTTAAATGTCCAATTTAGCAAATCAGGCATAATGTGCAATACTGGGGAGGCAGAGGCAGGAGTATCAGTAATTCAAGGAAATTCCCAGCTATATAACAAGTTGGAGGCCATCTTGAGATATATATATCTGTGTGTGAAATATATATTATATATAATATATAATTTACATATTAAATATATAATAAATGTTATATGTAATACATATTTCAATGTGACTTAATATGTTCACATTATTGGCCACTCAATTTCCAGAACCCTAGTTTTCAATATTGAAACTCTATACCCAATTAAACAATAATTATTCATTTCTTCCTCTAATTTTCCAATCACCCTCTTATTTTCATCTATAAAATACTCTAAAATAATTGTTGTGAGAATGAAATGATATAAATTTAATGGGCTGGATATTTGTGTCATGTTGAAATCCTAACTCCCAGTATGATGGTAAATGGGATCTGGTCTTTGTGAGGTAATTAAGTCATAAAAGGGAATTCAGGACTTTAGCAAACAAGCTCTCTTGCTCTCTTGTAGAAAGAAGATGCTGGCAGTCTGAAACCCGGAAAAGGACTCTCACCAGAACCCTGCCATGCTGGCATCCCGATCTCAGATTTCTAGTCTTCAGCACTTTCAGGATTACATTTCTGTTCATTTTTAGCCCCCAGTATATGCTGTTTGTGAAGATAATAATGCATATGAATTGCTTACTTCATACAGTTCTGTGCTTAACAAAAGTTAGATAGTACTATTATTTAGGTTTCTTATAAAAACACAAGGAATTAACAGGACTTAAACAAATACAAGTGCAGCTTATAATTAAGGAAAATGAGTAAAAAGAAAGCAGGCACAAAAGACTTTTCCAAGAATATTTAAGGAGAAAAAAACACACCTATCGAGAATGTCTCCCCTATGTAATAGTTCTTGCCCCCTTGCAATAATATTATCTACTAATATCTAATGATCCTAATCCATTTTATCTTGCATGGTGTCATACTTTAATCCTTAATTTCCTTTTGACACTGTACTGTGTGTAAGTAACTCACAAGACCTGAGAAATTGTGCATCTGTTCTGTTGTATTTAGTGGCACATAGCCATAGGTTGTTATTTACTTTAATGTAGTGTGCACTACTTAAAATGTGAATTAGTTCTCAGCATTTATTAATTAGGGAAATTTATTTTAAAAAATCTTGATTTTCGGTTTCATTCATTTCAAAGCCTTGTTTCAAAGCAGCATACGTTCTGTGGGGTTATAACCGGCTAAACTCTGAGGACGGTCCCATTTTGGCTCCTTTTACTTAGCTAAAGCCTTTGCGAAAAGTGGACTTTGAGGTTAATGAACAACTTATTTTTCACATATCAAACAAATCCATACACCCAACCTAAGATCACTACTATTAACCATCTGATATAATGCTCAGCCTAGCTTTGCTAGGCAACTGAATAACCCTGACTCCAGATATGGCTATAGATCATGTTCTTCCAAGATAGCAGATTCAATAACTGTGAAAGGTCTGTGAATTTTCTCTTCTTATAAGTAGCCTAGTAGAGCTTAGTGGGAAGAATAGTCGATTCCTCCCAGCAACTGTGGTAGCTAGAGCAGCAGCATTTGTACTGGCTTCCAAAGCTTAAGTATTCACAGAGTAGAAAAGGGACTGCACTTACAAGAGAGCCATCCTAAGCTTAGAGAACTTAAATCTTTATAAATGGTCAGTGAATCACTTTTCACTACTGACTTTTGCTCCAGAGGAAAGACATTACCTTTCTTATTATGGGGCAGACAAAAATCTGGCCTTATTGCTAAAGGGAGACATTATTTCTATCGTCTAAGACACTGTCAATCAAAAACCCTGGGACAATTATTCTAGTAAAAAGATCGTGAAAGAAATGCAGCAACACACACAGAAAAACAAACATGGAGAGAATTGTCTTCGCAAATGTACTCTATGTCATTTATTCTGTCAAACTTTCGTTTACAAGAACAGTTCTCATGAACTTAAAAAAAAAACTGTTTGTTTCTTTGCTCTCACAGTTCACTTCTGGCATCAAGTATAAGGAAGGTTTTCCTACAGTAATCAGTTCTCCAGCTCTCTGACCACCAACTGGGTTTCTTCATCATATTTTTGACACCTAACTAGTTACAGTTAGTGTAGACCCGAAAGATTAAGGTCTCAGTCCAAGACTTCCCCCATTTTGAAAGCCAATTACAGCAGGGAATCCCCAGGCCAGCTATAATTCTAGCCAACTTGGCTCTATACCAGCCGTTCCCACAGATTTAGTAATTTGCTTCTATGGCTCACAGGAATAAGCTTACCACTTACATGTTTTGTTTCATTATTAAGCATATGATAGTGTACATAGATGGACAGCCAGGTAAAGAGGTGCCTAGAATGAGATCTAGAAGGGTTCTATTGTGGAGATGAGGTATAGCAGCCACCTGGTATGAGAATGTCTTTCCCAACCCAGGAAGTCTCTGAAGCTTGCACTTTTGAGAATTTAATGGATATTTCATTGTGTATACACGATCAATTATAACTCAATTTCTAACGCCCTACTTCTTTCTGTAGGATTGGGGAATGGTAATCTGAGAGTTCCAAGCTTCTGTTTATGGCCTGCCTTTCCCGGTGATCAGTCCTCACCGTAAACCCATCCAAAATCTCATCAGAAAAAAACACACTCCTGGTACCAAGGAAATTTCAAGGCATTTAGGAGCTCTGACCAGAGTCAGAGACCAAATATCAGAACAAAAGAAATACTTAACAGGACATTTTAAAATTTTATAGGAGCTCCCTGCAAGAAACTGAAAACAAAGACCCTGATGAGAAAGTCTTAATGCACAGACTGTCCCAACCTGTGACCTTACTTGGGGAAGCAGACCAATATTGGCATCGGAAGGAAAGGAACTCATGAATAGTGAGTACGAAGTGTACTGGGTGTTCTTTCGCTCACTAGCAAGTATTTGTTTTCAACCTTACCTCCCTGATGAAAGAGGGAGTAGCTCTTGAAAATACAATTTTTAAAAAGACCCACTTTCCCCCAAAAGTGAGGGAAGGGTCAAAAAGGACTGAAGAGATGAGGAAGTGATCCTCTGGCTTGATAAACCTTGATAAAAAATGTAGACATAAATTTGAGACCAATGTGAGGACAATTCGGGAGACAGACCCACTAAGAAGCTAAGCATGCAGCTTGGCATAGAACACCTTGCTAACATGCTCCAGGCCCCGGGTTCCAGCTATGGCACTGGAAACAAAAGGAGTTCTAAGTATGTAGGCATGAGCAAGTGCTAGCTCAACAGAAGAAAGTCATAATAAAGTTGGAAGAGAGGGGATACTGCTGAATGATATGGAGGAGGTAGAGTTGATCAGGCATGCTGGAGAACTACTCAGACTGAAAGAAGGAGAAAGATCACAACCGGTGCAAGGTGTTGGTGGCACACACCTTTTAAAGTATTCACAGAGATCCACCTGCCTCTGCCTCGTGAATCTCTGTGAGTGCGAGGCCAGCCTGGTGTGCAGAGGGAGTTCCAGGACAGACAGACCTTGTCTCAAAAACATACAAACGAACAACAACAACAACAACAAAAAGAAACACAACCTGCTTTTAAATTAGGTAAGTCGGTGATTGGTGATGGAATTAACTGAGTTACAGAACAGAGGAAGAGCAGGAAGCTTGATGTAAATATAGACTTTACATTAGAAGTTTGAATTCCAGATACCCAGAGTACAATTGAAAATTTCCAGGAGGTATTAGATATACAAGAATCTTATTCCATAAAATCTATGGCATTATTTTTAATTGCTAATATTACAGTAATACTCTTTGTAATTTAAATTTTAATTATTTCAACATATTACATCATAGGCAAATCAATAGCTAGCAGACAGCTATTTTTTATAGGATGCTTTATACCTGATACAGCTAAAAGTGTCGGATCCATTAAGCAGGCAGCTCACAGGCCTGAATACAAACACAAACTACTTATTACTGCACTCTCTTTACACTCACGAAAATCTTTTAAGAGCAGGAAATAGCACTTCATTTTCAAAGTGTCATTTTCACTGCGATTGCAATTGATATATTGCTAAAGTACCAAGACAATTTGTGACTTAAGAGGAAAAAAGCAACTCAGAAGATCACTCGATCACAGTTCATGAGCAGTTGTCATGCAGCTTTTGCTCCTAAAACTCTCCCCTTTGCTATCCAAATGCTATGATATAAGAGAGAATTTCCCCTGTGACATTGTCACTATAGTATTACCAGAATCAAATAAAATTCCAAATTGTTAATGAACTGAATGTATTTGAATTTGTATGTGGGTCTTTTAAAAAAGAAACATCCCCAACCAAATATTGTGTATTTATTTACTGAGCTAAACAAATTAACTGCTTTCCACCGAATCCTACAGTACATATTTGTTACAATCTATGAAAACAGAAATGAGTAGAACCAGGCATAATTGTTCCTTCATCCGTCACTCACTAATGCTTCCAATCTGTTAGTTTTGTTTGCCTTTTTTTTTTTTTGTCCAGAGCCATCTCATGGTTCATATTTTCTTCAGACTTCTGTTGAAACAATTGTTAACTGTGAGCTTCCACTCACTGCTGTTTGTCCAACCTTAGTGATAGCACCTAATGAACAGGAGAAAAGGAACAAACATTATATTATCTTGCTGACATTGCAAAACAAAGAATTGCAATTTGATCAAATGCAAATTGTAGTTCAGTAGGACATCTCTGTCTCAGATTTCTACCTTTCAATTAGATGACTTGTTTCTCCTCTAAATTCCCCCTGTAGCAGGACGTATCTGATTTTATTTCCACAAACTTTTTAAAAGCTACTACGATAGGAATATTTTGGTATGCTAACCATTTGTATTCACATTGGCATCAGAGATGGCAGATTTTCTCCCTGATGAAGAATATGTCAAACAATTGTAATGCTACAGTGCTCTAAGTTTTTTCCTTTCCATTTTCTGTGAGAGCCTAAATCCAAATGTGAGCAGTGCCCAGAAAACGAGCATTGTATACTTAACAATGCAGCAATGATTAGAGAAAGAGTGGAGAAGATGATTGTAGGGTTGATGATCTATGCCTGTTACTGAGGGATCAAGGATCACTGGTTGAGATTGCTTTTCCTTTCAAAACAACCAACCCCCTTTCTTTTAACTTTCTTATGTCTTCTTGTTGAAGCTCAGTATTTCCATGAAAATGAGTGGTGTAAGATACCCAATTTGCTGTTTCAACTGAAGCTAATAATATTTCTGGGTACCCTTCTATACAGAGCCTGCCAACTTCCACATCAAAACCGATGTCCCTTTCATGCTTAGATGAATTGGTTCCTGACATGTCTCTGGATTCCAGAGATGTAGCTTTGATTATTGCCATGGATTTGAGAGCAGCTTATGTCTAGGGTGGCCCAGAATGTCGCATCTGGAGTCAAATACGTATGGGTTATTAGAACAGGTTCCTGAACACAATGTAAAAGCAAAAACAAATGGAAGACGGTAATGGAGAATTTAGACAGAACATAATTATGAGGTTCAATGCAGAAAGTTAAGATATACCTTCAGGCAAAACAAATTGTGTCCACTTTGAGGTAGTTTCTTATTCCTCCATGCATGTGGGTGGAGGGGAGGGGACTGACCTTTTCATTTTCCTCCTGGCTTTAGTTTTTATAGCTGGGGACTTTTGGACCCCTGCAGTACCTGAGGTACTGCTTACTCATCTTGTTTCTGTCTCCTAGCAACCTGTAGGGTACAGCAGTAATTCTGGTCTAATCAGTAATAAGCTATTTGTACAGCGACAAGTGTAGAAATTCAGAGGAGTCTGTTTGCTAAGGATAACTAGATGAATCTAGAAAAGCTAGAAGCTGGGAAGCCAATCCTGAACAGATTCACTAATTTCCTTAATATTCCTAAATTCCCTAATAAACCAGCCTCCCTAAATTTGAATCTCAGCTTTGCTAATTCCTAACTATGATAAGTAAAACAATTTCATTTTGTTTGTTTGTTTGGTTTTGAGATGGAGTCTTGCTGTGTGATACTGGCTAGACTATAGGTGCAGCAATCCTCCATTATCAGTTACCAGCATGCCGCGATTACAGGTGAGCACCTCTTTGCTCTGCTTGAAGCAAGCTATTGATCTCTCTCAAGTTTTGGTTCCTCATTTGTAAAGGGCAGCTGTCAGAAGTACCTATATAACCAGGCTGTTCTGGACTGACAGGCTTCATACTGATATAGCACATACTCTCGGACATACATACTCCCCTGGAATTGAATAATATATTTCACTGCCACTTTGCTGAATTTTAAGGATGGGGGGGGGGTTATACAGTGTATAACTGTACGCAGAAGGGATACATTTAAGTTCCGGTTACGAGTATCTAGCTAGGAGATGTCATCACTTTTTGGCTCTGGAGTATTGGAAGAAGGACCACAAAGAAAGTGCAATGGGCATATAGTAGAGATAAAGAAGTAAGACCACTGTTTGTCCCCAAATCTGCATGTCATGAGAGCAACTAGTCACATGTGGCTACCTAAATTTAGGTTGAGTGAAATTAAATAAATCTGGCCTGAAAGATGACTTAGGGGATAGAGATACTTGCTGTCAAGCCTGATGACCTGAGTTTCAATCCCTGAGAGCCACATGGTAGAAAGAGATAGCTGACCATTAAGTTGGCTTTTGACAGCCCCCACATGAACACTCCTGCTTCTCCACCGAGTAAACAAATGTAATAAAATAATTAAAATGAAATAAAATTCATTTCCTTAGTTTTACTGAATCCATTTCAAGTGCTCTATTATCACACATGGCAAATGGCTGCCACATTGGACAGCCTAGACCTAAAAAGCTTTTTTTTTTTTTTAACACTGCCTACTCAGAGATTTTAACAGCAGGTCTATTTCAAGCAAGTCTGAGTTATTGGGACTGGGATAGTAAGAGGTTTACAAGTTTAGAAGCCCCCTCTCATTAGGCTGCACTCTCTTCTATTAGATCTGAAGTTCTAAACATCTCTCAGGCACCCAAGCCAAAACTCAGGGGAAAACTAAAGCTAATGCTCAGGCCAGGGTGAGCATACAGTGATGGTGCTATAAGGATCACTATCTCGAGTTAACCAGAGGCTCCCAGGGTGGGTATTTGACCAGTAAACACATAATTTTTTTGCTGATAGAAAGAGAAGCAGATGTGTCACTCAGCATTGCTTCTATATTTGCCTACGGCTTGATTACTACAATGGAAACAGCTGCAATTCCAATAAAATGGAATCAAATATTATGTCAGAAACATATGGTATGTCTTTATTTTGCTTTGCATGATAAGTTCTTTTTTATTTGCCAATTAATTTCTTGATTACTGTCTGTAGAGACCATGCTTACCAGTCCTCTTTGTACTAGGTTGTTCAATACTAGAAATGGAACCCTGGGCCTCATGCATGCTAGTCAAATGCTCCACACCAAGTTACACCCTTAATGGATTTTTGTATGGACTTGGATACTTTTTCTAGAGCAATTATGTTGTTAATTTTGTAAAATTGAGAGCCAAAGAGACCCTCCAGGATCAGACACTTGACTGATTTCATTCTGCTACTGAAGTCATGCTTTTAGTGGTCAGCCTTCGAAAATCCAGATGAATAGCCCTTGACTCTCTGAATGGTGTCTTACCTTCATAAGATCAATTTCTGTCTAGAACTTGCCACAATAAGTACAAAGTTTAGTAGTTCGGCCATGTTCTACCACTGTGTCTGGAATTCTACCCAGATTTATTACATTCATTGGACTACAGAATAGCTTACTCTGGAGAATATGTACTGCAGACCAGCTATACATACAGGATTTCACATAAATTCCCACAGTAATTACCTTAAAAGTTTTTTTTTAAGTTTCTAAAGGTAATTATCCATAGTGTGCAAGATGAGGAGACTAAGGCTTGGCAACAGGAAGATAACATAAGTAACTTGTTTAGTCGCCCAATAGGGTGGCCAGTTTGAGACCTGAACCTTCTAACTCCACAGTCAGCTCCTTGAATATCAATTGACATCTATCTCTTAGCCCCTTCTTGGTCAGTGTTCTATTGCTATGAAGAGACAACATGACAAAGGCAACTTTTATTTTAAATAGCATTTAATTGAGGCTTGCTTACAGTTTCCGAAGTTTAGTCCATTATCAGCATGGCAGGGAACATGGTGGCACACAGGGAGACATGGTGCTGGAGAAGTAGCTGAGAGTTCTGCAGCCTGATCCACAGGCAGAATAAAGAAGACAGACTCTGGTGCTGGCATGGGTTTTGAAACCTTAAAGCTTATTCCCAGTGACACACTTCTTCTAACAAGGCTACACTTCCTAAACCTTCCAAAGAGTGCCACTCCTCAGTGACCAAGCACTCAAAACTATAAGCTGATGGGCCCATTCACATCCAAACCACCACATTCCACTCCCTGGCCCACATAAACTTGTAGCCATATCACTTAATCCAACTTCAAATGTTCCCATGGTCTATAATAGTTTCCAAGTCCAAAGTTTAAATCCTTTTCTGAAACTGATGGCAATTTCTTAATTGTAACCCCCTGTAAAATAAAAATTAAAAAGTAAATCACATAATTCTAACATACAATGTCACAGGATATACATTATCATTCTAAAAGAAAGCAAAAGGAGTGTGGTGAGGAAATACTGGACCAAAGCAAGACCAAAAACCACCTGGGCAAACTCCAAACACTGCATCTCCTCTACCAATGCCATTAATCCATAACTCTTCAACTTAGCCTCAGGCAAATTTTTGGGAAAAGGGCAAAAAGCAGCACATTCTTTGCCAAACTTAATCCAAAATCCCAAAGTCCACATTCTACCAACAAGCGGCATGGTCAGGCCTATCAGAGCAATAGTTCGCTCCTGCCACCAACTTCTGTCTTAGTCGGTGTTATTTTGCTGTGAAGAGACACCATCACCAAGGCAACTTTTATATAAGAAAGAATTTCATTGAGGCTTACTTACAGTTTCACAGTCAACTATCATTATGGTGAGGAGCATGACAGAGAGCAAGGTGGCATGCAGGCAACATGGTGCTGAGAGGTAGCTGAGATTTCTACATCCTGATCTGCAGGCAGTAGGAAGAGAAAGACTCTGGGGTCAGCATGAGCTTTAAACCTCACAGCCCATCTCCAGTGACACACTTCTTCCAGTAAAACCATCTCTCAAGTCATAGCCCTCCTTGGTGACCAAGCATTCAAATCTATGAGCCTATGAGTGTAGTGATGAGGTGAGTAGGTCTGCTTTTCATCCTGCCCGGCTCCCGCACGGTTGCTTTGCCCCAGAAATAACAACACACAAATTGTATTCTTTTAAACACTGCCTGGCCCATTAGCTCTAGCCTCTTCTTGGCCAACTCCCACATCTTGATTAACCCATATCTAATAATCTGTGTAGCACCACGAAGTGGTGGCTTACCGAGAAAGATTCAGCATGTCTGACCTGGCAGCTGGCTCCATGGAGTCTGCCCTGGAGAGGAGAGGCATGGCATCTGCCTAACTTCCCTTCTTCCCAGCATTCTGTTCTGTTTACTCTGCCTACCTAATTTTCTGTCTTATCAAAGGGCCAAGGCAGTTTCTTTATTAACCAATGAAAGTAACAAATAGACAGATGACCCTTCTACATGAATTGCTATTCAAACTGAGCTTGATTCTTTAAGTTTATTTATTGATTACTATTGTGCACTTGTTAGGGGTCCACATGTGTAGGTCAAATGGCAACTTTATGGAGTTTTTAAATTAATTTTTTCTTATATGTATGAGTGTTTCATTTGCATGTATATCTGTGCATCATGTATGTACCTGATGCCCCAGGAAGCTAGAAGATGGTATCTGATCCCCTGGAACTGGACTTACAGATAGTTGTAAGTTACCATGTAGTGCTGTGAACTGAATCCATGTCCACTGAAAGAGTAGTAAGTGCTCTTAACGGCTGAGCCACCTCCATAGCCCCTCCTTCTACTTTGCACATAATTCCTAGCTACTGAAGGTAAGTTGCCTTGCTTGCCTGGCTTCACTCTGAAAGTCTATTTGTAAATATTTTCAGAGAGTCTAATATATCTGAATTCCATTAGCCCTATCACCTTCTCAATAAGTGCAAAGATGGCCCTAATTTTCTCAATCATAAGAAGCATAGAAACAAAAATGGCAGGGAAGGATTTCAAAGGTTATTTCTGCCAATACAGAGTCCTCGAGGAGAAGGAATGTTGCTGACAGCTGAGGAGCAGGTAATTTGAAGTTTGAGAGGGAGCTCTCAAGTTTAGCACGCAGCCTGTGTCAGGATGCTCTGAGGAATCAGGAGAAAGGAAGTATGTATGAGGGAGGCAGAAAAGTGGAAATGGTTCATTCGGCATTTGTTTCTGCTTCAGTTCGTAGTCGGTAGAATATACTGTAATGTCAAGATTCTAGACAGCTGAGTGGTCAGCCTTGTGCACAATGAGCAGAGCTCTCCCAGACAAAGGTACTTCTTGTTTTTCCCTGTTGCCCTTCCTCTCCCCCACATTTCATTTTCTCTTGCTGTTCTTAGGTTACTCTGAACTTCATTCCCGAGCATTCTGCCACTTAAGAATACCCCGCTGAGCCATACTGATAAGACACTGGTAGGTAGACTGGCTTTTCAGACCTGCGGGAACACAGTGAACTCACTGAAATGGGCTCCAATCAAATTACAAGGAGCATTCCCTGGCGATTCCTCCAGCATTATCAGTTGTGATCTAGTCTAGAACATGAAGCAATCCTTTTTTTTTTACTTTACTCCTGGGACAAAGCGTGTGTCTATAAAAGACCCCCCCACTGTCTGGTGGGGGTAGGGCAACTTCACAGTGCACAGAAAAAAATAAAGCACTTTGAGTCTGGCAAAAGCCCCAGTCCATCATGGCCCCACAGATGTTAGTTTTAGTGAAAAGAAAAAACTCGGATGCATTTGGCGAGGGAACAGCAATGGAAGGTCATTGTTTTGAATATTTATTTTTCTGTGTGTTGGTTGTTAAATGCTTATATGCCTCCAGCCACTGCCCTGCCAGCCTTGTTTGTCAATCGGATCTGTGCTTCCTTTTCCTAACAGTTCACGCTCCAGTCTTTCCCTGGCCCTCCCTCTCTGTGCCTCTGCTATCTGAAGAGCTATTTGTCTAATGGAAGCTTTTTAGGGAAAAAGACAGTGACAATGTTTTAGCAGATTCAGAATCAGCCTTGGCCTTGAGCTGGTTAAGGATGGGTGACTGGGTCAGGAAAGTTTCTGGTGTGAAGTGGGGGGGGGCGACAAAGATTTAGGCTAATTCCAACTCTCCCTCAAAGTTGCTGGAAAACCTGGGACAAGATATTGCCCTTTGACGCTCAGGTTTCCTTGCCTGTGAAACAAGGAAGCACCCTGTTTGTTAAAACTCAGAAATGTTGTTTATAACAAAGAAAAGAGAGCAGAGAGCACAGTGGCACGGGCCTATAATACCAGTGTTTTAGAGGCAGAGCCAGGCAGATGACGAGAACTTTGAGTACAATCTGGTCTACATAGTGAGTTCTAGGTCAGCCTGGAGTACAGAATGGGAACCTGTCTCGACCCTACTGTCCCACCAAAAAGAAAGGAGATTGAAAAGCTGACAGTATAGTTGTCCCCACAAATCATTCTTTTCTAAACCCTACAACTAATGCGGCATTTCTTTGAAATGTGAAGTCCTTGGGGCGATGAGTAAAGTGTTTGCTTTGCAAACACGAAGACCTGAGCTGCCTATAACTCCTGTAAAAAGCCAGGCAGGTGAACATCCAGACTGGCTAGGCTCCCACCAAACCAGCACATTGCGTAGGATCAAAACCGCGTGCCATTGTCCTTGGCGTCTCATCAGCCCTCATTGTTCGCCATGTTCAGAGAGTCCAGTTTTATCCCATGCTTTTTCAGTCACAGTCCAGCTGGCCTTGGTGAGCTCCCAGTAGATCAGCTCCACTGTCTCAGTGGGTGGGTGCACCCCTCGTGGTCCCGACATCCTTGCTCATGTTCTCCCTCCTTCTGCTCCTCATTGGGACCTTGGGAGCTCAGTCCATTGCTCCAGTGTGGGTCTCTGGATGTTCCCCTTCCTAGATATGGACGGAGGGGGGAGGACCTAGGACTTACCACAGGGCAGGGAACCCTGACTGCTCTTTGGACTGGAGAGGGAGGGGGAGAGGAGTGGGGGGAAGGGGAGAGGGGTGGGAGGAGGGGGAGAAGAGTGGGAGGAGGGGGAGAAGAGTGGGAGGAGGGGGAGGGAAATGGGAGGCTGGGAGGAGGTGGAAATTTGTTTTTTTTTCTTTTCTTTATTCTCCTTTTATCAATAAAAAAAAAAAGATAAAAAAAAAAGCCAGGCAGGGTAGCCTTCAGCTGTAATGCCAACACTGGGAGGCTTGGACAGCTGCATCCTGGGAACTAAGTAGCTGGACAGTCTAGCCAATCAGTAAGCTCAAGTTCAGTGAGAGACCCTGTCTCAAATAAGTATATTGTGTGACTTACTGTGTCACACTTCAGATTCCAGGAGCGGATTTTTCTTTCTTTTTTTTTCCTTTCTTTTCTTTTAAATTTTATTTTATCTTGGGGGAAGGTTGCAAGGGCAGAGGGCAGATGCAAAGGGACCGGGGGGGGGGGGGGGGAATGAGTGGAATCAGGATGCATGCTGGGAAATCTGCAAAGAATCAATAAAAAGTTAAATTTCAAAAAAGATCATAAATAAATAAATAAAGACACCTGATGTCTGACCTCCAGGAGTGCACACACAGCACTACCCCCACAAATACACATACTATACATTCATATACACGCACTTTAGTTTACAATAGACATAATGAAAATAAGATTCATTGTAAAATGAAACAATCAGAATTACCTAAATTTCCCTCAGTCAGAATACAATTATCCTTAGAAATCTACAAGCATGCAAAGGGCACCATGCCCAGAGAATGTTTGAGCATTCCAAGGTTACAGATGTAAGTTTGAATTGCCCATGTTCATTGCAGCATTGTTCACCAGAGCCAAGATGCACAAACAAGCTGAGCGTCCCTTCAGGAACGCATGTATTTCATCATCATAGGCCACTATCCGTTCCGCTTTACAAAAGAAGGAAATGCTTGAGTTTGGCACAAAGATGAATAGGCTGCAAGCCAGATGCAGAAAGACAAATAACTTATACTTATGTATAAGGTAACAAAAAGATGAATTTAGAAACAGAGAATAAACTGATGGTTATCAGTATTTGGGAGAAAGGAGTGGGTGAGGATGGGAGATGTTAGTTTAAAAGTTCAAAGTTCTAGTTAGGTAGGAAAAACAAATATTGTGGAACTACTGTATTACAGAGTAACTATAATTAAAGATAATGTATTAAATATTTAAGAATTGCTGAGTAAGTTTCAAATATTCTCAAGCAAAATAATAAGTATGTTCAGTATGGATATATAATTCATTGATTTAACCATTTGAGAATGTATACATATATCAAAATATCCCACTGTATCCATTAATTTATTCAGTTATAATTTGTCCATTAAAATGTGAAAAGTCTGGATAGCTTAAATATTAAATACATTCTGTCTTCTATCCCCTCCTTTGCACATTATTGTATTTATTCATTCTATTAAATGATTGTTTTTCAAAGAAGAGTAAAGATTTCTTCGTCAGCAAGGATAAGAATAATAACGAGCCAGGCAGTAGCGGTACATGCCTTTACTCCCAGCACTTGGGAGGTAGAGGCAGGTGAGTTTGAAGCCAGCCAGGTCTACAAAGCGAGTTCCATGACAGCCGGGACTGTTCCACAGAGAAACCTGTCTCAGAAAAAAAATGATAATAATAACTATTGTTGGTATTATTTTGTGGTGCTGAGAATGGAAGCCAAGGCCTTGGGCACACTAGGTAAGTGCTTCAACTGAGCTGCCTCCCAAGTTCTAAGACAAGATTTATGTATTGTTTTTCTCATGTCTAATCAATCCTGGGAAGCAAAAGGAACTTGGGACCTGAAACTATAAGGTTGGTGGTCCTAATTCAGTTCTTCACTGGATGTTTCAATCAGTCAGTCTGGACCTCCAATCTGCTCCTGCCTTTCCTAGGCCCTGACAGCACACAAACAGTCCTCCCCTCTCCTTTTCCTACACTCTTTCCCTGAAGACTGACATATGTGGACTGCACCACTTTTGCCCTCAGACTAAAAACTGGCTTTGGTCAACCAGAAGCTCTACCAAGAGACAGGAAGGTAAAGAAGAGAGAAGTGCATTCATTACCCTTCCTTGCTTGGAAGGATGTAGTAGTGGTTGTGTTCCGAGATTCCTCTTCCAAAACCGTATGTCTACTTTAGTTATGGACCCTCCTCCCCATACTCCTGTTGGCCCAAGGGATGCGAGGCTTCAGTGATTCTCACCATGCCCTCATCAGTCCACGTGAACAGTGTCTTCACTCAGTTCTCTGGTGGCCCTGTTGATTGTACCATCTGTTTCCTGTCAGGGTCCTGCCTGATAGAGTCTGGCCAGTAAACAGAACCCTCTCGAGTGTTTAACTCAGAGTACTTTACTGTAGAGAGCTGGTCAATCAGGTAAAGAAATTGCTTTGAAGCCATATAAGCCACTTGGCAACTCAGAAGTTAGCCATGGCAGGGAAGCAAACAAATAGAGGGAGAGAGGGGCATTTGGAAAGCTGTTTCTGGAATAGGCTTGCCCAGCAAGGAGAAGGCACACCATGCTCAGGGGAGACCACTAAAAGCAGAGTGGGCTGTTCCAGCTTGTTTTTTTTTTTTCTCCAGTTCCTTCCATTGACTGTACCTATACATAGAGGACTAGGAAAAGGACACTATAATACTAATACACCCAATACAAATATACCTAGGACCAGTACAATAGCTGTGATACTTTAGACCACTCACTCACTAAACCACTCAGAGTCATATCTTTGTGAGCAGAGGGAGACAGTTAGTAGTTTATCCACCTTAGAGGAGGATGTTCCCAAAGCATCCCTAAATGAGCTGGAGTGTGGAGAAGTGTCTGCTAAATGTTAAAGTGCTGTATAAAACAAGATGCCTGCCTGCGTGTCCTGGAGTTTATGGCTTGTCATTTTTACATACTATCACTTGTATTTTCAAGCAACTGCTTTTAATTAAGTACCTCAAGCAAAGAAATGCCTTCAACAGATCAATTCTCTTAAACTGCCTGGGAACCTGTTTTGCAAGGAAAGGCAATTAAAGTGCCGGCTTGGGAACTGCAATCATTTGTTTCTGACTAAGGTCCACTGGCTACCAAATCAAGGGGCCTGCAGGGGAGCCTGGCTGCTGTCTTGTGCAGTCCAGCTGCATCCCAGAAGACATGTGCCAAACCCAGTGTGGCAAACAGAAAGTATGCCCGTTTAGACATCCCCATGCCAGGCAGGGTTTAGGGAGAGGGAACAGAAAGCCAGATGGAAAACAGACCCATCTTTGCACAGGATTATTGTCCATGTCCCCTGGGCTCTGGTGAAGCCAGGAGCCAAGCTAGGTAGTCAACCACCTGCCCAGAGTTTCCTTGCGACAGACAGGATGCATTTGCTCAGCACTGAGGGATAAAGATACTGGAGATTGCCTTTGTACCTGCTCAGCCTTCCTTTAGCGCATACATTTCTCCTTCAGACCTCTTCTCAGGCATTTCCTTTTGTCCTTCCACGTTTGTGTCGCTAGCCATTTTGAGGGATGGTCTGAGGCTAGTCTTTCATCTCTCTACTACATCCTTGCAACAATGACTCTGGAGTCTAACTGCCTTTGGAATGATATAGAAGTTTTCCAAAATCTTGGAACCTAGGTTTATACCCTAGAACAATATCAGAATATCAAAATCTCTAGTTTTATGAGTGTGTGTTTGTGTGTGTATGTTTATTATATTGGAGATTAAACCTGGGGCTCCACACATGCTAGGCAACTGGGGAACTTAAAAAAATATATCAGTGTCAAGCTATAGCTGAAACTCAGACATAAAGTTCCCCAGTTGCTGTGAATGTAACAGGGTGGAGAGTCATGATTTCAATCTTACCACATGGTGAAATAAAGCCACATACCTCCTGCTGAAGGGATATATCAGTGGGAATGTTTTGTTAGAGGGCTAAGAACCTTTCAGAATCACAAATGGACTGAGCAGACAAGAGCTTCCAGGGTGATGGATGGTCGGGGTCATCAGGCTAGGAGGCATCCCAAACCACTTTGCTTCTGCTATATCACCCTACCTTTTGGTACCCAGTGTGGTGCCAAAATTATGCTTTTCTCACAGGTGACCAAGGTCTTGGCATGGAGGAGGAGGAGAAAAGATCCAGTTATTTTTATGTAATAGAAGGTTTGTGCCATTGGGGTTTGATACATTACATAAAAGGAGAAAATGTGGAGGTGGGAGGTCAGATGGCTTTCCTGTGGTTATCTCAGTAGGCTTCTGAGAGGTGTATGGGTCTCTCTGTAGTTCCATCTCACCTCCTTGCTCCTCATGTTTCTGTTGGAATTGGAGATTCCTTAGGAAACATTTGGAGGCTTTTTGTCTTAGTAAATTATTTATTTTGATCTCAATTGAAAACTAACATTAAATATTATATTTGTTTCAAATATATTCTATGCATGATGTGGCTGAGGCCTTTGTTGAATTCACATGGAGAAATAAGTGACTTTCCCATATGTCAGTATTTTAACCCATAAATTAGCCTAAATTAGTTCAATCACTACAAAATTTAACTGTTCTGGAAATCACAAACATAAAACACCAATAACACTAAAATATGTTAACTTGGTGGGTACATTTTGAATTATGTACAAATGAATAAGTCAAGGCATCTATATATGAAAATCTGTGGTAAGACAAACAATACTACAATACAAGTTAAAATATTGTGCAGTTATAAAATTAATAAGTTTGTTGTTATTTTTTCTGAGAGAATAATTCAAATTGCTTGGAAATCTAAACAAATAGATAATAAATGATGACCAAATCACTATTTTGTTGTCGAAATCAATGGAACAACTGTGGGAAAACTCTCAGAGCATCAAATTGGTCACACACGTTTAAATATATGTCTGAATTGCAATGAATGCCTCAGTCAAGATTTGGATGAAGGGAAATGTTAATCATGACAAAACTGTAAAGTTGCATGTAATTCTTTTTCTTTTTTTTTTAACGACTGTCTTAGGACTTCTATTGCTGTGAAGAGACTATGACCATGGCTACTCTTATAAAGGAAAACATCTAATTGCGGTGTCTTGTTTACAGTTCAAAGGCTTAGTCCATTATTGTCATGGTGGGAAGCAAGGTGACATGCAGGTAGACATGGCTTTGAAGAAGGAGCTAAGAGTTCTACATCTTGACTCACAGGGAACAAGAAGTGATCTGAAACACTGGGCATGGCTTGAGCATATATAAGAACTCAAAGCCTAACTCCAGAGTGATGCACTTCCTGCAACAAGGCTACACCCACTCCACAAAGCCACACTGCCTAATAGTGCCAATCCCTTTGGGGGCCATTTTCTTTTCAACTGCCACAATGACTCTTGTACTTGGATCCAAAAAAGTAAGGCAGGACAGTGATTAGGAAACATTTATGTACATTTGTACATGAGCCCTTCACATGCTAATTGTTTACCTAATAAATGAACTAGAGGCAGTGATGTCACTACATGTGGATGAGAAATTTAAACATTCAGTTATACAAATAGAGGGAAGAAAAAAATCTCTTCTGTTTTATTTGTAAGAAACAGGTAATGTTACATTGATGATGTTCCCTATTAAATTGAAGCATGTTAGTCTGGATAAATTTGTTTTCAACATCTGGTGAAGTGAGATAACTTTTGGTTACTTGGGTGAAAAGCACTGCATTTAAATACATAGGTATTGCTCTTCCGTGCTTTGAGCAGGAGAGAAGTAGTATCATGAGCATGGCTCATATCTCCTAAGTTTTTGAAATGCCTCACTTTAAGGAAGAGGCTAATTGCTTTGATTTATGGGGCAGAAATGAATAGATGAAGTCATAAAAGGCACTGGAAATTTGGTCATTGACACAGAGGGGATTTTGTTTGCCTCTTTTGTTGTTTTGTTCTTGAGACAGTGTCTTTCTATGTAGCTGAGACTAGCCTTATGAGTGCTCAGATTATAGGGGTGTGACACCATATGAACCTGACTTAGAGTTTGAAAACTGAATTTCTCCTCAGTTAAACCTGTGGTTCTTGTGGAGTCCAGGGCCTGGGCCTAGTGAGGCAAGGGAGGTGCCCAGAAGAAAATGTAGAGGAAGTGTTTCTCTCTATTACTGAGCCTGCACTTGCATTCCTGAGAGTGTAATAGAGAAGCTCACCTTCAAAGGGTGATAGCAATAGCTTATAAAGTTTGCCTTAAAGGTCAGGAAATGATTCCAATTTGGTCACATAAACCATGAAGGAAGGTCTTAATGACCAAAAATATAACAGGGGATTAAAAAGGCATTGAAAAGTGAAAAGAAATCACAGGAACCCGACTAAGAAAAGGACACGAGCAAAGCAGGGGACAAAGCTCTGGTCAAGCCTTTCCTTCACATTCCTGAGGATCTGGGTTCCATTCTCCAGCCCCAAATATTAACTAATAAAAATATGAATCATAAAGTACATAGGACTGAATGAAATGGAAATACTACATATATTAAAATGAGTATGATGAGTCTGAGCAGCATGCATGACACCTTGGGTTCCATTCCCAGAACCAAGTAAAGCTAGCTAGCTAGATTGATGAAAATGGTAGAAGCATGATTTATTAAAATCTATACTTACATAAAGAAACACCATGAGCCGGGCGCTGATGGGGCACGCCTTTAATCCCAGCACTCGGGAGGCAGAGGCAGGCAGATCTCTGTGAGTTTGAGGCCAGCCTGGTCTATAAGAGCTAGTTCCAGGACAGGCTCCAAAGCTACAGAGAAACTCTGTCTCGAAAAACCAAAAAAAAAAAAAAAAAAAAAAAAAAAAAAAAAAGAAAAGAAAAGAAAAGAAAAAAAGAAACACCATGAGACTATAGGAAATAGTGTTCCTCTAGCTTCATACTGTATCAGAATCCTCTGGAAAACTTACTGGTGGATTTCACTTCCCAGATTTTCCCATACATTAAGCTTGGGCCAGTCAAAAATTTCCATCTTCCTCTCATGTTGGAAGGAAAGAGCTTTATGGAAAGTGCACATAAAACCCAAGAATGGCTGCTCTAGATAGAGCAAGTGTCTCTGATAGTGCTCTTGCCTTAATTCTGTAAGGACCCCTGGTCAGTTAGTCATGGGGTGGAAAGGGGCCCACATTGGAATTGTTAAGAAGGGATAGGAGGGAAAACAGAAGTATCTTGGAATTAACTAGATTCATCATTTGTTTCAGTGGGCACTGAGCTATTAATGCCGTCTCTTGGGGTCTAGAACCAAGGTGCTTTAGGACCTTGGTTTGGTTTGTAAATTCCATAAAGAAGGGAGTTGGAGAAAGGGGCCCTGGATTGGTTGATTTGCATATGAAAGGAAGACACAGGGCAAGATTAGCTGTTCTCTCCAGGAGTTCTGCAGCCCTGGTGTGAGTTTAGAGAGAAATTCTTCAGGATTAAGTCTCCAAGGCATAAAAGCATCAGAAAAAAAGTTAAACACATAATTATACAAAGACTTTTCCCTTTTATTTTATACTGATTGCAAATCCTTTCCTGGTGGTGATTCCCAATTTAAAGACAGATTTTTCGAAAAGAAACGTTAGCTTGTAAAGTTATTGTATCTAAAACTGAGGACTCACAAAAAATAAATCTTTATGGGTCCAAGAGATGATGGCCTGTTTGTTGGAGATAGAGTCTTATACTGCATCCCGAGAAGGCCTAGAATTCACCATTATAGCCTAGACTGACCTTAAACTCATGGTGAGCTTCCTGCTTCAGTTTCCCAAGTGCTGGGATTACAGATATGAACTACACACACAATCTCAACTAATTTTTTTTCAACCATTACATCCAACTGCTTAAACATGAGCTGAACAAGAATAGCAATAGACATGCCAAACAGAGCAGGGAAAGCCCTCGAGGCTTCAACCCTACACATAGAATATCAGACAACTAAGGATGCTGAGAGTGGGAGAAATTGTCTTCTCCAGAGAAGAACACAATGGCTAATTGTCCAGGACCAAACAGTCCGCCCTGAAACTATATATATATACAAGTAACATTACACAGATTGAGCAGATTATCTTTAGGAAATTTATAACAATATGTATATACATATATGCACTTAAGAACAGTTAATGAAAAAAAAAAGAGTCTGTCTTAGGGTTTCTCCTGCTGTGACGAAACACCACGACCAAAAAGCAAGTTGGGGAGAAAAGGTTTTTTTTTTGACTTACACTTCCACATTGCTGTTCATCATTGAAGGAAGTCAAGACAAGCACTCCAACAGGACAGAAACCTAGAGGCAGGAGCTGATGCAGAGGCCATGAAGGGGTGCTGCTTACTGGCTTGCTTCCCAAGGCTTGCTCAGCCTATTTTCTTATAGAACTCAGGACCACCAGCCCAGGGATGGCGCTACTCATCATGGATTGGGCCCTCTCCCATTGATCACTAATTAAGAAAATGCCTTACAGCTGGATCTCCTGAGGCATTTTTCTCAACTGAGGCTCCTTCCTCTCTGATAACTCTAGCTCGTGTCTAGTTGATGCACAAAACCAGCCAGGGGCATAAGTTTGAGAGAGAGCAAGGAAAGGCATATGAGAGGGTTTGGAGGTAGGAAAGGGAAGAAAGAAAATGATGTAATTATAATCTCAAAAAAAAAAAGAATGTTCAACTGTTAATGCTGAGAAACATCATATTAGCATTTGGATCAATCATTTTAATTAATTCATATTAGTTATAATAATATCCTTCTTCAGCTGATGAATATACAGCATCATCTCGTTTTTTTCCTGAGTGAATATCTCAAAAACAATATATATGATATCAGAAGTACAAAAATGTCATCAGATCATTCTCCCTACCAAGTCATCACTTACTCAGCTACTCAAAATCTTACATAAACCCATAAGACTCCCTCACCACCACCCCCCACTGTGTGTGTGTGTCTGTCTGTCTGCCTGCCTGTTATGTGTGTATTTACACAGAGGTTCTTACAAAGGTACTTTGATATTGCATTGAGGACTGGTTATTAGGTCATTCAATTGATTCCTAAGTTGAATCATTTTACCTACATCATGTGCTGTTGAGGGTGGGGCCTTCCCTTGTGTCTCTGTGGCAAGTCCACTTTTCTGTGGAATGTCCACTTTTCTGGGGAGAGTCCACTTTTCTCTTAGGAGAATTTGGTGTACTTGCAAGATAAAAGTAATATTTTTGTTTTCAGTTCAGTGCCCACTGTCAGTGCTCACTGCGCAGGGGGGCTCTTCACAAAGCAGCATTCTGCATCAGCTCTTAGGCATTTTGAAGTTTCCTGCAAAATTCCACTTTCTCTCCAACTTTATTCAGATCATTGAAGCTGAGGTTACTGCCATAGTTGAAACCTTTTCTGAGCTAAAAATCATATAGCATTCCCCAACAGAATCATAATGTCTGGAAATGACTTCTAGTGGGGGTAGAGTTTTCATGATAGACTTCAGCGTGTGCTTAGCTGGCTCTGAGGGAACTCATGTGCACCCCCAGCAAAACAGTGACATGCAATGAAACATTTAGGACCTACAAACTATCTTTTACTTATTTGGATAACGAAGCCACAGAGCTTATTTTGCCTCATTTTATTTATTTTTATTTTGTTGAAAACCTATGGCCGGTTGAGGTATACCTTCCTCATTTTTCATCTTCTGATATTTTCCCAAGTTTTCTCATATTTCTTCTTTCTCAAACTGCATGTTTCTAACTCTTTGCCTGTGTTCTTGGCATTTCTTTCTTATTCTGCTCTCAAACAATAAATGAGTGAATGTTTAATGATCTTAGCGAAATACTTCCTAACACGGGTAGGAAAAAAGAAGAATATTCAGTCCCTGAGCAGAAATTCCAAGTGTCTCCACAAAGCCTACCTTTCAGAAGATTCTAATTATTAGTAAAAGTATCAGCCAGTAGCTTGTCTGGGGCAGTCCTGAAGGGTGAGGTTGGGGAGGACCAATCTACAGGAACTGGCTTTGGTGACAGAATGTGGAGGGCCACAGAAGCTTATGTAAGCTCATTTAACTCTTTAATAATCTTGTTGTCCACCTACTATTATAGTCATCAATTATTAATTTATTATTGTCTTTTTTGTTACTATTATTTAATAACTGAGGAAACTGCCCAAGGTCACACAATTAGAAATTGTGTGAAATAAGAAATTGGTGAAATTGGGATTTGCATCAAGTCCTCTACTGCAGGACCCATGTCTCTTTTTTTATTTTCATCCTGACTTGCGCTGACCCAGTTTGAGCAGCACTGTAAGTTTTGATGTCTGTCTAGCAGACCAAAAATATCAACTTGCATATCATCTTTCAGATAAGTTTTGTATGTGCATGAATGTTGTGTTGTTATTATTGTTGTTCTGATTCTGGAAGGAAAGATGTCTCTAGAATTAAAAATCATACATGACTCATTTCCTGATATATGCAATCACAATGATTTCTTTTATAAAAATATTGAATACAGCCTCTAGAAATAAGTAAGAGATACTACTTATGGACTGTAGAATAATGCTGAAGCTAAAAAAAAAATAAGAAAAGATGACCTTATTAACTCAGTTCTTTCTACACCAAATTCCCACAAATGGTGAGCATCCCACAGGATTCCACCCACACAGCAAATTGTAGAGCAATACTTTGAACAAAACTGTCTCTCTCAATAACATTCCAGGAAGCCATGGAAAGCTCCTTCAGTGGAGAGCACTTTCCTGAACAACCATGAGATTAGGAAGAATGCTGTGAAAGTCTCCCAGTGCACAGGAGAATCCCGAAGTTAGTGTGGCAGGAGGGACCACACGGAGAGTTTGTGCACATGATTTCACTCAGGACATAAGCCAGATGGATAGAGACGGCACACAGGTGCTGCCACCACTCGAGCTGCATCCGTGGCAGATACCAGGGAGAAAATACCAACACTTCCTGTCTCTAAAGCAGAGAGATATGATGCACCTACTGATGGAAACACTCACTTAAGATAAAATCCTTGTTCCATCTTGTTCTAAAAGCATCATTTCTGGGAATAGTAAGCTTTCTAAGGTATGTTGCTGTCAGTCAGAACCAGACTAAGCCTCTTGTAATTGATGAAAGCTTCTTTCTGACCTGGACCACTCCTGACCTCTTGCAGTGCTTGCTGTCTAAATGACCTTCTGATACTTCTCAGAGGCATCAGCTTCCTCCTCCTCTTCCTCCTCCTCCTCTTCCTCCCTCTCTTTGTCTCTTGTAGCCCAAGCTGGCTTCAAATTCACCGCGCAGCCAAGTATGACCTGGAACTAAGGATCCTCAAGCCTGCCCCTACCAAGTGCTAAGATTTCAGATATGAACGAAAAAATCTAGTTTACGTGGTTTTAGAGATAAAACTCAGAGTCCCTTATATGGTAGTCAAGCACTCTGTCAACTGAAATCATCCCCCAGCCAATGCCTGGACCTTTGTTTACTTCCTGAAGTCTGTAGGATTACAGATTCCTCACCACCTGCAGCCACACCTCATTGTTGCTGCTCTGTGGTGTTGTGCTTGCTAATGGAAGGTGCTCAGAACAACAGCTGCTGCTGCTAAGACAATCTGCTTCAAAGAGAGCATTTGGAAGCAAGAATAACAAAAGGAATAAGAATGATAAAAGGACTTTTTAGGGCGACTTGGGTTCCCGTTGCGGGAGCTCAGCTTTCTTCCTATTAATTCAGCAGCTCTGCTGTGCGCAGGAAAGAAAAAAGTGGAGAGAGGGGAGTATAATATGCAGCTTTAGTCTAAATAAACCACAGTACCATCCGCGTGAGGAAAAAAAGAAAAGGACTGGCTCAGACCTCTCTGTGGAGGCTTTGTGTTAGAAAACAAGATGGTCACCCATGCATGACAGGAATTCTTCAAGACAGCAAGGCTCCTGGGGCATCCTTTACAGATCTCTGAGGTAGAAAAATTTGTAAAGCTGCTGTTTATCTATAGCTTGCTTCCCGTTTTCTTCTATTGTATCAAGTGCCACCCAAAACCTGGATTAGAGATCTCAGCTGTTGTATCTTTTTTAAAGAGTGGGGTGTCCTACCTTCTCCATCTACCCAGAAGTCTTGTTTATCATGGTCTGTGCTCCTGGATCTCTTCCTTGAAGGGTGGGCACCACATAGTAACACAGAAAATTTCCCTTTAAGTTTTCCCTCACATTCGAGCCCGTCCTGGAACGACACAACATGCGCATCTACTCACTCCAGGAATGGAATCCACTGCAGAACAAAAGGAACCACACCAAAGTCCAACCTCTGGAAGCAATGAGTTTGCAATAGAGCTACTAACAGGCATGTGTGCTAGGGTTACTGACAAGTAGCAAGAGAAACTCAAAAACAGCAGCATCACAAAAAGCCGACCCCAACACAGGCGACACTTATGGAAGCTGAGCCCAATATTTCTCTGCACAGGCAATTGGTCAGCCCAAGAGATTTTGCCTCTGGGGAGAGACCTTCCAGAATCTTCTAAGTTTTTGCTTTGCCAGAGATGTGACATTTTGTGTACCCCCTGAATTTCATGGCTCTCCTCCTCCCTTCTGAAGGGAGTGCTTCACTTCAGATAATACTGTCTTACAATTTCAGTGTTTAGTAGCTTTCGAAGTGTTATTACTGTGAAATAAAAGAGATGCATTTGTAGGGGGAGGAGGAGAGACGCCTGAATAACCTGTACCAACGTGTAGTTAGATAGGGAAAATAAGTTGCCATGTTCTGTAACAATGCAGAGTGACTCTGCTTAATAACAATTGATTGTATGTTAAAAAAAATTACTAGGAGAGGGCTAGAGAGATGCTGCACTTGAAGAGGGCCTGGTTTGGTTCCAAGCATACACCAATGTGGCTCATAATCATCTGTAACTCTAGCTACAGGGAAGTGTATACTCTTTTCTGGACTCTGTGGTACTATAGGTATATGGTATATCGATGTGCATGAAGGCAAAACACAAAAAAATCTTAAAAAATAACTTGAAGAAAGAAGCTATAAAGTTTCCATCATAAATAAATGATTAATGTTTGAGAAACTACCAGTGCTAGTTAACCTGATTTGACCATTACATGTTGTATACAAAGTATCCAATTGTCAAGTGGTACCCCAGAGACAGATACAGCTATTGTGTGTTAATTAAAAATTAAAGAAGCAAGAGTTAGAGAGGTGGTTCAGGAGTCAAGAGCACAAAATACTCTCCAGAAGATCCAAGTTCAATTTCCAGCACCAATAGCAGGCATCTCACAACCATATATAGCTCCAACTCCAAGGGATCTGATGCTCTCCTTCTTGAGTTCCCTGTTCATAGAATTTACTCATGTTTTTCAGAATTGTTTTCTTATTTTTACTCAATAGGAAATCTTTTTATTTCCTGGACACTAACATCAGGGTGAGTTCTCTACTTGTGTCTCCTGGGGGTTAGTGTGTGTATAGATTATGAAAACGGTAAAGGAGATCATAAGGATAAAAAGAGGTTTTGAGGAAAGGAGAAGAGGACTATAGGGCACAAGCAACAGGAAAGCAGAAAGGAAGCTACAAGAAGGGGTGGAAGGGAAGAAAAAGCTAGGGTGTTAGAGGAGAAGCTGAGGAAGGAAAATCAACAAAAACTTTTTTTAAAAAAATGATTTATTTTACATACCAACCACAGTTTCCCCTCTCTCTTCTCATTTCCTCCCCCACCTCCTTTCTACCCCCACCCCATTCACTCCTCAGAAAGGGTAAGACCTCCCGTGGGGAGTCAACAAAGCACGCCTTACCGAAGCAGACCAAGCTCCTCCTCACCGCATCAAGGCTAAGCAAGGAATTCCACCGTAGGGAATGGGCTCAACAAAAGCCAGCTTATGCACCAAGGACAGATCCTGGTCACACTATAAGGGACACCACAAACAGACCAAGCTACATAGCTGTCACCCACATGCAGAGCCCTTAGGTCGTTCCCATGCAGGCTCTAGCTGTCGATCTAGAATCCCTGAGCTCGGGTTAGCTGTTGGGTTAGCTTTCTCTGTAGATTTCCCCGTCCTGATCTTGAGCCCCCTTGCTCATACAATCCCTCCTCCTGGGTAAATTGGGGGCAGGAGGGGGTGGAGGAGAGGGAGCGAGGGATGGGAACATGAGGGATAGGGATGGTCCAGGTAGGAAAAGGATGCAGAAGCAATGAAAGAGATCTTTTGTTGTGTTGTGTTTTGTTTTTCAAGACAGGGTTTCTCTGTGTAACAGTCCTGACTGTCCTGGAACTCACTGAAATCTTCCTGCCTCTACTTCCCAAGTGCCAGGATTAAAGGCATGCACTCCTCCCACCTGGTGAAAGAGATATCTGGATAGAGGGGGCCATTATAGGTTAGGGAGAAACCTGCTGCCAAGGAATTTCCCAGAAATCCACAAGGATGACACCAGCTAAGACCCTAAGCGGTAGTGGAGAGGGTGCCTGAACTGGCCTTCTCCTATTTTCAGGCTGGTAACTAACCTAATTGTCATCATAGAAACTTTATCCAGTAACTGATGGAAGCAGATACAGAGATCCACAACTCTGAAAAACCTTTTTTTAATGCCAAAAGACACCTAATACTGTGTATGCTAATTTAAACTTATTTAGATGGAAAGTTAATTCAGATGCAATTTACAAACGAGGAGGTGGAAATTTGTTTTTTTCTTTCTTTATTGTCCTTTTATCAATAAAAAAAAACACCAAAAAAATTCACCCAATGTAAATATGCAATTTGCTGGTTTAGTATTAATCCCTAAAATGGTACAGATATTATTACAATTCAACCTAGAATGATTCTTTCATCCTAAACAGTTCTTTAGTAATCAATCATTTTCAACTGAACACCAACCACTGTACCCACCAGCCCCAAGCAATCACTTCTCCCTTTCTGTTTTAGTATCTTTGCCTTTTCTACGAATTTCATGTATGAAAAATTTCTTCATGCCGATAAACCTCTCTGCCAACTCTATAATTCAAATCAGACCAAATCTAACTGAATTCGAAAAAGCCCAAGTTTAAATGGATACCAGTGCTCCTGGGTGGCCTTCCAGAGTCCCAGAAAGGAGTCGGGGAAGGAAGACCAGAAAACCACGTGTTTGTTCTCTGGGGTACAATTTAAATGCCTTGTGGGACTGGTCTTGAATATCTCTGGGAGGGGTCATTGTTTGGCTGGTTTTCCCGGAGGTGGAGTCTGGACTGAGGCAACTCCTAGGGGAGGGGACTTGGGATGGAACTTCCACCCAAACATTCCAGACTCTTTGGGTATATGGATGCCAGGGGCTGTTGTGGCTGTTGTGTGGCCTTAATTCAAACATTCCAGACTCTTTGGGTATATGGATGCCAGGGGTTGTTGTGTGGCCTTAATTCAAACATTCCAGACTCTTTGGGTATATGGATGCAGGGGCTGGGGTGTGGCTTCCAACCAAATATCTCAGACTCTTTGGGTATATGCCAGGGACTGGAGTGACACTTCCAACCAAACAATGTACTCTTATTTCTGGTTTCTAGTACTTAGTATCATGTTTCTGAGGTTCATTAATATTGTTATATGCATCATTATTTCAATTCGTTTATTCTATTATTACTGTGTAGCATAACCTTGTTGGTATGTATTAAATTTTGTTTATCCAACCATAATTTGATGAGTGTTTAGGTTCTTTCCAGTTTTGTTTTGTTTTTCCAAGACAGGGTTTCTCTGTGTCGCTCTGGCTGTCCTACAACTCTCTCTGTAGGCCAGGTTGGCCTCGAACTCCACCTGCCTCAGCCTCCTGAATGTATTAAAGGTATATGATCCCATCACGTGACATTTTTCCAGTTTTATGCTATCATGGATATTGCTGTGAACATTCATGTACAAGCCTTTATCTAGATTATGTGTTTTCATTTCTCTTGGGTAGATACCTAAAATGAAATTGCTGGGTTATAGGGTAATTTGTAATGTAATTTAAAAAAAGCTGCCAAATTGTCATCCAAAGTAGTTGTTCCATTTTATGTTCCCATCAATAGTGTACACACTTCCCAATACTTTCTATTGTTAATATTTTTAATCATAGTGATTCTGGTGGATACAAAATGATATCTCACTGTGGTTTTTAATTTGTCTTTCCCAATGACTAATACTATTGGGATTCTTTTCTGTGCTTATTAGGGATCTGTCTGTAGTCTTTCATGAAGTGACTTTTCTCAGTCCTTCTATAACTCTGCCATACACACGATCTCAGCTTCATTTCGGGCTTGCTTATCTCTCACTCCAACCAGGACTTCAGGTTCAGATGGGGAGACTATGAGCTCTCTGGTTTGTTTTCTACCAAATTTGTTATTTTGAGCCAATGAAGACCTATATTTTCCTTACCCAGTGCCTGCCCTCTAGCAGGAGACCTATCAGTGCTCACAGCTGACCCCATACTGGTGAGGCAAATACTCACCAATGGAGCCAGGGAGCAGGGTGTGGGAACAGGCATCTGATGCCCATTGTTCTGACTTGAAGTTCAAATGATTTCTTAATAAAAGCTTCTTAACTTATTTTCTACATTTGGTCAATTCCAAAGTCCTAAAATTGTGATTTTTTTTTTATTTAAAGATTTGTTTATTTAGTTAGTCAGTTATTATGTATACAGTGTTCTGTCTGCATGTGTGCCTACAGACCAGAAGAGGGCACCAGATCTCATTATAGGTGATTGTGAGCCACCATGTGGTTGCTAGGAATTGAACTCAGGACCTCTGGAAGAATAGTCAGGGCTCTTAACCTCTGAGTCATCTCTCCAGCCCCTAAAATGGTGATTTTCAAAGCCAGGTACGATTGCACATGCCTGTAATCCCAGCATTGGAGATGGAGGCAGGAAGATCGGGAGTTGAGGGAAGATTGAACTATAAAGTAAATCCCTATGTCACAATAGCAAACAGAAAGATTTTTGGGGACATTTTGGTACAGTTTGATGCTTAACTTTTGATGAGGGGATTTGCCAACATCTTAATGTCATGATAGTGTGAAAGTTTTTCATTGTTTTGTTTTTAAGGGCACCATTACATTTTTCTTATGCCATCCATTACCTGAAATATAAGAGCAGTTTGGAGTTCACCTCTCAGTTTGACTAGACTCTAGGTTGGTGTTAGGCAGGTAATTTTCTTCCTAGGAGAAATTCCATTCAGTCTGACTATCCTCATCTGAATCATGGAGCCTGGAGCTTTGTTCTGATGAAGCATTCTCCCCCTACCCACACATTCACTTAAGATTGTGTGTGTGTGTGTGTGTGTGAGAGAGAGAGAGAGAGAGAGAGAGAGAGAGAGAGAGAGAGAGAGAGAGAGTGATATGTGTGTACTTGCCACAGTGTGTATCTTGAGGTCAAAGGACAGCTTTGGGTATTAGTCCTAGTCTTCCAATTTTTCTGGGATAAGGTCTGTTTTGTGTAGAACTTCCCTAGTATGAAACATTCTACCTTGAAAGGCCCCTCCTTAAGAAGCAGGATGTTCCTGGTCTAGGGGGAGGTGAAACATTCCATCCTGCAGAGAAGTTCCTTAAAACTCAAGAGGTAAACAACTCAGTCATTACAAGAAGGCCCTGAAACTGATCAGATACTCCATAACCACTCCCTCCCAGAACTTAATATAAGTGGTAAGGCTGACTGAGACACTCTTTCATAACTGTTCAGTTACCTGGAAAAGACACTCTTCAACCTGTTTAGCTGCCTGCAACTTGTGTAGTGAATATTACTCTCCTGTGCTCTTTTTGTCCTGATACAGCTGTCTTTGAGTTATTCCTGCATCTGTGAGTGATCCCTTACATATATTCCTGTTAGTAACCCCAATAAACCCACTGACTCACTAAACTGGAGTTTGTTGGTATACTTACTGAAAGGATAAGTAAAAAGAAAGTGATGCGATACTGGGTACCTTTCAGTGGGCCCTGCTAAGGTATGCCACTAAGTAAATACGCTATGTCCCACAAAGATATCTCATGAGGTTTATTGGGGAAGGGAGAGAGTGGGAGAGTAAAGGCCATTTTGGAATGGGGACTTGAGAGAGGCAGACAGATAAGAGGAAGAAGAGAAGCAAGAGAGAAAAAAGGCAGGAGAGGAAAGTTGAGACAAAGAGGAGCAAGAGGCAAGAGAGATGAGAGACAAGAGAGGTAAAAAGACGAAGAGGGTGAGCTATGCTTGATGGGCACTTTTAAAGGGTGCACATGTCACATAGCTGATAGTGGAAAGGCACCTGGTGACCGGTGATGATTTAACTGCTCTGGTGGCAGAGGCAGGCTGTTGAGGAGGCAGCGGAAACTAACACTTTACTTATTCTTTATCTACGTTGAGTAGATATTTCTTCTTGTCATGTAACAGTCTTTCTTTTGTTATTTACCACCATATATGCCAGGCTAGGTAGCTGTGAGCTACCCAGGGGTTCTCCTGTCTTTCCCTCCAATCTTGCCATTAAGGACCACTGGAATTATAGGCACATGATACCACATCCAGCTTTTATCTAGGTTCTGAGAATTCGACCTCAGAAATAAAGAAATTCTTACCCATGGGTGGCAAGCACTTTATCCATTGCGCTCTTGCCTCAGACTTTACTCATTGAACCATTTGCCAAGCAGTTTACCCATTGCACCACCTGCCCAGGCTCTGACTGTTTTCTTGTCACAAAAAACCCCCACCTGCAGCAGTGGTGCAGGCCTTTAACCTCAGCACTCTGAGGCAGAAGCAGGTGGATCTCTGTGAGTCCAAGGACAGCCTGATCTACAAGAGTGACTTCCAGGACTGGCTCCAAAGCTACAGAGAAACTCTGACTCAAACAATCAAAAAAAATCCCTCCATATTAATCATAACAATGAGATAATCCAGAGTCTCACAGCTGGCTCAAAGATGAAGACTGTAAGATGAGCACAGTCTCAACAGATTGAAAGGGAGCTGAAAATCGTCACCTAGATATATCACAACTATTATAAGGCTGAATCAAAATGCATTGCTTACATGTTTGTGGTGATGCTGCCAGTTGGCTAAAAGTAGTTGCAGATTAAATTACACATATGTTATAAGTACCATGGTCCTCTTTATTAAAGGCGCTTACTATGAAACATTGCACTGTGTTATACACACACCAATCTCATATATCTTGGATTTATTGCATGTCTTTTTAAGTGTACATAATATTTTTGTTTGTTTGTTTTATCCAGTCTTAAACTCTTCCCTAAAAATCATCCAAATAGCCAGGGTTCAGGTACGCCAATACCCTGGCTTACTGTGAGTCTTGACTACAACAAGAGAGCATATACAGTCATTGATGTAGACCATGCAGGTTCCTGGGCATGGACTGTTCTGTTCAAACAGACCTAGACCCACTTAACAACACATGTTTCAAACCCTGGCCCCTTTGTTAAGAATTGCTTGACTGTTTTCTTAATTAGAAATAAAGAATGAAAGAGAGAAGCTTATAAGATGTAACCTAAAATGTGAAACAATTTTATCCAAGCCTGAAAATCTGGCAAGCCTAGTTGTAAGTGGGAGACAGATAAATAGCTTGCTTGGATAACATGGAGGATATACTAACTGGGGAGAGTAATTTACAAGGGTCTTTTTAAAAGGCATGTAAACTAATATAGAGCTGTAAACCTACAACTACAACCCTTAATGCACATGATAAGGCATATACATTGTCTGGTAATGGTGTAATCTGAGTCCTAAGGGTCCCAGGAGGATCATGTTCACTTAAGCAGAGTGGATAGGAACTGGATCTGGAAAAGTTATTGTAAAGGTGGCCCCTGTAGAAAGGGAGAGAACTTGAAGCTAATTGTAAATATTTTTTCTTATGGTAAACATGATTCTTTGGTGTTGAGAAAGATTGCCCGGTCATTTTTCAGCCACCCTGACTAGAAATAGTCACACAGAAACTATATTATTTACAATACTGTTTGGCCAATAGTTTAAGTTAGCTTTTATATACTAAACTAACCCATCTCCATTAATCTGTTTATTACCACAAGTTCGTGGCCTACCAGCAAAGTTTCAGCAGACTCCAGTGGAGGCATCTGTTTCTGGCAGTGGCTACATGGCTTCTACCTGACACTGTCTACTCTCTCTATATACCTCTTTCAGCCTGGCTATATTCTGTTAAGCCATTGGCCAAAAGCATCTTCTTTATTAACCAATGGCAATAAAGCATACATTATCCCTAACATCACTTTTGGTGTTGTTCTACATGTCTAGTTCATACAGCATAACATCAAACAGTCCAGGCAAGAGCAGTTCCTTTCCCAAATGGTTAGCAAACTCCATAAGGAGCCTCTTCAACACCCATCATCCTCTGTAGTTGATTGGTGCTGCTAGGAGCAGATGTGTCTCATTATAATGAAAAGTCCTAAGTTCTTAAAAAATTTTAATGCCATATTCTATTAGTCTTTGAAAGGTTTGAAGAATAACTATTTCTCTGAAATATACCTCTGTACTTCTAGAAAACCTAACTAACATGACTACAAGCTTGACTATTATAGATGACTATCTATTAACCTATATTTCTTAATTACATATTACATTTTTAAATGAGCTGAAAAAACACAATACCTTAATCAAGAGCAGAAATATACATGTAACAAAATTGACCTTAAATTTGTGTCAATATACCAAGATTCATACCAATGTAAAGTATTCATCTCTATAGCATATCCCCTTTTAAATGTAAACAAATATTTATAAACAATCATTTAGGGAATTTGATCATAGTTCTCTCTAAATTGCTTCCTTCTTTTTGTTGGGTGAAGATTTTGCAAGTTATCATCTTTTGTGGAAACAAAAGCAGAACCTCTTTTCAAAAGTAACATACCCTTAGACCCAAATTTTAAAGACAAGATACTTTTAAAATATATATGTTTGTGTAGCTTAGCAGCCCATACAAAAATGTCTCTCTGTACTTAGCTCATTCACACACTCAAAAAATTCAAAGAAAGCACAATTATATACATAATCCAGATTCTCTGTGTATATTCCATCTTTATGTGGCTTATTGTTCTTTACTCCTTTAATCTATAGTTGTGTGTACTCTGTCTCTTTAAAGACTTTCTTTTATTTTTTAAAAGATTTACTTTTTATAACTCTCTATACTCTTTTTCTTCTCTCTCCCAAGCCTACGTACATTTTTAAATACACTATGACCTGTTTAGAAGTTTATTTCTGTCTGAATCTGTCTTTATTGTGTATTTGAAATCATTTTTGACCAGGAATGCTTTTAAAATAGTAAACAGCTTGGTTGCAATGGTCCTAGATGCTGGCTCTTCCTCTCATGGAGTTTTGTCTCCTGCAGTGTCTACCTGGCTTCTTTCTGACTGTGTTTGCTCTCTGTCTACATCTCTGTTCGGATTTCCCTCCTGACTTTGCTCTGTTAAGCCACTGGCCGAAAGTAGCTTTATTTATTAACCAATAAAAGCAACACATATACAGAAGGACTTCACACACAAAAAGTGGATTCTCATTCTTGCAAAGCAAGCAGAACTTGCCAACTGAGCAAGTTCTGCCCTAGTTTATAATTTAGAGAAACTGTCCAACTGGTCATTTTACAAATTCCAAAGGCTCTTAAGTATGGAATGCCTCTTCTTGGAAAGAAGATTTATAAGCTCCTGCCAAGAGTTCACGGATGTAAAGGAGCAGTGTTTGGCCAACTTGGCCCAGAAACTGGTAAGGATCCACCATAAGATGGATGAGAGGAGTGAAACAGGAGAGAAAGTTATAAGATTGGGAAGAACTGCTGTTTTCTAAAGGTTTCTGGATGGAAGAGAACAAAAAGAGAGTTATACTAAAACTATAAAATATGTAACACCTCCTTAAAAATTATCTTAACACTTTTTGAGATCATTTTGAAATCTTTGAAATGTGATTTTATGTGGTTGGCATTACTCATTCACAGGCTTACAGGAAGTCTTTAATTCATGTAAGTATACAGTGTATGCTTAGAACCTTTGAATCTTTTCAATGCTTTGCTGAATGCTATTAATATCACATGTGGAAAATTTTCTTTGTCGTTTTGACATCACAATTCAAAGGAAACTCTAAAGCCTATTACAAATACAATGTACTTCCTTTTCTTCTTTCTTGAGAGATTCCATTATCCTCTAGCAAAATTAGTATATATTTTCAATCAGCATATTAACTTAATGAGGTAGAGTGTTCCTTATTTCTATATTGTCTGTCTTATTCTCCAGAAATGAGTCTGAAGGAAATTTATGTGATCTTTGATCTCTCTGAGCTTATATTCTAGTTAAGACAAAGATAAATTCAACAAATTAATCAGAGATGTGGTGATTCGAGTAACAATGGCTCCCATAGGCTCATTTATTTGAATGCTTGGTCACCAGGTGCAGGGGTCTTGCCAACTTCTAAGGCCAGCACACTGATGATCCACAGGAGGCACGAAGACAGCTAAATTCAACATGACTCAGTATCCAGTGTTGATTCAAACTTCTGGAGTCTGACCATGAGTAGTTTATTTTAGGTGTATTTAAGCACAGCACAATTTGGTGAAAATTTTTCTAGCGATAATTGACTTAATCCCACCAGTACAACAAAGCATGCATAAATCTCCTTGAGGAACAAAGTAAGCTAAGCTAAACACAGACCAGACATGACTATATTGAAACTCTTTGTAAACTCCATAAGAATAGTTCCTATAGATTGAGTAAGAAAAACAAATTTACAATAGGGGTCTAGGGGAGAACCTGGTGCTCAGAAAGGTGTCTAGCCACACAGAAAGTATAAGAGGTCACTAAGATAGCAAGCACAGCCAGTTTGCTTCCTGCCTTCTGGGCGGATGAGAGGTATTTTATTCTTTTATTCTTTCCCGTGTGCTTAACTTTCCAGGTACTTTTAGTGCTTATCTGTGAGCACAAAGACCACCACGCCTCCTGCAGCTAGGGAGTGGAACAGTTCAAAAGGATTACAAGGATTAGTAGGCATGGCCATATTGGAGGAAGTGTGTGACTGGGGGTGGACTTTGAGGTTTCAAAAGCCCATGCAAGGCCCAATCTCTCTCTCTCTCTCTCTCTCTCTCTCTCTCTCTCTCTCTCTCTCTCTCTCAACATTCCCTGAAAAATGGAAGGATTTTGATTCATGGGAATAAAATAGATTTTAGGTTCAAATCATGCTCAAATGACAACATATTGCTGACTAATATATAGCTGGGGGGAAGTTATATAACGTCCTTGAGTACTTATTGTCTTGATATAATAGGGGTTCCTGTACCTGCGTTGCAGAGTTGCCTTTGGTGTCGGGAACTGCAGAACTGCCGTGGTCTAGCTGCCTTGAGAGGCATGTGTCATAGGTTTGTCATGTTGGAGTTCCTGGCTCCTGGGGCACAATGTGCCTTCCAGTTCCTGAGGGACTGATGCACTCCCACAGGCAGTGAAGCATTCAGGCTGCTTTGTGTTTCTTTGTACGATCCCGTTAGTAGTCAAGGAAGCAGGGAAGCTTGACAGGACAATTGGTCTTAGACATTAATCTTGTGTACCCTATATGGCTTACAAATTTCATTGTATCCTGACAACCACAACTGTATTGATCTTGGCAATTGCCACTATATTCTATTTCTGATAAAGACATAAATAGTCTAATTTCTCACAATAAAAATGCCCCAGCCTCTGTTTTGCTGTGAACCCTCCAACTGACCTGATTTAATTCCTCAGGGCAATATCGGGTGATCTTGACCAAGTCAATAAGTCCAGGCGCTTGTACTTTGGGGAGGAGAATTTAAGCCCATGGTTTCCAGCTTTTACTTAATAGATCATAGCAATTATTTGAAACACTTTTGTTTCTTCACAACACCTAATTCAGGGATCTGTATAGAACTATGTAATCAGCAAATGGCTACTGAGGTGAAAAATTAGCGTTTATTCTACATGTTTTTTCTTCAGGCCATTTTATTGACTGACTTCCTAAGTAGTTCTGTGTTGATCATCCAGGTGAAATAACTGGTACACAATTTTAGGCTGTCATATTTTCGGAATCCATCTATGATCTCGAAAAGACTCATGAATTCAAATTAAGTGAAAGGTAGTTGTATTCATGATGTCATGGATGACTATTCTAGCAGAAAATTTTAGCAGAAAATGATGTTTCTTCCTTGCTCTTTACATTGTATGTGTTTTATCTTTATTAGACATTCTTGAAGAAACAAATTGCAAAGTTAATTAGTGAAGCAGATCACCTTCTGATTACTTTGTCAGGAAAACATTTGATGAGTCAGGAGGAACTGCCTAGGTAACTCAAAAATGTCCTGGGATTAACCTTGCATCAAGAAAAGGAGAGCTTTCATAACAAATATCACATCTGTGTCTTCCTCATTACCCCTCTTGGTACAAGGAATTGTGGTAGAGGCTCTGAGATATAGAAGATGTATAAGAGCTAGTCTGGGGGCTGGAGAGATGGCTCAGAGGTTAAGAGCACTGACTTTCCTTCCAGAGGTCCTGAGTTCAATTCCCAGCAACCACATAGTGGCTCACAACCATCTGTAATGAGATCTGGTGCCCTTTCTGGCATGTAGGCACACATGCAGACAGAACATTGTATACATAATAAATAAGAGCTAGTCTGTATCTTCAAAGGTTTGTAAAAATACCAGAGTGAGGTACAAAATAACTAACATAATACAAAATAAAAACTGCTGTAAGAAAGATACAGCAGGCCCTGGGATGTTGGAGTGGTTAGTTACGATTAGAGATGCTAGAAAAAGTGCAGGTAGATTGGAATGGACCTTTGATGACCTCTTCAGACAAAACTCTCTTAAAGCTCTCCTGGCTGTGAGGAGTTACAGCTCTGTTCCAAATTGGATGTCTGGCTTAGGTGAAATATTCTTAATTTTGTGAATTTTTTTTAAATTTTAAATTTTTAATATTTATTTTACCAGGTTTCTTCCTAACCCCATAATGGCCCCCTGTATCAAGATA
This sequence comes from Microtus pennsylvanicus, assembly GCF_037038515.1. Classification (NCBI taxonomy): domain Eukaryota; kingdom Metazoa; phylum Chordata; class Mammalia; order Rodentia; family Cricetidae; genus Microtus; species Microtus pennsylvanicus. The sequence goes on from NC_134601.1 coordinate 143,042,199, forward strand.
TCTCTTTTATTACTCTCCCCCTCTAACCCACCCTCTAATTTTGTGAATGTGTAAACAAAGCTGATATTTCTGCTCTGACATAGTAACTGAAGCAAACACCTACCTTCTCATATGCTTCACCTTTACCTCCCTTCCATAGACCTGCGTTCTTCACAAAACTCCCCTTAAGTATACCAGTTTACTTGCTTCCTGTTTAAAGTCAATGCCATTACGTTGAACTTACATTTCCTGTCTTTTTCTCTCTTGCACCCTGTTTTGGTCTTTTGAGACACAGTCTCATACAACCCAGAATGGCCTCAAACTTGATATGTAGCTGAGGATAGCCTTGAATTCTTAACCTTCCTACATCCACCACCCAAGTGCTAGGATTACAAAGGTATACAACTGTACATGACTGAAAATTGGCTTTTCTGAAAGTTGGTTTCTATTCACTGTAATTTAGAACAATATCACTTTTATTTAAAAAATAAATTTTGAAAAGGAAACACAAGTACATGTTGCTTTCAAATATGAAGTACGTAAAACCAAGAATTTTTAAAAGCTGACTCTTAAGGCTCATTCAGAGGATCTTTCTAGACAAAAGGTGAGTTAAAGTTTCTGAAAAGAGCAGTGTAATGAAGTTTGGACAGAAGGCTCCTTTTCTTCCCGGTAAACCTTTCTCCAGTTGCCATGCATTGATTGGGGTCATCTGTGTCAAAATTTTTTCTCTGCTGATTTGTTGTGAATAAGTGCTTCTACAAACCTCTGAAAGACAAATGCCAGTGGGAGGTAGTTTCCATGGTGACTTCAGAGTTTGTATTGTTGTTTTTAGACATCATAAATATGGAGTTGCTTTTTCTTGTTGCTATGCATATCTTACATATGATTTTCTACGTAAAGGCCATAGGGCAGAAGGTGAGGAGGGTGTCGCCAGTAAACTGGTCTGGGTATCCTGTGGTGATCATTTAGTATCATTGTCTCTCAGGCTGATGTGCCTAACTGCATCATTTGGTGCAGAATCTGATTCTGAGCAGTCACACAGCCCAGATAGCCAGACAAGCATATCAAGAGAGTTCTGCAGGCAACAAACGCAGATGAGGGTGGGGGAGGGTCTTGTCATCACAAGCAAATGAAAACTGATAGAGTATCTTAATAAAGCAGAAAAGACATTACTTGTTAATTTCTAGCAGACAAACTCATTCCTTCTGTAACTTAAACTATGTTTTGTTGTTGCTGTTTGTTTCATTAGTTGGTTTTGTTTGCCTGTTTGTTTTGTTTTTCTTTTTGAGACACTGTCTTACTCTATAGCCCAGGCTGATTTAAACTATGTAATGTTTAGTATAAGAAGAGGAAGAAGCTGCTACTTCCTTCACGGTCCAAACTGGCTTCATTTGCCCTTCCCATGGTAAAGGGCATATCCATTAATGTTAAGACAATGAGAGACTCCAGTATCTCTATGCCTTCCTTTACATTATCACAGGGTCTCCCAGGTAATGTAGCACATGGGATTTAAATTTTTATATTTTCTTTGAAACTATAGTGAATAGTTTAACCTTGCCCAAAGAGAGGGCTGGTCTTTGCCCTAACTCTTACAACTCTCTAAGCCCTTGAAATGTCTTGTCTGCTAAAAAAAGTTTTCATTTGACCAAGCTATACCACTCTTTGTTATTTCCCCAAAGAGCGACAAGTCATCCCAGGGTCCTTGCACATATGTGTTCGCTGCAGCACTAGTCCCAAGAGTGAAGTTCTGGCACCAATCTGAGCATGCAACAACAAATGAATTGATAAAGAAAGTGTGCTTTCTCTGCTCACAGTGGAATTTGTTTCAGCCATAAAGAAGAGCAAATCTGTGTTGTTTGTAGGAAAATGTATGCAACTGGATAGAGATAATCATATTAAGTGAATTAACCCAGTTTCAGAAAGATAAATTGTGTGTGTGTGTGTGTGTGTGTGTGTGTGTGAGAGAGAGAGAGAGAGAGAGAGAGAGAGAGAGAGAGAGAGAGAGAGAGAGAGAGAGGGAGAGAGACATTGGTGGGGGATAGAAAGGGAAAGGGGACTGGAGAATATACTCAGTGTACATCCTTGTGTGCAATGTCTTTGTGACTAGGAAGATGGCTTGTAGAATGGAGTGGCAGGCTGCTTCCCGCCACCTGGGAGGGCTCCAGGCCACCGGCTAGCTTTGCCCAAAATAATTACACGAAAACTGTATTCTTTTAAACATTGCTTGGCCCATTAGCTCTAGCCTTTTACTGGCTAATTCTTACATCTTGATTAACCCATTTCTATTAATGTGTGTAGCACCACGAGGTGGTAGCTTACAGGGAAGGATCTTAACCTGCATTCGTCTCAGAGAGGGGAGGCATGGCGTCTGTGTCATTGCCTTCTTCCTCCCAGCATTCTGTTCAGTCTATTCTGCCTATCTAAATTCTGCCCTATCAGGCCAAGCAGTTTTCTTTATTAATTAACCAATAAAAGCAACAGATAGATAGAAGACCCACCTACATCAGTGACTGAGTGAGGAAAGTGCTTGCTATGCAAGCAAAAGGATCTGACTTTGACCCCTAGAACCTGTCTTTTTAAAAGTTGGTTATGTTGGCATGTGCTTATAATCACAGACCTGGGGAGGTTTCCATAGGGGGATCCCTGGAGCTCATTGACCAGCCAGCCTTGCATACTTGGAGAGACCCAGGCCTTTGAGAAATCTAGTCTCAAGCTTGTAGCAACCCCTGGGGCTCAGATGGCCCTCTATTGTTATCATGAACTGAGATAGACTGGGCCTCTCTATGAACCTTGTCTTTTACCCCCACTCTCATTCAATCAGTAGGTGTGCATTATATTCAGTGAGTGTGTGATCTTTGGGAAAGAAGCAGCAGTCAGTGAAGGAAAAGACCTGGGGAGGGACACAGCTGTGAAGCAGCAGCAGGCAACACTCCTGGCAGTTAGGGAAATGAGTATCTCTGGCATGAAGAAAGGATCTGGATGTAGTACCAGACTATTTGCGGCACCTCCCTTTTTAATTTTCTACTCTTGGGGCCTGAGCCAACTTAACTTGCTCTTGTTTTTGTGCGATGATGGCCATAAAAGATTGTGTATGTGAGCCTCTTACTTGTAAGACCACGTGTAAGATTACATGCCCCTAAAAGTGAAATACTTGAGCAAAGTCTCTTTCAATTTGCCTCTCTACCCTTAGTTGCGATGGGAAAGAGATAATGGACATTGATTCAAGCAAGGACAGAGAAATGGAAAGTGAAGGTGATAAGCCCACATTCCAGTTGGAGCAGAATTACAAATGACTATAAGATACTCTGGAGACTGTGGTGTGTATTTATGGAGAGAGCAGTCTGGAATTTTGGAGAAGTTTAAAGGCAGCAGAGGCTGTCAATGCCTATCAATATCCTTGCTGTTAGGACTGCTTCCTCTTTACCGTTCCTGGTGCCTTTATGATTGAGGATGCTTTTGAGGAGTCCAGAAGTACTAAAGCCATCATGCCTTACGAGTACCCCACTATCCTGTCACTCAGAAGTGGGAAGATACATACCCTAGCCTTCTTGACCTTCACAGTGCTGTTTTTGTTTAGTTTTATCTTGGTTTTTCTTTTTCAAGACAGAGTTTCTCTGTGTAGCTCTGACTGTCCTAGAACTTGCTCTGCAGTCCAGGCTGGCCTCTATCTCAGAGATCTGCCTTCCTCTGACTCCTGAGTGCTGAATTAAAGGCGAGTGCCACCATTCTTGGCTACTGTGCTATTTTTAAAGTGTGTATTTTTTTTTTAAAAAAATGGGGGTTCCTTATTTGTTATTGATCGATTGATTTTGAAACTCAGTCTTATTCTGTAGCTCAGGTTGAGCTTAATTTCATGGTAATCCACTGCCTTCCTCTCTTGAGTGCTAAGATCACAGGCTTGAGCCACTATATCTGTATTGAGCCTTCACTGGCTGCCCTGGAGGATATTGAGTTATTGGGGCCATGACCTTGAAGGCATTACTGGGATCCAGGCTCCCTCCCTCCTGTCTCTTTCTTTGCATCCTGGTCACCATGGGATGAGCATATTTGCTGTACAATGTGTTTCTCATGAAGTTTTGTCTCATAATTATGTTCAAAACCGATGGAGCCAATGAATATGATTCAAATCCTTTGAAGCCATGAGCCAAAAATAAACCATTCTTCTTATTGTTTCTCTCAGATATTTTGTCACAACAAAGGGATAATAACACACTTTTCAAATAAATTATCTACACTCAAACTCTTGATTCAAGATTGGCTTTTAGTGGAAGTTGGGAGTAAGAGGCAAACTAAAAACATCATATAAGCACCTATTTTATGACCTGAATTCATAAGATTTCTTGATGTTACTAGAACTTGGTCCTCTCCCCTGCCTCACTTAAAACATTTCTCTTGAGTCCCTAGCATACATAGGATAAAGTTCAAACAACTTATAATCTATGAGATGTTATATCTGTGGTGGTTTGAAAGAAAATGGCCCCCAAAGGAAATGGCACTATTAGGAGGTATGGTCTTGTTGAAGTCTTATTGAAGAACATGTGTCACTGTGGGGGTGGGCTTTGCAGTCACCTGTGCTCAAAGCTACAGTTTATTTCCTGTTACCTTTTGATCAAGATGTAGCTAGCACCATATCTGCCTACATGCTAACATGCTCTCTGACATGATGATAATGAACCAAACCTCTGAAACTGTAAGCCACCACCTCAATTAAGTGTTTTCTTTATAAGTTGTCATACTCACAATGTGTTTTCACAGCAACAAATCCCCAAGACAATATATTTTATGTGTTCTTTCTTTGTTTTTAAAATTGATTTTGTGTGTATTCCTGATTGTACATATGTGTTCAGCAGAGTATAGTAAAATAATCTTAGAAGCCTAGCACACAGAAGGACTCTGAATACAAGCCCAGGCTATCCAACACAGCAAGTAAGATCTTATCTTAAAAGCCAAAGCAGACAAAAGGACACTCTGTCTTCCAGTAGCAAACAAAGTGTTTAACATATGAAAACTGATTAATAAGGACGAATCTGATGAGCTCTCCAACAGGATTTTTGAATGGAAAACTTTATATAAAATGATTATAATATAAACTCAGCTATATCCTTAAAACTCACATGATTTTTTATGTTTTATTCAGTAGTCTATATTTTAGTATGAAAATGCTTTAAAAGTAGAAAAAAATATACAATTCCTCTCCTGCTTCTCTACTTATATCACTAACTAATGGGCAAGATGTTGCTTACTTGAGTTTGTTTTGCTTTTGTTGCTGTTGTTGTTAATTGTGCTGAACTGAAATAGGCAGAAATTACTTAGAAGTATAGAAATTTTGCTACTGAGCAGCTTTGCCATCACTCCCCTATAAATTCTGTCCTTTACCTCCACTTCTTTCCCCTTCCCTCCACTTCTTTCTCTTCCCTCTTTGTCTTTCTCTCTCCTCCACTTTTATTCCCTTCCAGCTTACTTTTTGTTGTTGTTGTTTTTTGAGACAAGGTTTCTCAGTGTGTCCTGGAGCTACCTCTTGTAGACCAGGCTGACCTTGAACTCACAGAGATCTGCCTGCCTCTGCCTCTCAAGTGCTGGGATTAAAGATGTGTGCCACCACTGCCCAGCTTTCAAATTACTTTTACTTGACCCCTCCTTAGTGAATGAATTAGTTATAGGACCATTCAGAACAATTTTCCAAATGACTTCTTCTTATCTTATGTTCTATCTTGATCATATTATGGATAATATAAACATGCACATATTAGTTTAATCTTTTTTCAGTTATCTTTCTAAGAAAATAAAATTAAAATAAAGAATTATTTATTTTATTTTTGTTGTTCTTTGTGTAAATCCAAATTACTTTGTGTAGAACTATTTGTTGTATAGATTCAAGATGGATCATCAAGTATTTGCACACAGTCCTAGAAACCTGAGTTTGATACTCAGATCCCATAAGGTTGTGGAAGAAGATGGTTTTCTGAGAGAATTGTCCTTCAGCCTCAATATGCATGCCACTGTCAATCTCTCTCTCTCTCTCTCTCTCTCTCTCTCTCTCTCTCACACACACACACACACACACACACACACACACACACGCATATACACATACACCACAAACAAATTAATTAAAAATATTGTCAATACATAGGTCTAATGTCTTCTGGCTTTGATATTTTCTTGTAGGCGGCGACTGCTCATCTGTTTCCCAGCAGCCCAGACCCAAATAATAACACAGAAACTATATAAATAACAATATTGTTTGGCCAATAGTTTAGGAATATTTCTAGCTGACGCTTACATCTTAAATTAACCCATTTACCTTAATCTGTGTATTGCCACGAGGCTGTGGCCTACCAGTAAAGTTCTGGCTGGTGGCTGGCGTCTTTTTTCTTTGACAGCTACATGGCATCTCCCTGACTTTGCCTACTCTCTCTATATCTCTGCTCAGATTTCCCACCTGGTTTTAATCTACTAAGCCATTGGCTGAAACAGCTTTTGTAATAACCAATGAGAATAAAATATATTCCTAGCACACAGAGGGGAATGCCACATCATCTTCTAATTTGATTTTAATTCTTTTCTTTGTTTCTATATACAAAATGTTCCTTCCACCCTATGTCTTCCTTTAAGAGTCTTCTATTTGATTACTATAGTTTGAATGTGACAAGCTTAGAATTTGTCTCTTTTTGCTTTTTCTTATTTTGCTTGAGGTTCTCTGGGTTTCATAAATATGAGTTTTTGCATGTCATTAAGCTGAAAAATGCTTGTACATAATTTCTTTTTTCTCTTATGCCCTTTGGAATTGGTTTCAATTCTACGCACAACAAAATATACGATCCCACATTTTTTATGTATTATTTTCTCATGCTTTTTTCCTCTTTGTGTTGCAGTATGAGCAATTCTTATTGATCTAGCCTCAAGTTCATGAATTCTCACCATGGCTATGTCAATTGTACTGTTGAGCCCAGAAAAATCATTCTCTTTTAAGATCACAATGCCTACTTTTTCAAAAAGAATTTTTATTAGTCATTTTTATTTATGTGTACACATGTGTCATCATATACTTGCAAATGTTCATGGAAGCCAGAAGACAATGTCAGATTCCCTAGAACTGGAGTCACAAGGAGTTGTGAGTCACTTCATGTAGGTGTTGGAAGAGCAGGCAATGTTCTTAACCACTGAGCCATCTCTCCAGCCCCATGTAGGTGTTGGGAAGTGAACCCGGGTCCTCTGCAAAAAAGAGCCCTTAATTACTAAGACATTTCTCTAGGCCCTTCAGGAATATCATTTCAATAGTATTATTTCTTACAGTTTTCTCTACTATATTGCCCACTCAGCTGTCTATGCTAGACACCGTTTCTGGCATGTTTGACATATTAATCATAGTTATTTTGAATAGCCAATCAGATTGTTCCAACATTTCATACCTTATCTGAGTCTGGTAATGATGATTACTTAACCTCCTAGTAGTGTGTTGTTTTTTCCTCACTTTTTGTGTACTTTGCAATATTTCTTGACAGCTGCACATGTGGTGTAGGCCAGCACAAAGTTAAGTAAATAGATTTTCTATGTGGAAATGGGTGAGCTTTCCATTTTCTAGGTTGTTATCTAGTTCATGGTCTTCCGTTAATCTTGTTAGGCTCTGGGCTTGTTTCAAGCCTTTGTTGTTGCTATGGTTACCCTCACTACACAAAGATTTAAAACTCCCATTCAGATACCTTGCTTGTAGGGCAGATGAGGGGCATGATTAATAGAGCAATGTCTATTTGATTCTAGGCATAATACTTTGTACTGTTCCTCAGAAAGGTCTCTCACATTTTTTTCTCAGTTTTCTTTCTTTGCAGTATTATATCATTAATTGTTAGGAGAAGTTCTTTAGTTGTTTACTTGGGCACAAGGTGGCTTCTAATTCAGATTTAAGACTTTTTTATTTGTTGTAATATGGGCAGCGGGGCTGTGTCCCCAGCACCCCGGCCACCTGCTAGCTTATGCCCCGGAATAATTACACGGACACTGTAATCTTTTAAATACTGCTTGGCCCATTATATCTAGCCTCTTCTCGGCTAACTCTTGCACCTGGACTAGCCCATTTCTAATATTCTGTGTAGCATCAGTCTTACAGGGAAAGATTCTAGCCTACGTCCATCCTGGCAGATTTATTTAAAAGTTTTATAGATATCATTTTCTGTTTATCCTTCTTTTATCCAGCTTTTGCTGTTCTGTGTTATATCATGAGATTTATTCATGAGAATTAATGTAACTATACTTCATTCATTTTAGTGTCACATGGCATTACATTTGATGATTAGGCAAAATTTATATTTATTTAGTTCCCAATTTCTCAATGCTGTGAAAAGTACTGGACAACCTGCCACTGACGCTTCTTGTTGAAGTGTGAGCGGTGGGCTACGTTCCTGGCACCCGGCCGCCTGCACGGCTAGCTTTATACCCGAAATAATTACATGGAAACTGTATTCTTTTAAACACTGCTTGGCCCATTAGTTCCAGCCTTCTATTTGTTAGCTCTTACATATTGATCTAACCCATTTTTAATAATCTGTGTAGCTTACCAGGGAAGATCTTAACCTGCGTCTGTCTGGAGTGGGAGAACCATGGCGACTCTCTGTCTCGGCTTCTTTCTCCCAGCATTCTGTTCAGTCTACTCCGCCTACCTAATTTTCTGTCCTCTTAAAGGGCCAAGGCAGTCTCTTTATTTAACCAATGAAATCAACACAAAACAGCAGACTCCCACATCAGCTTCTTTGTTTATTTGTTTGACATTTTCTCTAGTGTGCTTTCCTGTAAGTGGAATCGCTTGGTTGATGTGTTTCCCCATTGTCCACTTTATCAAATATTTGCAGGTTGAACTGAGTGGTGATATTAGTTCAAATTCATTACCAGAGTGTGAGAATTCCTTTGTACCATAGCCTCAAAAATTTAGTATTCTCAAATTTAATGTTTTTAGAACATGTTTAGTCCCAAGAAAATAGTCATTTTATGATTATGTTCTGGGTTTTATATAGGTACTCATGGTTTTATGACAAACAATTCATAGACTGAACCATCTCCTCAGTCCTAACAGTTACTTAAAAAAATTCAGCTGAATTTGTCTATTCATCATAGCTATAACTAATAATAAATAATGATAATCAATATGATTTTATTAAAAAATTTGATAACTTGTAGCATATGCAACACAGTTTTTCCTTCATATTTTTTCTTGGATATTTTTAGCTTTTGGATTTTTATATAATTTTTAGAATCAGTTCTACTAGTTCTACATTAAAACTGTGCTGGGATTAAGAGTAGAATTATCTTCAATGTATAACATTTTGGAAGAGACTAACTTATTTTAAAACACTGTGCCTGTGCTTGCATTGGAATTACATATACTGAAATTGGAACCATACTGAGAAGAATAACATGCTTCTGTGTGGGCCCATATTTCGATATGGCACAAAAGCCATTACCCCGGTCCGAGCTGATCAAGTAGCTCTGCAGACAAGCTGTCTGTGCCCTTAACAAAAGCCAAGATGCCTGCTCCTAGCATCTTTTGTTAAAATGTGGATTGCCTGAGAAGAGATGTTTGACTGAAGCTGATGACTTAGGAGTTTAGATGTTTGGTGCTTCCTTCCTTTTGTAATTTGGAGGATGTCATATAGAGATGCTAATTCAGGGCCTACCTGACTGCTAGATGCGGATGTGACTTGAGCCCAGGCACCTGGTTGCCTAGGTGATCGCGTAATGTCCCCCCCCCCTGCTCAATTTGGTGTGGGTATATAAAATGTTTGGACAATAAACGGGGATTCTGGCCTTTTCCATAATGACGGTGTAAGCTGTGTCAGTTTTATTCCTCGCGACTCCGTTCCAGCTGGGTTAGGGAATTTATGTTGGACCCTTACAGGCTTTGACACTTCTAGGCAAAGATGACATGAAGATTAGTGAAGTTGTTTCTTTTTATTTAACCAATGACCTTCCTCCATCATTTCCCCTTTTTTTGGTTTAAACAAAAAAAAAAAGGCTTTAACTTTAACATAGCAAAATTACATATAACAAAACAGTTATCAAGTAAAAGTTACAATAATCTTTATCATAACTAAGGAAAACTATAACTATAACTAACTATTCTTAACTCCATCAAAGACTCCAGAAAGATACAATACTACCTAAGCAAACAAGAAAAAAGCAACTTTCAAACTCTAGAAATGACAGAGACATCTCGCTGCCTGGACAGTCACCCAAAGTTCCTCTGTACTGTTGGGGTATCCATCTTCAGCCTTCAGGCCCACGGTATCCAGCAGACATTTCCATAAAGCAGGAAAATTCAAAGTCAGTTCAGTCACTATCTGTTGTGTCCTGCAGAATGTCTCGCAGACTCTTTCGTGAATCAGGAACCCCGAAAGATCATCTCACCTTAGGCAAGTTCAGTAGTCCTCTCTCTGCGGGTTCTCTGTGTCCAGTTTATGCAATAGTCCAGGCAAGAGCAGTTTCTTGCCCAAATGGCTATCAAACTCCATAAAGATCCTCTTCGATTCCCATCTTCCTCTTGAAGTACATTGGTGCTGCCAGGAGCAGAGTGTCTCATTGTCATGAAAAGTCCTCAGTTATTAAAACATTAAATGTCCTATTCTGTAATCTTTGAAAGACATGAAGCATGTCTATCTAAAATATATCTATGCACATCTAGAAAATCTTAACTACAAACTTGACTATTATGATTATCTATTAACTACCTATATACATTACATTTTTAAATGAACCACACAATCACAATACCTTAATCAAAATCAAAAACACTTATACATATAACAAAATTGACCTTAAATCACTACCAATAAAGCAAAATCTATACTAATACAAATTATTCATATCTATATCATATCCCCCTTTAAATGTAAAAGAACATTTATAAACAATATTTGGGAATATGGGCGCAGTTTTTTCTCTCCAAACTGCTTCCTGCTGAATGGGGGCACTGTTAATCAGATCATTTAGGGTGTAACCTGTGTGCCAGGTTTATCTCAGTTGGCAGTTGAGTGAAGTAATTTTTGAGGGTGTTCACAACAACCTTTCAGGAGGGCGTGGTCTATCATACCAAATTGGAATAAATGCAATCCACAATGTCTGATCCTCTGTGAAAACAAAAGAAGACCCTCTCCAAAGCATCATATCCTTAGACCCAAATTCTGAAATCATACCCTCATGATATCCGTTCTGGTTCCACTTGGCAGCCCATATAATGAAATGTCTCTCTGTACTTAGCTCCTTCACAGTCAAAAATTTTAAAGAAAACACAATGTACATAATCCAGACTCTCTGTGAATTTTCCATTTTTACGTGGCTTATTTTTCTTTATTTCTTTTAATCTCTTAACTATCTGTACTCTGTCTCTTTAAAGACTTTGCCTTTTTTTTTAACATTAACTTTATTTTCTATATTCTTTTTCTTCTCTCTCCCAAGCCTACGTACATTAATCCAACAGTGTGACTCATTTAGTGGCCTGAATCTGTCCTATTGTGAATCTGCAATTTTTTACTATCCAGGAGCACTTTTGATTTGCACCTTTAAATCACTAGGCGCTTAAGTATGTAACCTGTGACATTCCTAGGTTAACTTTTTGCTTTTTGAGCGTATATCTTTGACCTGGAATAACTCTGTAGACCAGGCTGTCTTTGAACTCTCAGAGATCCGCCTATCTCTGCCTCCCAGGCATTGGGATTAAAGGTGTTTGCTACTACACCTTGAACTCACAGAGATCTGTTCGTCTCTGCCTTTTAGGCACTGGGATTAAAGGTGTGTGCTACCACACCTTGAAGTCACAGAGGTCTATCTCCCTCTGCCTCCCAAGTGTTGGGATTAAAGGTGTGTACTACCACACACAACAACTCTCTTCTTTTTTTATTTTTAAGAACTTCAACTTTTAGCTTGCATATATTTTTAACACACAATAAACCATTTAGAAATTTTCTTTGTCTTTGAATCTCTCTTTACTGTATATCTCTCTTTTTCTGACCACATGAGTCTTTAATTTACCAAGCAATATCAGTAGGACTAAAGCCGTGGTTTTGCCGGCTAGATGTAGCCCATTCCTTAGCTTTCTGCCATTCCAACCTTGTGGCTGAGGTACCGGCCAGAGCTGCATTCAGTGCCACAAGTCTACAGTGTTTCAATGTCCCTGCCAGCAAGCGAGCTTCAGCAGCCTGTGCTTGCAAACCGCATGAATCGCCTGTGTAAAAGAGTCAGAGTCTGCCCTGGAAGGGCAGCCCAGAAAGCTGGCATTTTAAATGGCGCAGCTTTTTTCCTGCTACGGCTGAAAACCGAAAAGCATGCTTTCAGCTTTTCATCAACATCATTTAAGTGTTTCGTGGCAGGACCTCTTAATGAGCTGCAGGGTTTTGCAGCTAAAGCTGAGTCAGGAAGCCTCTCCCAAATCGCTGCTATCAAGAAAACATGCTTTACTCTTTCCCAAGCCTTTTGAGGCTTTCTGTGGATTCAGTTGTCCACACATATGGGTGCCATTTGTTGTAATAAGAGCGGCGGGGCTGCGTCCCCAGCACCCCGGCTGCCCACATGGCTAGCTTTACCCGAAATAACAACACACAAATTGTATTCATTTAAACACTGCTTGGCCCATTATATCTAGCCCTTACTGGCTAATTCTGATATCCCGATCAACTCATCTCTAATAATCTGTGAGCATCGGTCTTACCGGGAAGATTCTAGGTTGGAGCTTCATCGCGTGTGTCTGCCTGGGAGCGGGGCATGGCGTCTCTCTGAGGCGTCTGCTCCCGAAAAGAGAGCTGTCGAGTCTGAGCTCACTTCCTCTTCCTCCCAGCGTTCTGTTCTGTTTTCTCCTCCCACCTATCTTCTAACCAATGAGGACCAAGCAGTTTCTTTTTATTTAACCAATGACCTTCCTCCATCATGAAGTGGTCCATATTGCTTTGCCATTCCAAACAACCTAAATGTCCTTAACAGATGAATAGATAATGAAAGTGTGGTACATACACACAATAGAATACTATTCAGCTGTAAAGAAAAGGAATCATGAAAATTGAAAATATGTGTAATTTTTACCCTCTTCCAAGGAGCTTCTCTTTTCTTTTTTCTTTTTGTGTGTATGTGTGTGTGTGTGTGTGTTTTAATTCTGTTTATTTTTCTGATGCCAGAGATTGGACCCAGAGGCTCCAAGTATGGTTAACATGAACAGGATGTTGGGATGTTCTGCTCATGCCTGGAATTTACTGGTAATTTGGCAGATCATGGACACACCTGGGCTTTTTCTATATTCTCTTGACTGTGATTTTAACATATAGTTCTGTAAAACAAAGAAGTTTCCATGGAGTTCCAGAAATGGGATGCCTAAGAAGCCCGGTCAGATACCATACCAGGCAGCCCCAACCTGGAGGCTAGAGGGACACTGGAGACCATGCCACAGAACTCAAGAGCCAGCCCACACACAAGAACTGGGATTGAAGTGAGAGTCAGTTGGCCTGGGAGTCTGAGAAAGAATGTCCATGGGACACAAGAGTGAACACATTGAAAAGAGAAGGCAAGGGGCAGCCACAGAAACCAAGCAGAGTAGCATTTGGATCCTGGCCTGAGCTTGCACAATGTGAAAAGGAAGACCTTTGACACTATCAGAAAGCATGGCTGCCCAGCGAGTGCTAGACAACAATGAGGAATCATTCAAGACGCACACTAAAAATTTGCGGGCAATTAGTGGTTACTGTTTAGTCATGCATACAGGTTTGTGGAAGTTCTGCCATTTTTAGTTTTCTATTTGTGAAGGACAATATTTTTTTTTCTTTTTTTTATTGATAAAAGGAGAATAAAGAAAAGAAAAAAAACAAATTTCCACCTCCCCCCAGCCTCCCATTTCCCTCCCCCTCCTCCCATTCTTCTCCCCCTCCTCCCACCCCTCTCCCTTTCCCCCCACTTTTCTCCCCCTCCCTCTCCAGTCCAAAGAGCAGTCAGGGTTCCCTGCCCTGTGGTAAGTCCTAGGTCCTCCCCCCTCTGTCCATATCTAGGAAGGTGAACATCCAAACTGGCTAGGCTCCCACCAAGCCAGTACATTGCGTTGAATCAAACCGCGTGCCATTGTCCTTGGCGTCTCATCAGCCCTCATTGTTCGCCATGTTCAGAGAGTCCAGTTTTATCCCATGCTTTTTTTGGTAACAGTCCAGCTGGCCTTGGTGAGCTCCCAGTAGATCAGCTCCACTGTCTCAGTGGGTGGGTGCACCCCTCATGGTCCCGACGAAGGACAATATTTTTAATTAAAAATTTGTTTTACATTTAGTTTGTGTGCTCATGTGCACACGTGCATGTGTGTGTGGGGGGGTGCATGCATGCCACACAGTACCCATGTGGACGTCAGAGGACAATTAGTGGGTACAGCTCTCTCCTTCCACTATATGGGTTCCAGAGATCAATCCCAGCAATAAGCACCTTTACCTGCTAAACCGTCCCTCCAGGCCAGAATTGTACTTTGTTGAACCAGGCATGGTGGGGTAGCAGAGGTTAGGCAGGAGGTTGGCCACTAAGATTAAGGCTAGCCTGGGGTAAGTAGTGAGTTCCGGGAGAGAGAAATCCTTCAATTTTTCACTTATTTGTGGCAAAGTATGATCTTTTTCATCTCCCACCATGAGTGTACATGTGGTGGTGGTGGGGGCAGCCGATGGCACTGTGAAGTTAGTACTCTCTGCCCGCTTTCCTTGGGTTCTAGAGTTTAATTTAGGTAGCCAGATTTGCACAAGTGCCTTCACTGGCAGAGCCGCCTCACGGGCTCCCCCTTTTGAGTATCCATCTGCATGTGCACACTTGTGTTTCAGAAAGCCTGTCAGGCAGAGGTCAGCAGAAGAGGCAGGGTGTCCTCTATTGCGCTCAATTTTCCTCTGAAGCAGGTTGTCTCCCAGACCCGGGGACCTATGTTATGGACACCAACAGTCCCAGTGATCCTTCTGACTTGCATCCACTCAAGCTGGGGTTATGACATACAGTGGCTGCCGGCTTGTTCCATGGATCCTGGGATGTGCACTCCACTCCTCGGGACAGCACCATTGATCCAACTTGTCAGGCCAAAGTATGACTTTTTCTTTTTCTCCTCTCCCTGGATCCATTCTCCTTTGCTTTGCTAACGTGATTCAGACTTATCGGCAATGTCCATGGACCTTTGGATGTTTGGTCGACATGGTAATCTGTGGATCTGATGCCCGATTACTCTACCTGGACCACTCTAAGGAACATTCCGTTCTAAAATGTCCATCTGAAACTGCACTGGAAGCTTGCTGAGTGTGAAAACTTATGACCACAAAAGGAGACTTGACATTTAATTTCATCTTAGACTGTTTAGATGTAAGAGTCTTAAGGCAAGCTTTGCTGTGTTAATTCTTCCAGGGCCATAGCAAGATGTTGATCCTGGGGCTAGTCTTCTGTGCCTAGGACAACAGAGGTGGAGCAAAAGGAAATGGGATCAGATTATGAAATTCTAGTAAGAAGTTGCCTGGGTTCAGAGCTTCTCTTTTCAACAAATGGAGATCATTACAGAAAACCAGCACAGATTATGATTCTGAGATCAACTAGCTATAGGGTTCCAGCCTTAATGGACACATCTATAATACAACTCCTGCAGCTAAGGCTTAGGGAATATTGAGAAAAAAGTGTAGAAAGTGTATGAGTCAGGACAGGAAGTCTGTTATGAGATTGTGTCTCCTAGAAATGACAGGAATGCTACATCCATGATACTTTCTCAATATGGCTGCCTAAACAAGACCCGAACAATGACAATACCAATAAACATGTAAAGGCAGAAGTGGGACATCTCACAGGCGTACTGCCCTAGACAAAAAACCATATACACCTAGTGACTATTGAGAGTGACTATTGACAGGCAAGAATTAGCCTGTCCCAAGGATGAACCCCTGATACAAAGTGGTCAGCTATGAGATCATATGTGCACAAGCAACACTCAGTAGGTTGTATGTATGTATGTATATATACACACACACACACACACATATGTGTGTGTGTGTGTGTATGTTTATATATTGTGTTAGTCCCTATTCTATTGTTGTAAAGAAACATCATGACCAAGGCAACTCTTATAACTCTTATAAAAGAAGCATTTAAACCAGGCTGGCTTACATTTTCAGAGGCCTAGTCCAATGTCATCACGGCAGAAAGCATGGTGGCATGTAGGCAAGTATTGTGCTGGAGAAATAGCAGAAAACTACATAATGATCTGCAAGCAGTGAGAGAAAGGCCAAGGCCATACCTCCTAATCCTTCTCAAATAGTGCCACTCACTGGAGACTAAGAATTTAAATATTTGAGCCTATGGGGGCCATTCTTATTCAAACTATTGTGTATGTGTAACAGAAATAAAAAGAGGTCATTAATTTGAGAGGGAGTGAGGGGATATTTAAGGGTTAGAAAAAAGAAGGGGAAGAGGAAGTGATGCAATTAGATGTTAATTAAAAATTTAAAAATTTCCTTTAATTGCCAGGTGTGGTGGCACATGCCTTCAGTCCTAGCATTCAGGAGGCAGAGACAGGCAGATCTCAGAGTTTGAGGCCATCCTGATCCATATAATGAGTTCCAGGACAGCCAAGAGAAACCTTGTTTTGGTCAAAAAAATTACTTATTACTTATTTCTTATGTAAGAATAACCACAGCAATCTAAAATATAAATAAAACATTGGACCTTACAATTAATGAAGAGTAGCAAGAATTCTAACTGTTGTTAATAATTAAGAACTTGGAGTCTGCTCTAAGGGGGTGAAAGCTGAAGGATCAGAGAAACAGAGCAGCAGCCACAAGAGTTCTTACCTCTACCAATGTACAGACCAAAGGGGTGATCCTGTCCTCAGAGCGCCTGCTCACACTGCTCCTCTGACTACTTTAGAATGCTGCCTCAGACTGCAATGAGCTCCTGTCCTCTCCCATCTTATACTCTTCTCTCAACCCAGCCATATTACTCCTGTCTCCACCTCCCTAGTGCTGGGATTAAAGGCATATTACCCCAAGTCCTTTTGTGAGTTCTATTTCTCTTTTAGACAGATTCAATCTTGTGTAATCTATGATGGCCTTGAGCTAACAGAGATCTATCTGCTTTTGTCTCCCTAGTGCTGGGACTAAAGGTGTGTGCCACCCACTGCCTGGCCTCTAGTGGCTTAGCTCTTCACTTTGATCTTCAGGCAAGTTTTATTTGTTAAACCACAAAGAAAGTTTTTGTTGTTGTTGTTGTTAAAACATAATTAACTCTTTTCATCTGTGCCCCTTTTTGGATCGTTCATAATGTTTAGGAACTGTATCAATTAATTTTCTGTTGCTCTGATGAGACACCATGACAAAAAACAACTTATGAAAGAAAGAGATTACTTTGGCTGATGGTTCCCAAACATTAAGTCTATCACGAAAGCAAGCAGCAGGCATGGGGCAGGAACAGGAAACTAAGAGCTTGCATCCTAAAGCACAAGTATGAAGCAGACAGTGAACTAAGTTGGATGAGACGATAAACTCGCAAAGCCCACCCCCTGTTGCCTTACCACCTTCCTCCCTTCAGCAAGGCTAAGTATCCTAATACTCCACTACCACCACCATTAATGACCAAGTATTCAAATACTCAAGCTTATGGGAGACATATGCCATTAAGCCACCAATTCCATCCCCAGGCAACTATAGTGGCTGTATCATAAAGCTAGATGACTTTAGTCAAACTTCAAAAGTCCCCTAGTCTTTCATAGTCTCCTTTTGATCTTGCTCTTGTTGGCAATGACCTCGGAGGGAAGAGAATCATAATTCCCCATGACCGCAAGAGGCTGACCACTCTAAGACAACATGCTTTATTGGCCAGAAACAGAGGATTACTGGCCCACAGACATGGGGCAAAGGCTGACAGCAGGAAATAGGTGGGGCCTGGGAATACCCAGGCTTCAATGTCTGGTAGACTGTACACTGAAGGCACAAGCAAGGGTGGGTGGGTGGGTGTGTTGAGATCTTCTATACATGCCGCACTTGTCAGTCTGACCCTCAGCAGGGTTCCACCGTGTTTTCCTGAGCAAGAGTCAATGGACTTTGCAGTCTCAATAGGAGCCTGCAGTATGATGGGGGTTGGGGCAGCATTGCAGAATCTTGGACTATGAGGAAGGAGGGATCAGGAAAATAGGACAGACCCCAAGTAAAGCTAGGCCCCTATCCTATCAGTGATAGAACATGTGAGATGTTCTTAGAAATTAGTCTCTGAAAATCAGGATCCCCAATTTGCATGAGAAACCGTTCTATGCTCATGTCCCATCACAACGGAGGAACTAACCCTCTGGGTTGCCTATAGGTAGCACGAGATCTCAGCAGCACAGTGAATTCTGGGAATGAGTGAAGGCATGAATGGGAATATCTGAGAAAGCAAAGCCAGCAACCAAAGCCTCTCTCCTAAATCCTGAAGATCTTGATAACCTACAAAATAGATCATGTACCCACCAAGGATGATAAGCCAGTACTCACAGCCCTAGTGCCATTGAAGCCAATACTGCAAAAAGCAAGCTTTAATACTGTAGGGTGACCACCAATGAGTCTTGGATCTGTTCCTCTCAATTGGTCGTGAGGGAAATATATTGGTCCTGTGAGTGAGATGGAACAAGAGGAAGTGACATCTGGATTATAATTTGCGTTTCTGGTCCCTATTAATAGCTTAGACTTCAATGACTACCCTTCTGGTTGAGGTCCACAAGGCCCTCTTCTAGTTCATGTTCTGCCAGGTACTCAAGGTTATGTGTTAGCCTTAGATGCAGTTTATCACCTGCTTATGGCCTTCATTTTTGAGGACAACCTGACTCCAGGAAAGCTTGGGCCTGCCACAATAAGAGCCAATACTAGCTTCATATAGTCTATGAGATAGTTCTGAACTGGGACTTTCAGCAGCACCAGAAGTGGATATTTCTTATGCTATATTCACCACCAAGTGTTCAAATACCAGAGTCTATGTGGGACATTTCTCACTCAAACCAATGCATTCCACTCCCTGGCTCCCATAGACCTCATGGCTATATCATAATACAAAATGGATTTAGTTCAACTTCAAGAGGTTCCATAGTCTTTCACAGTTTCAGCACTGTTCAAAAACACAAAGTCTATTCTGAAATTTAAGGCAACCTCTTAATTGTACCATCCTATAAAATAACAAATTATATATTTATAACATATAATACCATAGAAAATACCATTCTAAAAGAGAAGAATGGGGACATAATAAGGAAACATGGAACCAAAGCAAGACTGGAATCCAGCAGGTAAAACTCCAAATCCTGCATCTCAATGTGCAATGCCAAAGGTCTGAGGTGCTTCCATCTTTTCAGATTTGCTGCCTGCAACATCTCTCTCTCTCTACTTCCTGTGTGCAGCTCTCCTTGGTAGATGTCTCATGGCTCTGGTATCTGCAACATCTTGGGGGCTCCACCAAAACCAGAGCTTCATGTTCACAGCTTCATGAAGTGGCCTCTTGGGGCTACCTGCCCACTTAGGGCCTTCATTCTGGGATTCCCCTGCCACAGGATGCCTTGTCTCAGCAGCTCACTGAAATGATGGAAGTAGATTCATGACTCCTTCACTCCTGCCCTTTAAGCTTTTCACTCTGTCATCACATGGATGACACGGTCAAGTTCTACTGCTGGTTTGGGATGTCCTCTCTGCCAATCATATTAAAATTTTTCTAGGAGCAGAAAACTCCTTAGGCCTTTTCATAGTTTGGAACCTTAGTAGGGTAGGGTCTTGTTCTGAGGGCACACTTCCTTTTATTCCAGATTTAAACAAATGGATTCTCTTTGAGGGCACTAAACTCTATATTTTTTTCAGCACAAGCCTTGGCTGGAACATTAAGTTTCCTGATGCTTTTTAATCTCTTCAGATTGTACATTTTCTGTTTCTATCTGCCCCACTTGCTCCTTTACATAATAGACCTTTGTAAGTTATTAATAATAACCCTACCTCCAATTAAATATTATGATGCTGTGAAATTGCCTCCACCAACAAAATTCATGCATTTTAAATGTAACCTTGGGAAACATTTTAGGACAAGGACAGAAGCTAGCTATATTCCTTGCCAAAATAACACAAGACTAGCCTCTTACCAAGTTACTAATGTTGCTCACCTCTGAAACTGCTTGAACCGTGCCTTCACAGTAACATCGCTCTCAGTACTACTGTCTTCTAATTTACTACTAGGATGTCCCCTTAAGCTCTGCTTATAGTATTAATCTGCTTTTCCAAAATCTCCCACATTCCTCCAAAAAATAACGTAGTCACTTTCCTCACAGAAAGGCCCACTCTCTTGTACCGACGTCTGTATTAGTTCCTTTTCTATTGCTGTGCTAAAACGCAACTTAAAGAAGAAAGAGCTTACTTTGGCTTCTAGTTCCAAAGGGATAAGAGTCCATGATGGTGGGATGGAACCATTGACAGGCATGGTGACAGAAGCAAGAAGCTACAAGTTCACATCTTGAATCACATGCAAGAAGCAGAGAGAACAAACTCTAAGAGGAATGAGTCTTTTAATCTCAAAACCTGTCCCCATCAATGTCCTTCTTGCAGCAAGGCTATATACCTTCTAGACCTCTCCAAACGATGCCCACCAACTAGGGACCAAGTATTCAAATACTGAATCTTATGTGGGACAGCTCTCATTCAATCTTCTACAGCAATAGTAACTTTTCTGAACTTTCTTCTGACAAGTACCTTGATTTTCTATGCAAAATACCATATTGTCTGAAAATAAGGAGTTACTGATTTTCTATTGTCAATTATTATATAACACTTTAAAATATTTACTAAATTTTAATTCATGTATATGTGTGTGCATGTGTACATACATATATGTATGTGCATGTAGATGTCTACAAATGCCATAAAAGGGTATGGAAACTCCTGGAGCTGGAGTTAGATGTAGTTGTGAATGTGGGTGTTGGGAATTAAGTTCAAGTTCTCTGCAAGAGCAGTAAGAAGTCTTAACTACTAAGTTGTTTCTCTGGTCTTCAGTTCTTATAATTCTTAGTTCTTTTTTTTTAAGTTAGGTAGGACATCTAGTTTCAGTTTCAGTTTTTGTGAGCTCCTGTGAACCCAGGTTAGACGATTCTGTAGGCCATGTTCTGTGGTGTCCTCCACTCCTCTGGCTACCACAGTCCTTCCTCATCCTCTTCAGTGGGGTTCCCCTGGCTCTGCCTAGTGTTTGCTGTGGAACTCTGCATCTGCTCTCATTAGTTAATGGATGACACCCCTCTGAAGACAGTTGGGCTAGACACTAATATGTGAGTATAGTACAATATCATTGGGAATCCTTTTCCTGACTTTTTTTGTCAGTTGTGTTTGGTTCTATCTTAGGTCTTTGGACAGTTCTGCCTCTAGGCCCTGGCCATCGAGGCAGTGTCAGGCTTGGTATCCCTTTCCAGGTATGGCCCTCAAGTTAAACCAGTCTTTGGCTGGTCACTTGCACAAGTTCTGCACCACCATTACTGCAGCACATCTTACAGACAGGACAGATTGCAGGTTAAAGGTTTCGTGGCTGGGTTGATGTTCCAGTCCCACTTCTGGGAGCCTTGTCTGGTTATAGAAGATGGCCAGTTTGGGCTCCATATTCCCCATTACTAGGAGAATTTGCTAGAGACTCTCTCATAGATTCCATGGAGTTTCCACAACTCTAGGTTTCTATATCACCCTCAAATGCCCCACAATTCCACAAATCTCTCCCTCTATCTCTCCCCCCCCCACCTATTCTCATCCTGATCCCTCCTATTCTCATTTTCACTTGCCCCAATTCCACCAACAAATTCTATTCTATTTCATACCCTTCCTAAGGAGACTCATGTGTTCCTCCCCTTGAGCCCTTCTTGTTACTGAACCTCTCTGGGTTTGTGGATTGAAGCATGGTTATCATTTATTTAATACTAATGTCCACTTGTAAGTGAGTGCATATCGTGTTTGTCTTTCTGGGTCTAGGTTACCTCACTAAGGATGATCCATTTGTCTGTAAATTTCATGATGTCATTGTTTTTAACAGCTGAGTAATACTATACTGTATAAATGTACCATACTTGAGTTTTGTGCAGGGTGATAGAAATGGATCAATTTGCATTCTTCTACATGATGAAATCCAGACAGAAAAATCATCATTAATTGAAGATACTTTCTTTTTTCCATTGTGTGTTTCTGGCATCTTTATCAAAATCCATAGACGTATGGATTTATAGTCTGCTTAGCTATTGGATGTTTAGCTTTTTATTAAACCGATCAAAGTGACATATCCTCACAGTGTACAAAATTATTATTATACAGCATTTTGGCCCTCAGTTTGATTATTTCCTGCCCTCTACCCCTCTTGTATGTACCCACTTCTTTTTGTTCTAGAGCTTTCAGTTATGCTGTCAAATTACTGGTATGAGATCTCTCCAGTTTCTTAATGTAGGCACTTAGTGCTATGAGCTTTCCTCTTAGCACCATTTTCATTGTGTCCAATAAGTTTTGCTATGTTGTGTGTTCATTGTCATTGAATTCTAGAAAGTCTAATTTCTTTATTTCTGCCCTAACACAGTTTTCATTCAATAAAGAGTTGCTCAGTTTCTGTGAGTTTACAAATTTTCTGTTTTCTCTGTTGTTATTGAGAACTAGCTTTAGTCAGTGATGGTCTGATAGGATGCAGGGACTAATTTCAATTTTATTTTATCAGTTGAGACTTGCCTTTTGACTGAATATATGGTAAATTTTGGAGAAAGTTCTATGAAGTGCTGAGAAGGAGGTATGGTCTTTTGTGTTTGGATGAAATGTTTTGTAGATATTTGTTATGTTATAAACCAAATGGGTTCATAACATCTGGTAACTACATTATTTCTCTGTTTACTTTTTGTCTGGAGAACCTGTCCATTGGTTAGAGTGGGGCATTAACGTCTCCCAGTATCAATGTAGGAGGTTTGGCATGTGATTTAAGGTATAGTAAAGTTTACTTTATAAATTTGGGTGTCCTTGTATTTGGGGCATAAATGTTAAGAATTGAAAAATTATTTTGGTGGATTTTTCCTTTGATGATTACGAAGTGTATACTTTCTTGTCATTTTTGGTTAATTTTGGTTGGAAGTCTGGTGTAGGAGGTCCTTCTGCCTATGTGTTGCTTTCATTGGTTAACAAAGGAACTGCTTTGGGCCTCTAGCAGAGCTGTATGGTAACAGAGCTAGGTGGAGAAAATTAAACAGAATGCTGGGAGGAAGAAGGCAGAGTCAGAGAGACGCCATGGATCCTCACCTGGAGGTAGATGTGCTGAAACTTTGCTGGTAGGCCATGACTTCATGGTGATATACAGATTAATAGAAATGGGTTAAATTAAGATGTAAGAGTAAGCCAATAAGAAACTAGAGCTAATGGGACAAGCAGTGTTTTAATTAATACAGTTTCTGTGTGATTATTTCAGTTCTAGGCAGCTGGGATGAACAAGCAGCCTTCCTGTTACAGAAGTCTATTTTGTTAGATAGTAGAATGGCTACACCAGCTTGGTTTTTTAGGTCCATTTGTTTGGAAAATCTTTTTCCAACCCTTTATTTTGAGGCAATGTCTATCTTTGATGTTGAAGTCTCTTCCTTTTGTGCAGAGAAGGATGGATTATATTTTTGCATCCTTTCTCTTAGTCTGTGTCTTTTTATGGAGTAGTGCATTGATATTGAGAGATATCAGCCCCCAATGATTGCTAATTTCTGTTAGTTTGCTGTTGGTTGTGTGTGTGTGTGTGTGTGTGTGTGTACATCCTTCCTTTCTTTTGGTTTGCTGATGTAAGCCGTGTCCATAGCCCTTGATTTGCTAATATTTTAAGATTTATGAAAACATGTTTATTCAAAATACAAGCTGCTCAGAAATCTTTTTTGTTAATTATTCATTTTAGCTTCCATTTTATCATGAGACAATTTGGAAAACCTGAATGATATTTGAAATAAATGAATTTTATCCCTTCTAAAAGTAAGTATTTATAGTACTTATTTGTAATTTAAGAAATTCTATGGGTGATTAGATCTCTATCTTTCCCCCTCCTCTTGTATATGTTACCTTTTTTTCATTATTATCCAATTTTACTAGAAACAGGACCATTTTCTTTTTTTTTTTAAAGATTTATTTATTTATACAACATTCTGCCTCCATGTATGCCCGCACGTAAGAACATGGCACCAGATCTCAGTACAGATGGTTGTGAGCCACCATGTGGTTGCTGGGAATTGAACTCAGGACCTCTGGAAAGAGCATCCAGTGCTCTTAACCTCTGAGCCATCTCTCCAGCCCCAGGACCATTTTCTTAATATTTTAAGGCTGTCTTTTATTTGATGATGCCAGTTTCTTCATTTATATTTGATTGGTGTATGCTCTTACAATCTTTTTATTTTACTTTATTTTCATCTTTTTTTTTTTTTGAGTCAGGGGTATCCCTGGATTCCCTGGAACTCACTATGTAGACCAGGCTGGCCTCAAACTCACAGAGATCTGCCTCTCTCTGTCTCCTGACTACTGGGATGAAATGTGTCCACTAACATGATGGTTTGATTTTCTTTTCTTTTTCTTTTTTAGCTCCCTGGAGCAAATCCATAGCTTGTATATTTTTAGTCTTAAAAAAAAACTGTTTGTATTTAGTTCTACATTCTGCCCATACTTTTATCAGTACTTTCACTGTGGGATGGTTTTCAGGAGCTTTTCATTTTCTTTGCCTATGTGAATGTACATGTGCAAATGTATGTCTGTGCATGTATGTGTGGAAGTCAGAGATCAATGTTGAATGTTCTTACAGAGTTTTTAAGCTTGTTTTGTTGAGGCAGTGTTTCCCCCACAACTTCCATGAGCCAGGCTCTCACTAAGTAGCCCTGCCTGGCCTGTAACTTGCTGTGTAGACCAGCTGACCCTGAACTCACAGAGATTACCTGCCTCTGCCCCTGAATGCTGGGATTAAAGGGCTGTGCCAATATCCCTATCTTGAGACAGGGTTTCTAGAATTAAAGGCCTATGCCACCCCACACTCATTCAAAACACAAAGAATAGCTATTATAGATTGTTGTCTGGACTATACATCATATTCCCCATAGTCGAATGTTTCATTAATTTCATTACAAGTTATTTTTACAATAATAAACATTTTTTAATAATTTTCAATATTTATCCTTGTTGTTTCCTCTTTATGTATCCTCAGTTTTGTTTTATTTTCTTGCCTTTTGAATGATATCTGGGTTGCTTATAAAATCAAGGTTGACAATTATTTTAATCCAGTTTTTTAAAGATAACCTCATCTTTTGCTGATAAATAACTGATTCTTCTCTGTAACTTGCCTTATTTCTCAGGTAGCTTTCAAAACAACCTTAAAGAGTAACTGTCCAAATCTGACAGTTTGCTGTTTTCTCATAATGTTTCTTGTTTCAATGAGTATGTAACAACTTATTCTTCTAAATAACTTTATTTACCTGAGGATTTCTATATTTTTTTCAGTTCTGCAAAGTTCTCAATTGTTTTTGTTTTAAACAAAGTCTCTTTGAACACAAGCTGACCTCAAACTTGCTGTGTAGTGGAGTATGTCTTTGAACTTTTGCCACCCCCCGCCTCAATTTCTGAATGCTGAGGGGACAGGCATGCACGACCTTTCCCACTTTATTTGGTGCTAGGGACTGAAATCAGGACTTCCTATGTGCAAGGTAATCATTCTACCAACTGAGCTATATCTCCATCTCATTCTTTTAATTCTTAAGTGATCAAAATATGGCTTCTTGTATAATTGTATCCATTTATTTTAGGGACATATTTTGGTCTTATGCTGGATTTTTAAAGTCTATTTGTAATACCCTTAACTGCTTATATTTTGATAGACTACCTTGTTTTTATGGACTTTCAATGTATTCTGCATTTTTCCCATCTTTCAATTTTTTATTTTAATGATATTTTAACTTAATTTTTATTTGTATGTATATTCACAAATGTATTGAGTGCACATGTCTGTGTGGGCATGTGCTGATGCCGGATAAGGACAGCAGGTGTTGTGCTCTATATTAATTCCTCAAGATAGTGTCTCTCACTGCTTTCCCGTTGGAATGGCTAGCTAGTGAGTCCCAGTTATCATATAGTCTCTGCCCAGCCAAGCACTGGACTACAGATTTCTACCTCTGCACCCAATTTTGACTTGAGGGCTGGGAATCTGAACTCAGGCCCTTATGATTCCAAGAGTAAGTGGTACTACCTACTGACCTGTCACCCTAGTCCCTTGATGGTATTTTTTAATAGAATGCATTTTTAAAATGCTTGCATATTGTTTCATTTGTTAGATTACTTTATGAAATTGTTGTTGTAATGGGACTTATTCTTTTTTTCTTTCTTTTTTTTTATACATAGCCTTTATTTCTTACAGATCAGAGATTCTGGGCTTAATCATATAAAGATGAGGAATCAAGTTTAGCAACTTAAAAATATTTACTTATTAAAACTATATTAACACTTTAGTAAACTATACAAAAAGATAAGGAGACAAACATGTACATTTATAGAACTGCATGTCAGTCAGGCCAGATCCTGTAAAGAGAATCCCCAGCATGACCTCATTCATCTGTGAGGACACAGAAGAGTCCTTGTTTAGATACACACCATCTTGTCCTGCATGAGCTGCTCTTCTCGTGGTGGCTTCCTTCTACACACACGTGTGTCTAGTTGTCTGCTTCTCAGAGCAGATGTTTACCTTCCTCATCCACCACCCATTGGAGGAGGGCTAGGGCCTTGAAGATGACTGATTCGACCCATTCTTCGTGGAGGGTTTCCTGTGGCCCCCTTCCATCATCGTATCTGGAGCCGGACAAGCTTCTATAGCCTCTTCTCTTCTTCACATCTTGCTGAAGCAGAGTTTTGAAAAAAAAATCCACAAATTCTGCTATTCCCCAGAAGTTGGGCTGGTCTCCCCGGGCGTTTGGAAGCGGGCACCCGGAGGGAAGATGGGTTACATCTCGAATGGACAAGTGTTGGACAGCCAGATTCAGTCCCCATGGAGATTGTCTTTTATAACAGGTGGGACTTATTCTTATTTTGGGTTCTTTGGGCATCCCAAATCTATTTATTTTTGCTGATTTTTTTATATTATTGTACACATTCAATTCATTGTAGTGAATTCCTGTTATGTTGGCTGATTTTTTTTTTAACTGTTTTGGCATTACATTTCTCTATGATGTAGAATATGTTCTTCAGACCCATTTCTAGTGTCTTCCACTTGACTTTCAGCTTGGTTGTGTCCTCCTTCACAATTTGTCCTTCTGTGTTTTTGTGATGGTGTTTGTGTTTCCAATTAATACTGAAGACACTCAACAGGTACACCAACTCACCCAGACTCTTTAGTATAACTTCAAAATAATGCAAAAGTTAGAATAGAATAAAAATTACATTTTCTACTAAATTAAAATACTAACTTTAAGAGAGAATGTTCAGTATCTTCAAATGCAGTGTGTAGTGGGAGGTGAGGCAAGATTGTGTGTTCAATGTCAGTTTGGGTTACATAACAAGACCATACTTTAAAAATCTTTTTGTATGTTTGGTTTTGAAACAAGGTTTTATCATGTAGCCTTTGCTGTCCTGGAACTTGCTATGAAGACTAGGCTGGGTTCAAACTCACAGAAATATCCCTGTCTCTGCCTTTCCAGTGCTGAGATTAAAGGAGTATGTCACCATCCCTGGCTTTTTCTTTTCTTTTTTAAAAGAAGAAGGAAGAAAAAGAAAAGAAAGAAAATACAATAAAAAGTTGAAGATATCAAAAATAATTATCCTTTTCCTCCCTAAAGTATATTAATAACCATAAATCTGTTTATTAACACATATAATAGAGCCTTTCCTCCATTTCTTTCTTTTTATTTCCTTTGTGACAAAGTCTAGTTATGTAGCACTGACTTGCTTGATAATTTCAGATCTTCCAGGCTGGGATTCCATAGTTCTGGGATTACAGGTATGTACCAGAACACCTGACATCTTCTCTCCACTTCTTACAGACTAATTCAATGACAAGAATAATGAAAGATATAGGTATACAACAGTCTTCCCTAATTTCAGCTCATATTTCTCACCATTGATTTCTGTAGTTAGTAATGGTATGAGGGCAATCATTGGTGGAGTCTTCCAAGGGCTTTACTTGCACTACTTGAAAATTATAAAATGGTACTAAAGCATTAATTACATAATGGAGACAAATTTAAGCAATATATATCTATAAATACAGCCTTACAGAAGGTGCTAGAAGGAAAACTCCAATCTAAGAAGGTTAACTCCAACCATGAAAATCAGTGGGAATAAATAACCCACTGATTAGAAAAATGTTTCAAAAGAAGAGAACACCCTCCCACACCACCACCACCACCATCACCACTGCTATCACCACCATCACCCAAACCATCAACAAAATAAAAAGAATTAACAATTGTTAGTCCTCAATAGATTCAATTCTTCAATAAAAAGACAGACGTTAACAGAATGGATGTGAAAACAGGATCCATCCTTATGGTACATCCAATAAACACACTTCAATGTCAAAATAGACATTAACTCCGGGATGGAAAAAGATATTCCAAGAAAATGGACCTAAGGAACAAGCTGGTATAGCTGTTTTGATATCTGACAAAACAGACTTCAAACCAAAGCTAATCAGAAGAGACAGGAAAAGACACTACATACTCATCAGAGGAAAAATCCACCAACATCTATGCCCCAACACAAAGGCACCCAAGTTTGTAAAAGAAACACCACTACAGCCAGGCAATGGTGGCACATGCCTTTAACCTCAGAACTCACAGAGGCAGAGGCAGGTGGATTTCTGTGAGTAAAAGACCAGCCTGGTCTACAGAGTAAGTTCCAGGACAGTCAGAGATACACAGGAAAATGCCACCTTGAAAAACTAGATAGATAGATAGATAGATAGATAGATAGATAGATAGATAGATAGATGATGGATGGATGGATGGATGGATGGATGGATAGATGGATAGATAGATAGATAGATAGATAGATAGATAGATAGATAGATAAAAGTAGAAAATAAGAAACACCACTGTATCTTAAATCAGACATTGACCTCCACATACTGATAGTGGGATACTTCAAGACTCCCATGCTCATCAATAAACAAAGAAATGTGGGAGCTAACTGAAGTCATAAACCAAATGGACCTAACAGAAACTTTCAGATCATTTCACCCAAACACAAAAGAATATACCTTCTCAGCATAGCAAGGAACTCAGGGCAGAAATCAATAAAATAGACACAAAGAGAACAATACAAAAATAAAACAAAGAGTTGCGTTGATTCCTTAAGAAAATCAACATTGACAAACCTATAAGGTTTTCTTTTTTTTATTAATAGACAACATATAATTGTATTTACTGATAAATAGGATATTAAGAGTATAATTTCAATATTAGAAATATATTGACTCCATATTTCTTATATATTGGGTTGTGAGTTTAGTTTTTTTGGGTGTGTGTGTGTATTTTTTATTTTTATTAAAAATTTCCACCTCCTCCCTGATGGGGGAGTGTCATATATCAATCTGTTGATTTCATTGGTTAAGCAATAAAGAAACTGCTAGGCCCATTTGATAGGCCTACCCTTAGGTGGGTGGAGTAAACAGAACAGAATTCTGGGAGAAAGAAGCTGAGTCAGAGAGTCGCCATGATTCTCCCACTCCAGACAGACGGAGGTTAAGATCATTCCTGGTAAGCCAGCTGGTGGGCTACAGCAGATTATTAGAAATGGGCTAGTCCAGGTGTGAGAGCTAGCCTAGAAGAGGCTAGATAGAAATGGGCCAAGCGGTGTTTAACAGGATACAGTTTCTGTGTAATTATTTCGGGTATAAAGCTAGCCGTGGGGGCGGCCGGGTGCCGGGGACGCAGCCCTGCCGTTCCTATTACTACACCTCCCATGCTCCCATTTCCCTTCCCTTCCTCCTATTCTCCCTCCCCCTCCATCTCCAGTCCTAAGAGCAGTCAGGGTTCCCTGCCCTGTGGGAAGTCCAAGGTCCTCCCCCTTCCATCCAGGTCTAGGAAGGTGAGCATCCAAACAGGCTAGGCTCCCTCAAAGCCAGTACATGCAGTAGGATCAAAACCTAGTGCCATTGTCCTTGGCTTCTCCATCAGCCCTCATTGTCAGCTACATTCAGAGAGACTGGTTTGATCACATGCTCCATCAGTCCCAGTTCAGCTGCCCTTGGTGAGCTCCCATTAGATCAGCCCCACTGTCTCAGTGGGTGGGTGCACCCCTCGCAGTCCTGACTTCCTTGCTCATGTTCTCCCTCCTTCTGCTCCTCATTTGGACCTTGGGAGCTGAGTCCAGTGTATATTATATACAACCCAATATATAAGAAATATGGTCTCTGTCTCTATCTCCATCCATGGCCAGATGAAGGTTCTATGGTGATATGCAAGATATTCATCATTTTGACTATAGGATAGGTCCAGTTCAGATGCCCTCTCCTCAGTTGTCCAAGGAACAAGCTTGGGGCATCTCCTTGGATACCTGGGAACACCTCTAAAGTCAAGTCTCTTGCCAACCCTAAAATGGCTCCCTTAATTAAGATATCTACCCTTCCTCCATCCCAACCATCCTATTCCCCCAAGCTCTCCCCATTCTCCCCTTCTCCCTTCTCTCTCCTCCTCTCCCTTTACCCCCATTACACCCCCACCCCCAAGCTCCCAATTTTTGCCTGGCAATCTTGTCTACTTCCAATATCCAGGAGGATAACTATATGTTTTTTTTTTTTGAGTTCATCTTCTTACTTAGCTTCTCTAGGATCCCAAATTATAGGCTCAATGTCCTGTATTTATGGCTAGAATCCACTTATGAGTGAGTACATACCAAATTCCTCTTTTTGGGTCTGGGTTACCTCATTCAGGATAGTGTTTTCTATTTCCATCCATTTGCATGCATAATTCAAGATGTCATTGTTTTTTTACCACCGAGTAGTACTCTAATGCATATATATTCCACACTTTCTTTATCCATTCTTGCACTGAGGGGCATCTAGGTTGTTTCCAGGTTCTGGCTATTACAAATAATGCTGCTATGAACATAGTTGAACAAATGCTTTTGCAGTATGATAGAACATCTCTTGGGTATATTCCCAAGAGTGGTATGGCTGGGTCCAGGGGTAGGTCGATCCCGAATTTCCTGAGAAACCGCCACACTGATTTCCAAAGTGGTTGCACAAGTTTGCATTCCCACCAGCAATGGATGAGTGTTCCCCTTAGTCCACATCCTCTCCAGCAAAAGCTATCATTGGTGTTTTTGATTTTAGCCATTCTGACAGGTGTAAGATGGTATCTCAAAGTTGTCTTGATTGCATTTCCCTGATTGCTAAGGAGGTTGAGCATGACCTTAAGTGTCTTTTGTCCATTTGAAATTCTTCTGTTGAGAATTCCCTGTTCAGTTCAGCGCCCCATTTTTTAATTGGGTCAATTAGCATTTTAACGTCTAGTTTCTTGAGTTCTTTATATATTTTGGAGATCAGACCTTTGTCTGATGTGGTGTTGGTGAAGATCTTCTCCCAGTCAGTAGGTTGCCTTTTTTGTCTTAATGACAATGTTCTTTGCTTTACAGAAGCTTCTCAGTTTTAGGAGGTCCCTTTATTCAATGTTGCCCTTATTGTCTGTGCTACAGGGCTTATAAATAGGAAGTGGTCTCCTGTGCCCATGTGTTGTAGACTACTTCCCACTTTCTCTTCCATCAGGTTCAGTGTGTTCAGATAAATATTGAGGTCTTTAATCCATTTGGACTTGAGTTTTGTGCATTGTGATAGATATGGATCTATTTTCATTCTTCTACAGGTTGATATCCAGTTATGCCAGCAACATTTGTTGAAGATGCTTTTTTCTGCTGTATAATTTTAGCTTCTTTGAGAAAAACCACGAGTTTAAAGGTGTGTGGATTAATATCTGGGTCTTCAATTCGTTTCCATTGGTCGACTTCTCTGTTTTTGTGCCAATACCAAGGTGTTTTCAATACTGTAACTCTGTAATAGAGTTTGAAGTTAGGGATGGTAATGCCTCCAGAAGTTCCTTTATTGTATAAGATTGTTTTGGCTATCCTGGGTTTTTTGTTTTTTCATATAAAGTTCATTGTTGTTCTCTTAAGGTCTGTGAAGAATTTTGTTGGGATTTTAATGGGGATTGCATTGAATTTATAGATTGCCTTTGGTAAAATTGCCATTTTTACTATGTTGATCCTACCCATCCAAAAGCATGGGAGATCCTTCCATTTTCTGGTGCCCTCTTCAATTTCTTCCTTCAATGCCTTAAAGTTCTTGTCAAATAGATGTTTCACTTCCTTGGTTAGAGTTACCCCAAGATACTTTATGCTATTTGTGGCTATTGTAAAAAGTGAAGCTTCTCTGATTTCTCTCTCTGCTTCTCTATCCTTTGTGTTTAGGAGGGCTACTGATTTTTTTTGAGTTGATCTTGTAACCTGCCACATCACTGAAGGTATTTATGAGCTGTAGGAGTTCTTTGGTAGAGTTTTTGAAAAGGTTTTCTAAACTCACTAAAAAGTGAAGAATATCCAAATTAACAAAACCAGAAATGAGAAATGGGACATAACAACAGACACCAAGGAAATCCAGAGAACCATAAGGACACACTTTAAAAATTTGTGCTCAACTAAATTGGAAAATCTAGAATAAATGTATAATTTTCTCAATAAGCACCACTTACCTGTTAAATCAGATAAGATAAGCAATTTAGACAGATTTATAACCCCTGGTGATATAGAAACAGACATTAAAAATCTCCCAAACAAACAAAACAGAACCAGATAGTTTTAGTGCATAATTCTATCTGACTTTCAAAGAATGGGTCACAGAAATACTTCTCAAATTATTCCACAAAACAGAAACAAAAAAAAAAAACAGAGCCCAATTTGTTTTTTGAAGCCACTGTTACCCTGGTACCTACATCATAAAAAAAGAGAATTACAGACCAATCTCACTTATAAAATGGATGTAAAAATTCTTACTAAAATATTTGCAAACCAAGTTTAAGAATACTTCAAAAAAGACTATCCACCATGATCAAATAGGTTTCACCCCAGAGATGTGGCAGCAATGGTTCAACATATGTAAATCAATAAACAATCCGCCATATAAACAAACAAAACCCACATGATCACCTCAGTAGATGCAGAGAAGAAATCTGTCAAAATCCAGCATCCTTTCATTATAAAAGTACTGGAAAAATTAGTGATACGAGAGTCATACTAAAGGCAGTTTTCAGAAAGCCCATAGTCAGTATCAACTTAAATGGAGAAAAATTCAAAGCAATTCTACTAAAACCAGAAACAAGACAAGGTTGCCCACTTTTTCCATACCTATTCAATTATCATATTTGAAGCCTTGCTCAGTAGCAATAGGACAACTGAAGGAGATCAAGGGGATACAAATTGGAAAGGAAGAAGTTGAAGTATTGTTATTTGCAGATGATGGGATATTACACATAAGTTACCTCAAAATTCTACCAGGCAGGGAACTCCTACAACGGATAAACACCTTTAGTGAGGTAGCTGGACATGATATTAACTCAGAAAAGAATCAGTACCTCTCTTATATACAAATGGACTGAGAAAAAAAATGAGGTAAACAGCATATTTCACAATAGCCTCAAATAATATAAAATATTATATTTGGAATGACTAACCAAGTGAGTGAAAGAATTTTATGATAAAATCTTCAAGTCTTTGAGTAAAGAAAATTGAAGAAGATATCAGAAGATAAAAAGATCTCCCATGCTCATGGATCAGTAGGATTAATATAGTAAAAATGACCATCTTATCGAATACAATTTACAGATTCAGTGCAATCCCAACATTCCAACAGCGTTCTTCACAGATCTTGAAAGAAAAAATTTCAGCTTTCTATGGAAATACACACTTGGATAGCTAAAAAATCCTGAATAATCAAAGAACTGCTGGAAGTCTCACCATTCCCTATTTCAAATTGTACTACAAAGTTATAGTGATAAAAATAGCATGGTATTGGAATAAAACCATACAGGTTAATCAATGGAATCAAATTAAAGGCCCAGCCATAAATCCACATATCTATGGACAGGTGATTTTTATAAAGAAGAAAGACACAATGGAAAAAAGACAGTATTTTTATCAAATGGTGCTGGTCAAACTGGATATCTGAATGTAGAAAATGCAAATAGACTCATATGTATCACTCCGCACAAAACTAAACTCCAACTGGCTCAGAGACCTCACCATAAAGCCACATACACTGAACCTGATAGAAGAGAAAGTGGGGGATGTAGCCTTGAATGCAGTAGTACAGGAGACAATTTTCTGAATAGAACACTGATAGCACAGGCATTAAGATCAGCAATTAATCAATGGGACCTCATGAAACTGAAAAATGTTCATAAAGCAAAGGACACGATTAATGGGAGAAAGTGGCAGCCTACAGAATGGAAAAAGATTTTCCCCAAACTATTCATTTAATAAAGGTTTAATATATAAAGGACTGAAGAAACTAGATATTGAGAAAGAAGATAACCCAATTAAAAATGGGACACAGATCTAAACAGAGATTCTCAATAGAGGTATCTCAAATGGCTAATAAATCACTTAAAGAAATGTTCAGCACCTTTACCATCAAGGAAATGCAAATAAAAATGACTCTGAGAATCCATCTTATACCTGTCAGAATGGCCAAGTTCAGTAACACAAGTGACAGTTTATGCTGGGGAGGATGTAAAGTAAGGGGAGCACTCCTCGATTGCTGGTGGGATTGCAAACTTGTACAGCCACTAGGGAAATCAACGTGGCAGTTCCTCAGAAAACCAGGAATAGATCTACCTCAAGATCCAGTTATACCACTCCTGGGCATACACCCAAAGCACATCTTGTCCTACTATAAGGACACTGGCTCAGCCATAGTCATTGCTCCTCTATTCATAATAGCTGGAAATTGGAAACAACCTAGATGTCTCTCAAGAGAAGAATTGATAAAGAAAATGTGGTACATTTATACAAGGGAATATTACTCCTGTTCTTTTCTAGTGAGTGGATCTGGATGGTAGGGGAGGTGGGGAGGAACCAGGAAGAGTAGAGGGAGGGGAAGCTGTAATCAGGATGTATTGTATGCAACAGGGAAAAAATTAAAAAAGAAAAGAATGTGGAATGTAAAAATAAATTAATTCTGATTTTGGTTAAAAAAACAAAAAATAACTGGTTTATAATCTCAAAAAATAGAGTAAATAATGAAACAAAATAACTAGGTATGCTTACTCTCTGAATTGCGCTGCTTGGAAAGAGAGAAGCATTACATAATGATTTGCAGGTGCTGTCTCATGGGGTCGGTAATTAATTCACACAATAAAATATAATATATTTTCCCACCTGTAATTGCAACACCAAATCACCAATGTAGTCAAGTCATATTTTAAATCTTTCAGTTTACTACTAGATGTGCAAGGTTTGGAAATTTTTTTCTCAGTTTGCTACCATCACCCCCAAAATGCATAGTTTATTTTGTTAATTTCAATAGAAATTATTAGCTCAAGTGACAATAAATTCATATCAATAAAAATAAACCATTGCTCATTTCACATTTGTAACTTAGTATTTGGTCATCATAAAAAATCAGCTACCAACCTCCTGGATTTATAATTTCTCTGTTATATTAAATATCTGAATTATATTATTGAAATGCTAAATTAGGAAGCAAATACAGTGTTTCCCCTTGGGAAAATTTCAAAATGGAAAAAATTACCCTGTGGTGATCCTTCTACACATTGTTTTTTTTGTGTTTGTGAACTGTGGTTATTTTTTCAATGAACATTTCCTTATCATTTGGTGATATAAGAATGATTGTTTCTATCTTTCCCTCTCTAACCCATTGAATTTTGTGGGCTTCAGTCCAGCAAGGATGGAGTCACTTGACATCATAAAGAAAGACTTGAGTACTTTAGATAAATCTTGTACAGCTCTCTTTACTAGCTCACTTATCATTTAATTATGAAACCACCATTGAAAGATAAAATATGGATTAAAAAGTAAATAGAATAGAAAATACCAGAATACATAGTATATAGTTAAAGAAGATTGGTGGTATTTCAGGAAGGCTTTATGTATGTACACACTTTTATATGTGCTTATACTTACACGCATGCATATATATATATATATATATATATATATATATGCAGTTATGTATCTGCTGGATTTCCATTAATTGTATGCATTTTTCCTATTACTCATGGTTTAAAACATTAATCTGTAGTAGTTTTCCTTAGAGTAGTTTTTCTGAGGTGTTTGTTTAAAACATAGCTGAGCTCCACCCCCGACCTTTTGAGAAACAGTTAAAAGGATCCCCACTTAATCTGTAAAACTAATCCTTGTTATAGTGCTAATGAGGAAGTACTACACTCAAGAATAATTTAATCAGAATCCCTAGAGGATTCTACACATTTGTTTTCTGAGACAGGATCTCATTACATTGTCCAGGCCATTCTTGAGTTCGCAAACCTTCTGCTTACGTTGGCTGGGTTACCTATGTCCGCAGTTTGCAGCTTTTCAGTGGTCTCTCTACACGGGCACTGGGAGTTATAGTCAACTAGAAAAGAGAAGGTAGAATTTATATTTACTTCATTTCTCATTCTCATTCTATGCCATTGGTTCCTAAATTTTAGTGTCTATCCAAATAATATTGAGAACTCATTAAAACATGGATTGCTGAACCCCATTCCCAGAATCTCTCATTCAGTGGATTTAGAATGGGGTCATAAAATCCACATATATGAAAATTTCCACCTAAGGCTGATTTTGCAAGTCTTTGAACAACATTTTGAGAACTACTGTCTATCACTAAGCACACAATGTAGCATTTATTCCAGGCATGTAAGGCTGGTTTAAAAGAATTAGTGACATTTTGTTTTTCATGGCACTAGAGATGCAATCCAGGAACCATGTACTTGAGGCAAGCAGTCTGTCACTGAGCCATGTATTTGTAATGTTATGACTGATAAGATTATGTCTTTCATTTACTTTTGCTGTTTTCTTCTGTAACTATGTTTCTTGTGTTCCTTTGTTTCCCCATTGCTATCTTCCTCTGTCTTAAATAAGATATTTTGTACTATTTTTATTCATTTGCCATTTCTTTTACTATTTTAGTAGTTTTGTGGCTTATTTATGCTTTAGTTTATCAATAACCTCAAGTCATAATATAGTTCAGACCAATATTAACTTCAATAGTATATAAAACTTGGCTCATATACATTACCATTTCCTCTTCTTTATACTGTTGTTACAAGTTACAACATTTTATGTTATATGCCCACCAATTTAGATTTACATACATTTTATTATGAGCTGTCCATTTAATCATTAAGAGAAAAATAAATATGATGAAAAATGAGTTCATACTGTCTTTTATATTTACCCATTAGCTACCTTTACCAGTGTTCTCTATTTCTTTAACCAAATTCTAAATATTTCTTTTAATCTTGACTACTACTTTTGACATTTATTTAGGGCAGAACACCTTGTTGCAAACTCAGTTTATGTTAATCTGGGACTATTCAGAAACATGGATGCAAAGACTCACAAATACATGATACATTATAAATATATTCAGAAATAAAAAAGAGTAAAATCTCTGCTTAGACTCTAGGTGCTAGAAGAATGTAGATTCTGTGTACTATCGAGATTACAGGATTTATACTGGGCGAGGTGGTGCATGCCTTTAATTTCAACACTTGAGAGGCAGAGGTTGGTGGATCTCCGTGAGTTTGAGGCCAGCCTGGTCTACAGAGTGAGTTTCGGTATAGCCAGGGCTACACAGAGAAACCCTGTCTCAAGAAGCAAATTTAAAAAGTGAAAAAGACACAGCAATGAACCAAATGCTATTTTATTTTATTTAATGTTTCTCTTAAGTTTAGAATAAAATTTAGCTTTTCATAACTTGGATGTGTTTATTACTATTTTAAAAGTTAATATGGGACTGAAGAAGCGATCTCAGCAGTTAAAAGTACTGTTCTTGCACAGAACCCAAGTTCAGTTCTCAGCAGCTACATCTGACCGCTGATAACTGCCTGAACTCCAGAGCTGGAGCTTCCAATGCTCTTGGCCTCCATGGGCACTTGCATTCATATGCATTCATATGCAAACACTTCCCCCATTGAATGCATTATTTAAAACACATGTTTTTAAAAAGTTAATTTGAATATGATAGTTTTATTTTTAATCTGAGTTTGAGGCTACTTCTAAATTCCCTACATTCTACCTAAATGAAATGATAAAATCTTTCAAGGAAAACTTACCTGAAATAGCGTGATTAAAAAAAAACAAATTGAGATCCTAAAATTGCAACTACTCAGAAGCTGAGGCAGAAAGACCATGAGTTCTAGGCCACCATGGACTTGTCTCAGAAAAGAAACAGAAACCAACTGACATTTGAGCCATTTTTAAAGTGTAATAATTTCTCACATAGTATTTACATTACAAATGCGTAGACCTGAAATGAGATATTGAACTTGATTTAAAATCTTTTACAATATTTTGTCAGAATATACTTTGTGTGTGAGCAAGAGAGAGAGAGACAGACACAGAGAGAGCTTTAAAGAAGTGCCTCGCTGGTTATTAGAGTATGCTTTACATTTCCAATTATCAGTGACAGAAAACTTGGCCTAAAATTGATCAGAGTAATGGCATGTGGTTAGGATTCTGTCAGCATTCAACAAACCCAGAGAGAAAAATGCCTTACAGGGAAAAGTTGGACACATGTCACATCAGAACTGTGACCCGTGAGATAAAATGTGCAGGATACACCATGTTTGTACCCTTTATATTTTCAGCACCAGCACAACATGATTCTTCCCATGTAAAATGGTGACAGGAAGTCTATCATCAGCATCAGCATCAGCATCTAGATTGCAGTAGAAAATACAGGCTCTCCAGACAATTCTGGGCTCCAGCTCAGATTTTAGGACCAAAGTTATTCTCATATGTTATTTTGCGAGTCTAGAATTTTATTATAGCTTATCCTGCAAGATGTTTTGCTTCCTAGAAGAAACAGAGGAAGTGTTCTGAATATGGGGATTAAAAATTCTAATTAAACTGGGTAATGGTGGCACATACCTGTAATTTCAGCACT
Source organism: Microtus pennsylvanicus (assembly GCF_037038515.1). Lineage (NCBI taxonomy): Eukaryota > Metazoa > Chordata > Mammalia > Rodentia > Cricetidae > Microtus > Microtus pennsylvanicus. Next base: position 143,081,319 of record NC_134601.1, read on the forward strand.
TCGGAGGCAGAGGTAGGTGGATCTCTGTGAGTTTGAGGCCAGACTATTCTATAAGGCATGTTGCCGGACAGCCAGGACTGTGAAACCCAATGTCAAAAACTATAACAAGACACACACACATTTAATTCAAGTACTCAGGAGACAGAGGCAGGCAGATCTCTGTGAGTTCAAGGCCACCTTGGTCTACAGAACCAGTTCCAGGACAGGTTCCAAAGCTACACTGAGAAACCCTGTTTCAAAAAACCAACAAAAAAAGACAAACAAACAACAACAACAAAACCAAATCAAAAACTTCTAAGTAGCCAAGTGTGGTGGCATATGCTTGTAATGCTGATAGTCAGAAGGTTGAGGCAGGGGGACTGAAAATTCTAGGCTTGTCTTGTTCGCACAATGAGACTCTGTCTCAAAAACAAAACAAAACAGAACCTCTCTGTAACAAGGTCCCCTGCTTAAAAAGCAAGGCATTGTACAGTGATTTAGCTTTCACACCCCTAGTCCTCCAGACACCTTAAGTATGAAGCAGACAGCATTGCCATGGTTACGCATAAAGGAGATCTTCACAAAGCAAACACATCACACAGCTATGAGTATGCTGTGGGGGCAGTGCCTGAGGCTGCATGTTGAGAGGATGTAGAAAAATGACAACATGCCCTGTCGTGCCTCGGTGCTGACTCTAACTCAGTGGATAAGCTCGGATGTAGTTTCATTCCTTGATAGTTCCAGGCATTTTGTATTTATACTAAGCCCGACTCTGTATACAAAAAGACTTAGAAATATTCAGTATTTCAACTAGCAAATTGTAATTGAATATCTGCCTTGTGCCTGGAATGGTTCATGGTCAAGCTCTTGGCCATTGTGGTGGGGATGGCAGACTCTGATAAAGCACTTCCTTTCCAGCTAAAATTGTTTCTGAACCTTCTTTACAAAAAACAGGCTGGTTCAGGTGAAACATTTCGTGGATGGGTAGTAGGACTCAGAAAAGGAGACACAATTATCTGATGCTTCCATGCTATAACACCAGCACCAGACATTGAACACCCAATGGCACCTATGAAGTTAAAGAGAGCAAGCACTTTGATGAAGAGAAAATCTTGAACAAAAGCATAGCAAAACTCAAGCAAAAGCAGAGATGAGTCCATCCTTCTTAAGGTAGAGTAATTCAAAGGTCTTGGTCATCTGGTAAGTAAATAGTTTATTTCCTGTATAATTTTAACTTAAATAAAAAAAATGCAAGTGTAAGATTGGCACTTTTCACTAGTAGAAATGACTAGAAATGTAGTTCATGATTCAATCTAGTTCTTCATCTATAAAAGCATTTTGAAAGAAAATTATGAGTGCTCTAACAAATTCATTCTTCTCTCCCTAGTCTATCAAAGGAAACAGCAATGAGGGCAAGAAAACAACAACTGGAGGTTGACATAATTTGACTATATTTTCTTGATATTAGAATAATGTCTGAAGACGTTTCTTTCTCCTTTCTTTGATTTTTGTCTTTTTTCCTTTCCTATCTAGTCATCCATACATGCTAAAGAGTGCCTTATTTTTGCCAGGTACTATTTCCTGTGCAAGAGCTATATCCATACTTAAAACAGATGGGAATTTCTGCTTTCATGTGGTTTACATTGTTAACAAGATGACCCAAATAGTTTATTAGACTATACATACAGAAGATAAAGTAGGTAGGAAAGAGATTAGAAAATGCGTATGTGGAATTGAGGTGGGTGGGCAAACTGTCACTTTAAAGAAGAGTCTCATTGGGAAGGCAACAAAAATGTTTTGACCAAGCTTGAAGGAGTTTAGATTTCTGGGAGAAGAGTGTTCTGGACAGAGGCAACAGCCAGTACATAGAGCTGGAAGACAAGTCGTGTCTGACATTTCCAAGGACTAGCACACTCGTGGAACAGTAGAGGTGGAAGTCAGAGAGGGCAGACGTCAGAGATGGAGGGAGCATGTTAGAGTGTAGAAAGTGACAAAGATGAGAGAAACTTGCATACCTTTCCACTGAATAAGAATGAGAAGCCATTGTTTATTTTGTTTGTGAAGTGGTTTTGTTTGCTAATGTAATCCACAGAAAAGATTTACAGCTGTAAGTGTTAACAATATAAACAGAAACACAGCAGTGGTGTTGGAGGAAACTTGAAGCTTTGAGTTCAGCGCATTAATACTAATTGTGACCTGCCATAACATTTCCAGAGCGTGTGGAAAGCAATTTTATCTGTTTCTAGTTGCTTAATGTTTAAGAGTGTGTGTGTGTGTGTGTGTGTGTGTGTGTGTGTGTGTGTGTGTGTGTGTTGGGGGTGTCTGCAGTTTTCTAGTCTGCCATATTGTTAGAACTCACCTTGAACTTTAATACTGTGCTCACAAAGATCAGATTATTATATTGTGAACTTTTCATTTTAAAATAGTTAATAGATTCACAAAAATTTACATAAGAATATAGAGTGGGCATAGAGAAGTGCCTCAGTGCTTAAGTATGCTCTCTGCTCTTCCTGAGGATATGGGTTCAGTTCCCAGTATGCATGTTAGGTGGCTCACTCCTACCTGTAACTCCAGCTCCAGGGGATCAGATGCAGCTGACTTCTAGGACTCCAAGGGCACCCACACGCGTGTGTTCAAACCACACACACATATACCCATGGCTAAAAATACTATTCACAATAAAAGGGTACAAAGTTCTCTGTTCTTTTGTCCAGCTTCCCTCAGTGGCAACATCTTACAGACACAGTCCAATAGTAGCACCAGAAAGAAGACACTGGCATAAAACTATTAATACTCCAGATCCTCTGATTTCACTGTAGCTTACTCATCCTTCTGTATATGTTCAGAAGTAATGAGTAGTTGCAAGCAGTTTTATCACAAATGCTTTTTTGCAATTTGATGATTACAATCACAGCACTTGGGAAGCAGACTTTCTATGTTATCTCCCTTGTGCTTGGATATATCCATCACTATTTTCAAAGTTAATCTAAAGCACAATCCTCTTGTTTGCGAGTCTCTCTAGACCCTGTTTTACTTTTATTTATTTTATTTATTTATTTATTTTTGAGACAGAATCTCATGTTGCTTAGACTGACCTCAAACACTGTATGTAGCTGAGGCTGGTCTCGAACTTCTGATATTCCTGCCTTCTCCTTTCAAGGGCTAGGATTAATTGTACTGTCCCTCTACATCCAGATGTAGGTCATGAACTTGTGATCCTACTGCCTTAGCCTCCTAAATACCTTGATCAGCTAGACAGTGGTGGCACACGCTTTTAATTCTAGTACTTGAGAGGCAGAGGCAAGAAGATCTCTGTGAGTTCAAGTCCAGCATGGTCCACAGAGCAAGTTCCAGGACAGCCAAGGCTACACTAAAAAAACCCTGTTCAAAAAAAAATCTTGTAGCAGCCAGCTCAGCTTGTTCATAAATCATGATTTCAACACAGTTCCTTTATCCATATAACTTTCATAAGCATAATCCACAAAATATTATGAACATTAATTATTTATTGATTACACAGTCCTAAAAACATATTAAAACTAGTATTTTCGTGGCTGCTTTTAAAATTGAAAAGTGTTTCTAGCTCTCTTTGGATTGCGCACAAGAAAATTAGCAGTTGTGTATTCAATTTCCTTAAGTCTGGAGAACAATTGTGGAACTCGATGTGCCAGACACGAGTGTTGGGGGTGGGGCTTGTGGGTGGATGAGAATAACGATGAGCCAGACAAGTAATGTTCCTATCTTAAATAAGCCCGAAGTAGTTATCCATCAGTAGAAACAAAACCTTAAAGCATAAATTAGCAGTGAAGTCAGCGACACTGATGTGAGCAAAATAGTCAAGGTTTGTGTCTGTTCAAGTGATTGCATATCTTGCAAGTATCTTTCTGGCAAAATCCAGATATCATTGCTTGAGAGTGACTCAGTACCCACAGGCCCATCTAGCCCTGGCTCAGCCTGGGCTTGTGGAAGACACCCACAGGCTGGCCTGGCGCCTCAAGGTGAGCACCATTGTGATGAGCAACTATTTGGTGGAGGAATTGGAGAGAAAGAGAAGCAGAGTGGCTCATGTGCTGTGGAGAGGTGGAACTGAAACAGCAAAGGCAGTGAGAACGAGGCTGACATAGGTGGCCTGTGCTGCCACCCAGGGCCGTGGTGATGTCCAGACCCAGGCTGCTGCCAAGGACCATGTCTGGGTCCATGATTCTACCACAGCCAGGGTCTGTGTTGATGTCTGTGGCCTGTATTGTCACCAAAGGCCATACGGATGCCTGGGGTCTAGGCCATCACCTGTGGCCATGTTAGGCTCTAAGGGCTATGCTGTCAGTGGGGTCATACAGATCTGAGTGGCCTACAGGGCCCCCTGTGGATGTAATGTTGTTGTTGTCCAGGCCTAAGCTGTTAAGGGCCATGTTTGGGTCTGTGGTTCTACGGCAGCCAGGGTCTGTGTTGATGTCCGTGGTCCATGTTACCACTGGCGTCCAATGTGAACCATGTCTGTTGAAATCTGAGGCTGTGCTGAGCCAGCCTTCCTGTCTTTGCTGTCCCTGGGAGGTCTGGTGTAGTAATAAGGGGCGGGGCTGCGTCCCCAACACCCCAGCCGCCTGCTCGGCTAGCTTTTGCCCCGAAATAACAACACACAAACTGTATTCATTTAAACACTGCTTGGCCCTTACTGGCTGATTCTGATATACCGATCAACCCATCTCTAATAATCTGTGAGCACCGGTCTTACAGGGAAGATTCTAGGTCGGAGCTTCATCGCGTGTGTCTGCCCGGGAGTGGGGCATGGCGTCTCTCTGAGGCGTCTGCTCCCGAGAGGAGAGCTGTGGAGTCTGACCTCACTTCCTCTTCCTCCCAGCATTTTGTTCTGTTTACTCCACCCACAGGGCCAAGCAGTTTCTTTATTGCTTAACCAATGAAATCAACAGATTGATATATGACACTCCCACATCAGTCTGGTTCTGCCCCTTGCTGGTGACTGCAGTGGGAGAGCTGGTCCTACCCTTCATCATGGGTAAAGGGGAGCTGACCACAATGGCATGCGCATAGGAGAGCTGGCTCTGTCCCTCACCTGAGGGAGGTGGTCTCAGGGGAAGACTGGATTGACCAACTCAGCTACCACCCAAGCCCACATTCAGTGCTTTGAGTTGCGCCCCCTCCCAACATGTACACCATCTATACCTGCTGAAGTGCATGAAGGGACTGGTCCAGGGGAACCAGAGCTGCAGTATCTCCATGATTTGGAGCAACAGCAGGATACCTGGGAGGAGTTTTGGTGAGGGTCCAGTAATGACAGTATTCCAAAACCCAAAAGCCTTGAACCATGCCAACAACTAATTACAATGAACAATTGCAAGTAAAGCTGTTTAGATAAAATAATATACTGTGTGACACATGGCAGCTTCAATGCCACTGAGACAAATGAAGAGGTGAGGGAGAGGTGGGAAAGATGTGGGAGCATTGTGATTTTTTAAATTAATATTTTTTTTATTTTCTTTTGGGTGGGACATTACAAGGTTCAAGGGTGGATATGGAGAGACTGTGGAATGAGTAGGATTGTGGTACATGATGTGAAATTACCAAAGAATAAACAAAAAATTATCATTTTTTTAAAGAGTAAAAAATTAAGATGGGCAGTGGTGGTGCACGCCTTTAATCCCAGCACTTGGGAAGCAGAGGCAGGCGGATCTCTGTGAGTTCGAGGCCAGCCTGGTCTACAGATAGGCTCCAAAGGTGCACAGAAAAAGCTTGTCTCGAAAAACAAAACAAAAGAATAAAAAATTAAACTTTAAGTTTTATCATACACATGCATAAAGAGAAAGGAAAAAGGGATGAGAGAAACAAAAAGAAGAAAGAAAGAAAGAAAAGATAGAGTGGAAGAAAGGAAGAAGGAAGGAAGGAAGAAAAAGAGAGAAATGGACTCTCAGTAGGTTCCTTCTTCTTTCCTGATTATGTAGGCATGAGTGGCCTCCTTCTGGACATTGCTATAGTGAACACGTACTCAGATTCTAAGGGGTAAAGATAGGTAAGAGAAACTCATACATAGGACAGGGTCACATTTAGTCTGATGGCAAACTGAGAGGCATCACATGAGGGCAAGTAGGGTTCAGTGTCAGAAAAGGGGGATGAGAATGGTGGGCAGGAGATGCAAGCAAACAATAGCAGCAGAGACCATTTCCCCTAGTGAACTGATTTATAGAGCTAGCTGGTGAGAGCCAGCAGTTGAGGTTGACTTAGGAAAGCAGTACTTTTGTTGTTAGACCTTTTGATGTCCCAAAGCTATGAGAAGGGTTTCCTTCTTTCTACTTCCTTTTCTCTCTCTCTCTGGTTCTGTTAGTAGTGAAGATGGAGTATGCAGAACTAGCCTAGGCAAACCATCTACCACTGGTGTCCAGTGATAGAAATCTTTCTCAGTGGGTCATTTGCCTTCATACTTCACCTTGTCGTGGAAGGAAATGGAGCTTCTGGCAAATCTTTGGTCAATGGACTTCCTTTTTCCTCTCTCTCTGTAAAGGAAAAGCAGGAGAGAGAGAGAGAGAGAGAGAGAGAGAGAGAGGCTTCAGAAGGGATCTACAATCTATTCTTAACCTCTTTTGTAAGACACTTTGCTTGGGCTGAGAAAATAAGCAGCATCTGTTCTGAGCTGTTACTCATAAGTATTGGGAGTGTGAAGTATGAAGAAGTGGCCATGTGGAAAGGGGGAGTAGATTAACTAAACAAGATTTTCATTAAGCTTTCTAAATTGTCTCTTCAGTGCTATGGAAAACTAATGACGTGTTGGTCCTGTACAAATTGTTCTGGGTCATGGCATGACTGATGGTGATCTTTAAAAAATAAATTATTTGCCTCTGGTTAAAATTCATCTTGAGTTTATACATAATTTGAGAATATTAGGATACAACCTTAAGCCTCTGCTATTTTGAAAAAACAAAATGATTTTTTTTGCACAACTATAGGAAAATGCATGGATTTGTTTCCCCAAGCCTGTGGATGTCAAGATTATTCTGGCACAGGACTTAGTCAAGTTTATACTAAAGGACAGCGAGCAGTGTCAGAAAGAGCTGGAGGGCTTCTAGCATTCTTTTTCCACCCTGTTTCACCGCTTCTATCATCCTCTACCCACTCATATTCCCTTATATCCTTTCAGTCTCTAGCCCCAAACCCTGCTGATATATTCATTCATCTTCCTATTTTACAGTTGATGAGAAGCCCATACACTAACCCTGTAATATCCTTATTTCCCTATACTGCATCAAAGCCTTCTTGATTGATCATGCTGTTTCTGCTTTCTTTTCAGAAAAGTCCACCATGTACTTACTGCTTGTCAGGCATTAGGTGGACCAAACACTTCACATACATTATCTACAAAACAACCATGTGAACATGCTTGCTGTATAACTTTTGGTGGGAATATCTCAAGAAATTTTATTCACCCCCAATAGAAAGGACACCAACAGATCAAAGAGGAATTCTGCCAATATTTAGCTTGGTAAACTAATAAATTTACTGTGGTTATTCAAAGATGAGCCCAGATGACTTAAAGGTAGCCATAGCACCAGGATTTCTGCTTCACACACACACACACACACACACACAGAGAGAGAGAGAGAGAGAGAGAGAGAGAGAGAGAGAGAGAGACCCTAACAGGCAGCTACAACATCAAGAAACTTTATCCCCCAGTAAATTGTTTATGCCTTTTATCATCCTAGTCATCCTAGGAGGAGTCACATGGACACTTGGTGAAGGACTGTGAGCCTTGCTAACCTCCTCCTGTGAGGGAATGTCAGTAGGTTCCAGCTCATGAGAGTTTTGTGCTTGTGGTTACAGCATTTCTGCTTCCGGATAATCATCAAGTACTACTGGAGGAAACAGTTCTATCACTGTTGGTGGAGGAGTCGCTTGTTTGATTCCCAGCCGCCCAGCTAGCTTAGACCCAAAATAATCACACAGAAACTGTATTAATTAAATCACTGCTTGGCCCATTAGCTCTAACTTCTTATTGGATAACTCTTACATCTTAGTTTAACCCATTTCTAGGAATCTGTGTATTGTCGCAAGGCTGTTGCTTACTGGCTAAAGTTTCGGCATGTCTGACCTTGTCCTCTGCATGGTATTTCTCTCTCTGCCTTTCTTCTCCCCCCATTCAGTCCAGTTTTCCCTGCCTACCTAAGTTCTGCCCTATCAACAGACGAAGGCAGTTTCTTTATTCATTAACCAATAAAAGCAACACATAGACAGAAGGACCTCCCATAGCATTTCCCCTTTTCTGTTTAAAAAACGAAAGGCTTTAACATAGTAAAATTACATATAACAAAACAGTTATCAAGAAAGAATTATAGTTATCTTTTATTACAACTAAGGAAAACTATAACTATAAATTCTTCAACTCCATCAAAGACTCCAAGACATAATATTACCTAAGTAAACAAGAAGTACATTATAAGCAACTTCTAAAACTCTAGAACTGACAGAGACATCTTGCTGCCTGGACAGACACCCAAAATTCCTCTGTACCATTGGGGCATCCATCTTCAGCCTACAGGCCCATTGTATCCAGCAGACTTTTCCATGGAACAGGAAATTTTGAAGACAGTTCCACCTATATTGGCAGCTTGCCAGTCACTTTCTTTTGTATCCTGCAGAATGTCTAGCAGAGTTTTTTATGAAGCAGGAATCCCGAAGGACCATCTCACCTTTAGGCAAATTCAGCAGTCATTTCTCTGTGGGTCCTGCATGTCTAGTAAAGCAGACCAGGCAAGAGCAGTTTCTTGCCCAAATGGCTAGCAAACTCCATAAAGAGCCTCTTCGATGCCCATCTTCCTCTTGAAATAACTGGTGCTGCCAGGAGCAGACATGTCTCACTGTTATGAAAAGTCTTAAGTTCTTAAACATTTTAAATGCCATATTCTGAAGGTTTCTGAAAGATTTGAAGAATACCTATCTAACTGAAATATATCTCTATACATCTAGAAAATCTAACTAACTTGACTACAAGCTTAGCTATTATAGATGATTATCTATTAGCCTATATTCCTTAATTATACATTACATTTTTAAATGAGCTTCACAAACACAATACCTTAATCAAGAGCAGAAATATACATCTAACAAGATTGACCTTAAATTTGTACCAATAAGCCAAGATCCATACCAATGCAAATCTCTATAGCACATCACAATGTTCAATTTAGCAATGAGAATAAAACTACTCTAAGAGGCAAAACTGATTGATGTAGAATTATAGTTTGCAATTAAGATTGAGGTCATAGCTGGATAGTGATAGTACACGTCCTTAATCCCAGCATTTGTGAGGCAGAGGCAGGTGGATCTCTGTGAGTTCAAGGCCAGCCTGGTCTACAAGAGCTAATCCCAGGCTAGGCACCAAAGCTATGGTGAGAAACCCTGATTGAGGTAATAATCATCACGATTTCTTTAGTTCATCTCTCACAATGACTACAGAGTTACCTTTGTAGATCATATTTAGTATAATTTAAAATCACTCCTTTTGCCATATCATGTACATATATGTATATTATATGAACTTTTATATGTAAATATACATACACATTATATGAACCTTTTATATGTATATGTTCATGTATGTCAAGTGCATATTCATATGTGTAAGGGCCAGAAGATAACCTAAGGTGTCATTCCTTAGGTGCTATCCACCTTGTTTATTGTAGTTTTCGTACATAATTTTGGTTGAATTTTCTCCTCTCCCCCTAGTCTTCCCCTCATCTCACTGCTCCTCCTGCCTTTATTGTCCACTTCCATCTCCAGTACTGCCCCATTCACTTTCCACTCTCTCCCTTAAAGTCTCCTCTTACCAATCTCCTGAGTCCCTTTCTAGTTACCTAACTCCACTAGAGGCCTGCATAAATACATAGAGTTAACAATTACAAAGTAGAATCCATGCCTAGGAGGCAGTCTTCAACCATCATCTTTAATACTATGCCTTTAAATTGAGACACTTTACAACCAATTCATCTAACCTGTGGCCCATAGGCTTCACTTGTCAAAGATAACTATGAATGTAGCCTAACACATTTGTAGATGACATCATGACAGAATGTCAAAAAGTTAGACACCTTGGATGCTAGAGGTGGAATTTTATAACTTCATTTGTTTTAGTTTACTTCATTTTTGTCTAGGTCTCAACCTGCAATATTTTTCTTCTGGTTCCTAACCCTATCCCCTACCCACACCCCACTCTCTCACCTCCTCCTCTTTAGGATCATAAGCTTTCTGTTTTTGTGAGAAACAGCTGAGGGAATCATCTTTATATGAGGGAATGTTTATTCTGACTCATGGCTCGAAAGGTTTCAGTCCATGTCTGTATGCCTATTTGGAGGTCTGTGGTGAGGCATCACAGTAGGGAAGATGTGTTGGAGCAAAGCTGTTAATTTCATGGCAGCCAGGAAGCAAAAGGAAAAGCGTCATCTTGAATCTTAATATCCCTTTCAAAGGACACACCCACCACCACTTAATCTCCTTGCACTAGATCTTATCTCCCAAAGACCCACAGCCTCCCAATTGTGCCAGAGGCTGATGACCTAAGTTTTGCTTTGCTTTGTTTTGTTTTGTTTTTGGAGGGGTGGGATTTAAGATCTGAATGATAGCTGCTGGTGGTGCACACCTTTAATCCCAGCACTCAAGAGGCAGAGGCAGGTGGATCTCTGAGTTAGAGGCTAGCCTAGTCTATAAAATAAGTTTCAAAACAGCTGGGGCTACATAAAACAATAAAACCCTGTCTCAAAAAAACAAAACAAAACAAAAATCTAAATGATAACAGTGATATAGCTTAGTCTTCCCAGTTGTGTTTTTGATTCCTCTAGGTGTTTGTGTGTTGTCAATGTGCAACCCATCATCATTCTTGAGCTTCTTGAATTTCTGTGCTAACATGATAACACTGTTCCACCGATGTGGTCACATGCCTTATAGACATAGTCCTTGACACTCTGAGCCCAAATGAGGTTTCTAGATGCTACTCCTTTCTTCTTGAAGGTTAATAAACTTAAAAAAAAATGACTTCCTAAAAGTCAACTTCACAGGGCTGGAGAGATGGCTCAGTTGTTAAGAGCACTTACTGCTCTTGCAGAGGACCAGAGTTCATTTCCTAGCACCCACACGGCAGTTTCCAACCATTACTACCTCAAGTTCCAGGGATCCGACACCTTTTCTGACCTCCTTGGGCACTAAGCATTCATCCATAAATGCAGGTAAACACTCTTACACGCAAATTAAAAATAAATACATCTTTAAAAAAGAAGCCAACTTTGGGGGCTGGCAGAATGTATAAGCTAGTAAAGATGCCTTCCTCACAGCCTGACAAGCTGAGTCTGAGCCCCAGAACTGACTCCCACAAGCTGCCCTCTGCTCTCCATCCATACTTGTCCCTCAACACTAAAGAAATGTAATAAAAATTTTAAGTCAACTTTGGAAATGTATCAGGCATTGCATCCTTAAACATTGCTCTTATACTGCTTATTTTCACCTTGTAAGGGTCAATTTAAGCAGGACTTTTTGTTGTTTTAGGACAAGTAAGAACGTATATTTGAAAATCCCTAGTTTTCCCCCCTCATAACATATAGTCTATTTGTTTGTTTAGGTATTTGTAAGTCCAGTCAGAGCAGAAGGGAAATATATATATATATATGAAAACATACACTGTTTGAAAATTAACAATAAAATATTTCTTAAAAGAGAAAACCTTATTAATATCCAACTCTTCAAACATCGTACTGCTTTTTAAACCTGGTAGTTGTACAACTTATTTCATTAGCACAGTTTATATGGCAACATACCTGTTCTTAAATGCAGAAACAGTATCAGGAAGCAGCACTAATGAAGGATCACTTTAGGAGGCATCAGAGGGCAGCCAACAGTCCTCCTCAGTAGAAGCAGACTGTGTGTAGGAAGGTCTTGTCAGTCTTTGCCTTAAACATTTGCAACAGTTCTGCAGTCTCATCATCCACATCTCCCATTTGGTGGATACTATGGCAGAGCTCACAGATGAGGAAGGCCGAAGGGTGGCGTTTTTGTAGTTGTCAGGGATACTCACACTGATCACACAGCTCCTCTTCTCTGGCATTCAGGCATTCTATCACCTAGTCATAGACATGCTCCTCACATGTAAAGGTCACATCGAAGAGGGTCTTTTCTGTTCTGGACCTGTTCAGGGCCAGACATAATTCTTCGGTTCCTATCCCGCATGTGTACAATTCCATTCTGAGTGTAAAAGGCTCTATCTTTCTTCAGCAGGTCATGGTATATTTTGTCATACAAGGTTTCAAAATCATAAATATTCAGCTTGTCAGGCATGGGCCCAGCATGCTTCACAAAGCCATCGGTTCCAAAGGACTTCACTTTGAACCCTCATTTGTTCAGGACCCTGTGCACCTCCACGCTCCAGTTCTGGTTGCTTGAGCACACTACAGCCACATGGAGTGGAATGGACATGGTAATGACAGCAACGGCTTCACTCAGGGTTGTCTCTCAGATGCTCATGATCAGCAAAATGGCCATGAAATGGTGTGTTTAAGACCTAGCTAAAATTGCTCTGGCTGCCTGCCTAGGCAGAAGTTGCTTGCTGACCTTCAATGTTGCCCTGAACCATCAGGTTGTGAAGTACTGGCATTGGAAACCACATAATTTCGAGTGCACTGAGGAGGGCTAGAAGTCAGTTGTGAGATCACCACCAATGGTCCACAACAAATGAAAAGTCCTTGTCATGCCTCATGTAAATATGAGCACAGTAGCCTGTGTCTGTCATCGCAGAACTTCCATGGTGAGATGGGAAATACAGACAGGAGAATCCCTGGTAACCTGAGGGCCAGACAACCTGGTGTCCACAGCAATAAACAATAAAAGAGAGGCCCAATCTCAAACAAGGTGAAAGGTGACAGTCAACACCTCTGACCTCTACGTACATGTGAACACACATACACACAGGGGTATGTAACATTCTATCTTTCTTAGTCCAGTGTATATAGAACATTCTGCATTCAGAATGTCTTATTTATTCTCTTCTACACCTTCTTAAATCAAAAGGGTTTCAGGCACACAACTCTCCTGGAACAATGCTCAGTGGAGATCAGTGATGTTCTTTTGGGAAAGTCCTTAACTTTTCTCTTGTGTAACTTGTGAAAAAATTGATATTGATCCCTCTCTGTGTTCAAAATTTTGCCTCCCCTTGTTCTCTGAGAAGATTTTTCTCCTGTATGTCCTTCTGTCTCTGGCCTCTCCTTCCTCCAGCTCCTCTGACTGCCTTCTTAAGTGTGGGTGTTTCTCAGGATCTGTTCTTGTTCCTTTTATCATTTACACACTTGGAGCAATCTAACAAGCTGCAGTATGTCATCACCATCTGTACAGTATTCTCAAACATTTGGAATCTAATGGGATAATGACATATTAGAACCATGAGGTTTTTAATTAAAAGACTCATTTCAACTTGTAATTCATCTTAGAAATACAAAAATAATTCATAGGTATCCCTAATAAAGAAGTAATGCCATTTTCATAACAGAGAAAATGATAAAGTCATTTGCAATCTTTTCTCGGTGTTAATATTGAATAGCCTGGATTTTAGGTCAAGTTTCAGTGTATTATTCCTCTTTTTTTATACTAGTTTATAAAGCCCTATTTCACAATCTTCAGTTGTAGCAATTAATATCAAGTATTTACTACATTTTCTAGGTATGTTTTGAATATCAGTTAAGTATCAAAATAAAAATTATGAGAATTCTAACTAAAAACTAATGTTTTGTTATGTTTTAAACTGATTAGCACATTGAAAAGAATAGTGGGACGTGTTGTGGAATAATCTTTTTGTACACTATGAAGATTTGTCACTTGGATTAGTTCAATAAAAACTGAATGTCCAATAGCTAGGCAGGATTTTCAGGGCAGAGAGAATGCTAAGAAGGACAGTCATAGGGAGGTGCTATGAGACAGAGCATGCAGGATGGGAAACATGCAGATGAGGTAAACGTGCCTCAGGACAGGACACAGATGAATAGAAACGTGCCTCAGGACAGAACACAGATGAATAGAAACGTGCCTCAGGACAGAACACAGATGAATAGAAACGTGCCTCAGGACAGGACACAGATGAATAGAAACGTGCCTCAGGACAGGACACAGATGAATAGAAACGTGCCTCAGGACAGGACACAGATGAATAGAAACGTGCCTCAGGACAGGACACAGATGAATAGAAACGTGCCTCAGGACAGGACACAGATGAATAGAAATGGGTTCAGTTATTAGAGCTAGTTAAAAATAAGTCTAAGCTATTTGCTGAACTTTCTTAACTAGTAAGTCTCAATGTGGTTGTTTGGGAGCTGGCAGGCAGGATAGAAAAATCTGCCTACAGGGATGAATATTTTAGTGAATAAGGAGTAATTTAAGAAATTGCAACAGATAGATTGCCAGTCTATTCTTTAGTTATATTCCTTTCTTTGTAATGAAAATTCTAAACGTGTATACATAGAGGCCAGAGTTCAACCCTGCCTGCCATTCCTCAGGCATCGTCCATTTGGTTGCTTTTCTTTTCTTTTCTTTTTTTTTTTTTTGAGATAGGGTCTCTCACTAGCCTGGAGCTTGCCAGGTATGACTTGATGGCTGGCCTGTGAGTCCTAGTGGTCCAACTGTCTCCACCTTCCAGCACTAGAGTTACAAGACCGCCCCACTACACCTAGCTTTTTTAAATGAGTTCTCGAGATCAAGCTCAGGTTCATGGGCTTATGTGGTATGTTCTTTGCCAACTGAGCTTCCACCTCAGCCCCATGACAGCCTTTTTACGTGTGTTCTGGGAAACTACTTCAGGATTTTTGCTTACACAGCAATAATTTTACTGACTGAGCTATGTCCACGACTTACAAGTTAATAATTAATCAATCTGATCTTCAACCAGTTTTCAAGGTGCCAACATTATTTAAATTAACAGATAACTGGCATATAGATTTACATAAATCACACCAATTCACTCACTAAGACACAACACTGTAGAGTGTTTCTTTTAAGAAAGAGTTGAAAGAAAACTTGACCATATTAAATTTAATAAATATTAATATCAAACTATACTACTTAAGTAGCCTAATTGGAATTTAATAACCTAGTATGAATATTTTACACATAAACACGCCAATAAAAGCTACATACAAATAAATATAAATTGCAGACTGTTAAATTTTCTTAAAACTGCTGCTGGTGCTCTATTAGCCTATCCAAATTCCTAGGCTTTCAATTCATAAATTTAATTCTATATTGGGATGAAAGGCCATATTTCTTACATCCACAGATTAAAAACAGGGGAATTTGACTTAAATGTTTACCAGAATTTCCTTGGAGCCACCTTCTTCCAAATATACGAAGATCACCTGCCATGGGTTTTCTGAAGAGGTCCTATTTCCATAATTGACCCCATTTACCAGGGCGTGCGTCCAATGAGCCTTTATGCCCTCTCTTGTACACATACTAGTGTACTAGAGGCAAAGGTAGACCCTGTGAAGAGCATTTCACCTAAACTTATTCTTGACTAGAGATACGCACAAACCTCTGTATGATGCCCAGGACTAAGAACATTATTCTAAATTAGGCAACAACTGTCCACTTTACTAAGATACTGGCATACTAGGCTAGCAAGATGGTTCAGTCAGTAAAAGCTTGCCACTCATACATGAGAATTAAGTTTGATCCCGCAAAACCCACATGAAAGACCAGACAGGCCTAGTGCTGAGGAGGTGGAAGCAAGGATCCCTGCAGCTTGATGGCCAGCCAGACTAGCCAAAGTGGTGAACTCCAGATTTAGTGAGATACTCTGTCTGATAAAATTATAAGGTATATGTACATGCATGCATCCCAGTGCTGAGGAGACAGGCAAATCTCTGGGCTTTCCTAGCCAGCTAGCCTAGCCTAATCAGGGAGCCCAAGCAAGGGAAAGATCAAAAACAAGGTGAATAGTTCCCGAGAAATGACATCTGAGGTTAACCTTTAGCCTTCACACACAAGTGCACCCACAGGAACACACACACACCCACACAAACATTTTTCTATACATTCTAAAATCCCTGAACTTACATGAAATACTTTTTGGCTCATGGTAGGACTATATTAGTCTCAGTTATTTTTCTGTGTATGTCAGTTATGATTGTTAATTATAAATGAATATGTCAGTAGGAAACTTTTTTTTGGCATAGGTACATAAGGAAAGCTAATAGCGGAAGTATGAAAATCAGGCTGAAGGTAGGACAAGTACCTGTAACAGGGAGATAGGGACCTGTTCATCTTTGAAACTTGGGAGGCCCATAATTAGGTGTTTGAGAAACTTAACCTGAATAAAGGCAGTTCCCTAAAGATGAATTCTTATTGATTTTTATATTTTCTTTTTATGTTTTGAACATCTGCTTAGAGTTTGAGTATGGTCAGAATAGTTTCTTTTTCTTTTTATTTTTTGAGATAGGGTCTCATTGTTGTTTCCTAGGCTGTTCAGGAACTTGTTTTAGTCTCCTGACTGTTATGATCACTGATATGTACCCCATACCCAGAAGGAATAATTTGTAATTGTGGTAAAACAGATTCTATTTATATTAATGTGATTCCTTGCTTTACTTGACTGACATAGCCTTTTTTTTAAATTTTCTCTCCAGCTTTATAAGGTGCAAGTGACAAGGTAGGTGTAATCCCAACATTTACGAGTCTCAAGCAATAGGATTGTCATAAGTTTGAAGCCAGTTGGTGTTGCATAGTTAATTCCAGGACAGCCAGAGATGTATAACAAGAATATCTTTAAAAAGTTACAATTTACAAATAATTTTTATATATTAATGGTGTATAACCTAATATTTTGCCTTTATTTTTGGCAGTGATGGGTTCAAACCCAGGGTCTCTTGATCCTAGTGCTATACCACTTTTTTTATACCTAGTGCTTTGATATATATATCAAAGTGTGCACTTATGTACTCTGTGAAAATGATTATGTCCACAAATCTGTGACCCCACTCACTTATCATTTTCATTTCTTACTTTTTTTGTCAGGGGACATTTATGGAAAGGGTATGAAAAACAGAACCATAAAGCAAGAAAGAAGGTAAAACACCTCATTACAAACTTTGTGGTTGCAAAAGTCTTTACTTACCTTTGAAGAAATATACCTTTTAAAATTTTTGCTTGATAGGGATTGAACCCAGGAACAGTTTCATGTTAGGCGAGTGTTCTACACTGAGCTACAGCCCCAACTGCAAAGTGCATTTAGTGATAAAATAGAAAATATAAATCAGCAAAATAATATACAGTTACAGGGACAAATTCTATGAAAGGAAGTAGTACTGTCTTCCTACCATTTTTTTTTGACAGAGCAGACTGTAATCGTAGAATTGAAATGTTATCCAGTTCAATGTTTTGCTAGGTGACAAAGCCTAGGTCAGTGCTTGTTACAATCTAATTGAAGCAAATATTAAACTTGTTCACAAGATTACGTCACTGGATATTGAGTGTCTATGTGGGGCTGGGGATACAGCTCAGATGGTAGAGTGATTGCTAATCGTGTAGGAAGCCCTGGGTTCGATCCCAAGTACTTTGTAAAACTGGGCATGGTGGTGCATAACTATAATCTCAATACTCAGGAAGTGGAACAAAGGGGTCTAAATTTCAAGGTCATCCTCAACTCTATAGTAAGTTCAGGACCAGCCTGAAATACATGTGAATCTGTCTACACACGCACACACACACACACACACACACACACACACACACACACACAAAAAAAAAAGAAAAAACAAAAACAGGAGGTAGGTCCAAGTGAATCACTATTTTTCCAGCCAATGTGGACATTTTCTGCAACTTTTATTTTGTCAAGAGTCAGTTTCTTTCAAATGAAAGCATAGAATATCTATGGGTAATAAATCCTAGAGCCTTTGATGAGGTTTGAGCTTGCAACCTGTTCATCTGTCATTTTCCAGATCTGTACTATATCCCTCCCTCTATTTCTTCAGAGCATCACTTGTAGAAATGCTTCTGCTGTATTTATTTAGAAGGTTTCAGAGAAGATTTTAACTGAGAGAGAAAGTGGAGAGGTGACCTAACTTGCAGTGGAACTGCCTTCCCTCTGCTTTACTATTTAGTGCCGCCTTTACCAGCATAGAAAGAGCTTTGACGAGTGCCTGGAGATGTGGGTGTAACAGAAGGACAAAAATTAGGACTCTTCCAACAGTTCTTTACAAAGCAGATGGCCTGCAGTAAACTCTACGTGTCTGTCCAAAAAATATTTCAAAATTGTCTTTTGAAGCTTAGATAACCAAGTGAAAATAATAAAACAAAAATTAGGACAGAAAACTATATTTCCTCACCTTTTGATTAAAAAAAAAACCCCTAAGATACATAGTAGATTTACTGTACTGCAGTAAGTTATCAGCACAGTAACAAAGTGTGCATCTGTTAGTTTTTGCTGGGCCAAAAATGCCTTGAAATCTAGTGCCTTGAAACAACTGATTATTTCACCATTGATTCTGTAGATTTGTAGCAGAGTTCTGGTCTGGATGGGCTCTGCTAATCTCTGGTGGCAGGATGGCTGGAAGATGATTGATCTAAAACAGATAGATACATTCATGTATCTGGTGATGAGCAGGATTTGGTTAAAGGGTTATTCATTTCTACTTTCAGTCAGTTTCTATTTTTTCAAAATATTACCCCCTTCCCCTCCCAACTAATGTAGTCCTAGCTAGCCTCCCTAGTACTGGGATTACAGACATGTACCACTATGCGTGGCCTACAGTTTATGTTTCTGTCCTCTCTGTTGAGTACAACCCTTTGAACATTCACATTTTCTCTTGCTAGTCTTTTCTTCTCTGATTTCTTAGATACCACTTGACATCTTTTGAGTCTTCATCTTTGAATGTTTGTGATAGTTAAGGTTTATTTCTGTTCATTTTCTCTGTTTATTCTACACTAACCCTAAATGAATTTTGTCCATGCACATGAATTTGTTTTGCTTTATTCTATGTATGTTTTATATGTACATGTTTGTTTAGATGTAAATACTTGTGTGTACAAGTGTATAATATGTACATGTACATGGAAGCCAGAGGTCCATGTTAAGTATTTTCCTCTACTTTTTAAAGATTTCTTTATTTTTAGCTTATCGTATGTATGTGTACCATGTATATTACTGTGTTCAAAGAGGCCAGAAGGAGGCATCGACTCCCCTGAAATTGGAGTTACAAGTGGTTGTAGGCTGCCGTGTGAATGCTAAGAACCAATCCCAGGTCTTCTGCAAGAACAGAAATTGTTTTAAAACTACTGGTTCATCTTTTAAGCCCTCCATTTATTTATTTGTTTGTTTGTTTGTTGGGATAGTGTCTTTCAGTGTACCTGGAACATTCCACCTTGGCTAGACTAGCTAGCCAGTGACCTACAGGAATCCACCTGTTTCTGCTCCCCAGATCTGAGGTTACAAACTCACAAGTCTGTCCGTGACTGTTATGTAGGTGCAGGGATCTGAACTCAGGTATTCATGTTTACACAGTAGGTATGTTACTGACTGAGTTAGCTCCCTAGCTTGCACTCTTATGTTTTAATGGCTTTATTTTCAGTTCTATAATTATTACAAGTTTCTCTCTTGAATTTAAGACTGGCCCAGGCAGCTTTTTCTGTGACATCCCACATACTCTTTAAACTTTTATATCTTCTTCATTTCACTAAATACCATCAACTCAGTTATTCAAACAAGAACTCTGGGAAAACAATTACTTTCCCTTATTTTCTATCCAGGAAACCAGATGAGTTTCCTCAGAACAGCTCCATAACATTCCCCTGCTCTACAGTGGAACTGATCCCTTATAGCAACCACCTTCTAAACTCTACAATCATATAGCCCTAACTAATTATAGCCAATGAGAGGTCCCGCAAGATCCAATAATGTGGAATCTTCCTTACCAAGGATGAGCTTCTACTGTTGCTTCTAAATGTCTAGACCAGGAAATTAGAGGCTCATGATGACCTTTTTATTTGCAACCATTCTCTGGGGGAACCACCCAGTCACTTATTAGCAAGTTCAGCAATTCAACCTTTTCATATAATGAACGTTTTCAGTTTCTCCTTATGATTATAAATCTAGATTAGTCTTCTTATCACCATCCCAACCTGTGGTTCAAGACCCCTTTGGGGGGGGTCGAAGACCCTTTCACTAAGGTCACATATCAGATATCCTATATATCAGATATTTACATTATGATTCATAACAGTAGTAAACTTACAGTAATAAAGAAACAATGAAAATAATTTTATTTATTGGGGGGAGTCACCACAATATGAAGAACTGTATTAAAGGGTCACAGTATTAGAAAGGTTGAGAACCACTGATCTAAGGGCTTATGGAATATTAATTCACTTTTATGGTATCACATATAACAATGCTCTAGCCAGTGGATGTATTTCATTACAAGAAAAGTACAACAATAAATCATGACAATAAAATTTGCTGCTTAGCATGTACTCCATCACTTGGAAGCTGCTGCCCTAATAAAATGGCAGAATGGCTTAATTAAGCTTGACTTAGGGCACCAAATGAGATATCTTGTATTGTGGAGTTGGGATACTGCTTCTCAGTATATCTCATGTGCATTGAGCTGATTACTTATGCATGGTGTGTTTCTCCTTTATCTAGGATTTGTATGTCATTTAGAGACTTTCCACAACCATTTGGTCTCATTATTAACTGCAGTTGAGGTGGTCACTTGACTCCTTATAACACTGAACCAACAAGCAGAGAGAATGACTCTATTAGTTGAGATGGTTGATCATGATTAAGGATGGGAAATTGGGTTGCTGATACATAATAGAGATTTTTTTGGTACTTCCATTTTAGAGGGTAGAAACCAGTCTATAGTGATTCAGTAAGTACAGGAACCTCAAGGATGCAGAGTTTTCAGGAATTAAAGCATGGATCACAACCCTCCTATCCCCACCCCCATCACTGCCACCACTACCAAAAGAATTGCAACTCAATGTCATAGCTGAGAGAGAGAGAGAGAGAGAGAGAGAGAGAGAGAAGCCCACAAAATGTGTTGTGTAAGAAGAAAGTGATTAGGATCAGATGTATTCCTGCTCATTATAAGACAAGAATTGAAGTGTCTGGCATAATTTATTCTACATGGATCAGTGATCAGCCTCCTTCCTATTATTTTATATTACTTATGTTTTAGATTATTTCTAATTGTTTGTGTGTGTGTGTGTGTGTGTGCATGTGCGCTTATTCACATGTTCAGGGAGGATAAAGGCATCAGATTCCCTTAGAGTTGGAATTACAGGCAGTTGTGAATTGCCAAACTGAATACAGGGATCTGAACTCAGGTCCTCAGCAAGATTAGCAAGTGCTCTTAACCACTGAGCCATGTCTCCAACCGTTTTCTTATAATTTTAGATGAGGAATGTTGGTGATGATGACTTTGTAATTTAATGCATAGATCATTAAACTACAGAAATCTGCATCTGGTATTTATACGTGGGATTCCATAATGCTTGTAGTACCTGGACTTAAGATGGAAAATTGAGAAACTAGTCATTCCTCTCTCTGTTTTGTAGGAGGATGATAAGTTGTACTTATATTTCGAAGAAGCAAAAGTTTGCTAAATATGAGTATGAGGTAGAATGGATATTTAGTAGCTGGAGTAATTGACTGTTAGTTCTGCCTGTTAGCCCCCAGGTCTGTCTCATACCTTTCTTCAGCTCTCCTCTGTATGCATCTTAAACGCTGGCTCCTATGGGCTATATTCCCCAGCCTCCCAAGTCATCTGGCCTGGAACTGGCCTTGGCATTGGTTGATTAAAGGGCTGGCGAAAGAAAGACTGTAGGGTATCTTCACACATTCTCTCTGATGTGGGCACGTTTTTCAGCTGTGGTTACATCTCTAATAACTTCCATTCTTGCCAGACATACTGCTGTATTTCCAGCTTGCTTTGGGCAATCCTGTCTTCAGTAATATGGCTGGAACTTTGCCTCTAGTTCAAGGGCAGCAGGAGCTTCTTACTGTTACTGATCTCAGGAGTCCTTCTCTGTGCTGTTTGGCTCCATGATCCTCTCATTGTGCTATCAACTCTGCATTAAATCTCTCAATTTAATGGAATCAAATTCTTCTTCTTTAATCTGACCATAGGCTTTTCGTACCTGTTCACCTTCAGCTACCACTGCCTTGTAGGTATCAATATGCCACCACCTTTCACCTGTGCTACCCAATCTTCCTCCTCCTTAGTCAACACTTCCAGGCTCTGCGTCTTTACATCTCTTATGTTCTTTAAGGTATCTATTGGAAATGTAGGTTCAGAAGTAATCTTGTCTTAAAAACTAAACTACTTAACCCATTGTGCCATTTATTTATTTATTTATTTATCACAGCATGCATCTTGATCCCATTCATTTCCCATCCTTACACATCCACCCTCTGCCCTTGCAGTGCCATCTCCAGGCCAATGACTTTGAAGTGAACACTTGCAAGTAAAGATAGAAGGACAAAGGGATTTACTGTGTGACTCACTATGTCATACTACAGTATCCATGATGAGATTCCACCCTCCATTTTTTCTTTTCTTCTTTTAAACTGTGCCTTTTTTACTTAGTACCAGGAGTTGTAGACAGAAGTTTCTGTCTTGCCTAGTTCCACAGCCATTAAGTTCCAATAAAACACACAGAGACTTTTACTAATTATAAACTGTTTGGACTATTAGCTCAGGCTTATTATTAACTAGCTCTTATAAAATAAATTAACCCATAATTCTTGTCTATGTTAGATACTCAGCTTAGTACCTTTTATCAGTAAGGTATTTTCATCTTGCTTCCTCTTTATCTGGCCTTTCTTCTTTTCAGAATTCTCTTAGTCTGGTTGCCCTGCCTCTACTGCTTGCCTGGCTAATGGTAAATCAGCATTTTATTAAACCAATATGAGCAACAAATCTTTACAGTGTACAAAAACATTTCCCACAGCAAGGGGTGTATTTAGAATCTGAGAAACCAGAGGCTAGTGAGATGGCTCACATGGAAAAGCACTCATCATGCAAACATGGAAACTAAGGTTCACTTCCTCAGAACCCATACAAATGTCAGGTCCGCCTTCAACCTAGTGCTTTGGAGTTGAAGACAGGGCATCTCTGAAGCAAACTAGCTAGGTTAACTATGTAAGCAAGCTTTGAGTTTGAGTGAGTGATCCTCTCTAAATATATTAGAGAATGACTGAGGAAGATATGTAGCATCAATCTCTGGCCACCACATTCAATTCCAGACATGTGCACCAATTGGGCAGCTGGAAAGGAAATCATTGAATGGACACTAGAAAACCACCATCCATTTTTACCACTTTTATCATTTTCCTCATCTTTGCTGACATGTAAACATTACTAACATCAATATTTCTCTTCCTAAATTCTTCAGAAACATTGTGAAATCAATGCACAGAGCAAATAGTTTTTCTGACAGTATAATATCTGGATGTTTATTATGACTTTAAAAAACCCTCAGAATTATACAGAGAAGAAATAAGCATCATCTATAATTCTATATCCCTTTCCAATCAATGTTAGCAAATCAATGACTGATCTTTGGTACTTTTGTATTCATTTAAAAAAGAAACTCTGGATCTTACTGTGAATATTACTTTTTAATAGAAATTTTTATGACGATATTGTAGGTTCATGTACAGATATCAGAAAAAAATAGAGAGCCTGTGTGCTCTATACTCAGATTTATCCATTGTTGATATTTTGTGAAATCATAGTGATGATATTGGATTTAATATAGCTTAATGGTGTTTTTCCAGTGTTGTTTGTTTGAAAATGTGTATATGTGTTTTATACCCTCTGTGATTATATCACCTCTGTGGTTTCTTTTATTCATGGCCATAGTCAACACTACAGGAAACTCCCATGTTACCCTTTTATAACCACGCTCCCTCTGCCCCTGCAGGCTTCATGTCTCTAACCTTCGACAGTGTCTTATCTGCCTTTCTTTCATTTCTAAACTAGTATGTCAACAAGTCATATGACTAGAATAATATAGTATATAACTTTGGGGGTTTGGCTTTTTAAAAAAGAGCTCAGTGTGATTTTTTAGGCATTTCCTAACAATCTTTTGTTTACAATAATTATTTATGTGCTAATGCTTAGTTACCACTACCTTTTTACTATTTATTTTCTTTTTTTCCCAGTGGGTCTCACTCCTCTTTGTTTTATTTGAATGTGTATATTTTTGGAATACTTTTTAGAATCTCATCTTGATTTACTGTTTTGTGACAGACTTTTCTTTGGGAGAGGCAACACACATACCTATTCACCCCAGATATGGAACTCACCATAGACTAAATTATGCTACCATCAAAGTTCAAATCAGTGAGCCAATGAGGTTTGTTGGAGGTTACTTACTGGAATATGGGTGAGGGGTTAATTACCCAAACAGGAAAGACTCAAAGACAGCTGCACCACAAAAGTTCATCCCAGCATGGGTTACAGCTTCCGCAAACTGGAAGCCTGGAACATATATCATAACCTGCAGGTAGCTCAACAGGTTGTAAAGTGTCCTTTCTAGGTGACTCAGTTGATCTGAGCCTCTTCCAGACTTCTCAGCATGTCTTTTTCTTTCTTCTAGAAAGTTGAGCAGGTCTTTGCTTCTTTGTTGCTGCTTGGTCATATGAAAGTGACTCTCATCGGTCTTTACTGTTTATATGCTCCTGCAGGGGTAGGTCTAGTGAATCTGACCAGTTTCAGGGGATTTCTCAAGCTATTTTGAATTGTTCACTTCCCATCTTAATGGAGCCTCACAGCAGAATGGAATGTTTCAATCTCAAAGGAAACTGATACTCATTTACTTATACTGCATTTCGGTGTATGTCCGTATATGTTTGACAGTGGTTTCTCTGAGTACTAATATGTTGATATATGACTTGGGACTGTCTACTGTCATCAGCACTTTACTACTTGGAGTGAAGTGTAGAAAACTCACTTGAGGCCTTTGAATCTTTATGACCTTTAAATATCATTACGTTGAGTTTAATTTAATGCTATAATTTTATTCGGTCATCAAATATTCGTCCAACTAAGAAGGAAAGAACATTGTATTTCAGTTGCTTTTTATATTCTCTTCATTCTTAAAGGATTATTTTGCTAGATGTTGACGATCAACAACTCTTTTTACTTAACAGTTCTTTCTGGCCTTTATGATTTTAAATGAGAAATCTCTTTATCATTCAAGTTGATATTCTTTAAGTGTCTCCTCCTCCAACTTGTCCTTAGTTTTCAGAAGTTTAACTGGTACTGTAATTATCATGTCTCACAGCATAAATTTCTTTGGAATTGTTCTATTTCTGAGTTTTTCTTTTACTAATTTAGGCCTAGCTAAGAAAACTTTGTGTACTAATTTATCTTTGAATGTTAGAATGTAGCATCAAGCTGAAGTACAGCTGGTGCTTTTTATATATTCACTGAATGAACAGTTAAATAAATATAGAAAGAAATGAATAAAATTTTCAGTAGCTGTGATAGGTAATCAGCAGTAAGTTGGGGTTCCATGAGCAGATTAAGTTGTAGCTGTCAGAGTATAGCTTTGAATCATGGGTGAAACGCAACTTCTCTAGGAAGTAATAATCTCTGTTACCTATGGTTGTTCACTTCTTCCCATGACTGAAGCATTGAGTCTCATGCACTGATTGAAGAGAAGAATTATAGCAGTGAGGGGGTCATGAGAACTGTTGAAACTTTGGAAGTCAAGGAGAGTCTCAATTAGGATAGTGAGAATTCCTGGGAAACCAAAATTTCCAAAGCCCTACTTGTCACCAGTTTTTTTCTGAAACCATCAGTAAATAAACATGTGAATCCCTTGGTATGTGTTTGGATAGAAACTTCAGTATAATATCTGATGCCTTCCTGCTGCTGTGGCCCGCCAGTTCTTCATAGTTATAGATCACAGCCCTGTGGAGTCAAGCTTTGATTATCCATTTTAGCTTAAGTTAGAAAAAGCAACACACTCACATTTGATTTCCAAACCACAGGGAACCAAAGTTTTCAAAGTTCTGAGGCAGAAGCAAGTTTACTGTGAGAGTCTTTTGCAAAAATACCTTCTGTTCAGAACGTATCACTTGGTTGTGTATGTTTGATTTTCTTTTTCCTTTTCATTTTTACCCTTCCTCCTTCCCTCTCGCTCTTCATCTCCCTGTGAAATAAAATCTATTTTCATATACAGAATACATCCAAAATTTAAACCTTGCCTTGCTTGTTGAATTAATACTAATTTAATTATATATTTATTCAAAGTGTATTTGGATTGGACTTGTATAATCCCCAGTTAAATGAGTTCAAGTGTACTAAAAAAAAAACAAAGCAAATAAGTTAGATTATATGTACATATTTTTATTAAATTCAATTTAATGGAGTTTCCAGTATTGTCAACTAGATTGACTTATTATCCTAGCTGGGGGAAGGTTTTTCAGACCCCAGCCAGAAACTTGTGGTCCTTTCCCACTTGGGATTGGTTAAACTCTCCCCATTTGTGACCATTGCTCCAAATGTGATGTAGGTGGGTCTTCTGTCAGTGTGTTAATTTTATTGGTTAATAAAGAAACTGCTTTGGCCTTTGATAGGCCAGCCATTAGGTAGGTGGAGTAGACAGAACAGAATGCAGGGAAGAAGGTAAGTGAGCACAAGCTATAGTTCTCCTCTCCAAGATGGACGCAGGTTAAGATGCTTCCCAGTAAGACACCACCTCGTGGTGCTACAGAGATTATTAAAAATGGGTTAATCAAGATGTGAGAGAATTAGCCAATAAGAGACTAGAGCTAATGGGCCTAATGGGCCAAGCAGTGTTTAAAAGAATACAGTTTGTGTGTTGTTATTTCAGGTATAAAGCTAGCCATGCGGGAGCCAGGCAGGAACGCAGCCCACCATTCCATCTACACAAATGAGTTAAGAGAAATTTAAGCAGGTTTCCTTCAGTAGTATGAAGATTGTAAGTCACCTGGAAAGAATGCAGATGTTACTGCTCACAGAGCAGCTTAAACCTAGCCCCAGACCCACACAAGACATTCTCAGTTTCCAAGACTGTGTGAAATGCAAAAGTGAGCACTAAAGCAGTGGAGTGGGAATGTACAATAAGCATCGGGGCCCTCCACAAGCAGAAGTAAAATATTAGTCAGGTTCTCAGAATGTCCAAAGGACTTCTTGTGTTCACCATAATTCTTGGTGAGAGAGTGAAGATAAATAAAAGTCACAGTTACAGAAGAGTGGTGTTATTTATATTTGAAAAATTTAATGATTAGAGAAAGGATGAGGTTATTTTGTGTTCCCATTAACTGGTATTTAAAGTTAATTTTTGGTTAATTTGTGTTTTTATTTGGATGAATTCTGGGTTTGTCTGTCAAATATTTGCCTGATATTATATTATTTTTGCCTCCTAAGATAGCCAGAAAGCTTTCTTCTGCTGCATCTATATTTGTTTTATATGTCTTATTCTTAGTAGAGTAGGGTTGGGTAAGTGATTTCCATAGACGAGTAAAATGGGAATCACTTTTCTTTCATTCCTTTCTTTTTTCCTTCTGTTTATTTGCTTGTTTAGTTTTTCTGGCATTTGTGTGTACGTACATGTATGCTCATGTATGCTTTCATATGCATATGGAGATCAAAAGATAACCTTGGATGACATTTCTCAGGCATTGTCCACTTTGCTCATTGAGACTGAATCTTTCACTTTCCTATAAATCTCCAAGAAGACTAGACTGGAGGGTCAGCAAATTTCAGAGATTTCGAGGGATCTGCCAGTCTCTACCTTCCCAGTATTGGGATTATAAACTTGTGTTACTGTACCTGGATTTTCCACATGGATTCTAGGAATTGACTCAAGTCCTTGTGAGCTGACTTTACTGACTAAGCTGTCTCTTTTGACACTCTGTTGTTTTTGTTTTTGTTGTTGTTGGATTTTTTTTGTTTTTTGATTTTAGGGGAATTTTTATTTTAACAGTTTATATAAAAATGAATAAGGTAGATTTTAA
Organism: Microtus pennsylvanicus; assembly: GCF_037038515.1. Taxonomy (NCBI): domain Eukaryota; kingdom Metazoa; phylum Chordata; class Mammalia; order Rodentia; family Cricetidae; genus Microtus; species Microtus pennsylvanicus. Next base: position 143,109,319 of record NC_134601.1, read on the forward strand.
GAACTTATTTTTTCTTTCATTTTATTTTTTATTAGATTTTAAAAAAAATACCAATCCAAATTCCCACTGTCTCCCCCTCCCATTCCCTACACACACCCTCCTACCCCACTCCCCTCTAATCCTAACAGAAGGTAAGGCACTTTGCTTTGTGGAAAGTTCAAGGCCCTCCCCACTACATCTAGGCTGAGCAAGATATACATATAAAGAGAATAGGATCCAAAAAAGCCAGTACATGCAGTAGAGACAAATCCCAGTGCCACTGCCAGTGGCCCCTCAGTCTGCCCCAACTGTCAACCACATCCAGAGGGACTAGTTTGATCCTATGCTGTTCCTTCCCAGTCCAGCTGGAGTTGGTGAGCTCCCATTAGCTCAGGCAAACTGTTTCAGTGAATGAACCCTTCATGGTCTTGACCTCTATGCTCATATTCTCATTCCTTCCACTCTTCAACTGGACCTTGGGAGCTCAGTCCAGTGCTCCCATGTGGGTCTCTGCCTCTGTTTCCTAGTGTTATTAGACGAAGGTTCTATAGTGATATTTAAAATAATCATCAGTCTGACTACAGGGCAAGGTCAGTTCAGGCACCCTCTCCTCTATTGCTTAGGGTCTTTGGTGGGGTCATCCTTGTGGATTCCTGGGAATTTTTCTAGAGCCAGGTTTTATGCTAACTCCATAACTACTCCCTCAATCAAGATATCTCTTTCCTTGAGCTTATGTCTGTCCTTTCTCCATTTCGACTATCACATTCCCTCAAGTTCTCCTCAACCCTTCCCTTCTCCCCTTTCTTCTACCCCGCTCCCATGCTCCCAACAATACAAACGATAGAAATTGGTGAACCAAAAATATGAGCTAGCTAGAGAGGGGGAAAAAGTGAAGTGAGGGGCATGGAGAAGAAGAAGAAGGAATGGTCTCCATGAGGTTTTTGGTTTTTACAGCCATAGTTGGTAAATTCCATAGGCAAGGGCAATGATAATATGCATATCAAAATCACAAAAAGGGCAGGTAGAACCTGATAAAGCAGTACTCTGAACAGGTGACATGATCCAAGAAAGAACCAGCATCCAAGGGGAAATACCTGGCATTCCAAGACATTAGATAAAGTTACCTGGATTCACCCATTCTCCTCATCTAATTAACCTTTTTTGTGATAACCAACTTTGGGGATGCCCAGATTTGTTAGCAGAGGTGGGGCATGCTGCCTCCTTGCTCAGTGCCTGTCTTCTACAGAAATTTCTATGTGGTCTATTAGCAGGTAATTCGGTGGAATTGACTCTTATGTAAATTTGGCTGTTAGAACTAATAGTGAATGTTATCGCTTTAAGGCCTCAAGGTGTGGGGGAATGGAGCAAGTTCATTCTGTTGCCCATGCAGAAGTTAAACTGCTGAGGTGTTTTGGGAATGAATCCCATTTTGAAGGGAAAAATCCCAGTTTCACAAGGTTTTGACATATATGACAGTGACTTTTCCAGAAGAAAAATGTTCCTGCAGCTCTGCAAAATGGGTGCTCCATAAGTTGTTTACTCGCGAGTCTGCCTTTATGAACCTGTCAGCTGGACATTTAGTGTATAGTCTTGTGGCTCCAACAAGGTACCACTTACCAAAGTTAAATAAAGATCCGACAAACAATTGAAATATATCTATAACCCCTAAGGAAGTAGAAACAATCATTAAAATTCTCCCAAACAAAAATATTCAAATAAAAACAACCCAGAATCAGATGGTTTTAGCGCAGAACTATACCAGACTTTCAGGGAGGAATTAATTCTTATTAATGTGTACTAGAGTCAAAAAAGGGGAGCGAAAGAGAAAGTTGGCTTCCCACTGGAGTTATCAGTGATTGCAAGCCACCTATAATGGGAATTCTGGAAACTGAACTTGTGTCGCCTTTCTTTTTTTTAAATATTTATTTATTTGTTATGTATACAATGTTCTGTCTGTATGCCTGAAGGCCAGAAGACGGTACCAGATCTCACTACAGATGGTTATGAGCCACCATGTGGTTGCTGGGAATTGAACTCAGGACCTTTGGAAGAGCAGGCAATGCTCTTAACCACGGAGCCATCTCTCCAGCCCCCTGTGTTGCCTTTCTTAACTGCTGGGCTTTCTCTCTAATTCCTTGAGGGAATTTAAAAGCAAAATTTGCTTTTTGTTTTGATTAGTTTGTTTCTTTCTGTTTTGAATTTACTGTGAATGGCAATGAAGCAGACAATGGCTGTGAGAACAGGGCTACCACCAAATTGATTCACACTAAGCAAGTGGGCATCATTGTACTCACATCAATACAGTGGAACTGCAGTGCTAGGTATGTGTGTATGTTAGTAAACAATTAGAATATTCAGTCTTTGTATTAATATGCAAATAGTATTCACCTTGTAAACGCTCTGAAAACATCTTTATAGAACACCCCTTTGAGAACTGCTCATCTGAATGAAAGAATGGGCTGTATATCTAACACACACACACACACACACAAATCTATAACATGTATTTCTCTAAAACTTACCATAAATACCTGCACATCAGGCTTCAATGAGAAGTTTTGTTTTTTGCTTCTTGGGGTTTTTTTGAGGGGAGTCAGGAAATACAAAGGCTACCCATATCCTTCTACTGAAATGGGTGAGTGTGACAAGCTCAGATCTGTGGAGTATTAGCCCAGAGAAGGCCATATGCTACTCAGCCCAGAGACAGCTGATACTCAATAAGCTAAACCAACTGACCCGAGTGCATCCAGTACTCTTAATCAGTATTACATGGTTATGACTAGCTTTTGTCTTTAATGTTGGACCTTGTCTTAACAGGTTTTACTTATAAAAAATAGAATCAAACCTCTATTTATTTTTTATTTATTTTTAATTAAAAATTTCCACCTCCTCCCATTTTCCTCCCCCTCCCCCCTCCCTCTCCAGTCCAAAGAGCAGTCAGGGTTCCCTGCCCTGTGGGAAGTTCAAGGTCCTCCCCACTCCATCCAGGTCTAGGAAGGTGAGCATCCAAACAGACTAGGCTCCCACAAAGCCAGTACATGCAGTAGGATCAAAACCCAGTGCCTTGGCTTCTCAGTCAGCACTCCTTGTCCGGCACTCTAGAGTGAAGTCTCTTGCCAACCCCAAAACGGCTCCCTTAATTAAGATATATACTTCCCTGCTCCCATATTCATCCTTCCTCCATCCCAACCGTCCCATCCCCCAAGCTCTCTCCATCCTCCCCTTCTCACTGATTTCTCCCCATCTCCCCTTACCCACATCCCACCCCCACCCCAAGTTTCCAATTTTTGCCTGGCAATCTTGTCTCTTTCCAATATCGAGGAGGATAACTGTATGTTTTTCTTTGGGTTTTTATTTAGCTTCTCTAGGATCATGAATTATAGGCTCAATGTCCTTTATTTATGGCTAGAATCCACTTATGAGTGAGTATATACCATATTCATCTTTTTGGGTCTGAGGTAACTCCCTCAGGATAGTGTTTTCTATTTCCATCCATTTGCGTGCAAAATTCAAGATGTCATTGTTTTTTCTACCGCTGAGTAGTACTCTAATGCATACATGTTCCACACTTTCTTTATTCATTCATCCATTGAGGGACATCTAGGTTGTTTCCAGGTTCTGGCTATTACAAATAATGCTGCTATGAATCAAACCTTTTGATAGTAGTTTAGTGGTCCATCTACATCCCCAAAATTCAAAAGCATCACTAAATCTAATTTAGTGATGATAATCAACGATCTTAATACAAATCACAAGACAACAAATGGCTTAAAAGTGAATGATGATTTAACTTAAAATTTGTGACATTGACCTTAGCAAAATAACTCAACACCACTAACACTGATGATAATTACATTGCTCTCATTAATTTCATAAAGATTGTTTTTGTGTTTCTGTTTGTCAATGAGGTAAGATTATCTGAATTGGATTTTTATTTTTAATATTTATTTATTTAGAGACAGGGTTTCTCTGTTGCCCTGGCTGGACTGTATCTCTCAATGTATACCAGCCTGGCCTCAATCTCAGAGATATCTACTTGTTTCTGACAGTACTGAGATTAAAAATATGTACTACCAGACCCTACCTGTTGGTGATGCTCAAGCCTGTCTCCCTCTTAGACTTGAAAGCCATTTTATAGTAAAGAGAAACTAGGTTCATTTGTGCTAATGATTAAACCCATTTCTCAAAGATTGGGGTATGCCTCACCTGTAACAATAGGTACAAATGGTTCCCAGAAATGGCAACCATACTTCTGTTTCAAATGGTTATTATGACAACTTTCCTATGAATACCTTGCAGCTGTGTCTTTGTTTCAGGAGATTATTATCAATTTTTTACACTTATGTTTTACTTTTGTAAGCTGGCTTAGTTGCCTGCCAAATCCTTTCTTTGGAAACCCCCTCCTCCTGCACTATTAAAATCTTTATCTTTCCCATGTCCAGTGCTGATCTCTTAACACCCACTTTAGAGAGAAACAACCTGTATAGATGAACTAAAAATCTTGCTTTTATTGCTAGCTATAATTAATTTGCTCATGATTTGGTTCAGTGGTCTTTGTTCTCACATCTGTGAGATTAACATTGGTTGAGGGTCTAGATCAGGTATTTCCAGCTTGTTTGTCTCTTATTCAGAAAATTTAAAATAAGGGCTCTTCCTATTTGCTGCTGAATAGTATTCCACTCCACAGCTATAATACAATTTGTTGGTTTATTCACCATTTTAAAGGCATTTGAAGTGCTTTCAGATTCTGGCTGTTATAACCAAGCTGCTATAAAGAGTACACACAGGTTGTGTGTGTGTGTGTGTGTGTGTGTGTGTGAATGCAGTTTGTCATTTCTTCTGCAAAAATGACTAAAAATATTTTTAAAAAATTTTAGGTTATATGGTAATTTCAGGTTTGTGTTTTAATAAACATAGCCTGTTTCCCATAATAACTATACCATTTTTCATTCCTACCAGAAAAATATGAATGACCCACTTTCTCTACCTCCTTACCTTTGCTTAATGTACTTAGAATGTTTGTTTTAGAAATTCTACTAGATATGAACTGATCTCTCATTATGCTTTAAATTTCTATTTTTCTAATGAAATATTAAATGTGTTTATTGTCATCTGTATGTTTTGCTCATCAGAATCTTTTTAATTAATGTCTGATGATGTGGGAGTGTCATATATCAATCTGTTGATTTCATTGGTTAAGCAATAAAGAAACTACTTGGCCCTCATAGGTTAAAACATAGGTGGGAGGAGTAAACAGAACGGAAGGCTGGGAGAAAGAAGCTGAGTCAGGAGTCGCCATGATTTTCCCAGTCCAGGCAAACGCAGGCTAAGATCATTCCTGGTAAGCCACCTCGTGGGCTACAGCAGATTATTAGAAATGGGCTAGTCCAGGTGCGAGAGCTAGCCTAGAAGAGGCTAGATAGAAATGGGCCAAGCGGTGTTTAAAAGAATACAGTTTCCGTGTAATTATTTTGGGTAAAGCTAGCCATGCGGGCGGCCGGGTGCCGGGGACGTAGCCCCGCCGCCCTAGTACAACAGTCTGACACTTTGTTTTATATTTTGAGTTTGATTTCTTTATACATACATCCTAGAAACTAGTTCTTGCTATTTTTCATATCATTTATGGTTTCACATTTTACTTTGAAGATTGACATCTTCTGTGAGTTAATTTTCGTATAAGTTTGAGCTTAAATTTTTTCCACTCCTGAATTCTTTTCTGCGTGAGAAAATTTTATACTACTTGGAGACTATACATATATAAAATGGGGGCTGGAGAGATGGCTCAGAGTTTAAGAGCACTGGCTACTCTTCTAGAGGTAATGAATTCAGTCCCCAGCAACCTCATGGTGACTCACAACCATCTGTACTGAGATCTAGCACCTTCTTCCGTCATGTAGGCAGAACACTGAGTACATAATAAATAATCTTTAAAAAGAAAAGAATGAAAATAGATCTATGCCATGCACAAAACTCAAGTCCAAATGTCTTACACACCTCAATATAAATCTGACCACACTGAATCTGATAGAAGAAAAAGTGAGAAGTAGCCTTCAATGCATGGGCACAGGAGACCACTTCCTAAATATACCCTCAATAGCACAGTCACAGAATAAAAATAAATACATTGGACTTCCTGAAACTGAGAAGCTTCTGTAAAGCAAAGGACACAGTCATTAAGACAAAAAGGCAGCCTAATGAATGGGAAAAGTTCTTTACCACCCCCACATCAGACAAAGGACCAATCTCCAAAATTTATAAAGAACTCAAGAAATTAGTCATTAAAATTCCAAATAGCCCAATTAAAAAATGGAGTACAGAACTAAACAGAGAATTCTCAACAGAAGAATCTCAAATGGCCAAAAGACACTTAAGGAAATGTTCAACATACATAGTCATCAGGGAAATGTAAATCAAAACAACTCTAAAATACCATCTTACATCAGTCAGAATGGCTAGGATCAAAAACACCAATGAAAGCTTACGCTGGAGAGGATGTGGAGTAAGGGGAACACACATCCATTGCTGGTGGGAATGCAAACTTACCAACCACTTTGGAAATCAGTACAGTGGTTTCTCAGAAAATTGGGAATCAACCTACCTCAGGATCCAGCAATACCACTCTTGGGAATATGCCCAAGAGATGCCCAATCATACTACAAAAGTATTTGTTCAACTATGCTCATAGCAGCATTATTTATCATAGCCAGAACCTGGAAACAACCTAGATGCCCCTTGACAGAAGAATGGATAAAGAAAATGTGACACGTTTAAAAAACCCTGATATCTTGAAATTTGCATGCAAATGGATGGAAATAGAAAAACACTATCCTGAATGAGGTAACCCAGACCCAAAAAGATGAATATGGTATGTACTCACTCATAAGTGGATGCTAGCTATAAACAAAGAATATTGAGCCTATAATTCCTGATCCTGGAGAAGCTAAGTAACAAGGTAAAACCTATATAGATCCACCTAGAAAGTTGATATAGACAAGATCACCTGACAAAATTGGGAACATAGGGGTGGGGGGAGAATGGTAGGTGGAAGGGGAAGAAGAGGGGAGAATAGGAGGGGGGAGGAGAACTTGAGAGAACAGGATACTCAAGATAGAGGAAGGACAGAGATGAGAGCAAGGAAAGAGATATCTTGATTGAGGGAACCATTATGGGGCTAGCAAGAAACCTGGTTGTAGAAAAATTCCCAGGAATCCACATGGATGACCCCAGCTAAGACCCTAAACAATAAAGGAAAGAATGCCTGAACTGGCCTTTCCCTGTAGTAAGATTGATGAATATCTTAAATATCACCATAGAACCTTCATCCAGCAACTGTTGGAAACAGAGGCAGAGACCCACATCAGAGCACTGGACTGAACTCCCAAAGTCCTGGTGAGGAGTTGGGGGAGTGAGAATATGAGCAAAGAGGTTAAGACCATGATGGGGACATGCAATAAAACAGTCTACCTGAAGAAATGGGAGCTTAGCAACACCATCTGTACTGGGAAGGAACAATCTTAGAACCTAACTAGTCCCTCTGAATGTGGGTGACAGTTGCATGGCTGGGGCAGACTGAGGGGCCACTTCTAGTGGCACCAGGATTTATCTCTAATGCTTCTACTGGCTTTTTGAGAACCTATTCTCTTTGGATGGATACCTTGCTCAGCCTAGATATAGTAGGGAGGGCCTTGGACCTTCCCCAAACCAATGTGCCTTACCCTCTCTGAGGAGTTGTCAGGAGCCATTTCCCCCCAAAAATATTGCAGGGACCATTGTCCTGGGGAGTTTGCAGAGAGCTCCACACCCCAACAGTATTAAGAACTGTTTTGTTGGCAGAGCCTACCCCACACCCAACTATCTTGAGAGCTATCTGTTAGCGGAATCCACCCCACATTCCAACTATCTGAAGAACTAGGTGTGTCAATTCGTGACTTCCCGATCGAGGAATCGTGACCTGACCGATGGTAACCTCCCAGCCGATGACCTCATGACTGGCTCGAACCATGGCTGCAAGATTCCTTCCTGCCCATGCCCCTGCCCCCATCCCAACCCAAATTCCTCATCCAGGGGCTATATAAGCTGCAACCCTGACGCTAATAAACGGAGACTTTGACAAGAGAATTTTGCTTGGCCTCCTTCCTCTCTCCTGCACATGTCTTTTCAGATAGTGCCTCTCCGGAACCCTTTAATAACTGACCTGCCAGGCGGGTTACAACCCCTAGACTAACTGACCAGCCAGTGCAGTCTACAAGGAGTGGATGGAAGGTGGGGTGGGGAGGTAAGTGGAGGGAAAGGAAGGAGGGGAGGGAGTGGAGACTTGGATTGGTATGTATAATGAAAAAGGATATTTGTTTTCTTAAAAGAAAAGAAAAAAGAAAGAAAGAAAAAGAAAAAGATCTGCCGGGTGGTAGTGGCACACACTTTAAATCCCAGTACTTGGGAAGCAGAGGCAGGTAAATCTCTGTGAGTTCAAAGCCAGCCTGATCTACAAAAGCTAGTTTCACGAAAGGCTCCAAAATTACAGAGAAACCCTGTCTCAAAAAAAAAACAAAAACAAAAAAAGTAATAAAATGGGTATACAAGTCAAATATTTATTGGTAACAAATCATAAGGGAATTTATTTTAAAATAATACTTTAATCTACATATCATATAGATTATTTTACCATTTATTAAAGATGAAAGTAATTTTGCATGCAATGTAGACGAATGTGCTTACTTATTTTTACATAAAGAATTAAGTCTCAGCTAAGTATCTGATAGTGTAGGAATACAACATCTTCAATGTTTAACAGAGGTGATGAATATTTTATTTTATAATCATCAATGTTTACAGCACTGTTTTGTATAAATATTTAATAAAATAAATAAGCACAGACATATTTAGAGTTTTTTCAGATATTGTTGGGAATTCTGTTTTAATCACAATTTAAAATTCATTCAGCAATTTTTATGAAACTCAAGTCAAAATCTCAAGTAGCAGTTTTTAAATATTCATGTTTTGTTCATGTGTGTGCGCACATGTATATGTGAATGTGTGTATATGTACATGCACATATGCAAATGCATGTAACGGTCAGGTGTCATCTTCAGAAACATCATCCAGTTCCTTTGACACAGCATCTCTCACTGGCCTTGAGAGCACCAATTAGGCTAGTCTAGCTGGTTAGTAAGCCCAAGGGATTTTCTTGTCTCTACCTCCAGAAAGGAGCACTGCGTTAACATGTACCACTGTATCTGGCATTTTTATGTGGCTTCTGAGGATTGAAGAAAAAATTTTATGTTTACAAATAAAACAATTCACTGACTGAGCTATTTTCTGTCAGGAGCCATTTTCCCAAAGATTATAGCAGGGACCATTGTCCTGGGGATGTTTGCGGAAAGCCCCACACCCCAACTGTATTGAGAACTGTTTGTTGGCGGAGCCCAACCCACACCCAACAATCTTGAGAGCTATCTGTTAGCAGAACCTGCCCCACATTCCAACTATCTAGAGAATTGTTTGTGGTTGGAATTACAAAAGGAACTATTCCGTTTACATAGAGAACACTAGGTGTGTCGACTCTTGACCCTGTGTCTAACTCGTGACCATTGCTGCCCCAGCAAGATCCCTTCCTGCCCTTGCCATGCCCCTGCCCCAAACCCAAGCCAAATTCCTCATTCAAGGGCTGTGTAAGCCACAACCATTTCGCTAATAGAGTGAGACCTTGACAAGAACTCTGCTTGGTCTCCTTTTCTCCTTCCCACCCATGTCTTTTTCAGAAAGCGCCTCTTTGGGACCCTGGAATAACTGACCCGCTGGGTGGGTTACAATTTCCCAGTCCTCAAAGACCAATTTTTAAAATTAAACATTCTAACAGGATGTAATAAATAGATACATCAGTTTGAAACATACATGCTGAGGAATGGTAGCAGGAAAACGTTAAAGGCCTTTATGTTCTACAATTAAGAGTAGAAAACTGTACAGTAAAAGCACTGTATCCCCATAATACAGTCTTGACTCTGAGCTGAGACATTTGGTTGGCGTTGAGTGTTATGATGCCAGACACATACCAATCAGAAGAACACTGCTGGAAACATCTTGGATTCATTATGCACCTGACTTTGAATTAAGTTTTGGTCATTAAGATCTAAGAAACTTTTGCTGTTGCCATATTTTTCTCAGCCCCCATATTGAGTTATATATGTAACCCCATGTGGGTCATGATTCGCAGATTAAGTAGCTGCGATATAAAACATAAGATAAATTTAGATTATCTTTGGCCTACAAATATCCAATTTCTCCAGAACCATTTGCTGAGGTCTTTTTGTGGTTTCATCAAAATTCAGATTGGCAAATTGGTGTGGCCCTATTTCAGGATTCTGTGGCCTCTATTCAGAACTGTGGTTGTGACTCTATCATCACTACATTGCCTGGATTATCAGAAGTGTGTAGAAGGTCTTAGTGTTGGTTATATTACCCCATCACACACACTTATTTTTTGATTTTTTTTAGTTTGATTCTACTGCTGCCCATGCCTTTCCATTGAAATTTTATAGTAAACTGGTCTATGTCTACAAATTTTGTGCTGGAATTTTGACAGCAATTACATTAAATGTAGAATCAACTCAGAAAGAATTGATTCCAATATAGTTTGCTTTCTTGCATTCATGAATACAGTATATCTCTTCACTTATTTATATCTTCTTTAATTTAGTTCATTGGTATCTTTTCATCTGTGGAACAAGGATTCTACAGATGTTTTCTTCAGTTTATACCTATCTCATTTTATTTAGTAGTGTTATAAATGGTATTGTCTTTTAACATCAGTTTCCAAAATTTATGATTAGTATCTATTGAAAGACAAAATTAATTTCCTTTTAGCTTATATCCTGTGACCTTGTATAAATCATATGTTAGTTATAGGATGTTTTGCAGATATAGATTTTTCTTAGAAATTTTCCAAATAGAAAACAAAATAATCTGCAAATAGGGAAATTCTTTCTTCCTGTTAAATTGTTGTACCTTTCACCGCTTGCCTTATTGCTGAGTATATTTGTTGCACGAATTTTGTAAATGCTTGTCATCAAATTTAAGCATTTTCCCTCTCCTAAATGCCTGAGTTTTTGAAATTATGAATGAGCGTTAGCTCTTGTCAAGTTGTTTTTATGCATTAATGAATGTAAAAACACAAAAATATAAGTGTTCATCTTTAGACAATATAATAGAATATAGTGATTGATTTTAAATATTGAATCATATTTTTATAAATTCTATTGATTTGGCCTTAAGGTCTCTAATTCTATCCTTTCCTGACATTGATTCCAACCAGTGAACCCTTTCCAGTTGTTGTGGATTTTAGTTCTGTAATTTCCATTTGGTGTTTTCATATTGTCTCTTTTTCAAGGGAATTTATAATTGATGATTGAAGCATTTTGACAATGATGTAGAATCATTGTTAGATAATTTTAGTATTTGATTCACCTTGGTATTGGGACCTATTGCTTTTTTTTCCTTTTTTTCTTCATTGTTGTTATGATGTTTCTGGTTATTGATGTGACAAGAGACATATATCATTTAAAATGTTTGTCATATTTAGATATTTTAAGATTATGAAGTCTATTAAGTCTTAGAAAAAAGATTTATTTTCAACTGTTCATAACTCCTCAGTTATGGACTCATAAAACCCTCTTGTCCTTGCTGGAATGTTAACTGGCTTGAATCTGTGCACATCTTGTGCAAACAATCACAGCTGCTGTAAGTCCATGCATGTAGCAGTACTGTTATCTCCAGAAGACACTGATTTTCTCTGGTCTTCCCTAACATCTGACTCTTATAATCTTTCTGCTCCCTCTTCCAAGATGGTATATAAATATCCTAATTTTGCTGAACATTTCATTAACATGTTTTCTCTGCCCTTTGATCACTGGTGAGTTTCTGCATTCCAAACAGTTGATGGTTTCTGGGAGAAGGAGAAGGAGTTTCCTTTAAGGATGTGACTGCTGGTAGATTGACCATGCTCCAACATAGTCCTTCACCCAGGAGTATATATGCAGCACAAGTTGGATTTGGTGGGTCATATTTTAAAAGGTTTTAAAAATGCACAAATTTGGGGTGGATGATTGGGAGATAGAGGTGGATTTAAAAGGAATTAGGGGGAACAGTAGGGGATAAATTGATCACCATTGTATAAGTCTCAAATAATAAAAATATTTTTAAAAACAGAATGAATAAACAAACCAAAGCCCAACAAAAATTTTGTAAGTTTTTCATTGTGTGTGTGTCTTTGTAAGTGCATGCACACAAGGGTGTGCAGGTGCCAAAGTGCTGAATACTTTGCTACTGGAGTTATAGATGTTTGTAAGGGGCAAAGAATGTGGGCAAAGAAGTGCCAGCTAAAACTTCCCACTACTTTACTTTGCCTTGCTGAGGAGCTGGGTGCAGGAAGAGGAAGCTCAGTTCACTACTGAGCTCTATTGAAGTTATTCTAGCTGGGAAATCTGAACACTCCATGGTATGCCAAGAAAAAGATGAAAGAGCAGCTGCCTGCCTGCTTCCACGTATGCTTCTTTGGCAGAGAAATTGAGTTGCTGCCACTTGCTTCTGCTGATTATGAGAGAGAAGATAGCTCCCTACTCTCCTAGTCAACACCATCCAGCCAGGGAATTGGAATGTGCTGTTGCTTCTACTGAGACAGGGATGGGAAGGGGTAGAATGTCAGCTTCCTACACAGAGCTAATATTGACTGAAACATTTTCTCTATTCAGAACTTTGGCTGAATATAATCAGTTTTTCTTGGAGCTTTTTTGTTTTGTCTCATGCTCTTGGCTGTTCTGCCTTGGAGGCTTCTGCAGCATCTTGTGTAGAACATTATATATATTACAATATATTATATATATACATATATATCGAACAATATATAACAATAACTATAACTATATATATATATATATATATATATATATATATATATATATATATATTGTCTTGTCAGTGGTTTTTTTCCCTCAACTCTTAGATCTCCAGACAGCCTGCTACCATCTTCACATCACCTTAGAATCCTCCCATGCTATCTTATTTGTTCTATTATGCTCAGAGTTTTGTTTGCTTGTTTTCAGTCTGGTTTAATTGCCAAGATACTTGGATTTTTAAAAAATTTTTCTTTTGAACTGACTCATAGAAACAAAATTATTCAAAACAGTGGGGTATCATGTTTTGATATATGTGAATGATACATAGTGTGTAACTCAGGTTTAGCATGTTTGCCTTCGAAAATGTTTACTGTTTTCTTTGTTTATGTTTTGGGGGGTGTTGCTTTGTTTTGTTTTGTTTTGGGAAAGGGTCACATTATATAGGTAATGCTGGCCTGGAACTTGTATGTAGTAAAGGGCGACCTCAAAATTCCAATTGTCCTTCCTCAGTACTGCTAGGGATACCAATGTGTCACTGCGTCTGGTTTATTGTTTCTTTATTATGAGAACTTTCAAAATCCTTTCTCAGATTTTTGAAATGCACAACGCATTATTATTCTACCATGCAGCACTACACTAGGGTTTGTATTCCTATCTAACAGCGAAACTATAGCTAAATTGTTCTTACCAACTAATCAAACATTTTGAGGACCCTCCATACTGCTTTCCATAATGGCTATTGCAAATTTATTTTCCCATCAATGGTGTTTAAGGCTTCCTTTTCCTCCATAGACTCATCAGCACTTGATAGCTTCAGGTTATTTTCTATAATAGTCATTTTATTGGGGTAAAGTGGCTATGTCATTGTGATTTTGATTTACATTTCTCTTATGATTCATGATATTAAATATTTTCTCATGTACCTACCAGTCATTTGCATGTCTCTTTTCAGAAAAAAAGCTTTAAATTAATTGCCCATTTTTAATTGGCATATTTAGTTTTGGAAGGCTTTTTTATTTATTTTGTGGTTGAGTTTTTGGAGTTCTTTATATATATTCAATATCATTGTTAGATATATAGTTTCAAAATTTATTTCATTTTGTTGGTTGTCTTAATATTCTTTTGATCTTTTGCTATGTAGAAGCCTTTTAGTTTGGTAGACTTCAATTTGGTTTTTTTTTTTTTTTGCTTGTTTTGTTTTCCTGTGCTTTCAGTGTCTTACCAAAAATAAAATCTTTGCCCATTCCAATATTTCTGTTGTTTTCCCTCTACTAGATTCATAGTTTCAGGATTTACATTTACATCTTAAATTCCTGTTGATTTGATTTTTGTAACTGATGAGGGACAGAGCATGAGGGTTTCTTTCCTTGGACATCAAATCTTTCCAGTAGTATTTTTGGAAAGACTGCCTTAACTCCACTGTGCCATTGTCTGTAGATGCCTGAGTTCACAACTAGCATTTTATTTAGTGCTGTTGCTCTCCGAGTGTACTTCTGTGTCTATATCATGATGTTTTGATCACTACAGATTGCTGGTATCATTTGGAATAAGGCAATGTGGTGTCTCCAGTTTTATTCTTTTTCCTCAAGACTGCTTGGCCTTTTGGTTAGTTTGGATGAAAGTTTGTCTCCTTTGTTGATTTTCTAGAAGAACCAACTCTTTGTCTCATTGATTCTTTGTATTGTTTTCTTTGTTTCTATTTTGTTGATTTCAGTTCTCAATTTGATTATTTCCTGCCATCTAGTTCTCTTGGGTTAGTTTGTGCTTTTTGTTCTAAAATTTTTAAATGTTCTGTGAATTCACTAGTGTGGAATTTTTCCAGCTTGCTTATATTAGCATTTACTGCTATGAACATTCCTCTTAACACTGCTTTCATTGTGTCCCATAAACTTGGATATATTGTGTGGTCATTTTCATTGAATTTTAGCAAGTCGTTAATTTCTCCCTTTATTTTTTCCTTGACCCATTGATGATTCAGATGAGCATTGTTTAATTTCCAGGTGTTTGTGGGATTTCTGGAATTAGTGTTGCTGTTGACTTCTAGTTTTAAGCCATGGGTGATCCAATAAGATACATGCAGTTATTCCTTTCATTGTGTGTGTGTGTGTGTCTGTTGAGGGTTTTTTTTTTTTTGGTTACTGAGTACGTGGTCAGTTTTTAAGAAGGTTCCATGAAGTACTGAGAAGAAGGTATATTCTTTTGTGTTTGGATAGAATATTCTATAGATGTCCGTTAAGTCTATTTGAGTCATTACATCTGTTAGTTCCCTTATTTCTCTGTTAATTTTTTGTCTGACTGACCTGTCCAGTGATGAGAGTGGAGTGTTGAATCTCCCACTATTAGTGTATGGGGTTTAATGTATGATTTAAACTTTAGAAGTGTTTCTTCTACATATGAGGGTGCCCTTGTATTGGGGCATAGATATTCAGTACTGAGATTTTCTATTGATGAATTTTTCCTGTGACTAATAAGAAATGTCCTTTGTCTCTTTTGATTGATTTTAGTTTGAAGTCTATTTTGTTAGATCTTAGAATATATCAGCTTGTTTCTTAGGTCCATTTATTGGGAAAAAAATTCCCAACCCTTTCTCTGAGGAGATGTCTGTCTTTGAGGTTGAGGTTTGTTTCTTGTATGCAGAAGAAGGATATATTCTGTTTTTGCATCCAATCTGTTAGCCTATGTCTTTTAAAAGATGAGTTGAGTCTCTTTATATTAAGGGATATTATATTATTTATATTAAGGGATATTAATGACCAGTGATTGCTATCTCCTGTTAATTTAGTTTTCATTGTTGGTGATGTTAATTTGTGTGTTTTTCTCTTCTTTGGAATTTGATGCTGTGAGATCAACAGTTGTCTGTGTTTTTGTTGATGTAACCAATTTCCATGAGTTGGAGTTTTCCTTCTAGTATTTTGTGTAGGGCTGAGTTTGTGACTAGGTATTGGTGAAATTAGTTTTGTCATGAAATATCTTGTTTTGTCCTTCTATGGTGGTTGAAGGTTTTTCTGGGTATAGTAGTCTGGGCTGGCATCTGTGGTCTCTTAATGTCTGCATAATGCTTGACCAGGACCTTCTGACTTTCTTTGTCTCCATCGAGGAGTCAGCTGTGATTCTGATAGGTCTACCTTTATATGTTACTTGGCCTTTTTCCTTTGCAGCTTTTAATATTTTCTCTTTATTCTATATGCTTCATTTTTTTCTTTTGGTTTTTCGAGACAGGGTTTCTCTGTGGTTTTGGAGCCTGTCCTTGAACTAGCTCTTCTAGACCAGGCTGGTCTCAAACTCACACAGATCCGCCTGCCTCTGCCTCCCGAGTGCTGGGATTAAAGGCGTGCACCACCACCGCCCGGCTTCATGTTTTGATTATGTTTTGATATGGCAAGGGGACTTTTTTGTTGATGCAGTCTATTTGGTGTTCTGTAAGTTTCTTGTATCTTCATATGTAGGGATAAGTCCCGCCCCTTGGGGGGCGTGTTCGCCTTGGGCTAATGTCTGCCTATAAATTTGGCAAGCGTGCTCCCAGCCGTAACTTCTGCTTTCCTGGTCTCCGTGGGAACGGTGGTTCTGTAAGTCTATTTCTACATTAAAGCTATAGATATATATATATATTTTTTTTACAATCTGTCTGCATTCGTTTACGCCATTACATTTTGGCGCCCAACGTGGGGCTCGAACCCACGACCCTGAGATTAAGAGTCTCATGCTCTACCGACTGAGTTAGTAAGAGAAAAACCCAGAGTTTCTGGAGTTTCTGTCTCATGTCAAGAGCCATGATAGGGGACAGAAAGAAATATGAGTTTAGAAAACATCTTTGCTTTTCTTCATATTTATCATACTTTTCATTGAATATATCTATCATGCCTTTCATTGAAAATATATATGTATGTCTATATATGTCTATATGATTAATGTTTAAGTTTTTCACAATGAACAATGAGTTTTTACTGAAGTGACATTTGAAGTTTCCAGGAAGAAGATGGGGCCCCACAACAACAACTCTACCTGGTTGATATGACGTCATGATACTGATAGCACTACTACAGGACCTGTTTTGGATACCAGCTGCACAAGATGATCCCAACTTGGTTAGCTGAAAGGGTGCACATCTTGTACAACATTCTGGCCAGACCTCCACAAAATACTCAGAGACTATTTGCAATTTTAAAAGACATTGATCTTGAAATTTAACCATCATTTTACTTTCACAGGATCCCCCAGAAAGAACATCGCCTTCATGACAGCTGGAAGTAATTCTAGAGGACAACGTCCCCTCTCCCAATAAAGTTTACCCCTGGGTTTAGGGACATCATTTAGGGGTTGGGAGGTTGGGGGAGGAATTTTATAAGCTCAGGGATCATTTTGAAAAAAAAGAGGGAATGATGGGATAATAAATTTATAATTGTGAGTTACTGCTTTTAGACAAATATATTGGTATTGATTCTTGTATATTGATACAAAGTTAAATTATATTGACTATTGTATGCATGCATGTTTCTATGTCTGTTTAAAACATTTTTATGTATTGACATATATTGTATTGATATATATATATATAGTATATAGTATATATTTACCATATTGCAGTATACATTTCTACCTCTGATTAAGATACTTATATAATGTTTGTGTATTGATATATATTTACCATATTGCAATGTATATTTGTACAGTGTTTATGTTTGGAGGTCATTATCCCCATTTGTTACACAGTTATTTATTGTCTTAGTCTTTAAGTTAGATAGATATTGAGAATTATATAGATAAATAGTCATCTAAGTTTGTCATTTATAATTAAACTAATCAGGTTCTCTAGATATATAGAAATTACACTCAGTATAGATAGATAATCTTCGACCTCTTCAAAGAGCTGTAGAAAATGGCCTTTAATCTAACTCAGAGTTTCATGATAGTGAGACACAATTGTTCCTGGCAACACCGCTCTATTCCCGAGAGAATGTTGAGCACCAAAGACACTCCACCTGGAGCCTTTCTATTTGGCAGAACTGGCCTTTGGGCAAAGAAATGCCCATATCTCAACCATTGACAGAGATACAGAGCATGCATCAATGGATAAAACAGGACTGTCATATCCTGCCAAGACAGGGTAAGATAGTTTTGAAAAGTTCCTTGCCTTTAATAATGGTATGTCAGTTATGTTAGGCCTTAGCCAAAATTGGTTGACTCAACATTGCAAACAAGACTTTGGGTGATTGCCCAGGTAGTCAGTTGTCTCTGTCAATTGTTGCACATTTTGGATATATCTCGTTTGTTGAGTAGTGTTTATTCCCTTCTCAGATCTTTGACGGAGTTGAAGATTATATAATTGTAGTTACTCTCTACATTATTTGGACTCCTTGAGATAGAATGTTTAGCAAAGATTTTGTTCTCAATATTGTTTGTTATATTTATTATTTGTTGTTATTGTATATAGTTGTATTTGGTTTGGTTCTGTCTTATTTAGACAAAAAGGGGAGATGTAGGGATAAGTCCTGCCCTTTGGGGGGCTTGTTTGCCTCGGGCTAATGTCTGCCTATAAATTTGGCAAGCGTGCTCCCAGCTGTAGCTTCTGCTTTCCTGGTCTCCGCGGGAACGGTGGTTCTGTAAGTCTATTTCTACATTAAAGCTATATATATATATATATATATATATATATATATATATATATATATATATATTACAATCTGTCTGCATTCGTTTACGCCGTTACATTCATAGGCATAGCTTTCTTTAGGTTGGTAAAGTTTTCTTCTATGATTTTGTTAGATATATTTTCTGTGCTTTTGAGTTGAACTTCTTCTATACCTATTATTCCTATGTTTGGCCTTTTCATGGTGTCCCATATTTCCTGGGTATTTTGTGTTAAGCTTTTGTTAGATTTAATATTTTCTTTGATTGAGGAGTCTATTTCCTCTATTGTATCTTCAGCACTTGAGATTCTCTTCTATCTCTTGTATTCTGCTGTTTATGCTTGTATTTGTGGTTCCTGATCATTTTCTCATGATTTCTGTTTCTATAATTCCCTTGGCTTGTGTTTTCTTTATTGTCTCTATTTTAGTTTTCAAGTCTTGAATAGTTTCTTTCTAATGTTTGACTGTCTTTTCTTGGTTTTCTTTAAGGAATTTGTTGATGTCTCCCAATATTTTATTTGTCTTTTCCTCCATTTCTTTGAGGGTATTTCTCATTTCCTCTTTAAGGGCCTCAAACATTCTCCTGATATTTTTTTAGGTCATTTTCTTCTGCTTCATCTATATTTGGTTGTTCAAGTCTTTCTGTTGTAGGGTCACCAGATTTTACAAGTGTCATGTTGTTCTTTGTTGTGTTTAGTGTATTATTACCTTGTCTACCCATCTTTTTCTCTAGTTGGTGTAGTTGGGGCTCTATGTGCCTCTGGTAATCAATTTTCCAGGTGCCAGTGGATCAAAGATTCAGATGGTTGCTCCTCATGGTGCAGTCAGTGCCACAGTTCCAGTTGGTCACTCTGTGTTCTTGGAGGTCACTTAGCACTACTCGGGTTTGCTCTGCTCCTGTGGAGTTCACTGTCTCAGGCCTGCTCTGTCCAGGTTGCTGGCTCAGACCTGTTTCTGTAAATGTCACTGGCCTGGATCTGTTTTGTAGTTGGTCCCACAAAGATCTCTGGCTCCAGTCTACTCTTTTGTAGGTCCCATACTTGGGTGTGCCTGGACCAGCAGAAGACCTGGCTCAAGCCTACTCCCTCAGAGGTCTAAGATTCATGCCAGGACCCACAGAGGTTTCTGGTTCCTTCCTACTCCCTCAGAGTTCCCAGACTCATGCCCAGACTGGCAGAGGTCCTGGCTCAGATCTAGTTCTTTGGAGGTTCCAGACTCACTCCAGGACCCACAGAGGTCTCTGGATCCTGCCTACACCCTCATAGGTCCCAAACTCATGCCTGGACCTGCAGAGGTCTCTGGCTCCAGCCCACTCCCACAGTGGTTGCTCCCCTGTACCTGCTCCTGTGGAGTTTTCTATATCAGGTCTGCTCTGGTTCAGGTCACTGACTCAGTCCTGCTTCTGTCTGCTTAAAGTTTATATATTAAGTAAATTAAATTCATTCATTATGCTCATGTTATAAAACTTATTTACCCATTCTTGCTTCCAAAGTTTGTTAACAACAAAAGTATAATTTTTCAGAATAAACCAAATTGACAAATAGTAAAAGTTTATACTAAAAGTGAAGGTACTCTTGGTATCTAGTAGAGAATAAAATTGAAATAGAATTTTTTGCATTATCTTTAATAGACTCAATAGGATTACATATAGCATATTCTATTATAATAAGATGTATCACTGATTATAAAAAAGCATATCTATAGAAGATAAACAAGAATATGTGATATGAAAATGCAGGCTATTAACCTTAAGAGCAATACACCAATGTTTCAGGTAATATTAAAAAAGATAGGAAGGCTCATGTAGACAGAACACATCCATAGGCCTGCCTGGGTCATCACAGTGGCCAGGGCTGGATGAAAGCATCCACAGGCCTGCCCAGCAGTGCAAGACATCAGGCAGATAGGCACCATTATAATGAACAAATATATGTGATATGGGAGTGTCATATATCCGTTGCTTTCATTGGTTAATTAATAAAGAAACTGCTTGGCCTGATAGGTTAGAACATAGGTGGGTGGAGTAAACAGAACAGAATGCTGGGAGGAAGAGGAAGTGAAGCAGACGCCATGCTTCTGCTCTCCAGGGCAGATGCGATGAAGCAAGCCACCAGGTCAGACATGCTGAATGTTTCCTGATAAGACTGGTGCTACACAGATTACTAAATATGGGTTAGGCAAGATGTAAGAATTAGCCATTAAGATGCTAGAACTAATGGGCCAAGCAGTGTTTAAAAGAATACAATTTGTGTGTTGTTATTTCGGGTAAAGCTAGCTGGTGTCTGGGAGCTGGGCAGCAGGAATGCAGCCCACAGCTCCTTTCTACATATATGGTGGAGAAATGTAAGAGAAGCAGAACAGTTCATGTGCTGTGAGAAGAGACAAAACTGTGAAGAAACAAAGGCTGAGGAACAGGCTGATGTGGAAGAGCTGCTTGCCACCTGGGGCCATGGTGACATCCAGGCCCAGGCTTCTGTCAAGAGCTATGTCTGGGTCCATGGTTCTACCCTACCAGGGGTCCATATTGACCTTTGTATCCCATGTTGACACCAAAGGCCACATGGATGCTTAGGATGTGAGTCACCACCTGCGACCATGTTGGTATCTTAGAACTATGCCTTTAGTTTCCTTTTTTAGTAGTAGAGAACAATTCCAGGGTCTTACACATGCTAAGTGAATATTCTATACTGAGATCAAGAATTGTTTTTAACAAGCTTGAAGGAGATCTTGGGGCATAATTGCAAAAGGTTCATAGCTAAAGAAGTTAAGAATCACCTATAAGTTATTTTTCAATATTTTCATTCTTTTTACTTTTCCATTTCTGTAGAGATCTCAGTCCTAATAAAAGAGCCAATAGATTGTTCAAGCTATCAAGAGTACAAATGTGCACACAAGACCCTTGTCTTTCTAGGAAGAAAGAAGTGGGACTCACTACACATTGTCAGTTCTTTTGTAAGACTTATTTTGTCTTTTTGTAGGCAATATGAGCAAATAATATAAAGTTTAAGAAGGTTTACAATGAAAACAATTCTCTACTATTACCTTCCTGAAGATATTCAATCTAGCATTTCTTGTGTAGCCTTCTAGTATTATCCTATATTGACACAAGAATGTAAATACCTGCATAAATTTAGGGGGGGAGTGACAGCATAATTTACTCTTAACTTTATTTTTACAGGTATGTCTTAGAAATTCTCTCATGTGCTACATGTATATGTATATGTATATTAATCTCTCTTATTTTTAATAGTGGCATAACATTCTATTGTTATATGTGTATTTGTGTTGTATGTATATGTATTCTTTGACCAATTCTCTTCTTACGGATATTTAGATTATTACAAATCTTTTACTAATACAATAAAGCCATTATGAATATCTTTGAATACATGATAATTTTCCCATAGGTCTATGTTTTGGAAAGCTCTTAGAGTATGATCATTGCTGTGGTGGTTTTAATGAAAATGACCCCCATAGGCTCATTGGGAACAGCACTATTAGGAGATGAGGCCTTGCTGAATTAGGTGTGACCTTGTTGGAGGAAGTGTGCTACTGGGGGTAGGTTTTGAAGTTTTATATGCTCAAGCCAGGCCCAGTGGCTCACTCTATTTTCCTGCTGCCTATGGATCTGCATGTAGATCTACCAGATACCTCTCCAGCACCATGTCTGCCTACATGTTGCCATGATTCCTGCAATGATGACAATGAACTAAACCTCTGACACTGTAAACAAGCCCCAATTAAATGTTTTCCTTTATAATAGTTGTTTTGGTCATGGTGTCTCTTCACAGCAATAGAAACCTAACCAAGACAATTAGTTATTCACTGGAGGATTTTGTTAGATAAAATCTCCACTCACAAATATTGTGTTCATTATTCTACCACCATGGTGGTCTGAATAGGTATGATACCTATAGACTCATGTGTTTGAATGCTTGGTCCATAGGGAGTAGCATGACTAAGAGGTATGAACTTGTTGAAGTAGGTGTGACTTTTTTTGAAGGAAGTGAGTCACAGTAGAGGCAGGTTTTGAGAGTGTATGTACTCAAGCTAGATGTAGTGTGGCAGTCTCTGATGTCTGTAGAGTAAGATGCAGAACTCTCAGCTCCTTTTCCAGTACCTTGTCTGCTTGTATGCCACAATGTTCCTCTATGATGATAAAGGACTCAACCTCTGAAACTGTAAGCCAGCCCCAATTAAATGTTTTCCTTTATAAGAGTTGCTGGGGTCATAGTGCTATATAAGCACAACACATCAAACAAGAGTAGAAACAAATAGTATAACAAATTAGTTTTATATTTTTATCACTATACCAAAATCCATGCCAATGCAAAATATATGAGATTAATAGTTGTCTTTTTATCCTATATTCCTATATTCCCCTAAATCATAATAAATATTCATGACCCATCAAATAATAGAAGACCACTCACACCATCCCTTGGGAATGAGGGTATCATGTTCTCCAGATTATCTCCTGCAGTCTGTGGGTGAAGGCTTTTTAGGGTCCCAGAGAAAATAGAGATAATGGCCAAGTCCTGGGAAGACCAGCTATAATCTTTGTTGATATACATCACCGGTCATAATTCAAGAGGTCTTCCCTGAACAAATATGATCAATATTACTCCTGAAGGAATCCATAGCCTCTTGTCTCCTGTGGAAACAAAAAAAAACTTTTCTCCAAAGCATTTTTTATTTCCATTTGACAATTTTTTTTGACTTCCATTTTAAAGTTAAGATAGCCCTAACAGTATCTATGTTGGCTCAATTTTTCACTTCTGCTCACAATCATATGTCTCCCAGCAGCTGTCTCTTACTGGTCAGCAATCAAAAAATTCAAAATTAACACAGTACTATACAGGATCCAGTATTGCTATGTATTTCTTATCTTTTTATTTTTTAATTAATTTATTTATTTTTAAAACAATATTTTCTCATTTTACATACCTATCCCAGTTCCCACTCTCTGCCCTCCTCCAGTTTCCCCCACTTTCCATTGCCCCCACCCTCCCATCCACTCCTCAGAGAGGGTAACGCTTTCCATGGGAAGTCAACAAAGCTTGACACATCACTTTGAGCCAGGACCAAGGCCCTCCCTTCTAAATTTAGGCTGAGCAAGGTATTCCTCCTAAGAGAATGGAATTTAAAAGGTCAGTTCAAGCACTAGGGATAAATTCTGGTCCCGCTGCCAGTGGCCCACAGACTGCTCAAGGCACACAACTGCCACTAACACTTAGAGGGTGTAGTTTTGGCTTATACAGGTTCACTCGCTATCAGTTTGGAGTCAGTGAGCTTCCACTAGCACAGATCAGCTGATTCTGTGAGTATCCCCATCATGGTTTTGACCCCTTTGCTCATATTATTGCTCCTCACTCTCTTGGACTGGTCTCCAGAGGCTTGGACCATTGCTGAGCTGTGGACCTTTGTACCCACTTCCATCAGCTGCTGGATGAAGGTTCTATGATAAGAATTAAGGTATTCATCAATCTGATTACACGCCAGTTCAGGCACCCTCTCCACTATTGCTTAAGGTCTTAGCTCTCCCTCTCTTCTCTAACCTTTCCCCACATTGACAATCCTCTTTCCTCACGTTCTCTTCTTCCCTCCCTTTCTTTTCTCCCTTCCCCTACAATGCTCACTTCTCCCCACCTCAATGTTTCCAATTTATGTAAATCTTATCTCTTTCCCCTTCTCAGGGGATCCATGTATGTCTCTTAGGGTACTTCTTGTTACCTAGTTTCTCTGGGGTCATGGACTATAGACTAGTTATCTTTTGCTTTACATCTAATATTCACTTATGACTGAGTACATACCATGTTTTTCTTTCTGGGTCTGGGTTATCTCACTCTGGATTTTTTTTTTCTAGTTCTGATCATTTGCATGTAAATTTCAGGATATCATTGGTTTTTCCTGCTGAGTAGTACTCCATTGTGTAAGTGTACCATATTGTCTTTATACAGTCTTTGATTGAGGGGCATCTAGGTTTTTTCCAGGTCCTGTGTTGTAATAAGAGCGGTGGGCTGCATCCCCGGCACCCAGCTGCCCACATGGCTAGCTCTAACTTATGCCCCGAAATAATTACACGGAAACTGTATTCTTTTAAAGACCACTTGGCCCATTAGTTCCAGCCTTTTCTCGGCTAACTCTCATACCTGGACTAGCCCATTTCTAATAATCTGTTTAGCCCACAAGCTGGCTTACCAGGAATGATCTTAACCTGCATCTGCCTATGATGGAGGAAGGTCATTGGTTAAATAAAAAGAAACTGCTTGTCCCTCATTGGTTAGAAGATAGGTGGGAGGAGTAAACAGAACAGAACACTGGGAGGAAGAGGAAGTGAGCTCAGACTTAACAGCTCTCCTCTCGGGAGCAGACGCCTCAGCAGAGATGCCATACCCTGCTCCTGGGCAGATGCACGCGATGAAACAAGCCGCCAGGTCAGACATGCTGAGTCTTTCCCAGTAAGACCAGTGCACACAGATTATTAGAGATGGGTTGATTGGGATATCAGAATTAGCCAGTAAGGGCTAGAGCTAAAGGACCAAGCAGTGATTAAATGAATACAGTTTGTGTGTTGTTATTTCGGGCATAAGCTAGCTGAGCAGGCGGCCGGGGTGTTGGGGATGCAGCCCCACCGCCCTTATTACTACAAATGGTGCCCAATGGAGTGGGAGAATCATGGCGACCCCTTGACTCAGCTTCTTTCTCCCAGCATTCTGTTCTGTTTACTCCTCCCACCTATGTTTTAACCTATGAGGGCCAAGCAGTTTCTTTATTGCTTAACCAATGAAATCAACAGATTGATATATGACACTCCCCCATCAGTCCTGGTTATTACAAATAATACTGCTATAAACACAATTGAACAAATGTCCTTGTGGTATGAGTGTGCATCTTTTGGGTATATACCCAAGCAAGGTATTGCTGGGTCTTGAGGTAGATTGATTACACGTTTTCTGAGAAATCATCATAATGATTTCCCAAGTGACTGTACAAGTTTGCATTCCCACCAGCAATGTAGGAGTATTCCCCTTACTCCACATCCTCTCCTGCCTAAACTATCATCAGTGATTTTGATCTTAGCCATTCTGACAAGTGTGAGATGGAATTTCAGTCATTTTGATTTGCACTATTCTGATAGATAAGGATGTTGAGCAATTCCTCAAATGTCTTTCAGTCATTTGAGATTCTTCTGTTGAGAATTCTCTGTTTAGATCTGTACCCAATTTTTAATTGGATTATTTCGAATTTTGATGTCTATTTTCTTGAGTTGTTTATATATTTTGGATATCAGTCCTTAGTCCAATGTGGGGTTGTTAAATATATTTTCCCATTCTGTAGGCTGCCATTATCTATAACTGAATGTGTTGTTTGCCTTACAGAAGATTCTCAGTTTTAGGAGGTCCCAATTATTAATTGCTGATCACAGTATCTGTGCTACTGGGGTTATATTTAGGAAGTGGTCTCCTGTGCCAAAGCATTGAAGGCTACTTCCCACTTTCTTTTCTATGAGGTTCAGTATGACTGGGTTTATATTGAGGCCTTTGGTCAATTTTGACTAGAGTTTTGTGCATGGGAATAGATATGGATCTATTTGCATTCTTCTACATGTTGATATCCAGTTATGCCAGCACCATTTGTTGAAGATGCTTTCTTTTGTCCGTTGTATAATTTTAGCTTCTTTGTCAAATATCAGGTGGATTAATATCAGAGTCTTTGATTTTATTCCATTGGTCCACCTGTCTGTTTTTATGCCAATACCAAGTTGTGTTCATTACTATAGCTCTATAGTAAAGCTTGAAGTCAAGGATGGTGATGCCTCTGAAAGTTCCTTTCTTGTACAGGATTATTGTGGCTATCTGGGATTCTTTTGGTTTTTCCATATGAAGTTGAAGTTCTTTTGTGGTATATGAAGAAGATTTTTGGGATTTTGTTGTGGATTGTACAGAATCTGTAGATTGCTTTTGTGAAGATTTCCAGTTTTATTATGTTGATCCTACCTATCCAAGTACATGAAAGATCTTTCCATTTTCTGATTATCTTCCTAAATTTCTTTCTTCAAAGTCTTAAAGTTTTTTTGTACAGGTATTTCATTTGTTTATGTTTAGAGTTACACCGAGATATTTTGTGCTACTTGTGTCTATCTTAAAGGGTGATGTTTCTCTGATTTCTTTCTTAGCCCTTCTATCATTTGTATATAGCAGGACTACTGATTTTTTTCAATTGGTCTTGTATCCTGCCACATTGCCACATTACTAAAAGTGTTTATTAGTTGTAGGAGTTCCCTCATAGATTTTTGGGGGGTTACTTATATATACTATCATATCATTTGCAAAGACTGAAAATTTGACTCCTTCCTTTCCAGTTTGTATCCCCTTAATCTCCTTTTGTTGCCCTACTGTTCTAACTAGAACTTTGAGTACTGTATTGAATAGATATAAAAAGAGTGGGCAGCCTTGTCTTGTTCCTGATACTAGTGGAATAACTTTGAGTTTCTCTCCATGTAATTTGATGTTGGCTGTCAGCTTGTTGTATATTGCTTTTATTGTATTTAGATATGATTCTTGTATCCCTAATCTCTCCAAGATCTTTAATCATGAAGTGATGTTTGATTATGACAAGGAATTTTTCAGCATCTAATGAGATGATCATATGTTTTTTTCTTTCAGTTTATTTATTTGGTGGATGACATTGACAGGTTTTCATATGTTGAACAACCCTACATCTCTGGGATGAAGCCAACTTGATCATGGTATTTTTTTTATGTGCTCTTGGATTCAGCTTGCTAGTATTTTACTGGGTGTTTTTACATCAATGTTCATGAGGGAGATTGATCTGTAATTCCCTTTCTTAGATGAGTCTTTATATAGTTTGGTTATCAGGGTAACTATAGTCTTATAAAAAAGACTTTGGCAATGTTCCTTCTGTTTCTATTGTGTGGACTAATTTGAGGAGTATAGGTATTAGCTCTTTTAAACTCTGATTGAATTCTGCTCTGAAACCATCTGTCCCTGGAATGTTATTGTTTGGGAGACTTTTGAAGACTTCTATTTTTAGGGGTTATTTAGGGTCTATTTGAATTGTTTCTCTAGTCTTGTCTTAATTTTGGTATGTGGTACCTATACACAAAATTGTCCATTTCTTTTAGACTTCCAATTTTCTGGAGTACATGTTTTCAAGTTATGACCTGGTGATTCTCTAAATTTCCTCTGTGTCCATTGTTATGTCTCCATTTTAATTTCTGATTTTGTTAATTTTGGATATTCTCTCTGTTTATTGATGAGTTTGGATAAGAGTTTTCTATTTTAGCTGTCAGCTTGCTGTATATAGCTTTTATTATATTTAGGTATGACCCTTGTATCCCTAATCTCTCCAATACTTTTATCATAAAGGGATGTTGAATTTTGTCAAGTGCTTTTTCAGCATCTAATGAAATGATCATATGGTTTTTTTCTTTCAATTTATTTATATGATGGATTACATTGATAGATTTTCATATGTTGAACCAGCCCTGCATCTCTGGGATGAAGCCTACTTGATCATAATGGACAGTTTTTCTAATGTGTTCTTGGATACGGTTTGCCAGTATTTTGTTGAGGATTTTTTGTGTCGATATTCATGAGTGAGATTGGCCTGTAATTCTCTTTCTTGGTTAAGTCTTTGTGTGGTTTTGGTATCCGAGTGACTGTAGCTTCATAAAAGGAATTTGGCAATGACTCTTCTGTTTCTATATTGTGGAATACATTAAGGAGTATAGGTGTTAGCTCTTCTTGGAAGTTCTGGTAGAATTCCACATTGAAACCATCTGGTCCTGGGCTTTTTTTGGTAGGGAGGTTTTTGATAACAGCTTCTAATTCTTCGCAACCAACAGGTCTATTTAGATTGTTCACCTGGTCCTGGTTTAACTTTGGTATACGGTATTTATCTAAAGAAGTGTCCAGGGATGGAAGTCACCCCCCGCACCGGTAGGGACCAGCTGGGACCTGAGCGGCAGCAGATGACGCAGGCCACAGGCGGCGGGAACCGTCGTGGCAGCAGATACAGGCTGCAGGGACCGTACACTGAGACCAGATTGCCCAACTACAATTAAATCAAAGAGGTAGGCCTTTGGGTGGCAGAAGGCCCTGGCAAAGGAGGAACCAGGCACTATTCCTGAAGACCCTTCTGAGGGGTGAGAGGGACCTTGCCCCCCCCCGGCAGGAACCAGGAAACAGAGCAAGGGCATTTTGTAAGAGGAGCCCCTGGCCAACAGGGAAACCTGAACCAGCTTTAAAAGACCCATTAGATAGCATTGATAGGAGGAGATGGGCAGGCGCCAAGGCAAGAATTCACCCAATAACCCGAAAAACAACATAAAAACACCAGAACCCAACGATCTTATAACAGAAGGTCTTCAACATCCTAACACAGAAGAAGTGGAAAAAATTAACTTTATGAAAGCAATAGAGTACCTTAAACAACATGTGAAAAATGCCCTTATAGAAATGGATGAGAAGTATAACCAAAAGTTTGAAGAAATGAATAAATACATACATAATACCCTGGGAAACCAAGAAAGAACGATCAAACAGGTAATGGAAACAGTTCAAGAATTGAAAACTGAAATGGAAGCAAGGAAGAAAACACAAACTGAGGACCAGCTGGATATGGAAAATCTAGATCAACGAGCAGAGCCAACAGAAACAAGCACAATCAATAGAATACAAGAAATAGAAGAAAGAATCTCGGATTCTGAGGACACCATAGAGAAAATAAATGCACTGATCAAAGAAAACTGCAAAGCCAACAAATTCTCATCACAAACATTCAGGAATTATGGGACACAATAAAAAGACCAAACCTAAGAATAATAGGAATAGAAGGAGAAGAGTCACAGCTCAAAGGGCCAGAAAATATTTTTAACAAAATTATGGAAGAAAACTTTCCAAACATACAGAAAGATATTCCTTTGAATATTCAAGAAGCATACAGAACACCAAACAGATTGGATCAAAGAAAAACATCCCCTCGCCATATAATAATCAAAACACAAAATATACAGGTTAAAGAAAGAATACTAAGAGCTGCAAAGGAAAAAGGCCAAGTAACTTATAAAGGTAAACCAATCAGACTTACACCTGACTTCTCTATGGAAACCATGAAAGCCAGAAGGTCCTGGATAGAAGTACTGCAGAAGCTAAGAGACCATGGATGCAAGCCCAGACTATTATACCCAGCCAAGCTTTCGTTCACTATAAATGGAGAAAACAAGACATTCCAGGATAAGAACAAATTTAAACAATACGTAGCCACGAATCCAGCCCTACAGAAAGTAATAGAAGGAAAATCGCAACCCAAGGAATCCAACATTGCCAACACTGCCTACAATAACTGAGGCATCTAGCGACCCTTCACCAGCACAACTCAAAGAAGGGAGACACACAAATTCTACTTCCAAAAACAATAAGAATATCCGGAGTAAACAACCACTGGTCATTAATATCACTTAATATTAATGGTCTCAATTCACCTATAAAAAGGCACAGGCTAAGAGATTGGATACGAAAACAGGATCCAACATTCTTCTGTTTGCAAGAAACACATCTCAACCACAAAGACAGGCATCTACTCAGAGTAAAGGGTTGGGAAAAGGTCTTTCAAGCAAAGGGTCCTAAGAAAAAAGCAGGTGTAGCCATATTAATTTCTAACAAAACTGACTTCAAACTAAAATCAATCAGAAGAGATCAAGATGGACACTTTATACTCATAACAGGAACAATTTGTCAGGATGACGTCTCAATCTTGAATATCTACGCCCCTAATATAAAAGCACCCACTTATGTAAAAGAAATATTACTAAAACTCAAGGCAGACATCAAACCACACACACTAGTAGTAGGAGACTTCAACACACCTCTCTCACCAATGGACAGGTCAATCAGACAGAAACCTAACAGAGAAGTAAGAGAACTACTGGAGGTAATGAAGCAAATGGACTTAACAGACATCTATAGATTATTCCACCTAAATAGGAAAGAATATACCTTCTTCTCTGCAGCTCATGGAACCTTCTCAAAAATTGACCACATACTTGGAAACAAAGGAAACCTCCACAGATACAAAAAAATATCAGTGTCCACCTGTGTCTTATCAGATCACCATGGATAAAAGTTAGAAGGCAACAACCACGCTACCCCCCAGAAAACCGACAAACTCATGGAAACTGAACAGTCAACTACTGAACCACACCTGGGTCAAGGAAGAAATTAAGAAAGAAATTAAAGTCTTCCTTGAATTTAATGAAAATAAAGGGACAACATACTCAAACCTATGGGACACTATGAATGCAGTGCTAAGAGGAAAGTTCATAGCACTAAGTGCCCACTTAAAGAAAACAGAGAAAGCATACATCGGACTTAACAGCACAACTGAAAGCTTTAGAAAAAAAAAGAAGCAGACGCGCCCAGGAGGAGTAGAAGACTGGAGATAAACAAACTGAGGGCAGAAATCAACAAAATAGAAACACAGAAAACAGTCCAAAGAATCAATGAAACAAAAAGCTGGTTCTTGGAGAAAATCAACAAGATCGACAAACCCCTATCCAAACTAATTAAATCATGGAGAGAGAACATGCAAATAAATAAGATCAGAAATGAAAAGGGGGACATAACCACAGACACAGGAAATTCAGAGAATCATTAGATCTTACTACAAAAGCCTGTATAACACAAAAGTGGAAAATGTACAAGAAATGGACACTTTTTTAAATAAATTCCATATACCACAGTTAAACAAGGAACAGGTGAACAATCTAAACATACCTGTTGGTTGCGAAGAATTAGAAGCTGTTATCAAAAACCTCCCTACCAAAAAAAGCCCAGGACCAGATGATTTCATTGCGGAATTCTACCAGAACTTCCAAGAAGAGCTAATACCTATACTCCTTAATGTATTCCACAATATAGAAACAGAAGGGTCATTACCAAATTCCTTTTATGAAGCTACAGTCACTCGGATACCAAAACCACACAAAGACTCAACCAGAAAGAGAATTACAGGCCAATCTCACCCATGAACATCGACGCAAAAATCCTCAACAAAATACTGGCAAACCGAATCCAAGAACACATTAGAAAAATTATCCATTATGATCAAGTAGGCTTCATCCCAGAGATGCAGGGCTGGTTCAACATATGAAAATCTATCAATGTAATCCATCATATAAATAAACTGAAAGAAAAAAACCATATGATCATTTCATTAGATGCTGAAAAAGCATTTGACAAAATTCAACACCCCTTTATGATAAAGGTCTTGGAGAGAATAGGGATACAAGGATCCTACCTAAATATAATAAAAGCTATTTACAACAAGCCAACAGCTAACATTCAATTAAACGGAGAAAAACTCAAAACCATCCCACTAAACTCAGGAACACGACAAGGACGTCCACTCTCTCCATACCTCTTCAATATAGTGCTTGAAGTTCTAGCAATAGCAATAAGACAACATAAGGAGATCAAGGGGATTCGTATTTGAAAGGAAGAAGTTAAGCTTTCGTTATTTGCAGATGATATGATAGTATACATAAGTGACCCCAAAAATTCTACCAAAGAACTCCTACAGCTGATAAATACCTTTAGTAATGTGGCAGGATACAAGATCAACTCCAAAAAAATCAGTTGCCTTCCTATACACTAAGGATCAGGAAGCAGAGAGGGAAATCAGAGAAGCATCACCTTTCACGATAGCCACAAATAGCATAAAATATCTTGGGGTAACCCTGACCAAGGAAGTGAAAGATCTATTTGACAAGAACTATAAGTCTTTGAAGAAAGAAATTGAAGAAGACACCAGAAAATGGAAGGACCTCCCTTGCTCTTGGATTGGGAGGATCAACATAGTAAAAATGGCAATTCTACCAAAAGCTATCTATAGATTCAATGCAATCCCCATCAAAATTCTTCACAGATCTGGAGAGGACAATAATCAACTTTATATGGAAAAACAAAAAACCCAGGATAGCCAAGACAATCTTATACAATAAAGGATTGTCTGGAGGCATTACCATCCATGACTTCAAACTCTATTACAGAGCTACAGTATTGAAAACAGCTTGATATTGGCATAAAAACAGAGAAGTCGACCAATGGTATCGAATAGAAGACCCTGACTTTAACCCACAAACCTATGAACACCTGATTTTCGATAAAGGAGCTAAAAGTATGCAATGGAAAAAAGAGAGCTTCTTTAACAAATTGTGCTGGCAAAACTAGATGTCAATCTGTAGAAGAATGAAAATAGATCCATATCTATCACCATGCACAAGACTCAAGTCCAAATGGATCAAAGACCTCAATATCAATCTGAACATACTGAACCTGATAGAAGACAAAGTGAGAAGTACTCTACAGCACATGGGCACAGGAGACCACTTCCTACATATAACCTCAACAGCACAGACACTAAGGGCATCATTGAATAAATGGGACCTCCTGAGACTGAGAAGCTTCTGTAAAGCAAAGGACACTGTCACTAAGACACAAAGGCAACCCACCAACTGGGAGAAGATCTTCACCAACCCCGCAACTGACAAAGGTCTGATCTCCAAAATATATAAAGAACTCAAGAAACTAGACCGTAAAAGGCTAATCAACCCAATTATAAAATGGGGCATTGAGCTGAACAGAGAATTCTCAACAGAAGAACTTCAAATGGCCAAAAGACACTTAAGGTCATGCTCAACTTCCTTAGCGATCAGGGAAATGCAAATCAAGACAACTTTAAGATACCATCTTACACCTGTCAGAATGGCTAAAATCAAAAATACCAATGATAGCCTTTGTTGGAGAGGTTGTGGAGAAAGGGGTACACTCATCCATTGCTGGTGGGAATGCAAACTTGTGCAACCACTTTGGAAGGCAGTATGGCGGTTTCTCAGGAAATTCGGGATCAACTTACCCCTGGACCCAGCAATACCACTCTTGGGAATATACCCAAGAAAGGCCTTATCATACAACAAAAGTATATGTTCTACAATGTTCATAGCAGCATTGTTTGTGATAGCCAGAACCTGGAAACAACCTAGATGCCCTTCAATGGAAGAATGGATGAAGAAAGTATGGAATTTATACATATTAGAGTACTACTCAGCAATAAAAAACAAGGACTTCATGAATTTTGCATACAAATGGATGGAAATAGAAAACACTATCCTGAGTGAGGTAAGCCAGACCCAAAAAGAGGAACATGGGATGTACTCACTCATATTTGGTTTCTAGCCATAAACCAAGGACATTGAGCTTATAATTAGTGATCCTAGAGAAGCTAAATAAGGAGAACCCAAAGAAAAACATATAGGCATCCTCCTGAATATTAACCTTCAGCAAGCGATGAAAGGAGACAGAGACAGAGACCCAAATTGGAGCACAGGACTGAAATCTCAAGGTCCAAATCAGGAGCAGAAGGAGAGAGAGCACGAGCATGGAACTCAGGACCGCGAGGGGTGCACCCACACACTGAGACAATGGGGATGTTCTATCGGGAACTCACCAAGGCCAGCTGGCCTGGGTCTGGAAAAGCCTGGGATAAAACCAGACTCTCTGAACATAGCGGACAATGAGGACTACTGAGAACTCAAGAACAATGGCAATGGGTTTCTGATCCTACTGCACGCACTGGCTTTGTGGGAGCCTAGGCAGTTTGGATGCTCAACTTACTAGACCTGGATGGAGGTGGGGGTTCCTTGGACTTCCCACAGGACAGGGAACCCTGATTGCTTTTCGGGCTGGGGGGAGACTTAATTGGGGGAGGGGGAGGGAAATGGGAGGCGGTGGCGGGGAAGAGACAGAAATCTTTAATAAATAAATAAATTAAAAAAAAAAAAAAAAAAAAAAAAGAACTTCAAATGGCCAAAAGACACTTAGGTCATGCTCAACCTCCCTAGCGATCAGGGAAATGCAAATCAAGACAACTTTAAGATACCATCTTACACCTGTCAGAATGGCTAAAATAAAAAACACCAATGATAGCCTTTCCTGGAGAGGTTGTGGAGAAAGGGGTACACTCACCCATTGCTGGTGGGAATGCAAACTTGTGCAACCACTTTGGAAAGCAGTGTGGCGGTTTCTCAGGAAATTCGGGATCAACCTACCCCTGGATCCAGCAATACCACTCTTGGGAATATACCCAAGAGAGGCCCTATCATACAACAAAAGTATATGCTCAACTATGTTCATAGCAGCATTGTTTGTAATAGCCAGAAATTGGAAACAACCTAGATGCCCTTCAATGGAAGAATGGATGAAGAAAGTATGGAATATATACATATTAGACTACTACTCAGCAGTAAAAAACAAGGACTTCTTGAATTTTGCATACAAATGGATGGAAATAGAAAACACTATCCTGAGTGAGGTAAGCCAGACCCAAAAAGAGGAACATGGGATGTACTCACTCATATTTGGTTTCTAGCCATAAATGAAGGACATTGAGCTTATAATTTGCAATCCTAGAGAAGCTAAATAAGAAGGTGAATCCAAAGACAAACATATAGGCATCCTCCTGAATATTAACCTTCATCAGGCGATGAAAGGAGACAGAGACAGAGACCCACATTGGAGCACCGGACATAAATCTCAAGGTCCAAATCAGGAGCAGAAGGAGAGAGAGCATGAGCAAGGAACTCAGGACCACGAGGGGTGCACCCACACACTGAGACAATGGGGATGTTCTATTGGGAACTCACCAAGGCCAGCTGGCCTGGGGCTGAAAAAGCCTGTGATAAAACCGGACTCTCTGAATATAGCAGACAATGAGGACTACTGAGAACTGAAGAACAATGGCAATGGGTTTCTGATCCTACTGCACGCACTGGCTTTGTGGGAGCCTAGGCAGTTTTGATGCTCAACTTACTAGACCTGGATGGAGGTGGGGGTTCCTTGGACTTCTCACAGGGCAGGGAACCCTGATTGCTCTTCTGGCTGATGGGGGGGGGGACCTAACTGGGGGAGGGGGAGGGAAATGGGAGGCGGTGGCGGGGAAGAGACAGAAATCTTTAATAAATAAATAAATAAATAAAACATAAATAAAAAATAAAAATAAAGAAACTGCAAAAAAATAAAAATAAAAAAGTGTCCATTTCTTTTACATTTTCCAGTTTTGTGGCATACAGGCTTTTGTAGTAAGATCTAATGATTCTCTGAATTTTCTCTGTATCTGTGGTTATGTCTCCCTTTTCATTTCTGATCCTATTAATTTGCATATTCTCTCTCTGCCGTTTGATTAGTTTGGATAGGGGTTTATCAATCTTGTTGATTCTCTCCAGGAACCAGCTTTTTGTTTCATTGATTCTTTGGAGCTCACCAAGTCCAGCTGGACTATGACTGAAAAAGCATGGGATAAAACTGGACTCTGAATATGGCGAACAATGAGGGTTGATGAGAAGCCAAGGACAATGGCACGGGGTTTTGATCCTACTTCATATTCTTGCTTTGTGGGAGCCTAGACAGTTTGGATGTTCACCTTCCTAGACATGGACGGAGGGGGGAGGACCTTGGACGTTCTGCAGGGCAGGAAACACTGACTTCTCTTTGGGCTGGAAAGGGAGGGGGAGAGTAGTGGGGGGAGGGGGAGAAGGGTGGGAGGAGGAGGAGGGAAATGGGAGGCAGGGAGGAGGTGGAAACTTTTTTTTTCTTTTCTCAATAAAAAAAAGAAAAAAATTTTAAGAGACAAAAAAAAGTTTTCTATTTTGTTGATTTTTATCGAAGAATCAGCTCTTTGTTCATTGATAGATGGATTTTCTTTTTGCATCCATTCTGTTAACCTGTGTCTTTTAATAGGTGAATTGAGTCCATTGATATTAAGAGATATTAATGACTAGTGATTGTTCATTCCTGTTATTTTTTGGTGGTAATGTTGGTGTATTTCTCTTCTTTGGGGTTTGCTGGTGTGAGGTTATCTCTTACCTTTTTTTTTTGTGGGTGCAGCCAGCTTTCTTGGGTTGGAGTTTTCCCTCTAGTATTTTCTGTAAGGCTGGATTTGTGAATAAGTATTGTTTAAATCTGGTTTTGCCACGGAATATCATGTTTTCTCCATCTTTCATGATCAAAAACTTTGCTGGGTATAGTAGTCTAGACTTACATCCATGATCTCTTAGTGAATGCAGCACAACTGTCCATGTCCTTCTAGCTTTCAGAGTTTCCATTTAGAAATCATTGTAATTCTGATAGGTCTACCTTTATATGTTACTTGGCCTTTTTTCTTTGTGACTCTTAATATTCTTTCTTTATTTTGTATGTTTAGAGTTTTGATTATTTTATGGTTAGGGAACTTTGTTTGGTCCAGTCTTTTTGATCCTCTGTATGCTTCTTGTACCTTCACAGGCATATCCATCTTCAGGTTGGAAAAGCTTTCTTATATGATTTTGTTCTATATGGTTCATTTGCTGTTGATCTGGAGTTCCCCTTCTTCTATCCCTATTATTCATATGTTTGGTCTTTTTATGGCGTCCCAGATTTCCTGGATGATTTGTGTTAAGGATTTGTTGAATTTAACATTTTGTTTGACCAATGAATCTATTTCCTCTACCATATCTTCAATGCTTGATATTCCCTCTTCCATTTCTTATAATTTGTTGGTTGTGTTTACATCTGTAGTTGCTGTTCACTTACCCAGATTTTCCATTTCCAGAATTCCCTCAGTTTGTGTTTCTTTATTGTCTCGATTTTAGTTTTCATGTCCTGAACTGTTTTAACTGTTTAGCCTATTTGCTTCGTTTGTTTTTTCTTGGCTTTCTTGACTTTCATTAAGAGATCTCTCTATTGATTTCTTTCAATTCTTTGTCTTTTCCTCCATTTCTTTAAGGAAAATTTTCATTTTCTCTGTAAGAGTCTCTGTCATCTTCATAAAGTTATATTTGAGAACATTTTCTTCTTTTTCT
This sequence comes from Microtus pennsylvanicus, assembly GCF_037038515.1. Lineage (NCBI taxonomy): Eukaryota > Metazoa > Chordata > Mammalia > Rodentia > Cricetidae > Microtus > Microtus pennsylvanicus. The sequence continues at coordinate 143,146,731 of NC_134601.1, forward strand.
TCCTGTTTAGGATGTGCCGCTCTTCCTTTTGTAGGACTACTAGGTTCAGATGTTGCTGTATTACTTTTTAAGTTGTTGAATGTATTTTTGCATTGCTTCTAGGGGTCTCTCTTCCTCCAACTGGTGCAGGTGGGGTCTGTGGCTTAGGTGATCACTCTTCCTCCTATTGCAGGAATGACTGTGTCTCTCATAAATCACTGATGTGAGTCTGTGCTCTCCTTTCCGGGTCTAGTCAGGGCTAAGGCCCTGGTGGTTGTAGGTGCAGTGGAGGATGGTTGCAGGTGTGAGAAGGCCTCTCTGGACTCTTTGGGTTTTGTTGGTTGGGACACAGGAATGTTCTTCTATGGGTTAGAGTCTGGAGAGCAGGGCCCTCCAGCTGGAAACCCAGACATTCACCTCCCAAGGGGCAGTCAGGGCCATGTCTGCAGTGGTCATAGATGGGGGGGCGGAGTTTTGGGTGTGGGGAGCCTACTGCAAGGTTTCTGCTCCTTCTCCAGAGGCAGTCAGGGCCAAGGCTCCAGTGCTCACATAAGCAGTGGGGGATGGTTGTGAGTGTGGGGAGCTTGCTCCCAGGTCTCTGGGGTTTTGCTAGGTGGGGGTGGAGCAGAGGATGTTCCTCCAGGGGATAGAGTCTACAGAGCAGGGTCCTTCAGCCATGAACCCAGACACTCACCTCTCCAGGGGGAGTTAGGGCCAAGGATCTTGTGCTTTCAGTTGTAGTGGGGGATGATTGCGGGGTGAGGGATGCTACTGCCGGGTCTCTGGAACTTCGTTGGGTGGGGAGGTATATCATTGCCTCAGGAGTCTAGGGTCTAGAGATCTGGGTCCTCCAGACAGGAACCCAGACACTCAACTTTCCAGGGGGAGTCAGGGCCAAGGCTGCAGTGGTCAGAGATGCCATGGGAAGTGGTTGTGGGTGTGGGGGGGCTGCTTTCAGGTCTCTGGAGTTTTGCTGGGTGGGGGTGGGCATGGAATAGGTCTCAGGGGACTGGAGTCTAGCGAGCTGGATCCTCTAGCCTTGAACCCACTCACCCCGTATTTCTCATCTTTATGTGGCTTTTTTTCTTTTATATTACTTTGACTGACTCTAAAGACTTTTTTTTAAAACTACTTTCTTTCTGTGACTGTCTATACCCATTTTCTTTTCTTTCTTAAGTCTACATACAATGTAAAACACACTTGAACCTGCTTATAGTTTTTTTACAGTCTGAACCTCTTTTACTGCATATCTTTTAGCCTTTTGAGACTGCATAAGAAAACTTCAGATGGCTAAGTTACAACTGGATGGATCCTCAGCACAGATCTGAGCTGGCTCCCCTGCTCTCAGGCTGTTCAAGCCAAGCCTAAAGCTCGCAGAATATTTGGAGGTGCATAACCATGACCAGGAACTCTATTCAACCTTCCTAGTTGTAGGAATGCAGTAGCTGCATTGTCAAGAGTAGTTTTTTTTACTTAGCTTGCCATTTCTATTTAGTGCTGCCACTGAACACCAGTGCTTCTTAGAGGAGCCATGTCCTTTTTCTTTTTTACTTTTTCAGCTTTCTCAAGCCCTACATAGAAATATGGGCCCCATATGGATATGCCAAAGTATAGTTGTTGGTTGATTTTTACTCTTTACCCGTTTGGCTTTTGGGAAGGGCACCACCCAGTTCCTAAATAAATCACACAGGATCTTATTCTTACTTATGAACACCCAGCCTTAGCTAGCTTGTTGCTAAGCAACTTTTCTTAAATTACCTCATCTATCTTTTGCCTCTGGGCTTTTCCCTTTTCTCACCTCTGTATTTCTTACTTTCCCTCTTACCGTGGCTGACTGTGTGGCTGTGTGGCTGGGCCCTGACAGCCTCCTCTCCTAACCCTGCATCTTCTCTTTCTTTTTCTCCATTTATTCTCTCTGCCTGATAGCACCACATATCTTTCCTCCTGCCTTGCTATTGCCTATTTGACTCTTTATTATACCAATCATGTGTTTTAAACAGGCAAAGTAACACAGCTTCAGAGAGTTAAACAAATACAACATAAAAATTACAACACATCTTTTTTAATCATTAAAACAAATGTTCCATAGCATAAACAAATGTAACACGTCTTAAAATAATACTCTACAACAAATCAATTGAAGCAAGTATATTAATCCTAGACAATCCTTTAAACTACGAAGGAACAGAGGACCTGTTACATAATTAGTTCATATTAATCTCTCTACATTGACATCAATGATTGGGGTAAATTGTTAGGTATTAAGAAAATGAAAACTAGAAAACAAAAACAAAATCGTTTCAGTATATTTACTTCATTACATGTATTTGTGTGTGTTTCATGTCTGTCTCTCATTTTCTCTATCTCATACACACAGTTTACACACACAGAGTCAGAATTATGTTTTCTACAGTTTCAACACTAATGTTTTCTGAAAATAATTATCCCAATTAAACAGTTTATAAAAGCAGTATAGTAAGTATATGTGATAAGTAATATAATAAGCGCATTGCCAGTACAAGGGATTCTTACTCTAAGGTACACATGATATGACTGGTACTTAAAATTTGCTAAGATTAATCCAGGCCTCTGTTAAATTAACCTAGATAACATCTTGAATGTTGAGGCACCATTAGTATATTCATGTTTTCCTCTATAAGTGCATTGGGAAGAGTACAAAGTTAAAATTTTTGGTGGAAGTATGTGAATCCAAGGAAAAATTAGTCAATATGTGGAATTAATAAGATGAAACATATAATCACACAGTGTTAGATATTATTAAAAGTTAGTTAATGTCACTTTCTATTATTCTAAGGTGACTTTACATTTTAAAATATAACAGATTTTATATTAGGTGGAAGATTAGAGAAATATGAGAAATTTGAATAACATTTTAAAATGTCATTAGGTCCATTTGTGACATCTATTTTCTATCAATTTTATAACTAACATTATTAAAATGAGAACACGGTGCATCTTGACAGCTTATTAGATTAATTTAGACTTTAAAGATCCTGATTTTCATGTTTGGCATGGAAAATTGAAGTCTTATTTAATGAATATTTATTGTAATTCTACGGTGAACAGAAAAATACCTGTTTGTTCCTTTGAAAAGGCTTATAATTTAGCTTGGAAAGTTCCCAAGAGGAAAGAATCAGTTCATTGAAATAATGATTTAGAATAATCAAGGGGGAGCCAGCTACCATTATCACTGAGGCCAGCAGCCTGAAAATAGAATAGTGATTACTGTGAACTCAGAAAGGTGCCAAGGGACTGTGGGGAGGATAAAGGAGTGGGACATGGACATCATCAATTCGTGCTGTGTGGATGTGTAGTAAATCACTGTGAATATATATTATGATTAATCTATTTTAATCAAAGCATTTTAAATAACTAATAAAATGTGTTGTACAAATTAGAAGAAAAACTAGGCTAAAGGGTCTGAAAATTACTCCTCCTTGAGAACTTTCCAGTGATAAGCTTCCAAAGTAAAATCTTTCTTTCACTGTTCTCCTCCTGATGGTCATGAGACCAGTGTTTATATTTCCAGGAATTGTGTGAGATGAATGTGAAAGACATACACAAAACGTTATATTATGTAAGACTATAATTAAAACATTAAGAACAAAAGTACCGAATGGTTAAAACTCATCATCCTACTTACATCACTTAATTTTCCTATGTGCCTGTCTCTCAACACTGACATCCATGTTTATGTGGTGAAAATCCTTTGATGATGAGCTATGGTACACCTTTTTCTAACTCCAAGTTCAATGACACTACATCTTTAGCTGACCATGTGCTGCGGAGGGAGCATTTACACTGTGAGAATTGGCAAATGCTATAGATTATATTAGTTTTATGTATTAATCGGTACAGCATTCAGAGCTCCTATAGTACATCAGGATGGAACTTTCTGTACAGAGAAGGCTTAAAGATTGATACAAATTATTCCATCAAACAGGTTACTAGGATGTCTTTGCAAGAAGAAAGTGGGAAAGGCTTTTATAGTCCAGATGAGTTAGACTTTGTGATTACTTAGTAATTCATTGGGAAATCCACTGGGATTGAATTCAGGTCATCAGACTTGGTGACAATCACAGTAGTCACTGAGCAATCTCACTTTCCCATAAGCCAAGAATTTTTTTTTATTAAATAATTTTAATAACAAATTTCCACCTCCTCCCAGCCTCCCATTTCCCTCCCCCTCCTCCCACTCTTCTCCCCCTCCTCCCACCCCTCTCCCCTTCGCCCCACTCTTCTCCCCCTCCCTCTCCAGTTTGATGTGTGTGTGTGTGTGTGTGTGTGTGCGCGCGCGCGCGCGCGCGCGCACACACACACACTGGAAAGAAACATCAGCCTCATGCATGCTAAACACAAGCTCTATCACTGATGCACACTTCCAGCCCCAGAAATCCTATCTTTAAAGTAGGAATGGCACCAGAATCCAAAGAGTCTGGGAAGATGATGGATATTTTTTGTGGCGAGGGTTGTAAGATGCAGAAAATATTTTCTATATTATCTTCCCCAGACTAATCACTAAACTCCTCCATTTTGAATTGATTTTGTGTCAGTTCCTAAATGACAGCACACTGTTGTTTTAAAGAACATTCACGTGAGCTCAGTTAGTGAGTAATCGTCTAACATGAGTTCCATCCCAGCTCTGAAATAAAAGCCAGTGTTCCAAAGAAATTCAAAAACTTTAAATGTGGCTTACCTTTTCCACTATGTGTATGTTGGGACAAGCCCTAACATTTTTATGTGGTCCTTTCAGGACCAATGAGGAATGTGAGTGCTTACATGAGCTATCACCTTTCAAATGGCAGAGTTCAAAACATCCTACCAATCTTTTAAAATAAAATGCAGGATACAGTAAAGGAATCTACTAAAATATACCTGATAACTGACTTATGCCTTAATGTTTATAATAGGACAACCTGAAAAAAATTATTTCTGAAATATATTCATTTGCTTCTTGTTCAAATTAACATTGGTGCTTAACAATGTTAACCTTTAGTTCTGGGGGCATAAGATTTTTGCAGCTACCCTTTCCTTATTTTGTACAACAAAATACTCTTTAGGTGATACACTATGAATTTTAACAAATGCATAGCTTTATGTAGCTGGATCCACAGTCACGATGCTTCTTTATAGTCAAGTGTTCTCCTTTCTCTAATCTTTGATAGTCATTTGCCTGCTTTTCAGACCTATAGGTTTCTCAATTCCAGAATGTCATAGAGATGAAATTCCACATGGGAACCTTTGAATCTGGCTTCCTCCATGTAAATGAATTTGATATTCACTTGTTCTTACATGTATCTCTTAATTTAATGGCTGAGTAGCATTTTATTTTATAGACAAACCATAACTGATCTGTTTATCTCCTGGAGAGTGTGTGGATTGTTTGCAGTTCAGTGCTATGTGACCAAAACTTTTCTGAGCATTTATATGCAAACTTTGTATGGAAACATAAAGCTTTTGTTTCTCTATGAAAAATAATGAATCACAGAAGTGAGACTGCTAAATCATGCACTAAATGGAACTTAATAAGAATATCGCAAACTCCTTTCAAGAATGATTTTATCATCCTTCAATCCTACCAGCTATGGATGTCAGTTGTTCCACCTCTATGTCAGTACTTCACATTGCTAGAAATTTTACTTTAGCTATTTTATAGATATGGCAGTTGCTCACTGTGGGTACTTGCATTTCTTCTGCTATTATTAATGATCATAACTCTGGTTTTCATCCACACTGTTTGGTGAGGCACTCCTTCATATCTTTTGTTCTGTCTTAAGAAATTGTATGTTTTCTTCTTGATTTCATTAGATTGTCTAGACATAATTCTTTTGTCTATTATCTTATTTGTAAATATTTTTCTAATCTGTGACTTCTCCTCTTGTCCAAAAATATTTGCCCCTTCCAATGCTTTGAAACATTTTCTGTATGTTTTCTTCTGGTAGTTTTATATCTTACTCTTAAGTTTTCACTCCATGCTTAATTTATTATTATAAATCTTGATAGATAGGAGTCTAGTTTATTTCTTCTGTGCATAGATAATTTTCCAAGCAATGTTTATTGCAAACATTTTCTTTTCCTGGAAGCATTTTTAGTACCTTAGTTGAAGATCAGTTAACTATAGATTTGCTTCTGGACTTGTAATTCTATCCCATTGGTCTCAAAGTCTGCTTTTATGCCAACACTTGTCTACATATTTTATCACGTATTTGTAGTATGTTTAGAAGTCAGATAGTGTAAATGACCCCCTGCTTTGTTCTTCCTCCTCAAAATAGCTTTGGTTTTTCAGGTTTTTTGCATGTTTCCATACAAAATTGTTTGAAGTTTTGTTTTGTTCTCTTAAGCTGTGTGAAAAATGCCATTGGTGTTTCCGTAAGGATTACATTGAATCTGTAGTGTGGACAGATTGTAAAGATTTCGAGCACTGCATTCGATCTGTAGTATTTGTGGAATGGGGACATTTTGAGAATAATGATTCTTCCAGTCCAAATGTGTCTCCTCTTCAATTGATTTCATCAGTGCTTTATATTTTGCTTGTGGGAACCAGACGTCTTTCCTCCCGTTTGGTTAAATTTATTCTGAGGTTATTTATTTATTTATTTATTCCTAGACATTTTATTACTGATTGTAATTCTTATACATAGAATTGTTTTGATTTCTTTTCAAGTAAGTCATTACTAACATATAGAGGTACTATTGACTTCTATGTGTTGATTTTTATGTCCAACAACTTGTTGAATTCACTTTTCAGTGCTAAAGGTTTTGGAGACAACTGTTTTCTTTATTTGAGTGGAAAAATTAAATATTCATTTGGAGCTTTAGTCTTTTGGCCTGAGCAATGAACAGACTTTCTTCCCCATCTGTTGATAAGGAAATGGACAAAAACATTTTCATTATATCATCATTTTTTATTTTCAGGTTTATTTACATAATTTTATAATTTTCTTTATGTTACAGAATATTTGTTAGCAATCCTCATATCAATTATTATTTGTTCTTTCAGCTTCTTGTTAATTTTTCTCCTGTATTTCTCTTATTTGCATGGTAGAATCAATGTTTCTGCGATATTTCTTCCTTCCTTCCTTCCTTCCTTCCTCCCTTCCTTCCTTCCTTCCTTCCCTTTGGAGGGTAAATGAGTGATGGAAAACTTTATCACTTTTTATTATATTTTGCCTTTATATGTCTCGATGTGGGTATTTGCATGTAAGTACAATGCCCATAGATACCAGAAAAGGGCATTAGAGCCCCTAGAGCTGTAATTACAGGTAGTTCTAAGTTTCATGATTATAGGTGCTGGAAATTGAACTTACTCTAAAAGAATTGGAAGTGCTCTGAACCACTGTCTTTGAGGTCTTGGGCAACTCTTAGAAAGAGAACATTTAATTGGGGTGGCTTGCTTACAGTTTCAGAGCTTCAGTCCATTATCATCAGGAGGGGGAGCGTGGCAGCATGGAGGCAGAGGTGATGCTGGAGCTGAGCGTCCTACCTACATCTTGCAGGCAACAGGAAGGTATCCTGAGCATAGGAAATCTCAAACTACCATACCTCAAAAAAGCAACATATGTCACAGCAGTTAACAGGTCCAAAGTTCAGGAGGTAGAAACAGTAGATGGTTTCTGAAACTGTTGAAATACAACATAATCCCCTTACATTTGGCTCAAAATTATTCGATGACTTCCATTGCATCTAGTATAAAATTTGAACCCTTCCATAACTTATAAAGTCCTATACAATCTGGTCTCTAATACGGCCATGGTTTTACCTTTCCCATTATCTTTCTTGCCTACCAGAAGGTCTTTGCCTAAGGTTACTTGTTTTTTGTTTTGTTTGTGGCCTATTGTGTTCTACTGAAGCAGTCTCTGAGATAGAGTTTAGACCTGGGGTGTTGTGAAGAGAGTATCACTTGGGGTTGTGAGGCAGAGAGCAGTGGCTCAAGTAGATGAAGGCAGAAGGAAATGTCTCAGCTGAACAAAGGCTGCTAGAAACCTGGATACTAAGTTCAAGCGTCCAGTCAGAGAGCTTCTGAATTGAAACAAGAAGGCCAGATCTTCAAGCCCCAACCTCTATTAGTCCCTGCAGTATACTCACCCTGGGCAACAGTGTAACCATTCTTGAGGTGGTTCTCTGTAGGTTGTATAAGACCCTGTCTCAAAAAATAGAAAAGTAAAAGTACAATTGGAAGAAAAATTACTCAGTCTTCCATATCCATATCATATTACACTAGCACAAATGGACTAAGATAAGAAGAGAGCAAATACAGTCTTTGGCAAAGTAGTTTGTCTAGTTGTCTAGAAATGAAAGTTAAGGTGTCCTTCCTCTCTCTCTCTCTCTCTCTCTCTCTCTCTCTCTCTCTCTCTCTCTCACACACACACACACACACACACACACACACACACACACATACACACACAAATAAGTAGATAAATAAATAAATGTGATAAAAAATTAGAAACTACTTGATATTATAATGTTATAAGTACAGAATATAAGTATAGAAGTTGGGAAGGTGAGGTTTATACAGCAGGAAAAAAAATCATACTCAGCAGAAGAAAAAGAAAGATACACCACGGGTACTTATAACATTGTTTGCTCCAGAGCATCTATTTAAATTGGGCCTAGACTGAAACCCCTCTGGGTAGTTGGCATGACTTCAGGTCCCTAAGCAGGAAAGTCATAGCTTCTCTAGCTACCACCAATTTGCCTTGGTATGTCTCATTACCAAAAGTAATTTTCTCATCAGTTCCCTAAACTACTTGTTATTGGCCACTATGCAAGTGCAATCGAATAACATAAAGCAAGATAGACCATATTAGTAAGCTCTGACAGCTGGATAGTCAACCATTTTAAAATGAATTTTGTCCAAGAGAAAATTGAGAACCAGGAAGAGTTCAAAACTCAGGTCTTCAGATCAAATGGCAGTCTTGTTACAGGAAGCAGAGGCTAACCCATCAGTCCCATGACCTTTGACTTTCCAGCACTAGCAAAACCTGCCACACTCTCAAGAGTATACAAGTCTCCATTTTTGCTTATGTCCTCTGATAACTGATGGTGTTCCTGATAGACAGGATGCCTGAGGCTGTGATTTAGGGTTTGTGATTAACTTGCTTAGGTGGGAAGATACAGATCTCTGTGGTCTGTGTGGTTCTGTGTGAATATTTCTGTTGTCTCATGTTCTCCCTCACATCTGGCTCTTTATCCCTGCTTTGACATCACCCTTTGTATGCCCTTGTTTTTAAATTCCTCAGCTCAGTTCTGGTCCTTGACCTTGCTGCATTAGGACAGACACCTTTCTATCTTAAGCTTCTATGCTTGCTTCATTCAGGTGTGATCCCTGACAGTTCCACAAAGCAGGCCTTTAGTTGATCACCAGTCATCTAAATATAATGAAACATCTATATGTCCATGAATAGTTAACACTTATTCATTATTGTATTTTTTCTCAAACAGTGTCACTAAATGCCTCTTGCATGTAGAAACTGGAAACAGAATAAGTCATTGAGTAACAGGTGGGGTTTCTGGCTCCAGGACACAGAAGTTTATTTCAGGTGGACACAGAGGCAGTCCTTAGGATGAACTAAGAGGCATGGAAGAGAAGCGAGAGGTTCAAGATAAAACATACAGCACATAACTTCCACAGATGTGAGGGCATTCATTTGCAATGTACTGGCCAATCTTCCTTATTCATCTTCTATAGGGATGAAGTGACAAATTATCACAAACTAGGTGGTTCAAAATAACAAAGTATTGTCTTACTGAAAGTTAGAAGTCCAAAGTCAAGGTATCAAATAGATTGGCTCATTTTGAGGCCTATGAGGGGAAGTGTCTTGTCCATGCTTCTCTCCACTTTTGAGTAGGTTGACAGGCATTTTTGGTACTCCCTGGCTTGTGCTCCATCTTTACATGTTGTTCTTCCTGCCTACCATCACATCATTTTTCATCTGTGCATGCCTGTCTATCTCCACATTTTCCCTTTTTATAAGAACACCAGCCATATCGGGTTAGAACCACCGTAATGATCTCCTTTCAACTTGATCGTCTCTGACAAGTGCCTATTGCAAATAAGGCTTTATTTGGATGTACTGAAGGATAGAATTTTAACATACCTGTTTTGGTGATCACAATTAAAGTCATAAATATCCCTTAAGGATAGTGGTTTTGCTCCAGATGTTAGGAGTACTGCCTAGAAATGGTCCCTGGCATTTCTAATAACTGTCACTACATAGACAAAATTGGTCTTGATTTTGCCATCCTTCTACTTTTGCTTCCTGAGAATTGGGAGTTTCAGCATCTGTCATCATCTTCAAACTTAATTCTCATAGCTTTTAAAGTTGGGAAGTCCAAAATTGTGGTACCATCATCTGACAAGGCCCTTATGCTCTGTCATAACAGGGCAAAGGGGCATGAAAATATGTGAGATACAGAGGGCAGGAGCAAGTTAATCTATGAGAGAGATGGTGGCAAGGGAAGAAGAAAGAGAGAGGGGGATGGGGAGAATGAGAAGGAAGAGTAGAGGCAAAAAAGGAGAGAGATCACGTTTATAAAACTATGGCCATGATAACTAACATCTGTAATCTATCCATGCAGTTGGGATCTTTGTTATGTAGCCCCTTCCTAAAGGACCCACTTCTCAGAGCCATCACAGTGTCAGTGAAATTTTATTGTGGATTTTGGAGGGATCATTCAAAACACAGTACTCCAGAGACAGTTTGTATTAAACAGCGAGTCTTTTCATCAGTCAGCAGTAATTCCTGAATGAGACAGGAAGTGGTCATTGCGAATCCAGCAATTATCACAGCTGATGGCTTAGAGAGAAGCATTGTTCAGGGAGGCCTGGGGGGGGGGGTGTTGTGTCCAAGACTTTACAGGACAGGGTATCAGGTGGTAAGGAGAAGACAAAGAAAGTTTTGCAGACCTTAGGTGAGTACTGATCAGTACATGAAGTGTTGTTAGCAAACCACCCAGATCTGAGGAAAACAACGTCAAAAGGACTGGCAGAAACAAACTCACGGAGAACAAAGAGTTGTTCTTCTCAGACGGAATGGCAAACATTCTGCATGGTATGGTAGGGTTAAATAATGATCCTCCAGTGAGGCCCACGCCTGTGAATGTGTTGTGTTCCTTTGTAGACATGTTTACATTAAGAATCCTAAGAGGGAAGATTTTATCCTGAATTATCTAGTAGTTCCAGAGTAATCACAGAGGTCCTTATGCAAAAGGGACAAGACGTGAGAATCAGAGGAGATGTGGCATGTAAGTAGAGGCCAGTATGGAGAGGCCTGATGCCATTTGACTTGAGAACAATTAGACTGACTTTGGACATATGGCCTCTAGAATGGCAAGGTAATTTACTGTGTTGTTTTAAGTCACTAACTTTATGGAAACTTAGTCTAGCAACTACAAGTCAAGAAAAATGAAAACTTCACAGATAAGAGCACTATTTGTAGGCAGTGATAAAGCATGAACAACGTTATGAGATTTCCAAAATCCAAAATAGTGCTAAGTGAACTTGGCAAGGTGATAAGAGAGACCAATCTTAAAAAAATAAGGTGAGATAGGTCAATAGGTAGAACTGCTTGCTGTCCAAGCTTAATGACCTTAGGTGGATCCCTGGAATCCATAGTGGAAGGAAAACCAAGTCAAGTTGTTCTGTGGCCAGCACATGTGCACTGTGACATACACAGGCCAACATTACTTACATACACACCACATATACATTAATTAGTAACAATAATAAAATTAAATTTAAAAACAAAAAATAATTAGATGTATGTTCTAATAAACATCAATGAAAATTGAAACTAACCTAGTATTCACTGAATACTGTAAACAAGAAATGTTTTGAGAGAAAGTAAGGAAGATCCAAGTAAATAGATATTCTGTGTTCTGCCTCTGAATCTACCAATAAAAGAGCAAAATTTGGGGTATGGGAGGATAAGACATTTGCACAGATTCTTCACTGATTATGATAATTGGTGACAAGGCACATAAAAGAGGATCAGCATCACTGGGCATTGCATCAATGCAAATTGAAACAATAGTAGTATAGTACTATATACCTGTTGGGTAGCTAAAATTGAAAAGGGCCAACCATATCAAATGCTGGAAAGAATGTAGGCCTATGGGATCTATATGCTTTTGGTGCTGATGTAAAATCATAGAAAACTTTGACAAACAATGTGAGGTTTTTTTCAATATTAGCCATTCATTTACCAGCCATTCTACTCCAAGTTCTTATCCTAGAGCTATGAAAGCCTATGTCTGTGCAGATGTGTACTTGAATCCTTAGAGTAGTTTAGTGTGTAACAATCCTGAAGTGGAAGCAGTCTAAATGTCCATCAACAGATGAATATATTTTGCTATATCCAGGTCTATGAAATCCTGCTCAACAATGGGATAATACGAAATATTGATACATGCAATATGGATGAATTTAGAATAACTGTGCTGAGTGAAAGAAGTCAAGTAAAAAGAGTATATAGCATATGATTACACTCACATAAAATTCTGGATAATACAAAGTACATTATACTAACAGAAAGCAGAATAGCAATTGTTTGGGAATGGTAGCTGGATTGTAGAAGGGATGACATAATTGTTGCTTATGAAGGACGACAAGAAAACTTAGATATAGGTATGGATCCACTTTAAATAGGTACCATTCATCATATAATAATGTCTCAATGAAGTTGTTTAAAATTGTAATGCCTCCTATCAGACATGGCAGCAAGCACCTGTGCTCCCAGCACTTAGCAGGTGAAAGCAGGCTGAATAGTCTAATATTACTTAGTATAAAATTATTTAAAGTTTAAAGAAAGCCAGAACTATAAACAGTATGCTCCAGGCTGGCTAGCACATACTATAGAGTGAGACCAAATCTCAAAAACAAATGAAAACCCTGTAGCACACGAATAAAATGTACTAGAATTTCCCATGTATAAAATTCTAAAAATTAAATTTTTTTATTTTTTTGTGTTTTGTTTTGTTTTGCCTGAAACAGGTTTTCTCTGTGTATCTGGAGCTCACTATTAGACCTGATCTTCGCCTCATAGAGATCCTCCTGATTCTGCTTCTACTTCCCAAGTGTGGGGTTTACTGGTGTGTGTTACCATACTTGACAGAAAAATATTAAATAGTTTTAAATAAATCCTCCACGAAATTTGTAAATTCTTTTTATATGACTTTTTATAGATATATTATTATTATTATTACTCCTACAGCTGATAAATAACTTCAGTGAAGTGGCAGGTTACAAGATCAACTCAAAAAATCAGTAGCCCTCCTATACACAAAGGATAGAGAAGCAGAGAGGGAATTCAGAGAAACTTCACCTTTTACGATAGCCACAAATAGCATAAAGTATCTTGGGGTAACTCTAACCAAGGAAGTGAAAGATCTATTTGACAAGAACTTTAAGGCACTGAAGAAAGAAATTGAAGAGGACACCAGAAAATGGAAAGACCACCTGTGCTCTTAGATGGGTAGGATCAACATATTAAAAATGGCTGTTCCACCAAAGGCAATCTATAAATTCAATGCAATCCTAACAAATTCTTCACGGACCTTGAGAGAACAATAGTCAACTTTATATGGAAAAATGAAATTTGTAAATTCTATGAGAAGAGAATTTTTAAACATTCTTGAAAGACGCCAAAACAGAATTGAATAGACAGAATGATATTTATTTGATTTTGAATATGTTCATTAAGAAAAATCCTCCCAGAAAAGCTAAACAGAAAACTAGACTAGTACTCTAGGAATCTGAGAATTATAGCAATGCAGTAGTTGTATAGAAGCAGACAAATGATAGACGTTTTGTCCATAAATATACCCAACTATATGTGAAATTTTTGTATCTGATACAGGCCTAGACCACTAATTCTCAGAGGCAAAAACTAGCATTTTAAAAAATGGGACTGAGCCAACTTGGAAAAAGAGAAAAGTAAACCTGTTCTTTGCACCACAAACACCATCTACAATAGTACACTCCGATGGATCAGGACTCTAAATATAAAAATGAAATTCAAAACAAACAAACAGGTATGGGTAGTGCCCCCTTTTAATTCCAGCACTCAGGAGGCAGATGCAGGCAGATATCCGAGTTTGAGGCTAGCCTGATCTGCAGAGTGAATTCCAGGACATCCAAGCCCACATAGAAAGACCTTGTCTCAAAGGAAAAAATCTGGGTGGTGGTGGCACACACTTTAATCCCAGCACTGGGGAGACAGAGGCAGGAGGATCTCTGTGAGTTCAAGGCCAGCCTGGTCTACAAACTGAGTACCGGGGCAGCCAAGACTGGTGTACAGAGAAACCCTGTCTTGAAACACACATACACACGCACGCACACACTCACACATGCACAGCAGGAGTCGGGTGAGAGGATGGGCATATTTACCTTCAATGTAAGGAGTCGTTTTCTAGATATGACTCAAGATGAAGACTTGTTAAAAGATTAATTTAAGAGAGCCGATAAAATTAAAGTGTTTTTACATGACAAAGAGTTCATAAGCAGGACTGAGAAGATGGCTTTGTGGACAAAATGTTTACCACATAAACATGAAGACCAGAGTTTGGATCTCCAGCCCCAACATGGGAAGGCTGGCAACTACTGTAATACTAGCAGCACACACAAGGCATCTCCAGAGCAAGCTGGGTAACTAGACTAGACAAAGAAAGGTGGAAAGCAATTGAGGAAGATACCCAATGTTGACTTCTTACCTCCACACGTACACACATGTGCACCCTCACACACATTTGAACACACATGCATGCATGGACACTGCAAAACCAAACGATGATTGTCAAAATGAGACTGAAATCCTTAGTATAAAATTACTAAAAGCTGAGACAATATTGAAATTCACAGTGCATTATCACCATACATAATTACTATATATCAATTAAAATTTTGATGAACAGGAGAGATGGCTCAGATGTTCCAAGCACTTGTAGTTTTTAAAGGACCTGAGTTGAGTTTCATTACCTATGTCAGTCACCTTTAACTCCAGCTTCAGGGGATTTGACACCTTCTTCTGGCTTCTGTGGACACCCACACAGACATGTGCAGAGCCCCCTACATATACACACAACAAAATAAAGCCTTTAAAATTAAATAAAATTTTTTAAAAATAAATGTCAAACTAAAAGGAAAAACTTGAGGAACAAAAGCATAACCAACAGAAAATGTGTAAAAAGGCATGAACAATTGATTATATGACTCTCAAATATAGACAGATATTCAAACTCATTTGCAATTAAAGTTTAATTAGAAAACTGAAAATTAAAATAACATTGAGATAGTATTTCTCACCTGTCAGACTAACAAAACTTAAGAAGTGTGGCAATGCATTCCATTCCCCATAGGAATGCAAGTACTATTATATATGTCTGAGGGGATTGCAAAATAGTATAATCTTTCTGGAAATTTCAGAATATCCAGGTACTTCTGCATTTATTTTTATAAAGCAATCTAGTGTAGGGAATATAATTTAAAGTAATACCTCCCACAATAATATATATATATACATATATATATATATATCACACTGGATGATTTCGTACAACTATGTTTGTTATGAGATATTGGAAACAATTCAAATGATATACAAAAGAGAGGGATTCTATAAGCTATTTACACCATGTATTTACACAGTGGAGTGCTAATTAAAATAAAGCACAAGGACGGATATTCCCATCGACTAATTTACAACAAAAATGTCAAAGTGCAAAAGAATACTGTAACATACTATACTTCTTGCAAGAAGAGGAAAAATATAAGAAGATGCACATGTATCTGCTTTCTTGTGCAAAGTATGTATGAGACAAATAAGCTAGAAACTGAAGATTTCATCTTCTACAGGAAATGGTCAACGAAAAGAGAGGGAAGGAGTTATAGTTGATGAGAAGGAGACTATGCTTCTCAGAACTCTTTAACATGGCTTTGCCTCTTGGAAGCATTGTTCATAGGGAAATTTTCATGGGGTCCCACCCGTAGGCAAAGAACTATGGGCAACCAATGACTGCTGAGAGAAGAAGCCTTTCCCATGGGTGAGCACCTTTATTTCTTGTCCAATGCAGAGTGGCAATCTTTGAAACCATATACACACCCAAATCAAAACCAGACTCAGTAGGTTTACACAAACACACATGTGCACATGTATGCATGTATTTCTGTATACAGGTATGGCTGCAACAATAATAATCAAAGAAAAGGAGGCAGCTAGCAACTGGAGAGTGGGGGACTTGGGTTGGTAGCTGGGAGGAGATGGAAGGAAGAAACAGGAGAAAAGTGATGTAATCATATTTTAATTTTAGAAAAGAAAAAAGAACCATGTACCACATATTCTCTTCCAATATATAAATATATAAACCTGGATGTAAGCACAACCCAAAATGGAATATGGTCATGAATTAAACCAAATTTCATTGCAAATGAATATCATAACCACACCAAATGAAATATGGGATAAAAGTCTTAATCTAAGTGTTCTTAGAAGAGGCTGTCTTGACAAGATATCATAAAAACTAAAGACAAAAAGAACTTTACACAAATGCCACATTCTAGTTAGTAAACCCAGTTCTTAAGATATATTAGTTGGTAATTTTGAAATTATTTTGTGTGAAAAGTAAAATTGAATATATCCAGGAACAATATATGCTTGGAAGTTTTAAAGTTTTGTTTCTATTTTTATATACAGAGACTAATATGACCTCTTTCACTGGGTCTTGAAAGTGACTTTCTTTGAAAGTCACCTAGTCCAACTTAATGAAACCTTCACATACTAACCAATATGAGTCCTTCACATACTAACCAAATGACATAATGAGTCCTTCACATACTAAGCAAAACCCTGGCTACACACATTCAGGCCAAATTTCTGTATCAGACCGTGGCAGTTTGAGTAGATGCAGAAAGAGTAAGAACGCTGGCCAAACTTCTGTGGATGACTCCAGTAGAGGTTCTGGTGACCCATCTTGCCTTCAGATAGCCAACGAGAAAGAAAGAAAACGATATATATATATATATATTAGATGATGACAGCTACACTTGTCAGTCTCAGTTCAAATAAGAAAACTATTAGAATAAAACTTGTGGTGTTTGATTGGAATTGGAGGTGTCAGAAGGAACTTACAGACTTTGACATATACATCCAGTTACACAAGAATATAGATGTAGGGCTAGGCAGTGCACACCTTTACTCCCAGCATTCAGAAGGCAAAGGCAGGTGGATCTCTGTGAATTTGAGGCCAGTCTGGTCTACAGAGTAAGTTACAGGACAGTCAAAGTTACATAGGGAGACACTGACTTGAAAAAAGGAAAAGGGAAATATAGATGCGTGTTTCTGGGTTAGTACACACATGCATTATCTAGCTTTGTCTACTGATACATACAGTATGATATATACAATTAGATATATAGATACAGCTAGAAAACTATTAAAAGAATTATTTTCCAGGCCTTGGTTTTTAAAATACAGTTCTCCTTTGCAAAAGAGTGGAGCTCCTTTGGGAAGTAAACAAATAAATGATATATCTAGACATTTTTAAGGATATGTCAAGAAGACAGGTACCAACCAGAATCCCAGTGATCACAAAGTGAGCAATTTGAAAAATAACAGTAATGGACAGTAAGCCAAAGAATAAATGTCCATAAATCTACACTGACAAATAACTATATATTTAAGTAAGCAAATTAAGGCTTATGTCTCTCATAAGCCTTAAGCTTATAAGCAGAGGAATTTCAAATTTAAAAGATGTAAATTTACAGACATGTTACTTTCAGACTTAATTAGAGAAGACTGTTTTTGCAGTGAACAGTGACATTGAATTCAGATACTCATGACTTCACAAGGGCCTTCATAATGAGTGTCAGATGAGTACTCAGCGTTAAAAAACACATTTATACTATGTGCTCCAATACTTAGGGAACATTGTGAAAGAGAAAGGTGGAGAACCCAAAGATAGGGAGAACGGCTGCCTTCCTGGGCAAGACACAACCATTGTAATCACAAACTCAGAGTAGCTGCAGATATCTGCACTATACAACAATGGTTCCATCAGCAGCCAAAGGAGGATAGATGAAAGGTTTCTATGCTGCACGCTCAGTCTGAGAATTAAACTGCTGACTGCGGCGCCAATGTAGACTTGCTGTGTGCCTGCAACTGTGCTCAGCTCAGGAGCACCAATGGATCTGAGGCAGGAGTGGCTGCTTCCTGCTGAACTGTGCTGACCTCAGGCAGGAACTACTGTAATTACTGTAATAACAGCGCAGTTAAGGTTTCCACTGGGCAGGACACAGATGGTACCGTATTACCTGTACATGGTGCAACTTAAGTTTTTAAAAACTGTTTAACATTTTAAGAAATGATCCTGGATAGTAAAAAAAATGTTACAGATTCACAATAAAACAGATTCAGACATAAAAGACCGCACTGTTGGATGAATGTACGTAGGCTTGAGAGAGAAGAAAAAGAATATAGAAAATAAAGTTAATGGTTTAAAAAAAAGGTAAAGTCTTTAAAGAGACAGAGTACAGATAGTTATAGATTAAGAGAAATAAAGTAAAAATAAGCCACGTAAAAATGAAAAATTCACAGAGAGTCTGGATTATGTACATTGTGTTTAAAATTTTTGACTCTAAAGGAGCTAAGTACAGAGAGACATTTCATTATATGGGCTGCCAAGTGGAACCAGAATGGATATCATGAGGGTATGACTTCAGAATTTGAGTCTAAGGATATGATGCTTTGGAAAGGGTCTCCTTTTGTTTTCACAGAGGATGAGACCCTGTGGATTTCTTCTATTCCAATATGGTATGATAGACCACGTCCTCCTAAAAGGTTGCTGTGAACACCCTCAAAAAATTACTTTGCTCAACTGCCGACTGAGATGAAACTAACAGACAGGTTATCTCATAAAAGACCTGAATAACAGCGCCCCCATTCAGCAGGAAGCAGTTTGGAGAGAAAAAAACTGTGCCCATGTTCCCAAATATTGTTTATAAATGTTCTTTTACATTTAAAGGGGGAAATAATATAGGTATGAATAATTTGCATTGGTATGGATTTTAAGGTCAATTTTGTTATATGTATATGTATTTCTGATCTTGATTAAGGTACTGTGATTGTGTAGTTCATTTTTAAAATGTAATGTATAATTAGGAAATATAGGTTGTTGATGGATAATCATAAATAATAGTCAAGTTTGTAGTCATGTTACTTAGATTTTCTAGATATATAGAGATATATTTTAGATAGGCATTTTTCATATCTCTCAAAGGCTGCAGAATATGGCATTTAAAATATTTTAATAACTTAGGACTTTTCATGACGATGAGACACATCTGCTCCTGGCGGCACCAATCTACTTCGAGAAGAAGATGGGCATCGAAGAGGATCCTTATGGAGTTTGATAGCCATTTGGGCAAGAAATTGCTTTTGCCTGGACTGTTGCATAAATTGGACACAGAGAGCCCACAGAGAGAGGATTGCTGAACTTGCCTAAAGGTGAGACGGTCTTTTGGGGTTCATGATTCATGAAAGAGTCTGCGAGACATTCTGCAGGACACAGCAGAAAGTGACTGAACTGTCTTTGAAATTTCCTGCTTCATGGAAATGTCTGCTGGATACTATGGGCCTGAAGGCTGAAGATGGATGCCCCAACAGTACAGAGGAACTTTGGGTGACTGTACAGGCAGTGAGATGTCTCTGTCATTTCTAGAGCTTTAGATTTCTTGTTTGCTTAGGTAATATTATATCCTAATGGAGTCTTTGATGAAGTTGAAGAATGGTTAGTTATAGTTATAGTTTTCCTTAGTTATGATGAAAGATAAAATAGATATAAATATTGTAACTGTAATTCTTGCTTGATAACTGTTTTGCTATATGTAATTTTACTATGTTAAAATTAAAGACGTTTTTTGTTTAAACAGAAAAAGAAGAAATGATGTGGGAGTCTGCTGTTTTGTGTTGATTTAATAGGTTAAATAAAGAGACTGCCTTGCCCCTTTAAGAGGACAGAAAATTAGGTAGGCGGAGTAGACTAAACAGAATGCTGGGAGAAAGAAGCAGATTGAGGAGTCGCCATGATTCTCCTACCGGACACAAACGCAGGTTAAGATCTTCCCTGGTAAAACACCTCGTGGTGTTACAGGGATATTAGAAACGGGTTAGATCAATATGTAAGAGCTAGCTAATAAGAGGCTGGAACTAATGGGCCAGGCAGTGTTTAAAAGAATACAGTTTCCGTGTAATTATTTCGAGTATAAAGCTGGCCATGCGGGCAGCCAGGTGCTGGGGACGCAGCCCCGCTGCTCCTATTTCAACACTTAGGAACCCCAACTCCTCACTGTTGTCCTATTTGCTAATGAGAGATTCAGGGAAGTGAGGACCATTACCTTCAGTTATGTATTTACTGATGATCCCACCATGTTCAAATATATAATTCCAATTCAGTGGTCACACAAAAGGTCACAGAATAAATTCCAAAGTCATGAATCTAAGAGACTCGTAGCCATGGCTGGAATGAGAAGATCAAATGGTATGGGGAAGAGAGTAATTAGAGAAATACTGTATACACATAAGAAATGGAGTATATCAAATAGTATGTAGCAACTTTATATGGAAAAACAAAAAACCCAGGATAGCCAAAACAAGCCTATATAATAAAGGAACTTCTGGCGGCATTACCATCCCTGACTTCAAACTCTATTACAGAGCTACAGTAATGAAAACAGCTTGGTATTGGCATAAAAACAGAGAAGTCGACCAATGGAATTGAATAGAAGACCCAGATATTAACCCACAAACTTATGAACACCTGATTTTCGACAAAGGAGCTAAAAGTATACAATAGAAGAAAAAAACATCTTCAACAAATGGTGCTGGCATAACTGGATGTCAACCTGTAGAAGAATGAAAATAGACCCATATCTATCACCATGCACAAGACTCAAGTCCAAATGGATCAAAGACCTCAATATCAATCTGAACACACTGAACCTGATAGAAGACAAAGTGGGAAGTACTCTACAACACATGGGCACAGGAGACCACTTCCTACGTATAACCCCAGCAGCACAGACATTAAGGGCAACATTGAATAAATGGGACCTCCTGAAACTGAGAAGCTTCTGTAAAGCAAAGGACACTGTCACTAAGACAAAAAGGCAACCTACTGACTGGGAGAAGATCTTCACCAACCCCACAACAGACAAAGGTCTGATCTCCAAAATATATAAAGAATTCAAGAAACTAGACTTTAAAATGCTAATTAACCCAATTAAAAAAATGGGGCACTGAACTGAACAGACAATTCTCAACAGAAGTTCAAATGGCCAAAAGACACTTAGGTCATGCTCAACCTCCTTAGCGATCAGGGAAATGCAAATCAAGACAACTTTGAGATACCATCTTACACCTGTCAGAATGGCTAAAATCAAAAACACCAATGATAGCCTTTGCTGGAGAGGATGTGGACTAAGGGGAACACTCATCCATTGCTGGTGGGAATGCAAACTTGTGCAACCACTCTGGAAAGCAGTGTGGCATTTTCTCAGGAAATTCGGGATCAACCTACCCCAGGATCCAGCAATACCATTCTTGGGAATATACCCAAGAGATGCCCTACCATACTACAAAAGCATTTGTTCAACTATGTTCATAGCAGCATATTTGTAATAGCCAGAACCTGGAAACAACCTAGATGTCCCTCAATGGAAGAATGGATAAAGAAAGTGTGGAATATGTATTCATTAGAGTACTACTCAGTGGTAAAAAACAATGACATCTTGAATTTTGCATGCAAATGGATGAAAATAGAAAACACTATCCTGAGTGAGATAAGCCAGACCCAAAAAGATGAATATGGTATGTACTCACTCATAAGGGGATTCTATCCATAAATAAAGGACATTGAGCCTATAATTCGTGATCCTAGAGAAGCTAAATGTTGTAATGTGAGCAGCGGGCTACATTCCTGGCACCCGGCTACCCACATGGCTAGCTTATGCCCCGAAATAATTACACGGAAACTGTATTCTTTTAAACACTGCTTGGCCCATTACATCTAGCCTCCTCTCGGCTAACTCTCGCACCTGGACTAGCCCATTTTTAATAAAGTGTGTAGCACCGAGGTGCGCTTACCAGGAAGATTCTAGCCTACATTCATCCTGGGCCGGAACTTGCTGCCTCAGAGAGCAGAGCTATCGCGTCTGCCCGGGAGAGGGGAGCATGGCATCTCTGAGCTCACTTCCTCTTCCTCCCAGCATTTTGTTCTGTTTACTCCACCCACCTATGTTCTAACCTATCAGGGCAAGCAGTTTCTTTATTTAATTAACCAATTACCTTCCTCCATCATTTTCCCTTTTTCTGTTTAAACAAAAAAGGAAGGCTTTAACTTTAACATAGCAAAATTACATATAACAAAACAGTTATCAAGTAAAAATTACAGTATTTACATCTATTTTATCTTTCCATTTTGTAGTAATAGGAGCGGTGGGGCTGCGTCCCCAGCACCCCGGCCACCTGCTAGCTTATGCCCTGAAATAATTACATGGAAACTGTATTCTTTTAAACACTGCTTGGCCCATTAACTCTAGCCCTTACAGGCTAATTCTCATATCCCGATCAACCCATCTCTAATAATCTGTGTAGCATCAGTCTTACCGGGAAAGATTCTAGCCTACGTCCATCCTGGATCGGAGTTCATTGTGTCTGCCTCAGAGAGCAGAGCTATCATATCTGCCCGGGAGAGGGGAGCATGGAGTCTCTGAGCTCACTTCCTCTTCCTCCCAGCATTCTGTTCTGCCTATTCCACCCACCTAAGGGATGGCCTATCAAAATGGGCCAAGGCAGTTTGTTTATTACCAATGACCTTCCTCCATCAGCTAAATAAGAAGGTGAACCCAAAGAAAAACATATAGTTATCCTCCTGGATATTGGAAGGAGACAAGATTGCCAGGCAAAAATTTGAAACCTGGGGGTGGGGGTGAGGTGGGGGTAAGGGAAGATGGAGAGAGAAAAGTGAGAAGGGGAGGATGGGGAGAGCTTGGGGGAATGAGAGGGTTGGGATGGAGGAAGGGTGGATATGGGAGCAGGGAAATATATATCTTAATTAAGGGAGCCATTTTAGGGTTGGCAAGAGACTTGACTCTAGAGGGGTTCCCAGGTGTCCATGGAGATGTCCCCAGCTCGATCCTTGGGCAGCTGAGGAGAGGGAGCCTGAAATGACCCTATCCTATAGCCATACTGATGAATATCTTGCATATCACCATAGAACCTTCATCTGGCGATGGATGGAAATAGAGACAGAGACCCACATTGGAGCACTCAACTGAGCTCCCAAGGTCCAAATGAGGAGCAGAAGGAGGGAGAACATGAGCAAGGAAGTCAGGACCGCGAGGAGTGCGCCCACCCACTGAGATGGTGGGAGCTCACCAAGGGCAGCTGAACTGGGACTGATGGAGCATGTGATCAGACCAGACTCTCTGAACGTGGCGGACAAGGAGGGCTGACTGAGAAGCCAAGGACAATGGCACGGGGTTTTGATCCTACTGCATGTACTGGCTTTGTGGGAGCCTAGTCTGTTTGGATGCTCATCTTCCTAGACCTGAATGGAGGGGGGAGGACCTTGGACTTCACAGAGGGCAGGGAACCCTGATTTCTCTTTGGACTGGAGAGGGAGGGGAAGGGGATGGGGGGAGGGGGAGGGAAACTGGAGGAGGGGAGGAGGTGGAAATTTTTAATTAAAAATAAATTTTAAAAAAGACTGAAGAATTGTCACAGATTAAAGGAGAGAAGAGAGAAAAAAATATCTTACAATATATGACATGGGATTCTGGAGTAGATTAGAAAAAGGCCATTATGGGATTCTGAAGTAGAAAAGGGCTGTTTACTTGGAAGAAATAGAAAAATGCAAAATCTGTAACTTTGTTCTTCTTGTGACACCACTAGTAAGCTCCTAGTTTGGATAACTGAATTATTTTGACACAAAATAGAAACATGGGAATAAGTTGAGGCAATCACCTATTGAAACAATTTGTGCCATTTTTTTTATCTTTTCTGTAAATCTACATTTTTTTTCAAAATCGACTATATTTTTAAAAAATGGTGTTTCGGGAGGAGTATATGTGATTGTGCAGGCAGAGAAAAGAGAAAAATATGACACAACAGACATGTGTGACGGTGACCCAATATGACACACATATCAGTACCAGCCAACACTCACAATAGTTCAGGTGCCAGAGACTGAAGACACAAGAAACACAAAACAAGGGTGTGGTGGTTCCCCCATGAGGCACCAGTTCGAATTCAGCATCGACTCCTTCCAGATCATCCTGGACTCGCTGCTGCTCTTTGGCCAGTGCTCATGCACACCAATGTGGGAGGACTTCCACCCGACTGTGACAGGCGAGAGCCTATATGGGGACTTTGCTGAGGCCTTGGAGCATCTGC
Source organism: Microtus pennsylvanicus (assembly GCF_037038515.1). NCBI lineage: Eukaryota > Metazoa > Chordata > Mammalia > Rodentia > Cricetidae > Microtus > Microtus pennsylvanicus. The sequence continues at coordinate 143,171,177 of NC_134601.1, forward strand.
AGCACCGCTTCGTTGCCACCCGCAGCCCTGAGGAGATCTGAGGAGGTGGCCTCCTCAAGTACTGCCACCTCCTGGTGTGAGGCTTCCGACCAAGACCCAGCACTGACGTTCATGCCCTACAGCGATACATGTGTTCCCTTTTCTTCAGCGACTTTCCGGACCGGTGGAGCAGAGGCGCATTCTGGAGCGCTACCTGGAGGCCCACTTTGGCGGAGCAGATGCAGCCCGCAGGTATGCTTGCCTTGTGACACTGCACCTGGTGGTCAACGAGAGCACAGTGTGCCTCATGAGCCACTAGCGCCGCCAGCCCCTTGACCATGCTAGCCCTCCAGGCGCTAGCTGAGCAGGGCCCTGCTGCTGCCGCCGCTGCCCTGGCCTGGAGACGTCCGGGCTCCGATGGAGTAGTGCCAGCCACCGTTAATTACTATGTGACTCCCATGCAGCCCCTGCTGCCCCGGGCTCACTCCAATCCTACCTGGTTGCCTTGCAACTGACTGATCCTAGCTAGAAGGGAATGAGCTTCATGGGGGTGGGGCAGGATCATCAGGTATGTGCGGAGGATGTGGCCAGACACGGGCCGCCTGTGCCAGCTGGCCTGGTACTAGAGGGTTGGGCTTTTGAACAGACCAGACCATTCCCGCATGAGGTTCCTATAGGCAAAGTCAGGTTCTTGACAGGAGGACTCTTTGGTCATCGTACCACACTCCTGGACCTGCATGACTTGGGTCACGGAGACTAACTTGTTGAAAAGACAAAGACAGCTGGGGTGGCGGTCTCAGTACCGACACCTTGGGTCGATTTCCATGGCCTAGATGGGGTCAGCCCACAAGGACCCAGAAGCTCCTATACTGGCTACAATACGACATCACATGACAGGAATACTCACTTTGAGGTCTATATGAATGACTCACAGAGCCGAGTGGTCCAACCTCGCTGACCATTGAGAAGGGGTAAACTAAGGCATGAGGCAGCTCCCTGGGTTTCTGGAGGGATGGGAATTTAGGCTCCTGAAATCCATGTGGCTCTCTTGAGGTGCTGAGGTATCCAGTGGACAGGTAAACAGCCATGGCAGGATGCAACCCATTAGCCTCCCAGTGTGCCACCCTCTCCCTTCCCTGTGCCTCCCAGGAGCCCTGCTGTCTGGGCTCTAATGCTGGGGCTGGTTCAAAGCTGCCGCAGTCAGCTACTCCCACCCCAGGGCTCCAGTTATGGGATTTTCACGTGGCGGGTGGGAGGGAGGCATACCCCATCTCTTTCCCCATTCCTCTGAGCTTGCCACTGCGGTGCACTCTTCCCACCAATAAAAGTGTCTACACCTGGAAAAAAAAAAAGAATGGTTCCCTTGAGCTCACAAATTTCAATGCCTTGTTACCAGGGAGTGGTACTATTTGAAAAGATTAGGAGGAGTGGCCTTGTCGGAGGAAATGTGTCATTGGGGTGGGTTTTGGAAATTCCTTTTTCTGCTGCTTGAAAATCATAATGTAATTCTCAGTGACTTCTCCAGCATCTGTGTGCTGCCATGTTTCCTGCCATGATGATAATGTGCTAAGCCTCTGAAACTGTGAGCAAGACTCAGTGAAATCCTTTCTAAGAGTTGCCTTGGTCACGGTGTCTCTTCACAGCACCAGAGCACTGACAAAGACAGAAGTTGGTAGCAGGAGCACAGTGTGGCAGGCCTGACCGTGCTGCCTGTTGCTGAAGTGTGGGTGGGGCTTTGGGACTGAGGATTACAAAAGCAGTTGAATGCTTTATGTGGTCCTTAATGTACTCTCCTTGTAGGAGCATGGGAAACAGTATTGAAGGCAATTTGAACTGTGGGCGCCCAGGTCAAGAAGTTTCAGAAAAGAAGAATATTGGTAAGTAGTCTAAAGATCATTCTTGCGATATTTTGACAAAGAATGTGAGCACTTTTTGTACTTTTCTGAAAATCTCTCTGAGGCTAAATTGAAGAGCTTGAGAACAATGGCATTGACAGAGGAGATTTCATGACAGTCTAGTATGGATTGTGTCACATAGTTGTTAGGAATATTCACTCTAATGCAAGTCCATAATGAAAAAGAGCAAGCTGAGCAAGGAAAAATGCCAAATGTTTAGTTTGAGGGGAAAGGAGGCACCAGGAAGTAAAATGGAGTCCAGTGCTCAAGAAGATAGAAAGTTTAAAAGCAAAACCTGATGCTAAATGCAATAAAAGGAGAGACCCCACCCAACTAAGCTTCCAACTTGTGAAAGTGATTAAGAAAAGTTTAAGCAGTGAAAGAAACCATGGAAACCAGAAAGCTGATAGATATATAATTGAAGAAAGGCAGCTGGGCGGTGGTGGCGCACTCCTTGAATCCCAGCACTCGGGAGGCAGAGGCAGGCAGATCTCTGTGAGTTCGAGACCAGCCTGGTCTACAAGAGCTAGTTCCAGGACAGGCTCCAAAACCACAGAGAAACCCTGCCTCGAAAAACCAAAAAACAAACAAAAACAAAAACAAAAAAAAAAAGAAAGGGGCCAAGTTCCAGCACCAGCAAGCAGAAGAACTGGGAAGGTTTGACCATCTGGTTCTGGTTTTACAGTCAAGGATACAAGAAAGAGGATTTGGAATCTCTGTCCACAACTAGGGAAAGCTGCTGAAATCAGGCATGTGTCAGAGGTGTCGCTACACGGAGGCAGAGAGGCCATTGCGCGAAGCTGAAGCCTGAATTGTGTTGGAGACCCCAAGATGTTCGAGATGACAGATTTGTGGGAAACCCACAGTCTGGATATGGAACCAGCCCAAGAGAGAGAAGTATGTTGTAGTCGATAAAGCTGAAAGGGTTGGAGATCTGAAGAGCTCTTTAACATCAGACTTGGAGATGTAGAATTTGGACTTAACCAAGCTGGTTTTTGGACTTGCTTTGGTACAGTATTTCCTCACTATGCTCCCTTTTTTACCATTTGAAATAGTAATGTATATCCAGTGCCATTGTATGTTGAAAATATGCACTCTGCTTTGTTATTTAGATTTTACAGGGAGTTACAGTTAAAAGATTGTCATAAGTCTCAGAAGAGACTTTGAACTTTGGACTTTTATACAGCTGAGACTGTGGTAGATAATGGGAACTTTTAGAGTTGGACTAAACACATTTTTGTATTATGATATGGCTATAAGCCTAAGGGGGCCAGGGAATGGAATGTTGTATGTGATTGGCCCCTACAGGCTCATAGACATGAATGCTTGGTCACTAGGGGGTGGCACTATTTGAAAAGATTAGGAATTGTGGCCTTGTTGGAGGATGTGTGTCACTGAAGGTGAGGGTTGAGATTTCAAAAGTCTGTACCAAACCTGAGTCTCTCTCTTGTCAGTGGATCAGGATGTAACCCTCAACTATTTCCAGCACCATTTCTGCTTGTGTGCTACCATGCTTCTCACCATGATGATAATGGACTAGCTCTAAAACTGTAAGCCAGCCACTAATTAAATGTCTCCTTTCATAAGAGTTGCCTTGATCATAGTGTCTCTTCACAGAGAACAATAGAACACTGACTAAGACACAATTACATTCAGTTTCCTTATAGAAGCACCCTTGGCTTTTGGCTATTTGATTCACTGAAAAAATGAACCTGCCTGAGATTTGTGCACTCAACTCCAACAAGCCTATACTGGTTCAGTGAAAGCAGAGTTGGGACTGTAGGGATCGCTATGGGGTTAAGAGTACTTATGGTTTCTGCAGAGAACCAGCTTTCAGTTCCTAGCACTTATATTAGTTGGCTCACTACCTTCTGTAAATCCAGTTTCAGAGTATTAAATGCCTTCTGGCCTCCATGGACATCTGTGTACACTTGGTGAACATAAACTCTCATAGGCAAACTCACATATACATATTTTTTTAAAAAAAAAATAAAGCAGAGTTGGCAAGATCCAGACAAGACTAGAACCTTGTGACAGCAAAAACACAGTTGATATCATACCTTTGATAAGAAGGAAATTATCAGTCTCTGAAAAGCCAAAGGACCTAAGAATTCCTGAAAGTCTTTCATCACTAGTGTGAGAGGTTTGTTCCCCATGCTAGAAAGTACTGATCAGCAACTAAGAATCCAGTATCTAGTGTCTGAAGTTCCATGTTTCTGTTCACTCATTATGTTTGCTAAAATCTTGCCAACTCCCTTTGGATTTCTGAGTAATACCTTCTTGTTTAAAAGCCACTTCAAAAGATGGATTGCTTTATTTTTTTTCTTTCTGACAGAATTTCCTTTTATCATCTTGTTGATACTCTAGCTAGTCCAGATGGAAAAAACCAACACCTGGCACACAACACAATACCTGAAATTATTTTTAGCCCTTGAACTCTTTTATCATGAGCAGTCATCTTTAATGGTGGAGTTTGATTATATCATTTTTGATGCCAAATTGCCTCCATATTAGATGACTCAGTATTAAGAGTTAGAATAGGCAAAGTAACAAGACAGAATGTCATTTCAGACTATTAGAGAAATGATTATTTTAATTTCACACAGGACAGAACATATTATAATCATGGTATTTAATAGTGGGTATAATTTTCTAGATTAAAAGAAGTGGCTCTGTGAAAATGGCAGAGAAAGTTGAAATGGGAAAGAGGGGTCATTTGTGATGGAACAGTTTTAATGTAGAATAATCATGCCATTATTGCAAGGTAGTTGATACCCTCTGTGTTTTGCTTGAGCTGTCCTAGATTGCGAAGGAAGCTTGTGTTCCAGTGCATTATTCAAGCAGGCTCATCCTGGGGAGCAATAATGGAGGAGAAAGAACAGTGTAGTAAAGAAGGCAGGGTGGTTAGAAGAGAATATAAAGACAAACAGGAGGGCATACACAGGTAGGGGGGCTTATGCAAGTTGCTGAGCATCCGATTATTGGAAAGTATGCATAGAAAAAAAGAATAAACAGAAAGACATATGCAAGTGAATGGGTAAACGCAGGTGAAAGGGCAAAGGCAGGTGGAAATGCAATATGTAAGTGGGGGAGTTTATGCAAGTGGGAAGATATGGACAGGCGGAGGGCTTATGCATATGAGAATGCAGATGCAGGTGGAGGGCTTATGGGGTAAAAAAGCAGAGGCAGGTGGGAGGACTTATGAGGGTGGAAAGACAGAGACAAGTGGGGGAACTTATGAGGATAGGAAGGCAGAGGCCGGTGAGAGAGCTTATGCCGGTGACAGGGCTTATACAGGTGGGAAGGCAGAGGCAGGTGGGAGGGCTTATGTAGATGGGAAGGCAGAGGCAGGTGGGAGGGCTTATGTAGATGGGAAGGCAGAGGCAGGTGGGAGGGCTTATGTAGATGGGAAGGCAGAGGCAGGTGGGAGGGCTTATGTAGATGGGAAGGCAGAGGCAGGTGGGAGGGCTTATGTAGATGGGAAGGCAGAGGCAGGTGGGAGGGCTTATGTAGATGGGAAGGCAGAGGCAGGTGGGAGGGCTTATGTAGATGGGAAGGCAGAGGCAGGTGGGAGGGCTTATGCAGGTGGGAAGGCAGAGGCAGGTGGGAGGGCTTATGTAGATGGGAAGGCAGAGGCAGGTGGGAGGGCTTATGCAGGTGGGAAGGCAGAGGCAGGTGGGAGGGCTTATGGGGATAGGAAGACAGAGGCAGGTGGGAGGGCTTATGCAGGTGGGAAGGCAGAGGCAGGTGGGAGGGTTTATGGGAATAGGAAGACAGAGGCAGGTGGGAGGGTTTATGGGGATAGGAAGACAGAGGCAGGTGGGAGGGTTTATGGGGATAGGAAGACAGAGGCAGGTGGGAGGGCTTATGTAGGTGGGAAGGCAGAGGCAGGTGGGAGGGCTTATGGGAATAGGAAGACAGAGGCAGGTGGGAGGGTTTATGGGGATAGGAAGACAGAGGCAGGTGGGAGGGCTTATGCAGGTGGGAAGGCAGAGGCAGGTGGGAGGGCTTATGGGGATAGGAAGGCAGAGGCAGGTGGGAGGGCTTATGCAAGTGGGAAGGCACATCCAAGTTGTGGGGGACTGTTGTAATTAAGAAGAGCCATGCACGTGGGAGGGCATGGTAATGTGTACTGACCTGGCTCTAGCTTCTGAACAACATCCAGATGGTTCACAGTCACATAGGTAGCTCTCAAAGATACAACCCAGAGAAACATCCTCTCTTATTCATCAAGGTCATCCCCACAGAACTTTGTTTTTTACCACACTCAGAGGAGCTGCTGGTGAACATGCTACTTTTTGTTATGCCCAAATCTGTAAAGTCCCCCAAAAGCCAACAAGGAGACCCAATCCTGTATGTAAAAGCAAAGAGCCTTAATTTTATGCAAGTTTGCAAACTCATTCTCTCTGCATCTCTAACATATTGGAATAAATGGAGAGCCCCGAGCTTACTTAGAGTTGTGTTTTTATAATAGTAAAGGTGAGGGTGAGGGGTTTCTGAGGTTCAAAACCCCTGATTGGCTGACATTTGTCTAGGGGTATCCTGGTGAGTGTGTGCTGGCAGGTGATTCTATCTACAGTGGTTGGAACATTAGGCATTTTCTTTGGATGGTCTGTTCGTGGGTGGTACTCGGGTAATCTTAGTTTATGTTCCTTCCTGCATCCAGGTTTTGCTTCAGGGTAAACTACTGAGACTCAGGCCTCCATTAAGCTTATGGATAGCTGAGTCCTACTCTGGCAGGTGATAATGGTTGGAAGTAAAGAACTTCCTTTGGGTGCTCTGTTTTTATTTAGCTTATCATGGCTGGCTCCTACACCTTTATTGGTCTACCCATCCATAACTGCGTATTAGAACCCAGCATAGTATCATAATTGAAGCTGAATCTGCAGTCCCAACAGGAGGTAGAAACAATCATTAGTACTAGAAGATGAGCCATGGTTGCTATCTGGTGCTCTCAGGCAGCAGAAACAAGGATGTAAACCACAGAGCAATATAAGCAGCCAAGGTATTTGAGAAGTATTTGGGTTTGTTTTCTGGGATTCAGACACTAATATAATGGTCAGCATGTAGCAACTGATAATAAATGTTAGGACAGTGGGAGAAAGGACAAGAATTTGAGATTGTGAAGAGCTAAGGGGAATGATTTTAAGAAACATAGGACTCAATTTAATTGATTCAGACTATTTTCAGAATCTTCCACATCCAAAATGTGCTTTCCCCATCAGTGATCAAAGGACATCACAAAGACAGAAGTCAGCAATGTAGGAGTAACTTGGCATAAATAGAAGAAAGCTGCCCTAATCACACTCCTTTTTTCCATCACCTTACTATTCCACGCACTGGCACAAGAGGATAATGTTTTTTTTTTCCTTGATTTTTTTTTAATTTTTTTATTGATAAAAGGAGGATAAAGAAAAGAAAAAAAAACAAATTTCCACCTCCTCCCACCAGCCTCCCATTTCCCTCCCCCTCCTCCCACTCTTCTCCCCCTCCTCCCACTCTTCTCCCCCTCCTCCCACCCCTCTCCCCTTCCCCCCACTCCTCTCCCCTTCCCTTTCCAGTCCAAAGAGCTGTCAGGGTTCCCTGCCCTGTGGTAAGTCCTAGGTCCTCCCCCCTCCATCCATATCTAGGAAGGTGAACATCCAGACTGGCTAGGCTCCCACCAAGCCAGCACATTGCGTAGGATCAAAACCTCGTGCCAATGTCCTTGGCGTCTCATCAGCCCTCATTGTTCGCCATGTTCCGAGAGTCCAGTTTTATCCCATGCTTTTTCTGGTAACAGTCCAGCTGGCCTTGGTGAGCTCCCAGTAGATCTTCTCCACTGTCTCAGTGGGTGGGTGCACTCCTCGTGGTCCCGACATCTTTGCTCATGTTCTCACTCTTTCTGCTCCTCATTGGGACCTTGGGAGCTCAGTCCAGTGCTCCAGTGTGGGTCTCTGTCTCTATCTCCATCCATCGCCAGATGCAAGTTCTAGGATGATATGCAATATATTCGTCAGTATTGCTCTAGGGTAGGGTCATTTCAGGTTCCCTATCCTCAGCTGCCCAGGGAACTAACTGGGGACCTCAGCTTGGGCACCTGGGAGCCCCTCTAGGGTCAAGTCTCCTGCCCACCCTAAAGTGGGTCCCTTAACTAAGAATTGTGGTTCCGTGCTCCCCCGTCCAACCTTTCTTTATCCCGATCCTCCTGTTTCCCCAAGTCCCCCCTCCTTCCCTTCTACCTTTTCTCTCCCCATCTCCCCTAACCCCCATCCCACCCCACCCCCAAGATCCCACTTTTCTCCCCGGCAATTTTGTCTACTTCCCTTATCTAAGAGGATAACTATATGTTTTTCCTTGGGTTCATCTTCTTACTTAGCTTCTTTAGATTCGCCTATTGTAGACTCCGTGAGCCCTAATTATGGCTAGAAACCAATTATGAGTGAGTACATCCCATGTTCATCTTTTTGGGTCTGGGATACCACAAGAGGATAATGTTAAGGTAAAGTTTTCACTGCTTGGAAACATACTGTTGTTGCCCACATGTTCTGGCGCATTCCAAAGTCAGGGCAGCAAATGCTTTGGTCTTCCCTGGGTTGCTTTTCTTTCTTTGTTCATTGGTACAGAACTTAGGCATGAAGAAGAAAGGTGTTATCAACTTCAGTGCACAACAGTTGTGATTACCTTCTGTTATATTCTTCGATATACTACGTAAAAGAGGGAAGAGGAGAGAAAGTAGAAGAGGGAGGGAGTGGGAGAAAGTTATGATTTTAGACATCCTCTGTAGTAACTACAAAGCTTTCACATTCTCATTCCTAGGAGAAAGTATTGACATAGGAAACAAACTATCAGAGCCAATTCCTATGGGCACAGGGAATGATTCCAAGGTGGGTATGGTGGTTTGAAAGAAAATAGTGAGTGGCACTATTAGGAGGTGTGGCTTTGTTGGAGTAGATATGGACTTATTGGAAGAAGTGTGTCACTGTGGGGGTGGGCTTTGAAGTTTCCTATGCTCAGGGTTCCACCCAGTGTTTCTGTCAACTTCCTGTTGCAGCATACTACTCATGGGAATATTATGTGTTTGCAAGGTCAATATCTAGTGTTTGCATGGTCACCATATAACCAGTCTGAGAATTTAAGGTAAAAATATGCTATTAATAATTATGTTGGAACAAAGGCATAAATCAATATTCTCGTGGGAAAACTAGAACACATGGTACCTTAACAATATGTTTAAATTTTTTTGTCTTTTTTGATAGACATCATTTGAGACAACCATCAGAAATAACCTTTCTTCTGTTGTGAAGTTCTATAGAAAAAGAAGCATTTATTGAATTTTCTTAACATGATGTTCTAGTTGGATAATAGAAAGGACTGCTATTCCTTTGCTACCAACTGTGTAGGAAGCAAAACTTCTAGAACAAATATAAAAAATAAAAATAAAAAACTGCTGTCAAGTGACTAGAATTTACTACTAGATGTTCTGATGGTACCATCCAAATGGTTAGTGGAGGTGGCGTTTCTCCCTCCCTCCCCCATTTCTCTGGACTAAAGTAATTGTTCTATCAACCATTGCATTGGCTGGTTGTAGTTGTGGACACTGTGAAGTACGGTCTGAGATCCTTCTTCAGAACCTGCAGGGACTGAGAGTGCCAAAGCCTAGCTCTCAGCAACTTTCAAAGATTGCCTTGTGTAAATAAAGAAAAGTAAATCCCCTCATGCAAGACAGCTGTAGCAGGTCAGCTATAGCACCCAAGTCTAAACAATTAAAGGAATACAAAGGCTTGAGTTTTGTTATTCTAATACCAGAAGTTCCTTACAGATCAATAGAGGACTCTGTTGGAACCAGAAGTTCAAACTCTCCATCTCCAGATGTTGCTGTTCTCTCCTTTCCACTAAACAAACAGCTTTATGTTGATCCCCATCTCAGGGTCTGACCCCTGATGACTCTCAACTGAGGCAATCTTTGGTTTGAATTTTAGTGTGTTAGAAAGAGTTCAGGGTGGCAAAGAAAGAGACTGCCACTCCAACTGAAGTGCCTGGACAAAGCAAACTTTACTCTTCATCCAGAGGATATGCTCAGAATAGTATACATGGACCAGAAGTGCATTTGGGTTTTATTCTAATTTAGGCAGTGATTGTGTCTTTTCCTCATTGGCTGGTGTCTGACCTCATAATCTTATTCAACTGGGTAGTCTGAAAAAGGTTGATGTGCAGGAAATGAAGGAGGAAGAGGTAAAGAGTAACTGCTCAAGGCCATCAAATTCCTGTAGAAGGACTGTGTAAACGAAGATTTTACTGGATGTGAGGATGATAAAATTCTTATAGGGTTGATGGGAGTTGATTCTTTATCCTAAACACAAGTTTTGTAGTATTTGGTAGAAAATATTCATGTAATATTTCTTACAGTCTGACATTTGACGCATTATGGCCTTCAACCCTCAGTAAAATATTCAAGTGCTCTTATGGCTCACGGGAATATTTTCTATGAATGTTCTACATGGAGAGGCTAGAACCTCTTCTCTCCGCTGAGCTGTCACTTTCTTTGAAAATAGATGTTTAAGGAAAGAAAACAAAGATGTATGTACACCTTCACCAAGGAAAGAAAGCCTAGTGTGTATCAAAGTGAACTGCAACAAGAAGTGTTTGCAGCTTGGAAGACAGTTAACTTATTAGAACCATAGCCAATTTCTGAGGGCCTCCTGCTAGTCTCTTCCTAAGATAGACACTGTCCTTTTCTGGACAGGTACCTAGCACCCTGAACAGAGCCCTGCACAGGAGAGGTATATAGTGTATGTTTGGTGAGTGAATGAATGTGTGCCAGTGGAGAAATATGGGCCAGTTCACACAGTAGCCCAGGAGAGTACTTCAGCTCTTTACAACTGCAAAGGACCAACTTAAGGGGAGGAAAACTGGGGGAATAAAAAGGATCATGGGAATGAGGGAGATACAGAAGCTCCATAAAAAAAGAAACCAAAGACTGAAAAAGTCAAGCCAGCTCACTAAGAAAGATCTCTTGATCTTCTCTGCCTTTTGGTTATTTTTCACATTCTCACCTCTCTTCAGCAATTGTAGGCCCCATTTATTGCCCATAGGTTCTTTGGATAGCAAGCTTCATCTCTAGAAGTTAGAATTGATATTGGCAATACACTGGTGTTGAGCACTAGGCTGGAGAAGATGAGCAGGGAGTGGCACATTGTTAGGCCAAAATAATCTCAGGACCTATACCTCAAGGTCTGTAGAACAGAGAAAAGTCTGGCTCGAGTTTGAGGAAACCAAGTGAGGATGAGACAGCAAAATCTAGGTAGACGCCCCTCCAGCCAGAGAGAAGGCTTGGCCGTCTCTCATTGGCTGAAGGTACCCCCACATTACACAATGTCACAACCTATATAAGCTGACGCTCACAGTAATAAACTGAGTTCCTGCTTTGACTTGACTCCCTATTGCATATGATTATAGGGCTGCAGATCTAATTGTCCTGCATCTAGGGGATATCACACTCACCTTTCCCTGGGGAATAAGGAGGCTAAGAAGGCCTGGAAACTGGCACCAGAACATGGGGTGACTGGTCCCAGGGCAAAGTGGTCATCAAGTTAAGTGGGACCCCACGATGAGTAAACCCAACTTCACACAAAAATGACAGCGCTTATAACGTTGAGATATATGCTACTCTCCCGAGGCTTGGAATTGTCAGACCAAAATGCGACCCAGGCATGGGAGGATATAATTACCATGGGCCCCTGGGTACCCACCAGGGATCTTTTCTCATGGGACACGTGGAACTGGGTGGAGATTCTGGCCAGAGAAAGGGAAAAACACTTTGATATACCCCCACCATTGGGGTTCTATCCAACTATTACAGCCCTTAAGGCATGTTTTCACCCCGCTGCTCTGCCTTCCCCAATGGTGAGAAAGAAAAAGGTCAGAGACCAGGAGAGGTCTAAAGAATCTGAAAATAACCAACTGGCTAGGAGGGTGGGGGTGAAGGCGATAGGCGAAGAGCAGAAGACCAAAAATTGGGAGAGATCTGAAGAATCCAAAAGCAACCAATTAACCAAAAGAACAAGAAAAAAGAAGAAAGACAAGAGGGAAGATCAAAAATGGGTGCAATTTACTAAAGAGCAGTTCCAGGGGGAAGGAATACGGCAGGCAGAGGCAAAGACAAAGGAAAGTAGATATTGTCTGTAATGAGGAGCAACTGCCTCCTTATGCCCCCAGCCGCCCTGGAAAGGATAAAATGGGAGAGGGAAATGGGACAAATAAGGGTGTTCCATTTTTGTCAAGAGGAAATGAATATACACTTGGGTGGGACCGTACAGAGACAAAAGAAAGTTCAGGCTTCTGATCTTCCTGGGGTTGTCTGCAAACTTCCTGGGACAAGATTTGTTAAGACAAATGGAAGCTACTATTACCACTGATCACCTAGCCTTTTATGATGATAAACCTGATGAGGCAGACCCCCGACACCTGGATTCACCCCCAAAAGTAGAGGCCACTGTCCCCAGGGTGAACAAAATAGATTCCAGGAACATTGGGGATCCATACCAATGAGGCCCTGCCTAAAGGTTAGGTGGAAGGATCCTCTCACTAACCAATGGAGGGGCCAAGATCCCTTGTTGACACAGGGCTGAGGATATGGATGTGTCTTCCCAAACAGAGGGGAAACGCCTATATGGCTACCTGCTGGTAACTTAAAATTTCTCCCCTCCCCTCAGGACAATGGGGAAGACCAAGATGATCAAGAAAGCAAGAAAGAGATTATGGTGGACAACTCTTAAATTCAAACACAAGAAAAATAACCACTGCCCAAGGGAGACTGACCTTTGAGGTAAGTGTTGCCGGTTTACCTATTTCAGGTGGCCCTCCTGGTGACAATCATGTTAATTCTTCTCACAGGGATTGAGGTCCAGGCCTCCACCAACCACTGAAGGTGATGTGGATCCTGTGGAGCGCTGGCACTGGAGGGATCCTAAATCAGACTTCTCAGATGATGACCCTCAGGACATGGTGCCCTGACCTGATGTTTGACCTCTGTGATTTGGCATGTGGGAGTTGGGATGTGGAAGACTCGATTCCAGGGATTGAAGGGAGACCTGAATGCAGAGGATCTCGGGGGTGCACCCTACCCCAGCCATCTTACCCTAATGAGCCTGGGAGTTCTCATGTCCTCAGGAGACATACCCTCCTACAGACACCCTTTATGTGTGCTCAGGAAGCAACCGGATTGCCTCCTCTATCGGAAACTGTGCAGGAGGAGGGGTTCCTGATTACTATTGTTCTTCCTGGGGATGTGAGCAGACTGGGCTGGACATAATTAGAATAGACAGAGACTGCATTATGCTGCATTATGTTATTTACAAAAGTCTTTGGATTCCTTAGCAAGGGTGATCTTACAAAATAGGAGAGGCTTGGATTTGCTGTTTATGGAACAGGGAGGAATTTGCAGGGCATTTGGGGAAGAATGTTGCTTCTATGCAGACCATTCCAGAACAGTTACAAGAACCCTACAGGAGTTAGGAATAGATATTGATTCATTTAAGTCAAAGACCCCCCACGAGACCTGCTTTAATTGGTCACCATGGCTTATCACACTCATCTCTTCCCTAATTGGGCCAATGGCTATTTGTTTATTGATCTCTCTTTTATGCCCATGCATTCTCCAAAGGCTGAAACAAGCATTCTAAAAACAGGTACAACAGGTACAACTCATGGCCCTTTGAGTACATTATGATAGGCTCTATACATCTCACCTCATAGATAAACTCTCAGTTTGAGGGTATCCAGGCCAAAACTTTGGATAGGGGTGTCCCTGACCCTTACTCTCTCCCCCATGGGCTATTCTGGCTTTTTGACCGGGGTGAGGGGTGGATATAAAACAAAAGGGGGAGATGTTGGGCCAAAATTATCTCAGGACCTGTACCTGAATGCCTGTAGGACAGAGAAAAGCATGATTCAAGTTTGAAGGATAGTCTCAAACCTACTGAGTAAGAATAAGACAGCAAAATCTAGGTAGACTTCCCTCCAGCCAGAGGAAGGATTTGGCTGTCTCTCATTGGCTGGAGGTACCCCCACATCACAAGATGTCACTTAACCTATATAAGCTGATGCTCACAGTAATAAGCTGAGTTCCTGCTTTGCCTTGACTCCCTATTGCGTTTGATTGTCCTGTATGGTGAGGCTGTGGCTCTGATTGTCCTGCATCATGGGGCTGTTGAATGGGCAGATAGTGCTCTCATCTTTCCCTGGGGAATAAGGTTAAGGAGGTCTGGCAGCACATGAATAGCAGCCTTATTTGAGGACAATCTCATCTTACACTTCTATTAAACAAAGGCATTGGCAGACACAAGACTGCATACTTCACAGTGCAGCTGCCCTGAAGCCAGGGCTGACAGCATTAGGCTGAAAATACCTGCTCAAAAATCTATCACAGGAAAGTCAAAAGAATCCTGGACTATTTCCAGCCTTATTATTTCTTTTTAGATAAGCTATGACTTAGTAAATTGACTTCTGAAAGTGATTAAAGCATCAACTAACAAAATATTTTAAATGATGATATAAATGGATGGTACTTTCTTAATAATAAAATCAATTCTCTTTTTGAAAAGACATTTAGAAGAAAAACTTTAGGTTATATTGAATTTCCAAAATGCCTGATTGGGTTTTAAAATAACAACGGCCGAGAGAAGTAGGCCTTTCCCTTAATATACCTTGCTCATCCATGTTAATTATTACACCAGGTTGAAAAAATTAATCCCAAATCCTCAACAGTATTATTAGTAGAAGCATCCCAATTTAAAAGCTGTGACTTCTCTCCCAATTATGCCTGATTGCAGGAGGAATGAAGCATTCTCCAATGTGTATCATACAAAATTCACGATAAACATTAGCAACATTGCATTTTATGCCTGCAGTTATGAAAAAATTATGTATAAAGTGTGAGGCTGAAACCAAATGATGCATGTGCACCTTCTTTTAAATTTATTTATTTATATTTTTGTGTATGAGATTTTGCCTGCATGATTGTTATATGTACCACATGTGTACCCAATGCCTACAGAGGTCCGAAGAAAGTATCAGGTCCCCTAGAACTGGAGTATCAGGCAGTTGTAAACTACCTGGTTGACAGAACCCAGGTCCTCTACAAGAGCAGTAAGTGCCCTGAACCATCCCTCCAGCTCCAGGTGGGCACTTCCTTACTGAAAACATTCAGCAATGTTGTATGAGCTTACTGCAGTTTGGCTCCTGGTAAAACTATGTAGGACTGAATATTATGAGTTAGTCCCAGAACATGTAACTAACAATCAACTCCAAATTTCCATGGATGCCATAATTATGCAGGGTTCACATTGTTAGTTAATTTCTAGGGGGCATGGGTGTGTTTCAAAAATAGATTTTGAAAGATGTTTTAAAATTATAATCTTTAAAGGAAAATCATTGGCCAGCACAAAGATTCACAGTTCAAATTTAGTAAACCATGAATTAAGCTCAATGTTCACAGTTCTTTCCAGAATAGTTCAACATTGTTCCAGGCTCACACTATACCTACACCTTTATGGGACCACTACTTGCATATTAGCTACTTTCATTCCTATATGTGGGTGGGAGCAAATCATGTAAAAAGTCAATAATGAAAGAGATAAAGAGCACTTTCAGAACCGGTTTCCCCATTCTTTATCTTGTACTCAGAGATGAAAGGGGAGGAAGTATAAGTATGTCAAAGGAAACTATAAAAGTTTACCTACCAAAAGGTGCAAGTTTAATACAGGGCATGGAACCAGCCACTTCCATTCCAGAGGTATTTATATTTGCTTTGGCCCCAAAATAAGACTATACAATTAGAAGATTGTGGTGAAGAAAGGGTCAAACTTAACACCTATTTGCAACCTGAGTGGGTGAAAAAATGGAATAGAGGAATAAGCTTCAGGTAGAGTGTAGGGCCTGTGGTACAGATGTACCAGTTGGGTCTGGTCACCCCACAGTCACTTATTCTCTTTATTTTGAGTAGTTGTAGGTCTTTGTTATAGTTCCCATTGCTGCAGAAAGCAGCTTCTTTAACGAGGAGTGAGAGCTACACTTATCTGTGGGCACAAGGCTAAGTATTTAGAATGTAGTTAGAAATGATATTGGTTTAGGAAAATGGCACTTCTCTAAGATCAACAAACTCACAAGTCACAGGTTGGCTTTACAGTACCAGACATGCATTCCCTCAGCTACTGAGCAGGCCTTAGTTAGACAGCTGTTGGTTACCTTCAAAATATTAGTACCACTATTGCCATGTTGGGTATTAAGGAATATCATGAAAGAGAAGGTAGAAAGATTGTGAAAGTCAGAGGACCAAGACACTTGCTGCTAGATAGTGTCTTTAGACATGACAGGGATGCTGCACCTATGAAATCTCAACAATATGGTTGCCTCAACAAGACCTGCTTCATGACCACACTAGTCAACAAGCCAACATAAGATAGGAGACATTTTACAAGTACTCATCCCTAAATGAAGAACAAGGGGCAATCAATGACTTCTGAGAAAAGGAGAATCAGTCTTCTTCAGGGACCAGCCTCCTGATAGATTATATCATCCCAAGTGGTAAACCCTAAACATGTGTATGTAAGAGCAGCATTAAATGGACTCACTAGATTGTGTGTGTGTGTGTGTGTGTCTGTCTGTCTGTATCATTGTTTGTGTCTGTGCAACAATAATACTTACAGAAGAGGAGGTCATAAACTTGAGAGGGTGTATGGGGAGAATTCATGATTAGTTGGAGAGTAAAAGGAAGGTATGAAAATTACATAAATACAATACTCATGTATGAAATTCTCAAAAAATAAAAATTAAATAAAAAAGAACAGAGGAATTAAAGTAAGCACTCAAATTAAAAATTCACCAGTAATCTGTTACAAAAATATAGGTCACTATGAATCAAAAAATATATTCATAAATCATAAAGTTTAATTCTCTTCAAAATGCATTTTCTCTCTGTATTTGAATGTAATTGGCTCCCATAATCTCATAGGGAGTGGCACAATTAGGAGGTGTGGCTCTGTTGGAATGGGTATAGCCTTGTTGGAGGAAGTGTGTCACTGTGGGTGTGGGTTTTAAGGTTTCCTGTGCTCAAGATACTACCCAGGTCTCAGTTGACTTCCTGTTGCCTGCAAGTTGTAGGACTCTCCACTACCTCTCCAGTACCATGTCTGCCTGCATGCCATCATGCTCCCCAGCATCATGATGATGGACTGAACCTCTGAAACTGTAAGTGAGCTGTTATGGTGTCTATTCACACCAATAAAAACCCTAATACAGAAGTTGGTACCAGGGACTGGGGTATCGCTGTGATAGGACTGACCACGTTTTCATTTGTAGAAATTTGGACTTTGGTAATTTGTATTATGAGAGCACTGAAATGCTTTAAGCCTTGTTTAATGGGTCATACTAGTGGGAATATGGAAGACAGTAGTGTTGAATGTGATTTGATGAACTGTGGGGCATTGCTCAAGAAGTTACAGAGGAAAAGAACTTTAGTATGATACCTAGAGATTGCTCATGTGATATTTTAGTGAAGAAAGTGGCTGCAATTTGCCCTTGTCCAAAAAATCTACCTGAAACTGAATTGAAGAGTTTTGGATTAATTCCATTGGTAGAGGAAATTTCAAAACAGCCTAGTATAGACTCTTGCCTTATGGTTATTAGTGGTAACTCTAAAGAAGATTTATAATGAAAAGGAACAAGCTGAGCAGGGTAAATTGCAAAATATAAATTTTGAGGAGAAAAAGAGCACCAGAAAGTGGAATGGAGCTAAATTCTGTGTCAAGGATTAACAGATTAATTAACATACTAAGAAATGGAATAAAGGGGGTGGTAACCTCAGGGCAAGATCCCAACCAGCTGAGTTTCCAAGTTGTGAAAAGGAACTACAAAAAAGCTTAGAATTGGGCATGGTGAGCCACACCTTTAATCTCATCCCTGGGAAAGCAGAGTCTAGTGAATCTCTGAGTTTGAGGCAAGCCTGGTCTACAAAGCAAGTTTCAGGACAGCCAAGCTTAAAGAGTGAAGGAAAGAAAACTGATGAAGGTGTAATTGAATGAGGGGGCGGTGCTACAGTCTGAGCAAACAATAGAACTCAGCACTTTTGAGTTTTAGAGTTGAGGATAGAAGAAATGGATTAAAAACACATTGCCATTGTTCTTGAGTTCTCAGTAGTCCTCATTGTCTGCTATGTTCAGCGAGTCCGGTTTTATCCCATGATTTTTCAGACCCGGGCCAGCTGACCTTGGTGAGTTCCCAATAGAACATCCCCATTGTCTCAGTGTGTGGGTGCACCCCTCGCGGTCCTAGACCTGGATGGAGGTGGGTGGTCCTTGGACTTCCCACAGGTCAGGGAACCCTGATTGCTCTTTGGGCTGACGAGGGAAGGGGACTTGACTGGGGGAGGGGGAGGAAAATGGGAGGCGGTGGCGGGGAGGAGGCAGAAATCTTTAATAAATAAATTTAAAAAAAAGAAGAAATGGATTATGTAATTTGCGTCTACATCTACAGAAAGCCACTGAGGCTAGGCATGTGTCAGGGGTGTCCCTGAGTAGAGGACTACTAGGGAGGCCATTTTGTGAAGCTGTGAAGTTGAAACCTACTTTGCCTTGGAGAACCCAAGACATTAGAGATGTCAGAGTCCTGTGATACCTGCTGAGAAGAGCAGCTAGCCCACAAGAAATAAGTGTGTCGCAGTCAACAAAGCTCAATGGAGCTGGAGATTTGACGAGTTCTTTGATGTCAGATATGGAGATGCAGAGTTTGGAACTTGCCCAGCTGGTCTTTGGTCTTGCTTTATTCCAGTATTTCATCACTATTCTCCCGTCCCTACATTTTGGAATGGTAACATATATCCTGTGCCATAATATGTTGAAAGTATGTGATCTTTATTGCTTTTTATTTTGATTTTATAGGGGATTAGAAGTAAGAGATTTTATAAGTCTCAAAAGAGACTGAACTTTGGATTTTTAAACATTGTACAGGCTGTGATAGACAATATGGACTTATGAAGTTGAACCAAATGCATTTTGCATTATGATATTTTTACAAGATTATGGATGTAGTAATTTGAATGTAATTGGCTCCCATAATCTCACAGAGAGTGGCACTATTAGGAGGTGTGACTTTGTTGGAGTAGATATGGTCTTATTGGAGAGAGTGTGTCACTTTGGGGATGGGTTTGAAGTTTTCTATGTTCAGGGTACCGCCCAGTGTTTCAGTAAACTTCCTGCTGCCTGCAAGATGTTGGAACTCTCAGCTACCCCTCCAGTGCCACATTTGCCTGCATGCCACCATGCTCCCCACCATGATGAAAATGAACTGAACCTCTGAAACTGTAAATGAGCCACCCCAATTAAATGTTTTATTTAGAAGAGTTGCTGTGGTCATGTGTCTCTTCACAGCAATAAAAACCCTAACTAAGGTACTCTCCTTTCTTTTTTACTTCCCAGCAAGCTAGAAGTGTGTTTTTCTCAGCAATATACCTGCCCCATAAAAACTTGTCAAAGTGTAGCCAAAAACTGGGCCCATACATAATAGCTTTGATGATCAAGAGTTTTCAAGGTAGTAGGGGTGGCTACACCTTTAATCCCAGAACAGTGGATCTCTGTGAATTTAAGGCCAACCTAGTCTACATAGTGAGTTCCAGGACAACCAAAAAGATATCCTGTCTCAAAATAAGTTTTCAATACAGGTTGAATATTAGCAGCATTATAATAATTTAGCCAAACACGAAGTTATGAGTACTTTTGAAAAGTCTCAATCAGATTTATGAAATCATCCACAGCATAGAAACTTCATACTAATACACTCAATATATGAATTTCTGCTGTATTATTAAAACAAAGTTACCTCAGATGTTCTTAAAGCTTGTTCTCTATTTTGATCTTGGCAAGGAGCTGATGGAAGAATAAAATCTGTGGTGCTCCCCACTCCAAAAAGTCATTCCCTTTAAGTGGAGAGGAAAACTTCACTTTCTACTTCCCTTACTTTTTAAGTAAGGGCCTTCATGAATTATAACTTATATACCATAAATTCACCCAATTTTATTGTATAAATATCATCATCACCCTATGGTCTGTTTCTAGTCCCTCCCCATTTCTATAGTCAGCCATACGCAACCAATAATCTATATTTGTCTGTATTTGATTAGTGTTTTGGACATTTTATCTAAATGAAATCATAAAGTATGTGGTCTTTTGTAACTATTCTGTAAGATGTGGAGAATGATCTTTAGGTTTCAAAAGAGTGAATTTTATTAGGCAAGCAAGAATAAAAGAACAAATAGCTTGTATCACATAGAAGCAGTCAAACATCGTCAAATTAAGTGCTTACAGTATCCAGCAGTGCTGACTAGAGTAAGCTGATTAAGAAAGATCAAACAAAAGCAACATCATCAAAGGAGGGCTTACAGTACCCTTCAGAAATCAACTGCACAAGAAGCTGCCATGCTAGAGTTCCCAGTTAAGAGGCTCTCCTAGATAAGATTCCAGCTTCCTGTTCCCACTGCAAATATTTATTATTATTATTATTAAAAATTCCACCTCTTCCCATTTCTCTCCCCCACCCCCCACTTCCCCTCCCCCTCCCTCTCCAGTCCAAAGAGAAGTCAGGGTTCCCTGCCCTGTGGGAAGTCCAAGGTCCTCCCCACTCCATCCAGGTCTAGGAAGGTGAGCATCCAAACAGACTAGGCTCCCACAAAGCCAGTACATGCAGTAGGATCAAAACCCAGTGCCTTGGCTTCTCAGTCAGCACTCCTTGTCAGCCACATTCAGGGAGTCCGGTTTGATTACATGCTCCATCAGTCCCAGTTCAGCTGCCCTTGGTGAGCTCCCATTGGATCAGCCCCACTGTCTCAGTGGGTGGGTGCACCCCTCGCGGTCCTGACTTCCTTGCTCATGTTCTCCTTCCTTCTGCTCCTCATTTGGACCTTGGGAGCTCAGTCCAGTGCTCTAATGTGGGTCTCTGTCTCTATCTCCATCCATGGCCAGATGAAGGTTCTATGGTGATATGCAAGATATTCATCAGTATGGCTATAGGATAGGGCCATTTCAGGTTCCCTATCCTCAGCTGCCCAAGGAACTAGGTAGGGACATCTCCTTGGACACCTGGGAACCCCTCTAGAGTCAAGACTCTCGCCAACCCTAAAATGGCTCCCTTAATTAAGATATATACTTCCCTGCTCCCATATTCATCCTTCCTCCATCCCAACCCTTCCATTCCCCCAAGCCCTCCCCATCCTCCCCTTCTCACTTTTCTCTCCCCATCTACCCTTACCCCCACCCCACCCCACACCCAAGTTCCCAATTTTTGCCTGGCAATCTTGTCTCCTTCCAATATCCAGGAGGATAACTATATATTTTTCTTTGGGTTCACCTTCTTATTTAGCATCTCTAGGATCACGACTTATAGGATCAATGTCCTTTATTATGGCTAGAATCCCCTTATGAGTGAGTACATACCATATTCATCTTTTTGGGTCTGGGTTACCTCATTCAGGATAGTGTTTTCTATTTCCGTCCATTTGCATGCAAAATTCAAGATATCATTGTTTTTTTTTACCACCGAGTAGTACTCTAATGTGTATATAATCCAGATTTTCTTTATCCATTCTTCCATTGAGGGGCATCTAGGTTGTTTCCAGGTTCTGGCTATTACAAATATGCTGTATGAACATAGTTGAACAAATGCTTTTGTCATATGATAGGGCCTCTCTTGGGTATATTCCCAAGAGTGATATTGCTGGATCCTGGGGTAGGTTGATCCCGAATTTCCTGAGAAACCACCACACTAATTTCCAAAGTGGTTGCACAAGTTTGCATTCCCACCAGCAATGGATGAGTGTTCCCCTTACTCCACATCCTCTCCAGCAAAGGCTCGAATAAACAATATTAACCTGTGTTGGAAACAGTTTACTTCCCAGCTGGCCTCAAGAACGCAATGTTTTTAGTACCCTCAGCTGTTTGCTTTTTACCTTTCTTCTTATCACATGACCAAGAGGCCAGCCTATTCCCAGAAAAGGGGTCCTGGAAGACACTTCAAGACAAATATACTTGGACCTGAAGTTCTGGTGGCCAGGATGGGGTGTAGCGGCATCTACTCTACCCTAATTCCAGATACCACGTCTCAGTAAGCTTAAATAGTACATTACAATTTATCAATATATTTTGTATTCTAGACTTGCTTTTTTTCTTGCACTTTTCTTTTATTTTTCCAGATTTGTTGCCAGCATGTGAAATTTGGGACATCTCAAAAATAGATCAGGTGGAGATCTCTAATCTATTGATTCTAAACTCTTGTCACTGGCAGTGATTGACCTTAGAAACAAAACAAAGAGTTAGGAGGTTTTATTACAGGATAAACAAACACACTCAAGGGGGGGGGATGGGCTTCTCAAGAGGGTCTGAACAGCGAATTTTATGGGAAATATTAATAGGTCAGAATATTATTCATGAGTTAAGACTGGAGGTGGATTCCTAGGATAGAATTTACTTACCTTTTTGCCTTTTAAGATGTGCCGTGGTATCCAATGCCTGGGCTAGTAATATAGAGATGTTTCTAAAATGAAGTGGCAGTGTTCATCTTAGTTATTTTTATTATTCTAGCTAATTTTGTATGGATTTTAATTTTTGTTTTATGTTTGTTTACTATTTGAGCAGTTACATGAAGTGTTAGTCTTTCTTTTGTGTTCAAACAATCGTATGGTATTTGTAGTAATATGAGTGGCGGGGCTGCGTCCCCAGCACCCTGGCCGCCTGGCTAGCTTATGCTCTGAAATAACAACACACAAACTGTATTCTTTTAAACACTGCTTGGTCCATTTCTATCTAGCCTCTTCTAGGCTAATTCTCACATATTAATTTAGCCCATTTCTAATCATCTGTGTAGCACAGCTAGGTGTGTTTACCGGGAAGATTCTAGCCTACGTCCATCCTGGGTCGGAGCTTCATCGTGTGTGTCTCAGAGAGCAGAGCTATCGCATCTGGAGAGGGGAGCATGGTGTCTCTGCTCCAGAGAGCAGAGCTGTCGACTCTGAGCTCACTTCCTCTTCCTCCCAGCATTCTGTTCTGTTTACTCCTCCCACCTATGTTTTAACCTATCAGGGCCAAGCAGTTTTTTTTATTGCTTAACCAATGAAATCAACAGATTGATATATGACACTCCCACATCAGGTATTCTGCTGTAATATAGCTATGCAGCTACACTAGACGCTCAATACCATACAGTCCTTTCACTTAACACAGTGGTTTTTTGTTTCATTCATGTTTTGGCATGTACCAGTACTGTGTTTCTTTTGATAGTTGAATATCATTCAGTGTTACATTTAGACATATTGTATCCAACAATCAAAAAGTTGGTGGCAGCCTAGGATACATATGGCTCAGTAGTGTAGTGCTCATCTAATATGCATAGAGCTATGAGTTCCATTCCTACCTCAACAAAACAAAGATATTTACTTTGGTGATGATGAATGATGCTGTTATAGACACCTGTGTGCAATCTTTCTGCAGACATGTATCTTCGTTGCTCTTGTGTAGGTTTATAAGAGGGAAACTAGTGTATAATATTGTAGGTTTGTGTTTAACTTGTTAAGGAGCTCTCAAGGTGTTTTCTCAACTAGATATACCATTTTACAGTCCCATCAGAAACAGATGAGCATCCCAGTTTCTCCACATTCTTTCCAGCACTTATTGTCTGTCTTTCTAATTATAGCAATTCTACTGGGTATAAAATAGTATTTCATTATTAATTTATTTTTAATATATTTTATTTTTTATTTTTATTTTGATCTGAGTTTCTGATGACAAATGAGACTGAGAATTTTTTTAAATATGTATTTAACTAGCATATATCTCTGGTGAAATGTCTGTTCAGCCC
Source organism: Microtus pennsylvanicus (assembly GCF_037038515.1). Taxonomy (NCBI): domain Eukaryota; kingdom Metazoa; phylum Chordata; class Mammalia; order Rodentia; family Cricetidae; genus Microtus; species Microtus pennsylvanicus. The sequence goes on from NC_134601.1 coordinate 143,194,930, forward strand.
TTTTATTCAACACATAATTCCCCTCTTTCCTTTTCTTCCTCCAAACCTCAAACTGAAAAAAAACTTCCTTTTTTTTTTTTTTTTGAGACAAGATTTCTCTGTGTAACAGCTCTGTCTGCCCTGGAACTCATTTTGTAGATCAGGCTGACCTGCCTGGATGAAAGGCGTGCACCACCACTGTCACACCAGCCCAAGAGTTCACATTTTTATGACACGGAATTCATCATTTTTTCTTTGAGTCTCCCATCTTTTAGCCTGCCTCAAAATAACATTTCTCCTCTTTTTTGTCTTAACTCTTTTGTATGAATATTAATATTTTTCTTTTTAATTTTTTCAAATTTATGCATCATCTCAAATCAGCTACTGGAGGCAATCTCTCTGATAAAACTGGATAAGGCACCAACCTACGAGTATAGCAAAATACCATTACGAATCTTCTTATTTGTTTTGTTTTGTCTTGTTTTGTTTTTCAAGACAATGTTTCTCTATGTAGCCCTTGGTGTCCTGGAATTAGCTCTGTAGACCAGGCTGGTCTCAAATGTTTTCTAGTTAATTTGAGGTCAGGATCAACCGCACAGAAGTCAGGAAGTTCCTACTGCTCTAGGTTTCCACATTGCCCCACAAATGCCCTCCAATTCTAGTCATCTCTCTTTGTACTCTCTCTCTCCATCCTTTGCCCCAACCTGATACCTCCTATTTCCATCCCTACCCATACCAAGTCTACCCGTAAAGTCTATTCTATTTCCCCTTCCCTAGTAGATCCATGAGTCCCTGCTAGATCCTTCCTAGTTACTTAGCCTCTCTGGGTCTGTGGATTGTAACATTTACTTAACAACTAATATCAATTTATAAGTTAGAACATACTTGTAATTGGAGGTTTCTCTCCTGCCAGGCATGGAGGAGTGTTCCCCTTGCTACACATCCTCAACAGCATGAGCTGTCATTTGTGTTATTGATCTTAGCCATTCTGACAGATGTAAGATTGAATCTTAAAATAGTCTTGATTTTCATTTCCCTGATTGCTAAGGATGGTGAACATTCCTCTAAGTGTTTCTCAAACATTTGAGATTTCTCTATTAAGAATTCTCTTTTTTACCAGACTTTTTCTTTAGAGCCACCAACCATCTCCCAAATCAAGACTCAGAGACTTATTAGCTGTGAATGGTTAGCCTAGTTTAGGCTAATTTCTCTCTCTTTAACTTAAATTAACCTGTTTCTTTTTATCCACTTTTCGCCTTAGGACTTTTAACCTTTCTTTATGTATTACTTTCCTGCTTCCTTCAGTGTCTGGCTGACTGAAAGCTGCCTGTCTTCTGGCCTTGGACATGTCCCCCTCTCCCTTGTTCTCTCCTCCTTTTCATTGAACCTAGATTTCTCTTCCTACTTATTCTCTTGCCTACCTGCCTCACCTATTCCTCTCAGGGCTAGCTATTGGCTGTTTATATTTTTATTAGACCAATTAGGGGATTCAGCCAGGCAAGGTGAAACAAATGCCACACATCTTTACATAATTAAACAAGTGTAGCACACTTTTACACAGCTAAATAATCCACAACACTTTTGAGATCTGTACCCCCAATTTTGAAATGGATTGTTTGGTTTGTTGATGTCTAATTTCTTGAGTTCTTTATATATTTTGGTTATTAGCCCTCTGTCAGATGTGGAGTTGATAAAAATCTTTTCCCATTCTGGAGGCTGCCATTCTGTCCTATCGACGGTGTCCTTCACCTTAGAGAAGCTTTTCAGTTTCATGCAGTCCCTTTTATTAATTGGCAGTCTTAGTGCCTGCATTATTAGTGTCCTGTTCAGGAAGTGGTCAGAAAATTATCTCTTGTGTCAACGTGTCCAAGGCTATTCTCAACTTTCTCTACTATCAGGTTCACTGTGTCTGGTTTTATGTTAAGGTCTTTTATCCACTTGGACTTGAGTTTTGTGCAGGGTAATAGATATGGATCTATTTGCAACCCTCTACATGCTGATATCCAGTTAGACCAGAATCACTTGTTGAAGATTCTTTTTTCATTTTGTATTTCTGACTTCTTTATCAAAAATCAGATGTCCATAGGTATATGGATTTGTGCCTGGGTCTTCAATTCAACTCCACCAACCACATCAACCAACCTGCTTGTTTTTAGACTAACACCATGCAGTTTTATTACTATAACTCTGAAGTTCAGTTTGAGTGGATGGTGATACCTCTAGAAGTTCTGTTATTGTTCAGGATATCTTTTAGCTATCCCAGAATTTTTGCTTTTCCATATGAAGTTCAGTTTTGTCCTTTCAATGTCTGTAAAGAACTATGTCAGAATTTAGGTGGGGATTGCATTGAATCATAGATTGCTTTCGGTAAGATGGCAATTTTTATTATGTTGATCCTACTGACATATAGGCATGGAAGCTCTGTTATCTTCTTCAGTTTCTGTCTTCAAATATTTGAAGTTTTTGTCATGCAAGACTTTTATTTTCTTGGTTAGAGTTATTACCAGATATTTTATATTATTTGTGGCTATTATGAAGGGTATTGTTTCCCTGATTTCTTTCTTGGTCCTTTTGTCATTAATATGTAGGTAAGTTACTGATTTTTTTTTTTAGTTAATCTTATATCCAGCCACTTTGCTGAAAGGTGTTTATCGGCTTTAGAAGTTCCCTGGCAGAATTTTTGGGGTTGCATAGGTATACTATCATATCATTTTCAAACAATGATACTTTGACTTCTTTCTTTCCAATTTGTAGCCCCCTGATCTCCTTCAGTTGCCTTATTATTCTAGCTAGCACTTCAAAAGATATAAAGAGAGTGGACAGTCTTGTCTTATTCCTGATTTTAGCAAAAATGCTTTGAGTTTCTATTTGTTTTGATGTTGGCTATAAGCTTTCTGTAAATTGTGTTTACTATGTTGAGGTATGTTCTTTGTATCCCTACTCTCTCCAAGACTTTTATTATGAAGGTGTGTTGGCTTTTTATTAAAGGCGTTTTCAGTATCTAATGAGATGATCATGTGGTTTTTCTTTCAGTTTGTTTATGTGCTGGATTGGCTAATTTTCATATGTTGAACCATATGCATTCTCTGGGATGAAGCCTACTTGGGTTTTGTTTTTGTTTTGTTTTGTTTCTGTTGCTGTTTTTGATGTGCTCTTGGATTTGGTTTGCGGGTATTTTATTGAGTATTTTTGCATCTATGTTCATGAGGGAAATTGATCTGTAATTCTGCTTCTTTGTTGAATCTTTGTGTCATTTTGGTATCAAGATGACTATAGCTTCATAAAATGGATTATGCAATGTTTCTTCTGTTTCTATTCTAAAAAATAATTTGAGGAGTATTGACATTAGCTCTTCTTTTAAAGTATGCTAAAATTCTACATTAAAACTGCCTGGCCTTGCACCTTTTCTGTTTGGAAGACTTTTAATAACTATTTCTATTTCCTTAGGGCTTATCAGCCTATATAAATTGTTTATTTGGTCTTGATTCAACTTTGCATAGTAACATCTATTGACAAAAATCATCCATTTCATTTAGATTTTCCAATTTTGTGGAGTACAAGTTTTTAAAAGTATGACCTAGTGGTTCCTTGGATTTTCTTTCAGTATCTGCTGTTATGTTTCCCTTTTGTTTCTGATTTTGTTAATTTGTTATTCTCATTCTGTCTTTTAGTTAGCTTGGTTAAGGGTTTGTCTATGTTGTAGATTTTCTCAACAAACCAACTCTTTGTTTCATTGATTCTTTGCATTGTTCCCTTTGTTTCTAAGGATTTCAGTCCTGAGCTTGATTATTTCTTGTTGTCTACTTCTCTTTGGGTGTGCTTATTTCTTTTTGCTCTAGAGCTTTCAATGTGGTGTTAAATTGCTGGTATGAGATCTCTCAAAGTTTTTCATATAGGCACTTAGTGCAATAAACTTTCCTCTTAACCGCTTTCATTGTGTCCCATAAGTTTTAGTATGTTGTATAGTCATTTTCACTGAATGATAGAATGTCTTTGATTTCTTTCTTTATTTCTGCCTTGACCCAGTGCATTTTCATTCATTATAGAGTTGTTCCATTTCAGTGAATTCATTGGCTTTCTGTTGTTATTGAAATCCAGCTATAATCAGTAGTGGTCTGGTAGGATGCAAGGAGTTTTTTCAATTTTCTTGTATCTGTTAAAATCTACTTTGTGTGTCTGGCCAATTTTAGAGAATGCTCCATGAGGTACTGAGAAAAAGGTATATTCTTTTGTGTTTGGGGGAAATGTTCTCCAGATATCTGTTTGGTTCTTTAGGATTATAACCCTTGTAAATTATGGTATTTTCCTCTTTAGTTTTTGGCTACATGACCTGTTTTTTTGGTTAGAGTGGGGTATTGAATCTCCCACTATCAATGTGTGAGGGCCAGTGTTTGATTTAAGCCTTAGTCATGTTTCTTTTACAAACAGGAGTGCCCTTGTGTTTGGGGGAATATCTGTTAAGAATTGAAACATTATCTTGGTGTATTTTTCCTTTGATGAGTATGAAGTCTCCTTTACATATCTTTTTAATCAATTTAGGTTTGAAGTCAATTTTGTTAAACATTAGACTAGCTTTCTTTGTAAGTTCATTTGCATTTAAAATCTTTTTTTTTTTGCAACCCTTTACTCTGGGATAATGCCTATCTTTGATGTTGACATGTGTTTCTTGTATATAGCAGAAGGATGGATCCATTCTGTTAGTCCTTACCTTTTTATTGGGAAATTGAGTCCATTGATATTGAGAGATATCAATGACCAACAATTGTTTATTCCTGTTATTTTGTTGTTGGTGGTGGTGATGGTGGTAGTGATGGTGGTAGTATATGTGTGCATGTATGTTTCTCTTTTTATAGTTTTTCTGGTATGGATTTATTTATTTCCTGTGTTTTCATGGTTGTTGTTACCTTGCTTGAGTTGGAATTTTCCTTCCAGTCCCTTCCGTAGTGCTGAATTTGTAGGTAGATATTGTTTAAATTTAACTTTATTGTGGAATATCTTGTTTTCTTCATCTATGGTGATTGAAATATTTGCTGGGTATAGTAGTCTGGACTCACATCTGTGGTCTCTTTGTGTCTGTAGGACATGTGTTCAGGCCCTTCTGGTTTTTAGAGACTCCATTGAAAATTTGGGTGTAATTCTACTAGGTCTGTCTTTATATCTTACTTACTCTTTTTCCCTTGCTGTTTTTAATATTCATTCCTTGCTCTTTATGTTTAGCATTTTGAGTATGTGGTAAGGGGACTTTCTTTTCTGTACAATATGTGTGATGTTCATTATGCTTCTTATACCTTTATAGGTATGTTCTTATTTAGTTTGGGAAATTTTTCTTCTATGATTTTGTTGAATATATATTGAAAATATGTTTACTGGGCCTCTGATCAGGGATTCTTCTCTGTCTTCTACCCCTATTATTCTTAGGTTTGATCTTTTCATAGTGTCCCTGACTTCCTGGATATTTTGTGTTGGGAATTTTTTAGATTTAACATTTTCTTTAGTCGATGTATCTATTTATCTATCATATCTACGACACCTGTGATTCTCTCTTCACTCTATTCTATTATGTTGGTGAAGCTTGTCTCTATAATTCCTTTTTACTTACCTAGATTTTCACCTTTAGAATTCCCTCAATTTGTGTTTTCTTTATTGCTTTTATTTCAATTTTCAGGTCTTGAATGGTTTTATTCATTTCCTTCAACTGTTTGTGTTTTCTTGGCTTTCTTTAATGGATTTATTCATTTCCTCAAAATTTATGCTTGTCTTCTCCTCAATTTCTTTTAAGAGTTTATCCATATTCTGTTTAAGGACTTCTAACATCTTTACAAAGTTGGTTTCAAGTTCATTTGTGTGTGTGTGTGTGTGTGTGCTTCAGCTATATTGGATTTTCAGGGGTTTCTGTCATAAGATAACTATATTCTGAGGGTGACATATTGCCCAGGCTGCTTTGATTTTGTTCTTACACTGGTGCCTAGGCATCTGGGTTTGAGTAACTTAAGGTCTAGGTGCCAATCCTGAGTTTGTCTTTGTTGGATGGGTGTTTCCTCCCTGGTGTTCTGGCCTGTGTGGCCTATGGTTGAGCAGAGAATCTATACCTGAGTTAGAACTGGACTTCTGGTGGCTGCTGTGACCTTTGGTCAAGCGGGTGATCTCTACCTGAGGTGTGGGCTGGGATACAACAAAGAGAAGCAGGGTATAGAGTGGGTGAGATCTCCAGGTGAGGGGCTACCTGGAATTTTGGGGAATGGAGTTTTATTTTTAACTCTTATACATATATCTATGATCCATTTTGAGTTTTTATTTGTTTTTGCTTTTTGCTGTTTTACTGTCTGGAAGTCATTTTTCTCTTGTTTTATGTGATTTTTTTCATTTTTATATGTCATTGTTCTAGCACCATGCGTCAAAAAGTCTTTTGTTGTTGTTTGTTTGTTTGTTTGGTTGGTTGGTTTGGTTTGGTTTTGGTCTTTTGAGACAGAGTTTTTCTGTGTAACATTCTTAACTGTCATAGAACTGGAACTCACTTTGTAGACCAGGCTGGCCTTGAACTCCCAGAGATCCACCTTCTTATGCCTCCTGAGTGCTGGGACTAAAGGCATGCTCCATCACACCCAACTGAAAAGACTGTTTTTATCCCCATTGAAACATACTGCTATTTTTTACTGAAAATCAATTAAACATAACTATAAAGGCTTATATCTGAAAATTAATTATGTTTTGTTGGTCTGTCTGCCCAACTGTTTTTCCAGCACCACACTATCTTGATTTTTCTAGTTTTGTGGTGGTTTTGAACTCCTCCATCTTTGTCACTCTTTTCACAATTGCTTTATTCTTCTACAGCCATTTCATTTCTACCCAAATGTTTGGATCAATTTGTCAATTTCTAGCAAAGATTCTGTTAGACATTTGATACTGATAGAATTCACAGATAATATAGAGATAACCCTTATGTGTTAGCTTTCCTGTTGCTGTGGCAGAAATGGCTTAAAGGAAGAAAACTTTCTTTGGGGTCACTATTACAGAGCTGTCAGTCCAACAGAGTGAGGGGGCATAGGAGAAAAAGCCATTCCTATCAGGATTGGAAAAGGCTGAGAACTATAGGAATGGATTGAGGGCAAGATACCTGCAGTGACCTGTTTCTAGTGATCTACTCCTTCTGGCTGGGGCCCGCCCCTTTCTGTTTCAACCACCCATCCAAATAATGTGGCCAGCAGAGAACCAAACATTTAACACATGATCTTATGTGTGTGTGGGGGGGAGGTACATTTCTTTTAACCAATAATACCAATACCATGTTAATAATGTCTTCCAGTCAATTAATGTGGAATATATTTAGATCTTTAAAATTTCTCATCCATGTTTTGTAAATCTTACTAAAAATCTTACTCTACTTTTATAAATTTATTTCTAAGTTTTTATTCTTTACATTTATGCTACTTACTATTATTATTATTAGCATGTGTGATATATGTGGGGACACACATGAACCATAACATATGAGCCATTGCTTGGGAATGGAGGCCACAGAATGCCTCTGTGTGATGATTTCTCTCCTTCCACATTTTCATGGGTTCCAAGGATCAAGCTCAGCCCTGGCAAGCACTTTTACCCACTGATCTTCCTGCCCCCTATCCTTTTATTCTCATGTATGCTACTACTAATGAAAAGTTCTTTGTTTTGGACTGTCAATTACTACCATAGATAAATATACTTCCACACATTTTTGGTATGTATGTGTACATGTACATTTATGTGCACAAGTATGTATGATCTATGTGTTGATGGAGGTGGGTCATTTGTTTATCTGTTGCTTTTATTGGTTAATTAATAAACAAACTGCCTTGGCCCTTTTGATAGGACAACAACTTAGATAGGCAGAGTAGACAGAACAGAATGCTGGGAGAAAGAAGCTGAGTGAGGCAGTTGTCATGATTCTCCCACTCCAGACAGACGCAGGTTAAGATCTTTCCTGGTAAGCCAGCTCATGGGCTACACAGATTATTAGAAATGGGTTAGATCAATATGTAAGAGCTAGCCAATAAGAGGTTATAACTAATGGGCCAAGCAGTGTTTAAGAGAATACAGTTTCCGTGTAATTATTTCGGGGCATAAGCTAGCTGTGCGGGCGGCTGGGTGCCAGGAACATAGCCCGCCGCTCCTTATCACTACAATGTGTGAAAACGTATGCACTTGTGTGTGTATCTGAGGAGACCAGAGGTGCATGTCTTATGTTATCTATCACTTTCCACCTTACTTTTTTGAAATGGGGGTTTCTCACCGAACCTGGTATTCAGCAATTAACTGACTCAAAAGTAAATCCTCAAAAGCTTTCTGTCTCCACCTCTCCAGTACTAAGATTACAGGTGCATGTTGGGTGCCTAGCTTTTTATTTTTTTTTAATTTATTTATTAAGGATTTCTGCCTCCTCCCCGCAACCGCCTCCCATTTCCCTCCCCCTCCCCCGATCAAGTCACCCTCCCTCATCTGCTCGAAGAGCAATCAGGGTTCCCTGACCTGTGGGAAGCCCAAGGACCGCCCACCTCTATCCAGGTCTCCTAAGGTGAGCATCCAAACTGCCTAGGCTCCCCCAAAGCCAGTACGTGCAGTAGGATCAAAAACCCACTGCGATTGTTCCTGAGTTCTCAGTATTCCTCATTGTCCTCTATGTTCTGCTAGTCCGGATTTATCCCATGCTTTTTCAGACCCAGGCCAGCTGGCCTTGGTGAGTTCCCAATAGAACATCCCCATTGTCTCAGTGTGTGGGTGTACCCCTCGCGGTCCTGAGGTCCTTGCTCGTGCTCCGTCTCCTTCTGCTCCTGATTTGGACCTTGAGATTTCTGTCCCGTGCTCCTCTGTCTCTGTCTCCTTTCATCGCCTGATGAAGGTTAATATTCAGGAGGATGCCTATGTGTTTGTCTTTGGGTTCACCTTCTTACTTAGCTTCTCTAGGAACATGCATTATAAGCTCATTGTCCTTTGTTTATGGCTAGAAACCAAATATGAGTGAGTACATCCCATGTTCCTCTTTTTGGGTCTGGCTTACCTCACTCAGGATAGTGTTTTCTATTTCCATCCATTTGTATGCAAAATTCAAGAAGTCCTTGTTTTTTACTGCTGCGTAATACTCTAATATGTATATATTCCATACTTTCTTCATCCATTCTTCCGTTGAAGGGCATCTAGGTTGTTTCCAGGTTCTGGCTATTACAAACAATGCTGCCATGAACATAGTTGAGCATATACTTTTGTTGTATGATAGGGCCTTTCTTGGGTATATTCCCAAGAGTGGTATTGCTGGATCCAGGGGTAGGTTGATTCCGAATTTCCTGAGAAACCGAAACACTGCTTTCCAGAGTGGTTGTACAAGTTTGCATTCCCACCAGCAATGGGTGAGTGTCCCCCTTTCTCCACAACCTCTCCAGCAAAGGCTATCATTGGTGTTTTTTATTTTAGCCATTCTGACAGGTGTAAGATGGTATCTTAAAGTTGTCTTGATTTGCATTTCCCTGATCGCTGGTGCCTAGCTTTTTACATGAATACTGGGATCTGAAGTCAAGTCCCCATGATTGTACAGTAAACACTTTATCCACTGAATCATCACCTCAACCAATGTCTGTGTACTTTTAAAAATGCTGTAAAACCTGCTCAGATTCTTTTGTTAGTTCTACTAGGTTTTTGGTGTGTTGAGGTTTCTCAGGGTTTTCTATGTACATGCTTGTTATGTGATCTGTGAAAGGAAGCAGGTTTTTCTTCTTCCTTTCCAATCAAAATGCCTTTTACTTCTTCTGCTTGATCATAATAATTAGACTGCCAGTACAATATGGAACATAACTGGGATGGTTAGCCATAACTACCCTGTTTCTGACTTTGGGGAAAAGCATGCTGACTTTTACCATTAAGCCTATTGGTTCCAGATTTTCCATGCATGTATTTTATCAAGTCAAAGAATTTCCCTCCTGCAATTTTGTGGTATATAAAGAATAAGCAGCAGCAGCAACAACAATACACACACACACACACACACACACACACACACACACACACACACTGACCTCTACCCCTAGTTCTTGGCATTGCCTTCCTAAAATCTTTATAATTTACTGAGTGATTGGAAAGCCTGACACAGAGCTCCTAAATCCCTTGGAATCTCCAGGGTGATACCTCTTTTGTTCTATTGAGGCAACTCTTGGGCTCTATCCTGGATAGACTCGGGATAGGGGTTGGTTGCCAGGGGAACCAACCATGTGATTAAAGACTTGGAACACTTACAGTTCCACTCCATCCCCAACCTCTATGGAAGTTAGAAGAGCTAAAGATTGAGTTGATCACCAGTGACCAAGGATGTAATTATTTGTAATTACATAACGAAGTTTCTAAAACTCCCAGAAGGACAGGGTTCAGAGAGCCTTTTTCAAGATGATTGGGTCTTCTGCAGGTACTTGAGATGGCATGATACTTCTGTGTCTCTTCTCACATATTTTTCACTTAGCATCACTTCCTTCTGTCTGTTCATGGGCATCCCTTAGAACATTCTTTTTAATTCATGAGGAAACATGACTTTAAACTTTAGTTTAAATGTTTCCCCAATGTCTGTGAATCACTTTAGCAAATTAATGGAACTTGAAGAGGGAGTTGTAGGAATCTCAGTTTCTATCCAGTTAGTTAGAAACACAAGTCACAAACTAAGACTTTTGATTGGCATTCAGTGAGTGTGACGGGTAATCTTTTGTTACTGAGCTCTCAGCTTATAGGATCTGGTGTTATCTCCAAGTAAGAGAAAATTGAATTACAGGGCTCTTAGTAGATGTCTACTTGAGAATGGCTTGGTGGTATGTGAGGATACCCACCCCAGACACATGGCAGATATTAGTACTTGGTGGTATGTGAGGATACCCACCCCAGACACATGGCAGATATTAGTACTTGGTGGTATGTGAGGATACCCACCCCAGACACATGGCAGATATTAGTACTTGGTGGTATGTGAGGATACCCACCCCAGACACATGGCAGATATTAGTACTTGGTGGTATGTGAGGATACCACCCCAGACACATGGCAGACACATGGCAGGTGGTATGTGAGGATACCACCCCAGACACATGGCAGGTGGTATGTGAGGATACCACCCCAGACACATGGCAGGTGGTATGTGAGGATACCACCCCAGACACATGGCAGGTGGTATGTGAGGATACCCACCCCAGACACATGGCAGGTGGTATGTGAGGATACCACCCCAGACACATGGCAGGTGGTATGTGAGGATACCACCCCAGACACATGGCAGACACATGGCAGGTGGTATGTGAGGATACCCACCCCAGACACATGGCAGGTGGTATGTGAGGATACCACCCCAGACACATGGCAGGTGGTATGTGAGGATACCACCCCAGACACATGGCAGACACATGGCAGGTGGTATGTGAGGATACCCACCCCAGACACATGGCAGATATTAGTACTTGGTGGTATGTGAGGATACCCACCCCAGACACATGGCAGATATTAGTACTTGGTGGTATGTGAGGATACCCACCCCAGACACATGGCAGACACATGGCAGGTGGTATGTGAGGATACCACCCCAGACACATGGCAGGTATTAGTGCTTTGAGTGTTATGTGAGAATAAGAGAAACACTATTTTTTTGCTTACTTTTGATCTGATCTTCTATTATTAGCTTGTTGAACTGTGTTTTTTTTTTTTAAATCAGGAATAAAGGCTGAATGTGGCCAAGTACTTTTCTATGCATACTAAGATAATTATGTGTGTTTTATCCTTTATTCTACACACATAATACATTACTTAAATTGATAATAACTAACCAGACTTGCACTCCAGAAATAAATTCCATTTTTCTTTTCCTTGGTGTGTATGTGTATATATATTTGTGTGTGTGTTCATGCATGTGTGTGTGATGATGAATAATTTTTTTCAAAGATGTTTGTGTTTATATAAACTTATGGTTTATATCTACAAAGCATATTGGTATAGTTTTCTTTCCTTGTAATGCATTGTCTGATTTTTCTGTTACGGTGCATCAGTTACTTTTCTCATTGCTATGACAAAACACCTGATAAGAAGCATTTAAGGAAGAATTTGTTTTGGTTCATGGTTTGAGAATTGGTACGGAAGACATGGTGGTAGGAGCACAAAGTGACTAGTCATGTCGCATCTGGAACCAAGAAGCTCAGTGGACAAAGGTACTTGCTTTCAAGGCTAATGGACTGAGTTTGATTGCAGGAACCCATATAGTGAAAAGAGCTGACTGCCACCAGTCACCACACACACACACACACACATACTACAGATTTTTTTTTAAGAAACAGAGAAAGATGAGTGCTGATGCTTAGCTTGATTCTTCTTTTGTCCTTTTTTATTTAGGCTGATACCCCAGTTCACAGGATAGTGGCCACCACATTTAGAGGAGCTTTGTTTCCATTTCACTTTGGAAACAGTCTCAGCAATACATCATTAATGCCCTTGGTATGTGTTTCTTATCCCAGTTAAATTGACTCTCCTTAACAATCATATAGGTTAATACTGGTTCTGTTGAAGGAATTAATAATGTTTCTTGTTCTTGTGTTTTATAGGAAAATCTGTGGAGGATTAATTTTTTTCTTTACATGTTTACTAGCATAGCTTCATTTGTGGGAAGATATCATTTAACAGTTCAAGTCTACGTCTGGTTCTTAATGTATTTCCCATCTTTCTTCTGGTAACTTACAAATTGATGTCCCTCTAGAAGTGTGTTCATTCCATCTAAACTGTCTGCTTCTTGGCATAAATTTCCTCACAGATTTGGTGTATGATTCTTTTAATCTTGCAGTTCAGTGATTGGACCTCTTCTTTCATTCTTGAGTTTGGCATTGTGTCAACTTTGTTGATCTTCTCAAAGAGCCAACTTTTGGTTCCACCGATTTTTTCCGTATTTTGTCTGTTTTTTATTCCATTGATTTCTGCCGTAACATTTATTATTTTATTTTTTCTGCTGCATTATTGTTTACTTTGCTTTTCTATTTTAATTGCTTTCCTCAACCCTACCATCTGTGCTCTCTCTCTCTCCCTCTCTCTCTCCCGCCCTCCCCCTCCCCCGCGTGTAATAATGAAACACAGATTCTCTTGTATGCCCTACAAAAACTATAACACTGAGCTATACCCCCAGCCCTGTTTTGCTAGTCCTGTAAGGCAGAGGCTAGCTTATATATCCACAGTCTTTGGTCTGTTATAGTGTCGGTGCCTCCAGCTTTAAGTCCTTCTCTCAGACACGCTTTTGCTATATCACATATATATTAAGTTTCTATTCTGGTAAAATGTGTTTTCCCGTGTCTCAAAGGGTCTCTTCCTTGACTGAAGTGGACAGATTTGTGGCTGTCAGGATATTTGTGGATTTCTTACATTGCTTTCACTCATTGCTTCATAACTTCATTCCATTTTGACTGTAGCTCTACATATGTTTTGGCTGTATATCATTCTGATGCTTTTCCTAGCCAGTATTGTGACCTCAGGCTAGTTTGATGTTGTTTTTTCTTGATTTTTTGCACTGGAACTGGTATGGTTTTTGATCATTATCCAGTCATGAAATTTTCTGAGTTCTGCCCCAAGTAAGGTCACTACCTTCCAGCAGGGTCCAAGCAGCCATTTCTCACAGCTCATCCTACCCAGAAGAGGACTATGACACTAAGGTGAAAGATCTGGAAAAGCCCCAGAAAGCCTGTTTTTATAGATGGTCCTTAAATTTCCACGAATAAACACTTGAATTTGTTGCATGCTGCTACTGAATTTTCAAAGAGATTAAATGACAATTCAATAACTTTGCCCTACTTTATCACAACCTTTTAGAAAGATAATTTAGAAGTTCCATAGCCCTTCTATAAACCTCAGGAAATTTCAAATTTTTAAGTAAATGAGACAGTATAAAGGCTTTAGGTGTTGAGATAGAATTTTTTCATTTTTGTAGCTGACATTTAAATATTATTAAATTCTTTAGTATTTTTAGAGTTAGTAAATTGACCATTGAATTCATTTAAGAACTAATAGTTATTGCCAATTTAAGAAATAATGACTATTGCCAGTTACTAATTTAAGCACACATTCAGCAGACTTTATTGCATTAAGCAGTAAAAGCTAATTTGCAATATGTTATAATTTCATTTTATATATAAAAAGGCTGAAACTCTCAAGTTCTTTGCCTACAATCTCACAATGAACATTTCCTGAACCTGGGATCTGAATGCAGAAATAGCTAATTCAAAATCCTTCCTCTCTATACACTATTGCACGACTGTGGGCATTATTCAAATTATGCTTCTCCCCAAAACATAGCTTCAAGTTACCAGATAAAATTGGACTAGAAACAGCTGTGGGTAACTAATAAGCCTAACATTTTTCTACTTGGTATATTATTATAGAATGGACAATAATACGCATAGCATAACTTTATTCCAGCGTCTACAGTTTTTCCTATTCCATTGGTTAACCAGTCTACAAATTATACAATAATACACATAGCATAACTTTATTCCAGTGTCTACAGTTTTTCCTATTCCATTGGTTAACCAGTCTACAAATTATTTGTGCTCCATCTCCTTTAGAATATCCAAAGTGACTAAAGAAGTTCTTTGAATGGCTTTAAACATTTTGTACTTCATACACTATAAAAAGCAGATAAGGTCACTCCCCCAAAAATGCCAAAATACATGAATAACACAATTTGTTGTTCATGGGCTTTAAATTTTATAACCTTCCCTTTAAGATCTTCTATTTTATGGAGATGAAACCTAGAACAGCTGTTGGCCCATACAATATCTTCTTCAGGCATAAGTCAGTCACCTTATTTGAATGTCATTGTCCAAAGCAGTACTTACACAGCTCTCCCTAATGAAAAGCGTGGACTTGTGTGAAAGAAAAAGTGATGATTTTTTTTAATTTTTGTATTTATCTTTCTAAGCTCAAAAATACTATGAGAGTCTAATTATGCTTGATGCAGGCATAAATGATTGTTGCTAATATATTTTATTTCCAAAGAAGATGTAACTTAAAATGAAAATGCCCCAAGACAAGTAACTTTGAGGTTATAAACTTAGAATAGGAGTTAGATCCTTTATGTCAGTTCATTTGACAGAGGGTCAGAAGATCACAAATGTGGAATTTGGGACTTTTTAAGAAAAAGATTTTACAAAATCCTGAGTCATAATCACTGTCATCTCGTGCCATTCTGAAGGAAGTGGTTGATGAAGTTTGAAGGGAAAACAATTGTGTATTGTCAGGGAAAAGGACCCCCCCCAGAGCTAAAAGCAAACATTAGTAGAACACCTTAGTATTTATCAATTCTCTGCAAGGTCATTTTACTTCTGTGGAAGCTACTGTTATAAACTGACTCATAAAGAGCTTTTATAGGCAAACACTTTTAGAAAGTAAAATACAAGGACACGGTTTTGTATATTTAGAGGAATCAGTCCTGTCTATGGAAACTATTAGAAGCACCCAACCTTCTTGGCCTGTTTCTTAATGCTGTTTTAAGCATTGCTCAGCACACATTCTAACTCTCAACTTTCTTGTTCCTGTCATTCTGTTTGCAAATGTTCCTTGAGGGCCTACTAAGTACCCTGCATGGACCTCAGCTCTAGGAACATGGAGGTAATGTCAGAAGCCAGTGCAGTATTGGTCTCAGGGAAAGGACTCATAAAGCAACATATGTCAACTGAGGAATTTTAGACATTGATTGAGACTCAATACCTAGACGACAGATTATACTGCTTATAAACCATCAAGCCACCTTGGGGATCTCATTTAGTAGCATTTGCCACTTGACTGAATGCTTAATTCTCTAGTTTTTTTCAGGAGATCAGACATTTTGCTGCTGCTATTGTTGTTTATTTATTGTTTATACACTCCAACCAAAGTTTCCTCTCCCTCTCCTCTTCCCAGTTCTTTCCCCCTTTTCCCCATTCCCACTCCTCCTCCACTGTTTCTCTTTAGCTAGAAACAAGCATCCCGTGGACATCAGCCAGTTATGGTATATCAAGCTACAGCGAGACTAGGCACATTCTCTTCTGTTGGGGCTGGATGCAGCAATCTGGAAAGAGGAATGGGTCCCCAAAGCAGGAACAGAGTCAGAGCCATCCCTGCCCTCACTGTTAAGAGTCTCACATGAAGACTAAAGCTACATAACTGTAACATATATGCAGAGGGTCTAGGTCAGTCCCATGCAGGCTCCCTAGTATCAGTTCAGTCTCTGTGAGTCCCTGTGTTTTACAGAGTCCCAGGTTAGTTGGAATTTTGGGGGGTTTTCTTGTGGTGCCCTTAACACCACCGTTCCTACAATCCTTCCTCCCTCCTCTTCTGCAGGATCTTCTGAACTTGGCCTAATGTTTGGCTGTGGGTCTCTGCATCTGTTTCCATAAGTTGCTGGTTGAAGACTCACTGATGACAGCTGGGCTAGACACCAGTCTGAGTAAAGCAGAATTCCACTGGGAGTCACTTCATTGACATTTTAAAACTATTTTTTGTTGGTGGTGGTCAGACGTGTTTGGTTCTGTCCTAGGTTTCCAGGGTATCCCACCTCTGAATCCTAGACCTCAGGGGGAGCTCCCTCTCAGGATATGGGTCTCCAGATGTGTCAGTCATTAGTTAGTCGCTTCCACAGTTTCTGTACCATCTTTACCCCAGTATATCTTGTAGGCAGGACTATTTGTATTTTGAAAGTTTTTTGACTAGGTTGGTGTCCCAATCCCCCCACTGGAAGTTTACCTAGTTGCAGAAGATGTCAGGTTCAGGCTCTGTATCCCCCATTGCTAGGAGTCTTAGTTATAGACACCCTCATAGATTCCTGGGAGTTTCTATTGCACTAGGTTTCTAGCTCATCCCAGAGATTCTCCCAGATTCCAGCTGAGAAGACTAGACTCTTATTCAGGACATTTTTGCTTATATCTAGTATGAGGTATGCCTTAGAGTAGATAACCTAATGCTTGCTTGTTTGGCAAAATAAAGTGAAAGCAATTTAAATAAGCCTCTTTCACTTTTGCTGGGATAATTATTTTCTTTTTTAAAAGATGTATTTATTTATTATGTATACTATATTCTGAGCCAGATCTCATTACAGATGGTTGTGAGCTGCTATGTGGTTGTTGGGAATTGAACTCAGGACCTTTGGAAGAACAGGCAGTGCTCCTAACCTCTGAGCCATCTCTCCATCCCAATAATTATTTTCTAAAGGTAAAGAGATCCCCTTGGGGTGAGGGTTAAATAATATCCATTTCTATTTTAGGTTAGTCAGACTGAGGCAGTTAAATCATAAGTCTTCCTTCTCAAAAAATATTTTAAAATATGGAAATTATCCTTACATGTTTGATGTCAATAGTGTAGACATTATCATTATACTCAAATAAAAATGATCTTTGTGATGCACTGCCTCTAAAAAAAGACAAGACCATTTCCTTTGTTTGTCAGAAAGAGTTTTACTATGTTACTAGGACTTTAGTTTTCTACACAATCAGCTATTTTCTGCTTTAAAGGGTATGGTAGACTTATGAGAAAGAAGGAGAGGGAGGGAGGAGAGAAAGAAAGGAAAAGGAGAGATTAAAGGAAAAAGGAGTTTATTTATAAAAGCAGCATCTATACAAGCACAGTGTAAAGGATAGAGTTGAAGATACCCTTCTTGCCTATAAAAACCCTCTATAAATCCTGGCATTTATCCTGCTATTTATAACCCTTTCCTCTGAGTATGATTGGGCCTCTTCTATAAAAATAGGACATAGAAAAGCTGGTAGGAGAGGGTATTCCTTCTGTGATGAATTACAGATATAAGCTGTCCCTTACTACCTGACTGTCTGCTTCGTTTGCTTTAGTAACTGTGACATGATAAACTAGACAATGGACAAGATGGACACCAACTAAGAGTTGCTTCTGAAAACCTGCGAGCAAAGATCTCAAAAGCTGAGTCCATCGGCTCTTAAAGAAATGAGCCCTGCCAACAACCACTGAGTTTAGAAGTAGTTCCTGCTCCACACAAATCTCCAGATGAGACTTTAACATTAGCTGGTGACATGCCATAATGGCAGCCTCATAAGGAACCCTGAAGCATAGCCAGCTATACTTAGACTCCTGACCACCAGAAAATGTCAGATAATAGAAGTGGAGTATTCTAGCTGCTAAGTTGGTGTTAAGTAGTTATGCAGCAATCAAAACTACATGCACACACATGCACATACATACACTAGAGAAAAAGACACACAGTTTTGCATTTGTCTTTTGTATAATAACCTGTGTGCCACTGTACTCAGTTTGTCAGTTTAGTTCTAGGATTGGATACCAAGAATAGAGAATGCTAGCCAAAGACATGGGTAAATGTCTAGGCTACTAATAGCTAATAACAGAGTTGTAAGCTCTTTCATGAATGAATTAAATATGTTCAGCCCCTGAAGTAAATAAGGGGAGCAATATGAAAATGAGGCTCAAGAGATGGTTCGACAGTTGAGAGTACTTACTGCTCTTGCACAGAACTTGAGTTTGGTTTTCAGCCCCAACATCAGATAACACTCAAGTACCTGTAGCTTCATCTTCAAGGGATCCAGTGTCCTCTTCTGGACACCATGGGCACTTGCACGCATGTGCATCTACCCACACAGAAACACACATAATTAAAAAGGAAAAGAAAACATTTCTTTATAGACTGTGAAATGGTTCTTCTGAAGATTCTCTTTCTGGTCAAGACAATATGACAGGTCCTGGATCATCCCTGCACACAGCAATGAAGAAAACATAGACAAGTCACAGAGAATAACAGTATGCAGGTCATTGTATATTAGAATATAAAGAATCCTGATCCAAGCAAGAAGGAAAACAAATGAGATATTTCCCTCCACTTACATCCATAAAGGATCTGCAGAAAGGTAAGTCCAGGCAGCTCCTGGTGATTTCCTGTACTGGGAACACAAATCCAGGAACCTGGGAAGATGATGGCAGCTAAAGGTGTCATGAGGCTTCCAGAAAGGAAAGAACCATAGACAGAGAGGACTTCCATGACCTGTGGAGGGACTCCTGAAAGGAATAACAGATAATGACAAGGTCAACATGTGAGAAAACCACCTGAATCCACTGAAAGAGCCACCCAAGGGAAATAAGGGCAGCAGTCCCAGGCCCTTCGAAGGGACTGTTATGAACGATAATCAACAACTTACAGAAATTGGACACTTTCTTGAAAATATAGATGCTAAAGTTCATCGATGAAAGAGATAACTCAATCAGTCCTACATTTATAATTAAGCTAATTTTGTCACAAAATCCTGCATACGGAGAAGAAGAGAATGAGGTCTAACAAGTGGACACTGTCAGTACTTCAGGCAGAAAACAATACAAACCTGTCACTAACTTCCTCAAACTTGAAGAACAAACACTGGCCAACTCATTGTATGGGTCCAAAATTATCCAAATAAAAACTTATATTAAAATGTTACCCTGAGGTAAACAAGATGGCTTAGTTGGTAAAGACATCTCTGCTGCTAAGTTTGATTTCTAGGTTCTACATGGGGAAAAGCAAGAGCCAACTCCTGTAAATTGTCCTCTGACCTCCATATGAGTACTGGGGTGTACCCCCTCTCTCAAAAAACTGTAGTTCAAAATATATTTAATGTTGTTTTAGCTTAAATCTGTCCCCTAAAAATTTTTTCACCGCAAGTCGTCACTCCAAGTATCACCAAATGTAAATGGTTTTGTCTTGAGAGATGAGTCTTAGTACAAAGGTATCTCAGAGTCATTTTGATTTGCATTTCTCTGATGATTAAGGATGTTGGACATTTCCTTAAATGTCTTTCAGCCATTTGAGATTCTTCTGTTGAAAATTCTGTTTAGATATATACCCCCTTTTTAAAATTGGATTATTTTGTATTTTGTGTCTAGTTTTTTGAGTTTTTTATTTATTTTGGAAATCACCTCTCTGTCAGATATGAGGTTGGTGAAGATCTTTTCCCATTCTGTTTGCTCTTGTTTTATCCTGTTGACCGTGTCCTTTGCCTTACAGAAGATTTTTAATTTTAGGAGGTCCCGTTTATTGATTGAATAAAAGAAAGAATACTAAGAGCTGCAAATGAAAAAGCCAAGCAACAAATAAAGATGAGCCCATCAGAATTACACCTGACCTCTCAATGGAAACCATGAAATCCAGAAGATCCTGGACAGATGTGCTACAAACACTAAGAAATCACTAACACCAACCAAGACTGCTATACTTAGCAAAGCTTCAATCACCATAGATGGAGAAAACAAGATATTCCATGACAAAGCCAGATTTAAACAATACCTATCTACAAACCCAGATCTACACAAAGTAAGGAAGTTAGCTGCACGAAAGGACAGGCAATAGATAATTCTATACCAGTAAATCTTGAAGAAGGGAAACACACACACACACACACACACACACACTACCCCCAAAAAACCCAGTAATTAGCAATCACTGGTCATTAATATCAATGGACTCAATTCACCTTTTAAAAGACACAGGCTAACAGAATGGATATGAAAACGGGATCCATCTTTCTGCTACACACAAGAAACATATCTCAACCTCAAAGACAGATAATACCTCAGAATAAAGGGTTGGGAAAAGACTTTTCAAACAAATGGACCTAAAAAGCAAGCAGGTGTAGCTGTCATAATATCTAACAGAACAGACTTCAAACTAAAGGTCGTCAAAAGAGATGGAGAAGGACATTAAATATTCATCACAGGAAAAATCCATCATGATGAAGTCTCAATTCTGAACATTTATGCCCCAAATACAATGGTCCCCACATATGTAAAAGAAACATTACTAAAACTTAAAGCCCACATCAAACCCACACACTAACAGTGGGAGACTTCAGCACCCCACTCTCGCCACTGGACAGGTCTGTCAGACAATTATTCACTTTTGTTCTTTGTGACTTATCACCTAATTTTTAGTATTTTGCTTTGACATCCCTAAAAAACTAAGAAAGATATTACTAGAAAACTCCCTAATTAACAGAGAAGCTAAAATTCTATATATCTAAAGTTTATGTCTGACTTAAGTTCCTAGAAACCCAGTGATATTCCATCATTCTGAGCCTAGTAAGAATTCCTCTCCCTGTGTTGTTGTTTGCAATATACTTCACTTTCCCTTCATCTCAAGTGCCCCATACCCCACACATCCCATTGTTTCTGGCCACAGGGAGTCCTAACATTCAACACCAGGGTCATGTACATAGTTCCTCCTGCTTTATACGTATTTCTTTGAACAATCCGTAGTCTCTATAGAAAAGGCTGGGGAAAGGTGCCCATGCATATTACGGAGAACATGATCTCAAACTGCCACCCACGCAACTCACTAGTTGTGTGCTTTTTTGTGCCTGAACATTTGTCGGCCTACATAGGCACTGCTCTTTTGAATGTTTCTTGCTATGTGCATTTCACTGCACCAAGACTCTTGTATGCCTGCATGACACCTCAACTTAACATTTCTTCCATTCAGAGATCTCCTAGAAAACAGCTGTTTCAGTACAAACAAACTGGACTCGGGCCAAACAAGGAGCCATGGGGCACACTGGGAACTTCCACGACCACCTCCCCTGAAATGCTCTTGGGGAAGATCTGGAATTTATAGTTCTTCCTTCAAAGATAGACTATCAAACTAAACTAGAGGGAAGCACAACCTATATTGTGAGCAGATAAGCTTTATGTTAAGATTATTAATATCCTTGGTTTGGGATGAAAACCCTGAAGCACTGGAGTACCCACTTCCTCTGGCCCACTCACAACACCTGTGTTCTCTGAGATAGATAGCTAGATTAGAAAGTGAAGAATAGCCACACAAACTCAAAAGGGGCTCTGCCCTGCTGTGGCCTTCTACCTATGTTGTTATAGTGAATCATGATAAGGAGATTTTTTTTATCACAACTGGCTTATGGATGAGAAGCATAAATTAGAAATTGGACATTGCTAGTGAGTCACTGAGGAGCTAGAAGTGGATTTCAAAGATGATAACACCATAAATAAGCTCAGATACACCTGAATTTTAGAAGCAGAAAAGATGAGAACTGGAGAGATGGCAAGAAAAATGTGGGCGGTACATCCAGAACCCAGACACAGTGTGCCAGAATAAAAAACAAAACACTTAGCTTTTCATGACTCTTGTTTCTATTCCAGACCCTTCAAGTTATTCTCTGTTGTTTTTTTCCCTGTGCTGGCATGCAGGGGATTGAACCCAGGAATTTGTGGAGCATATACTCTACTCTTCTGTAGTAAAAATCTTCTATTTCTTGGGAATAGTGACATTTTCTGGCCATGTTCTAATAGATTCATAGAGATCATTCAGTGACTGCCTAAGCTTTGTTTCTTCCTCTCACTACTTTGCCACAAAACTATATTATATCCTAGAAACTAGGTATCTCTAGTTGGTATTCACACTATCTATGTTACATCAGGAAAAATTATATGGATGCAGAAAGTACAGTCTTTTGATTTTACTAAATGTTTGCTCATACAAAGAAGAAATTTAAATTCCTTGAACAGAAAAAAATCACAAAATGCTTCATCATTTCTTCAATTGAAATATCAAAACATCTTTTCCCAAAAATATTGAACTCTCTGATTAACAATGAGAATTTGTAACATTCAAAGATGCTGCATTTATAAAGGTCTCCTTAGCTGAGAAGGATGTTGAGGCAAGAATAAAGTTCCTCAGTTCCAGTTTTATTGATCATTGTAAACAAAATGGGCAGAACTTGTTGATACATGCTTGTAATGCCACCATTCAGGAGGCTGAATCAGGATAGTTGCTGTGGGACAATGTTCTTTTATCCTATCACTTGTATTATTTTTAATGAAATGTTGATTGGCCAATAGCCAGGCAGGAAGTATAAATAGGGTGATGGTGACCAGGCAGGAAGTAGAGGCAGGGAAATGAGAATTCTCGAAAGGAAGAAGTTTCAGTCTGCAGTTGTCACCCAGACATAGAGCAAGCAAGATGTGGCTGCCTCACCGAAAAAGGTACCAAGCCACGTGGCCAACACAGACAAGAATAATGGGTTAATTTAAGATGTAAGAATTAATTAATAAGTTTGAGCTACTAGGCCAACTAGTTTATGGTTAATGTAGCTCTCTGTGTGTTTATTTGGGACTGAACGACTGTGGGGCCAGGCGGGACAGAAACATCAGTCAACAAATAATGCTCTATGTGTGGACAACTGATGTGGGAGTGTCATATATCAATCTGTTGATTTCATTGATTAAGCAATAAAGAAACTGCTAGGCCCATTTGATAGGCCCACCCTTAGGTGGGTAGAGTAAACAGAACGGAAGGCTGGGAGAAAGAAGCTGAGTCAAGGAGTCACCATGATTTTCCCACTCCAGGCAGATGCAGGTTAAGATCATTCCTGGTAAGCCAGCTCATGGGCTACAGCAGATCATTAGAAATGGGCTAGTCCAGGTGCGAGAGCTAGCCTAGAAGAGGCTAGATAGAAATGGGCCAAGCGGTGTTTAAAAGAATACAGTTTCGGTGTAATTATTTTGGGGCATAAGCTAAAGCTAGCCATGTGGGTGGCTGGGTGCCGGGAACGCAGCCCCGCTGCTCCTACTACTACAGACAACTGTATCCACAGAAAACCTGAGAGACCTTGGGAAGTAATTCTAGACACAGCATAAAAGCATTAAGCTTGGTTTCTTTGTAACAGCAATTTCTTGGGTTTGCCCTGCTTGCTAGAAGCAAGCACTCTCATTTAAGAGGCTTCCTGACTCAGTTTTAGCTGCAAAACCTTGCAGTTATTTTAAGAAGTCCTGCCACGAAACACTTAAATGGTATTGATAAAAAACTGACTGCATACTTTTTAGTGGTGGAAGGGATCTTGAAACACCATAGAGTTGTGCAATAAATATGGCTCTGGCCAGTTCTCTTCCATGAGGCTAGACCCTTAGAAAAAAAGCTAAGGAATGGGCTGGATCCAGCTGTCAAAGCCACAGCTTTAATCCTAGCCATATCGCTTAGCAAATTAAAGACTCATGTGGCAATAAAAAGAGAGAGATACTGTAAAGATAGATTCAAAAATGAAGAAAACCTCTAAACAGTTTACTCTGTGTTTAAAAATATATGTAGGCTTGTGGGGAAAAGGATAAAGTCCCTAAAAAGGAGAGTAGTTGAGTGTGGTGGCACACAGCTTTAATCCCAACACTTGGGAAGCAGAGGCAGATAGATCTCTGTGTGTTCAAGGAAAGCCTGGTCCTCGGAGTGAGTTCCAAGCCAGCAAAGATACGCAGAGAAACTCTGTCTCAAAAAGCCAAAAATTAAAAATAAAAATAAAAGAAATAGAGGTTAAAATAAAGCCACATAAAGATGAAAAATACGCAAAAAGTCCGGATACTGTGTGTTGTCTTTAAATTGTTTGATGACTGAGGAAGGAGCAAAAGCTGCTATAAGACATTTGATTATAAATGCTGCTGGATTAATCTAATATACATATTTTGAAAATGCTTTGACTTTAAAATTTAAGTCAAAAGATATGTTAATTTGAAGGATAGGTTTTGCTTTTGTTTCCACAGGAAATGAGGGACTATCGATTCATTCTGCATTAAGAAAAATCAGGTTTGACCAAGGACGACCCCCCTGAGAAATCTCCGATAGGAGGAATGGCCCAGATTTCTGAGTTCTACATCTAGAACAGTTCAAAGACTACTTCCTGAGATGATCAAGCCTCACATGATACTCCAGTCAGGACTTGATCATAATTCTAAATTTCTTTAGGTCCACATAAGGTTATCAGCACCCCCAATCAGCAGGAAGTATCCTGGAAAACTGTGCCCACATTCTCAAAAAAATGGATTATGGATATTTGCCTTTGTTTAGAATGTTGGTTGCAAGTTGTTATAGATAATGGTGAGGAGAAAAGCTAAACAATGGATATTAGATTCAGAGTTCTTGGTTTGAAAAAAAGGGGGGGGGAAGGGCTGTGGGACAATGTCTTTTATCCTTTCACTTATATTATTTTTAATAAAATGCTGATTGGTCAGGAGCCAGGCAGGATGTATAGTCAGGGTGAAGGCAACCAGGCAGGAAGTAGAGGCAGGACAATGAGAATTCTGGAAGAGGGAAGTTTCAGTCTGTAGTCATCACCCAGACTCAGAGGAAGCCAGACACGGAGCAAGATGTGATTGCCTCACCGAAAAAGGTACCAAGTCACGTGGTTAACACAGATAAGAATAATGGGTTAATGTAAGATGTAAGAATTAATAAGAAGTTTGAACTACTAGACCAACCAGTTTATGGTTAATGTAGCTCTCTGTGTGTTTATTTGGGACTGAACAACTGTGGGACCAGGTGGGACAGAAACCTCGGTCAACAGATAGTGATAGTGAGTTCAAAACCAGCCTGAGCAACATAGTCAGATACTACTGAGGGGTGGGAAGAACAAACATGATAAGGATCTACCTTATAAAGCTGCAAATAAAGACAGCACTTTTTCAGAGTTTACTAATTTAAAAAAAATAATATCTCAGAGCTATACTTCTAATTTAGATTTTAGGCATTATTTGATTATTTGATGATGTCTTGAGCTTTTAGAACCATCATGTTTAGGCCCCAAAGCCATGAAAATACACAAATCAAGTGAGCTCTGACACAAGGTGCTGTGCTCAGGGATATAAACCTAAGATTCCATTTAACCTACTTCAATCCCAAAACATGTTTCATTACATCCATTTAAAAGTGGAAGAGGAACCCATGGAGATTGTTCTACAGGTAAAATCACTTGCACACAAGCCCGATTACCTGAGTTCTATCCTTAAAAGTGATGGTGAAGGGAAAGAGATTACTCCTGCAAGTTGTTCTCTGAGTTTCATTGATCCACTAGAGACTTGCGTGTCCACAGTTAAAGGAAGTAAAATAATTTCCCAGAAGCCTATGTGACACCAGATGCTTTCCATTTGCTTCTACAGATCCTCTTTCATCTTTTCTGTGTTGTACTTGACCACATCACTGGTCCCTTTGCCAGTTTGGATTCAGCTAACGGATCATCCCAGTAAAATATGAGCAGGCAGGAAGAAAACAAGGTTGAGTATTTATCCCTTACTTTCCTCCTTGTAGTATTCTTTAATACTGCATACATACCCTCAACAGGTATTTCTGGTTTCTGTCACATGTCCCACTATGATTCTTCTTTTTTTCCCTCAGTGTCTCACTATATAATTAGGCTGTCCTTGACCCCACCATTCTCCTGTCTCAGCCTTCCAACGTTTGGAATTCCATGACTGAATTCCTTTCTGTGTTCTTTCAAACCAATCCCTCTCTCCTCTTATTCTTTCAAATCCAGAAGTAATAACAGCCACATCATTAGTTTCCTTCCCTGATCCCCTCCCCATGCTTCTGTATTCATTTAGAAACCCTTCCTAGAAGTATGGTAATTTGAGTATGCCATCTGTTTTTCCTTCTGGGACCCTGACTGATACCAGCTATTAAATGATGGAGATGGGACTGTGGCCTAAAACAAGACCAGCTTTCAAGTCCATTCTTATGATACCCTTGGCTTCTTGCCTGATCAGATCCAAAGAAAATACCACACCTTGAAGGTTGAGAAAGCTAAAAAGCACAAGGTTCAAATATACTACCCTCAGTTACCCTCCTGAAATGGATGGACAAAGCCTCTACTTCAGTCAAGAGTGTTACACTGTTCTTAAGACTATCAATAGAGTTGCTTTTCAGTGCTTGGAATGAGCTCACAATGTGTTCAAATACTCAGTAACTTCCAAAACAGCACTTGAATGAATTATAACAAATGCAAATTGATCAGGAACATATGGATTTACTGTATTCTCAAGGAAATGTGTTTAAACAATAAGGACAAAATGTATCCTTCGAAATATATCCCAGATTTTGTTCAGAACATTTAAAACAAAATTTCCAAGAGTAGATAAATCCAGATCTCTAGTGTACCCACTTTGTCCTCCTGGAGAGGTATAGGCAGAGGTTATCTTTATTTAAAAAAATTAATTCTCAAAAGGAGCTTAACATTGGAGAGCTAGTATGCAAGATATTCACCTGACCCTTTATGGTGTGACCTTGGCAAAGCCACTTACACCTGTTTGTTGGTTGGTTTTTATTGTTACATTGAGCATATTTTAAATCATCTGGGGACATACCTTTTGTTGTCTTTGTGAAGGCATTTCCAGGGAAGTTTAATTGGAGAATAACCTACCTTTAAATACGGGTTGGTGTCCAGACTGAAGAAGAAAGAAAATGGAGCAGAAAAGCGGGGTAAACACCAGCAGTCATTTCTTTCTGCTTCCTGAATGCAAATCCAATGTGACCAAATAAATGTCTTAGACTCTCACCATCATGCCAAGATGAACTAGATCCCATCAAACCATGAGCCAAAACAAAGCCTCCTCCCTTAGGATACAATGAGAAATAAAACTAACACTGGGAGTTTTTTGGTTGGTAAAACCCAGCCATCTCTTATACACTGCACCTGCATTTTGTGATGAAAAGACGAAATGATTTGTGTTATACAACCCCCTGGCTAAGAAACTGCTTTGCAAATCAATTCTTTGATGTTGTACACACAGAACACACTTTATAAATAGTTTCTCTGCACATTAATATGAATTCTAATTGCTTCCTTTGTCTTTCTGCTACTTTTCTGTCATCACACATCAAGTTCAGAGTTCACCGGACACTTTCCTGTGTGGCTGAACTGCAGCTTGTTGTTGGGCTTGTTTTTGTTTCTTGCCTTTTACATATGAATTCCACAGGTTCCTAGATTACTTAGGAGTAAAACTAAATTTTTTATTTAATTAATACAGTGAGATCTCACTTCCATCTTCTATTATAATTTAGCAAAATACATTATATCAATAACTTGATAATCAGTTTGTTCTAGGGCAGGAAATAAGAATGCATATACCTGCCCCAAACTATGCAAACCTGTTCATGAGCTTATGAGGCAATACTGATTTATGCTTGCTGTTTAATAGCAGAATTCTTTGACTAAAGTAACTCAGATGTGGAAGACAGCCATCCAGGAACTGAAGAATCTTACCTCTCTGGAATTCTTTGTTCTTACCCTCCCTAAACTGAAGGACTGAAGTTTTATCTGCAGTTAGTTATTTTTGTATCTTTGCCCCTTCAGCAGCTTTTTCAAATGCTTCATTTTAACTTTAAGTGTGTAGAAATGATATGATGTTATGTATATATGTTGCAAAAGCAGTAGAAAGAATGTCTGTGTGTCTTCACCAAGCTTCTACTAATGTTCACAGCTTACATAATATGAAGCAATTGTCAAAATCAAGAAGTTCATGCTGGTACATTGATGTTAAATTTAATATTCTTTTATTTTCATTTCACAAGTTTTTTTTAACATACATTTATGTTCCATCCAAATGGGTGTCCCAAATTTCATTTCATTTCCTGTGGCCTTAGCCTCCTCTAGTCTGTGACATATCCTTAGTATTTCTTTGTCTTTGTCTTTTATACTTCATATTGATAGCAACTGATACTTTGTATAATGTCTTCTAGTTGAAGTTTCTCTGAGATTATCTTTACTGTTTTGAAAAACATTCATTTTGGCAAGAATGCCCCAGAAGTGGTGACATGCCCTTCAGTACCTCACAGCAAGGGATACATGACATCAGTAGGCTTTATTCCTGACAGTGGAAGCCTGGATTATTTGACTCGGGTTGTATCTACTGAGTTGTTCTTTCTTTACTTACTCTTCAGTTACTCTTTTTCTCCTCGTGGTTTGTACAATAGCTTGACAAGAATACTTCTAAGCTATAAAAATATCCCGTTTCTTCTCTAGTTGTCACAAGCAAATAGGCAGCATTGCTGTCTTGTCTTCAAATATTATGTTCTAACGGTGATTTTTTTCTAACCCTCACTCCTACATTTATTAATTGGAAATTCTTCTCAAAAGAAAAGCTTTCTCTCCTCTCCTATTTATTTATTTACTACATTCATTTATATCAGTCTAGATCCATAAATACTTTATCCTGGGGTTTATGATTTAATATTAGTGTTATTCACTTTAATTGCTCAAATTGCTTCCATTGTGGTCATTGAGAATTTTTTTTAAAAAAATCTGTATGTTGTTGTGCCACATGATGCCCAAACAAATTTGATGATTTCTTTGCCTGGCCCTAAAAAATTTTCAATTCTTCAAAGATTTCTGGTTGTTTTTTATTGGAGAAGAATCTTTTGCAAATCAAGATCTAGACATTAAGGTACATAACAAATTCTAGCAATTCTAGGTCATCTCAGTGTGCTTAACAGGAAGTGTGTGTGTGTGTGTGTTTGTGTGTGTGTGTTCCATGTGTGTAGGGTTTTTTTGGGGGGGGTACTCTGACAAAATTCTTGATACAAGCAAGAGAAAGAAGCTCTTATTATTGACTAACAAATTAAGAGGGTAAAATCCAATATGGTGGGGAGGAATGGTGAATCATATAGCTGTGCCTTTTCACATATCAAGAGATAAGAAATTTACACTCAACTGAGTTTCTACTCTTTTCCTTTTATTCAGTCCAGGATCCCAACCTATAGGAAGGTTCTCCATTTCTTTCAGTTTGAACTTCCATCTTAAGTTAATCCTCTCTGGAAATGCCATCACATACATCCTTAGAGGTGTTTTTCAGGTGATTCTCAATCTGTTCACGAGTATTAAACATTGCACAACATATACATACAATGTCTACACACACACCAATCCCTTAACATTCATGGAGGATTTGTTCTCATGATCATCACAGATAGCAAAACTTGATGTTCACATGACTTGTACAAATGTCATATAATTTGCAAGAAACTATATACATCTTCCCATAGACTTAAAACCATCTTTAGATAGCATAAGCTTAGGCACAATATAAATGTTACGTAGATAGTTATTATACCACATTATTTACGGAATGATGAAAATGGTCTCTACGATCAGATAAATATTTTCAATCTGCAATTGAGTGAATCCACAAATGCAAAACTCATAGATCCATAAACAGTGGACCAGTGGTATTTAAAATTTATAAGCTCACATTGATAGATATGGATCTCATTCAGCACTATGGAGTTTATTCTAATAGCTCCTCTTTTCTTATCTATTTATTTCTTTCCTCAACAGTGAAACCTTCATTTTCTTATCTATAAAATATATACCTAGAGGCTTAATCCTAAAATTTATATATCAAATAGCTTCAACATTGTCAATTTGTTTCATGTGAAAGCTAGATTTGCTAGCTAGAGTATACTATTGAACTCCTTCCCTGTCTCATGGCTAAGATCAGGTGAAGAATACAGTATTGTATAAGTTCTTTTTGCCCCTACCCTTACAGTGTCTAGACAAAACGCTGTTTTCCAAAGTACATTTGGTTAATTCTCTTCTTCCTTATCCCTTTCAGGATGGTTATGCTGTTCTTTTTCAGCCCAGTTATGTTCATCGGTTCTATTTGTATTCTATTTCAGGCTGCCACCACATAGTTGTTGAGTTTTTGTAATTATATGTGACAAAATTCACTCTGGTTATCATTCAAGTCTTTAGGTTTTGCAAAGTTTATAGAGTCATGTGACTCATAATACTGAGTAATTTCATAACAAAAATTTCTCTCATGCCACTAATTTTCTGAAGGCAGCCACTCCCAAGGTCAAATCTCCTATCTCAAAAGAAGGAGTCGAAGTATGCTTGAATTTTCTAACCATTGGTAGGGTGGAGTGGATCTACCTGTCTGGGTCATGATAATGTCAAAAGAACCAAATAACCACATTCTGGGTCAGGATGTGTAACCCTAGTTGTTGTCAACAATTTTGAGCAACATCAAACACTCTGACCTTCAGACAAAATGGAAATAGACTCACATTTCTGGGCTTCCACATTCCCTTTCAGTGAACTTGGAGCTAGACTGACAGCCAGAAAACCACAGTGATCCTGTCTCTGTCCCAGAAGCACTTATTCATGGGCAGATGCATGACCATCACCCCACTTTTTATGTGGGTATTGGGGATTTGACCTTAAGTTATCACACTTATACAACAAGTGATCTGATTTGTGGAGCTGTCTCCCCTGCACCATTTAGATTGATTTGGAACTGGGCAGTTGTGGCACATGCCTTTAATCACAGCATTCGGGGGGCGGAGGCAAGCGGATCTCCATGAGTTCGAGGAAAGCCTTGTCTACAGAGCAAGTTCCAGGACAGGCTCCAAAACAATACACAGAAACTCTGTCTTGAAAAGCCAAAAAAAGAGAAGAGACTTATTTGAAGAAAATACGATGAATCATTTGTCTAATAAAGACTTGTATCTAGAATATATAAAGAAGTTTTACCTTCAGTAATAAAAATTGGTCTCAGTTTGGTCTATTTGAAATGTTCTTATCTCTTTGTGACAATTCAAATTTTCTTCTTGATCTGCTATGGCATTATCTTCCTGCCTGAAGCAGTTCCTTTAACCTATCTAATAGAAAGCTCGTGTGTGTGTGTGTGTGTGTGTGTGTGTGTGTGTATCTGAGAAGGTGCTTATTTCTCCTTGATTTTTGAAAGGTATGAACTCTAGTTTCAAGAATAGTGTGTT
This sequence comes from Microtus pennsylvanicus, assembly GCF_037038515.1. Taxonomy (NCBI): domain Eukaryota; kingdom Metazoa; phylum Chordata; class Mammalia; order Rodentia; family Cricetidae; genus Microtus; species Microtus pennsylvanicus. The sequence continues at coordinate 143,226,461 of NC_134601.1, forward strand.
AAAAGGTTTTTTTGCCTTGAAGTATTTTAAAAGTGTCATTCATTGTCTTCTGGTTTGCAAACTTTCTGACAAGATGTGTGCTATATAGTTCTTGCCTTTTCCTGTTTGTAATATGTCATTTTTCCTTGGACACTGCAATATTTTTTCTCAGTTATTTTACTTACAGCAAGTTCAACAGTTCAGTTTCCACCCAAATTCCAGCTGGATTCTTTTCATAAATTAGCAAGTTGGCCCTTAAATTCATGAGAGCTTAAGAAACCAAGCATAGCTGATACTATCTTGCCTAGATTTGAAGTGTCAGTAGGCATTTAAGGAGGGTGGTGGTTACTTAATTTGATTTTTTACTTTTGTATTTATTGGTCTTAGCATTCTTGGCTATGGTTTAATATGTCACTAACTCCTGAAAGATAACTGTAAGCCACTATTTCTTCACATATTTCCCTACTCCACTTGTGTGATTGCGAAAGGCTTTTTATTTTATTTTGTTTTTTTTTTGTTTTTAATAAGAAAACAAACTTATCTTTTTTCATTTTACATACCAATCCCAGTTTCTGCCCCTTCACTCCTCCCATTCCCTCTACCTACCCCAGACTCCACTCCCTACCCACTCCTCAGAGAAGGTAAGGATGTACTTTGGGGACGGTCCAAGGCCATCCCTAACTATATCTAGGCTGAGCAAGGTATCCATCCAAAGAGAACAGGTTCCCAAAAAGCCAGTACAAGCAGTGGGGATAAGTCCCGGTGCCACTGCCAGTGGCCCCGCAGTACAAGCAGTGGGGATAAGTCCCAGTGCCACTGCCAGTGGCCCAGCAGTCTTCCCCAGCCATACCACTCTCACCCACATTTAGAGTGGCAAGTATGGGCCTATGCTGGTTCCTTCCTTGTCTGGCTAGAGTTGGTGAGCTCTCCTATTAGCTCAGGTAGACTGTTTCAGTGGGTGTCCTCATCATGGTCTTGACCTCTTTGCTCATATTCTCACTCCTCCCACTCTTCAACTGGACATTGGGAGCTCAGCTCAGTGTGCCACTGTGGGTCTCTGCCTCAGTTTCCATCAGTTGCTGGATGAAGGTTCTATGGTGACATTTAAGATATTCATCAGTCTGACTACAGGGCCAAGACAATTCAGACACCCTCTCCTCTATTGCTTGGGGTCTTAGTTGGGGACATCCTTGTTGATTCCTGGGAATTTCTCTAGTGCCAGGTTTTTCTGCTAGCCCCATAATGGCTCCTTCAATTAAGATATCTCTTTCCTTGCTCTCATCTCTGTCCTTCCTTCATCTCAACTTTCCCATTCCCTCAAGTTCTTCTCCACCATCCCCTTCTCCTCTCCTACTCCCCTTCTACCCTCTCTTCTTCCCCCACCCCCATGTTCCCAATTTTGTCAGGCAATCTTGTCTATGTCCCCTTTCCAAGTGTATCTATGTATGTTTTTATTAGGTTCACCTTATTACTTAGCTTCTCTAGGATCGTGAACTCTAGGCTCAATATCTTTTGCTTTACAGCTAGTATCCACTTATGAGTGAGTACATACCATGTTCATCTTTCTGGGTCTGGGTTCCATATTTGCATGCAAATTTCAAGGTGTCATTGTTTTTTACCTTGGAGTAGTTCTCTAATGTGTAAATGTGCCACACTTTCTTTGTTCATTCTACGGTTGACGGGCATCTAGGTTGTTTCCAGGTTCTGGCTTTTACAAATAATGCTGCTATGAACATAGTTGAGCAAACATCATTGTAGTATGATTGAGCATCTTTTAGGTATATACCCAAGTGTGGTATTGCTGGGTCCTGAGATAGGCTGATCCCCAATTTTCTGACACTGCCATACTCGTTTCCAGAGGGGTTGTACAAGTTTGCATTCCCACCAGAAATGGATGAGTGTTCCCCTTACTTTACATCTTCTCCAACATAAACTATTATTGGTGTTTTTTATCTTAGCCATTCTGATTGCTGTAAGATGGTATCTCAGAGTTGCTATGATTTGCATTTCCCTGATGACTAAGGATGTTGAACATTTCCTTAAGTGTCTTTTGGCCATTTAAGATTCTTCTGTTGAGAATTGTTTAGTTGTATACCCCATTTTTAATTAGGTTATTTATAATTTTGATGTCTAATTTCCTGAGTTCTTTATATTTTAGAGATCAGTCCTCTGTCTTATGTTGGGATGGCGAAGATCTTTCCCACTCAGGAGGATGCATTTTTGTCTTATTGACTGTGTCCGTTGCTTTACAGAAGCTTCTCAGTTTCAGGAGATCCCATTTATTTATTGTTGTTCTCAGTGTTTGTGCTACTGGTGTTATATTTAGGAAGTAGTCTCTTCTGCTCACGCATTGAAGGCTACTTCCAACTTTCTCTTTTATCATGTTCAGTGTGGTCAGATTTATATTGAGGTCTTTAATCCATTTGGATTTGATTTTTGTGCATGGGGATAAATATGGATTATTTTCATTCTTCTAAATGTTGACAACCAGTTATGCCTGAACCATTTGTTGAAGATGCTTTCTTTTGTCCATTATATGATTTTAGCTTCTTTGTTAAAGATCAGGTGTTCATAGGTATGTGGATTAATATCCATGTCTTTGATTTGATTCCATTGGTCAACATCTCTGTTTTTTGTTGTTGTTGTTGTTGTTGTTTGTTTGTTTGTTTTGTTTTTCGAGACAGGGTTTCTCTGTGGTTTTGGAGCCTGTCCTAGAACTAGCTCTTGTAGACCAGGCTGGTCTCAAACTCACAGAGATCCGCCTGCCCCTGCCTCCAGAGTGCTGGGATTAAAGGCATGCGCCACCACCGCCCGGCTAACATCTCTGTTTTTATGCCAATATCAAGCTGCTTTCATTACTGTAGCTCTATAATAGAACTTGAAGTCAGGGATGGTGATGTCTCTGGAAGTTCCTTTCTTGTACAGGATTGTTTTGGCTATCCTAGGTTTTTTTGTTTTTCCATATGAAGTTGATTATTGTTCTTTCAAGGTCTGTGAAGAATTGTGTTGGGATTTTGATGGGGATTGCATTGAATCTATAGATTGCTTTTGGTAGGTTGCCATTTTTATTATGTCACCCTACCTATCCAAGAGCATGGGAGATCTTTTCATTTTCTGGTATTTCCTTCAATTTTTTTTCTTCAGAGATGTAAAGTTCTTATTAAACAGCTCTTTCACTTCCTTGGTTAGTGTTATCCCAAGATATTTTATGTTATTTTTAGCTATTGTGAAGGGTGATGTTTTTCTGATCTCTTTCTCAGCTTCACATCATTTGTATATAGGAGGGCTACTGTTTTTTTTTTGAGTTGATCCTGTATCCTGCCACATTATGGAAGGTATTGATGAGCTGTAGAAGTTTCCTAGTAGAGTTTTTGGTGTCACTTATATATACTATTATATCATCTGTAAATAGCGAAAGTTTGACTTCTTCCTTTCCAATTTGAATTTCCTTGATCTCCTGTTGTTTTATTGCTATTGCCAGAACTTCAAGAACTATGTTGAATATATATGGAGACAGTGGACAGCCTTGTCTTGTTCCTGAATTTAGCGGGATTGCTTTGAGTTTCTTTCCATGTTATTTGATGTTGGCTCTCAGTTTGTCATATATTGCTTTTATTAGGTTTTTATATGTTCCTTGTTTCCCCAATATCTACAAGATCTTTATCATGAAGAAATGCTTTATATTGTCAAAGGCTTTTTCAGCATCTAATTAGATGATCACCTATTTTTTTCCTCCAGTTTATTTATATGGTGGATTACATTGATAAATGGTTGTATGTTGAACCACCCCAGCATCTCTGGGATAAAACCAACTTGATCACGGTGAATTTTTTATGTGTTCTTGGATTTAGTTTGCCAGCATTTTATTGAGTATCAATGTTCATGAGTGAGATTGGTCTAGAATTTTCTTTCTTAGTTGAGTCTTTGTGTGGTTTCATTATCAAGGTAACTGATGCCTCATAAAAAGAGTTTGGCAATGTTTCTTCTGTTTCTATTATGTCAAATACTTTGAGAAATATAGGTATTAGCTTTTCTTTGAAGTTCTGATAGAAATATGTACTGAAACCATCTGGCCCTGGGCTTTTTTTGGTGGAAGACTTTTCATGACTGCTTCTATTTCCTTTAAGGTTATAGGTCTATTTAAATTGTTCTGGTCTTGATTTAATTTTGGTATGTGGTACCTATCCATTTCTATTACATTTTCCAATTTTGTGAAGTACAGGTTTTTGTAGTATGACCTAATGATTCTCTGAATTTCCTCAGAGAAACAGTCTGCTGTTTTGTCCCCCTTTTAATTTCTGATTTTGTTAATTTAGATATTCTCTATCTGCCTTTTGATTAGTTTAAATAAGGGTCTGTCTACTTTGTTGATTTTCTCAAAGAACCAGATTTGTTTAATTGATTCTTTATATTGTTATCTTTGTTTCTATTTAATTGATTTCAGCCCTCAATTTGATTATTTCTTGTCTTCTACTTCTCCTAGGCGAGTCTAATCCTTTTTGTTCTAGAGCTTTCAGATGTGCTGTTAAGTCACTAGTGTGAGCTTTTCTCCACTTTCTTTATGTAGGCACTTAGGGTTATGTCTTTCCTCTTACCACTGCTTTCGTAGTGTCCCACAGGTTTGGGTACACTGTGCCTTCATTTTTATTGAATTCTGGGAAGTCTTTAAATTCTTTATTTCTTTCTTGACCCAGGAGTGATTCAATTGATCACTGTGCAATCTCTATGAATTTGTAGGCTTTCTGTGATTAGTGTTGTTGTTAAATTCTAACTTTAAACCATGGTGATCCAATAAGATATGGAGGTTACTCCAATTTTTTGTATCTATTGAAGTTTGCTTTGTTACTAAGTATGTGATTAGTTTTAGAGAAGGTTCCATGAGGTGCTGAGAAGGCATATTCTTTTGTGTTTGGGTGGAATGTTCTGTTGATGTATGTTAAGTGCTTTTGAGTCATGACATCTGATAGTTCTCTTATTTCTCTGTTAGGTTTCTGTCTGGTTGACAGGTCCATTAGGGAGAGTGGGGTATTGAAGTTTCCTACTATTAGTATGTGTGTGTTTTGATGTGTGATTTAAGCTTTAGTAATGTTTCTTTTACATATATGAGTGCTCTCATATTTGGAGGCATAGATGTTTAGTGTAAGACTTTCTCTTGATGGATTGCTCCTGTTATGAGTATAAGGATTAGTTCTCCATCTCTTCTGATTTATTTTAGTTTGAAGTCTATTTTGTTAGATATTAGGATAGCTACACCAGCTTGTTTCTTAGGTCCATTTGATTGGAAAATCTTTTCTCAACTCTTTACTCTGAGGTAATGTCTGTCCTTGAGGTTTAGGTGTGTTTCTTGTGCACAGCAGAAGGATGGATCCTACTTTTGTATCCATTCTCTTAGCGTGTGTCTCTTTATAGGTAAATTGAGTCCATTGACATTAAGAGATATTAATGACCAGTGATTGTTATTTCCTGTTACTTTTCATTGGTAGTATGTGTGTGTTTCCCTATTTTGGGTTTTGCTGGTGTGCGGTTATCTGTTATCTGTGTTTTTGTTGGTGCAGTTAGCTTCCTCAGGTTGGTGTTTTTCTTCCAGTAATTTCTGTATGGCTGGATTTGTGGAGAGGTATTGTATAATTCTGGATTTGTCATGGAATATGTTGTTTTCTCTATCAATGGTAATTGAAAACTTTGCTGGATATAGTACTTTCATCTTGCATCCGTTGTCTCTTAGTGTTTGCAGCACAGCTGCCCAGGACTTAATGGCTTTCATGGTTTCCATTGAGAAGTCAGGTGTAATTCTGATAGATTTACCTTTATATGTTAGTTGACTTTTTTCCTTTGCAGCTCCAATATCCTTTCTTTATTCTGTTTATTTTGTGTTTTGATTATTATGTGTCAAGGGGACTTTTTTTTTGATCCAGACTATTTACTGTTCTCTAAGCTTCTTGTACCTTCATAGGGATATCCTTCCTTATGTTGGGAAAGTTTTCTTCTATGATTTTGTTGAATGTATTTTCTGTGCTTTTGAGCTGGAGTTCTTCTATTCCTATTATTTTTGGTCCTCTCTCTTTGTCCTCTCTGTGTAGTTGAAGCTTGTGTTTCAGCATTCCTCTGAGGTTGGAGGGGGTTGGAGGGCTTTGGGGAGACTTCTGGCTTTCAGGGTCCGATGGATCGTTAGAGCAGCCTACCTGCAGGAAACTCACCTGCTGGCTGGCTAGAGAAGCTGAGGCAGGTAGGGGAGGGATCCAATGTTTTGCCCTGGTATGGAGGATCTAGAGAGTGGGGTGTCCCTCACCTCTAGAGAGGTGGCTTGTCATTCACCTCTTGGTCCTCTCTGTGCAGTGGTAGGCTGTGTTTCAGAGTTCTACTGAGGTTTCTGGGGGATAGGAGGGTTTGGGGAAAGAGTGGAAATTGTAGCTTGCAGGGTTCAGTTGATGGGATGGGTGTGTTGGAGCAGCCTACCTGCAGGAAACTCTCCTGCTGTCTGGCTAGAGAAACTGAGGCAGGTGGAAGAGGGGCCTGGGGTTTTGCCCCAGGTATGGAGGACCTAGAGAGTGGGGTGTCCCACCAGATGGCTGGTTACTCACCTCTTGGTCCTCTCTGTGTAGTAGCAGGCTGTGTTTCACAGTTCCACTGAGATTGTTGGGGGGGTGGATAGGAGGGTTTGGGGGCAGAGGTTTCCGATGGATGGGATAGGGGTATTGGAGCAGCCTATCTGATCGAAAATCACCTGCTGACTGACTAGAGAAGCCAAGGTGGTGGGGAGGGGCCCGGGGTTTTGCCCCAGTATTGAGGTTCCAGAGAGTGGGGTGTCCTTCTGGGTGGCTGGTCACTTACTTCTTGGTCCTCTCTGTGTAGTAGCAGGCTATGTTTCAGAATTCCACTGAGGTTGTAGGGGTGACAGGAGGACTTGGGGACAGAGTTGAGAATGACTTTTTAATTAGCATCTATTACTTATACAGAGCAATGAGTTTTATTGTAACAGTTTGATACAAGAATATAACATTTTTATAATATCCACCCCACTCTCTTGTTGTCTTCTGTCACCCTATCCTCCATCCCCTTCCTCATCTCTATTAGTCCCCCTTCTACTTTCCTGTCATGTAGAAGGAGAATGTTTGTTTGTTTCCCAGCGACTCAGAACCAAATAGTCACACAAAACTATATTAATTACAACCCTTCCTGATCAATAGCTTAGGCATATTTCTAGCTAACTCCTATCTCCTAAATTAACCTATATCTATTAATCTGTGTGTTGCCATGAGGCTGTGGCCTACCAGTAAGGTTCCTGCATTCCAGCATCTTTCTCCTTCAGTGTAACATGAACGGGGGCTGCTTGTTGTTGTTGGGCTTTCTGTCCTGCCCAGTACCCCATAACTGTTTAGCCCCAAAGAAAATCACACATAGGTCTCCATAAATTATAAGCTGATTGGCCCATTAACTCTAGCCTCTCACTGGCTAACTCTTACATCTTGATTAACCCATTTTTCTGATCTATGTTAGCCATGTGGCTCAGTACCTTTTTCAGCGGGGCAGATTACATCCTGCTGCTTTGGTGGTCTCAGCAGGAGTGGGAGGAATCAGCTTCCTCTTTCCCAGAATTCTCCTGTTCTCATTGCATCATTTCTACTTCCTGTCTGGTTTTCCTGCCTATACTTCCTGCCTGGCCAATCAGCGTATATTTAAAACATGATTGACAGAATACAGACAATTCTCCCGCACCACTTCAGCAACTACATGGCATCTCCCTGACTCTGCCTACTCTCCATAGCTCTGTTTGGATTTTCTGCCTAGCTTTATTCTGCTAAGCCAAAACAGCTTTTTTCATTAACCAGTAAAACCAACACATATACAGAAGGACTTCCCACATCACTGTCAGAATTTTTAAGTTTTGTAAGTAAGCAAAAATGTGATAACTGCCATCTTTCTGAGTCTGGATTATTGTTTAACATGATGATTTTTGCTTCCACCCATTTTCCTAGAAATGAAATGATTTTATTCTTCTTTGTAGCTGAATAATACTCCATCTTGCCTATATACAACATTTTCTTTATCCATTCCTTTGCTGATGGGCACCTAGGCTGATTTCATACCTAGGCTATTGTGACTAGTGCCATGGTAATACTGAATGTGTAGGGATCTCTATAGTAAAACAACTTTGATTGTTTGGGCTATATATCATTGGGGAGGTAGACTGAGTGGTATAGCTGGATTATATGATAGTCCTACTCTTAGTATTTTAAAGAAACTTGGTACTAGCTGTACTAATTTTCAACCCACTGAAATGTATGAGAATTCCATTGGAAATGACATTCTCAAAAACTATCTATATTCCTATATTGAAACTAGGAGTCCCTCATGAAGATGGTCCAAAGGAATCCTTAACAATATTCATAGCAAAGAATGTATTCTACTAAAGGTTATGGAGTGTTGCTGGTCTGTGCAAATGATATGTAAACAATGACCTAAATTGGCCTGATATGAAACAATAGAACAAAAAGGAAGATGGTATTGAACACTCAACTCTGGGAAAAGCTTTATAGCATTTCTCATCTACCCTCTAAGTCTATAGAACCTTCCCTGTGTCTATGAACCAACCCATCTGTGAGTTATAACTCAGTAGTGAAAAGTCAGAATTGGTTTTAATTATATATTCTCTGTATTTGTATTTATTGCATTCTAAGTAACTTTATTTCTTCCTTTAATCCCAAGGCAAGAAAAAAAAGCAACTCTTTAAATAATTGATAGTGATAAGTAAAAAGTAATACTTGGGTGGCTGTCACATGGTACTCCCCCCACCCCAGTTATAACAAGATGCAATCTTGGACTTTGCCCCATAGCCATGACCATTGGAGCAGAAAAATACAGTGGTAGCCAGATCTATGATAATGGTAATAGTAATCAAGAGATCATTGCCTGGTATTTCAACTATCACTCCCTGCCCTTGGCTGCAAGTGATCTTAGAAGATGCTAGAGTATATATACAACTAAAAGTTGATAAAGATCAGGACTCCATGATGCAGTTTCATGATATGGTGGGACTTTATGGTGATGCTGAGTTTGGTTGTCACCATGTTTCTATAAATAATCCCTCAGCAGTGCTCTGTAAACCTAAAAAACTCATTGGTCTCATCAAGTTGAATTTTGGTCATACCATAATTTGGTCTCTTGTTGATGCCCATCTGATTGGACATTCATTAACGTCTTCTTGGGAAAAGTGAGCACATCACTGCTGTGGTTCCTAAAAGCTACAGGAATATGGCAAAATAAGGCCTAGTGAAGACAATGAGATCTCTAGACTAGATGGGGATCTAACATTTCAGATGGACAGGTTCATTGGTATGGTTAAAGGACTACCATCAAGAAGTTGGTACTACCCTAAACTATGCTAAACAGATAGGAGAATTAAACAGCCCTCTAATGAGATAACGTATTTTTCATTCCCAAAATTTCCACCCCCTAGAGCAGTCTCAACCAGCAGAGCTGCAATGTTGTTTGGATGGATCTGATCACCTTTCTAACTCCAAAATGTATGACTATCCTTTTGTTTTGGATGTTATCAGAACCTAAGTACGCTTTTTCTGCAATTCTGAGCTGCCTTGTTGTTTCTCTAATCACCTCTGCCATGTTTTCTTTTGCTTTTTGGTTTTTTGAGACAGGGTTTCTCTCTGTAGCTGTGGTTGTCCTGGAACTCACTCCATAGGCCAGGCTGTCTTAGAACTCAGAGATCTGCCTGCCTCTGCTTCCCAAGTGCTGGGATTAAAAGCATGTACCAACATACCCAGCTTGTATGAAATTTTCAAAGAGTTAGTAAAAATACTATTTTTTTAAAAGAGTAATGTTGTAAGTTCTTATATCTTTTCTGCCCTTTGTAAACATGTACTTCTTAAGGTCTGTGCTTTTAAAACTGTCCATCAGAATGTCTTAATAAGCTTCCAGAGATATCTGGGAAATTTTTAACTGAAAAAAAAAGGTGTGACATGATGTTTAACATCTCAAGCACCACTTAATTAGCTTTACATAATTCATAGCTCCAACTTTGGCCTGTGCTCTATCTCTTGATGAGGTCATATCTTTGGGTCACTGTCATTCACTGTATTCCTACTGTCTCGATAATTTTCCATGGAGCTCTATGCCAAAAGAAATATTTAACAATTCTATTTGCTAAGTAGCTAAGTCTAGGCAACTTAATAAATAAATGTGTATCCTAGCAACATAATAGTTATTTGGAAAAAGTAATATGCATAAATTAAAAGAAAAACAATGGGAAATAACATTTTTATTTTATTCTTAGACAGTCACAATTACTTGCTAATTGCTGTATGCCTCTCTCAGGTACTGCACCACAACTCAAACTAGAAAATTGGACTGAATATTACCACCAGAATTCATTTCATATTGATTTCTGGGTTTTTTGGGGAGTTTTGTTTTTGTTTTTGTTTTTGTTTTTTTTTTTGCTATTTGTCTTAGCTTGTCCCAGAAACTCCATCTCTAAGAAGCAAACAAAAGCATCCAAAGATGAAGGAAAGCCAAGAACTACCTTGGCAAAAGGAGCAAAGAGGTCTTGAGAAGTGGTCAGCTTTGGGTAAAGTTAGATCAAATTATTTGTACAGTGTTTTTGACCACATAGAAAGGCATGGCCTTGTCTTTTCTCTGGTTGGTTTTGGATTCACATGGTTTATCCAGTTCTTTCCTGGGCACAAAACAGTACTGGCAACCTCAGTTACTTCTCCTCCCTCCTAAATCCTCTCCCTGCCAGTCTTGTTTCTTCTGTGCTGCTGAAGCCACTCATCAAGCAGAAGTCATAGAGAAGAGCATGGGCATGCTCCAGAGACAGATCAGTAGCCATTTGAGAATTCTCAAGAATGAGTTCATCGATAAAACTATTATTCAAAGAAGAGAAAACAACCCACTCAGAGACCCACAACAAGTTTTCTAGGTTCCCTTTCATGATCCTGAACTTCTGACCACATGTTAAGCCACACATTTAACCTGAGAAAGTCAGTGTCTTCCTACATCCTATGGGTGATTTCAGTAGCTAGGAATGCTGGGCTTCTCCTACATAGTAGATAAGATCAAAGGGCTCAACTACTGGTCAGAGAATTTCTGCCTCTCTTCTGCTCCAGTGCTGCACTCAGCAGAGCCGAGAAGAGCATGAGGTTGCTGAGGAGGAAGGGGGACTTTGCCTACCCTTCACTGAAGAGGAGCATAGTACAAATCCATTCACACAGCTGGAACAAAACACCACAGGCACATTAGCTCTTAAACAGCACACATTTGTGTCTCAGTCTGGAGACCAGAAAGTACAAAGTCAAGACACAAGCAGATTTCATACCTACAGAGGCATTTGTCTCATAGATGGTGCTTATGCATTCCACTATAACATAGTAAAGACAAAGGAGCTTTCTGAAGTATATGTAAGGAGGACATTGTACTAGTCAGGCGTGTCTAGGGGAATACAACCGATAGAATGAACATATATAAACATAATAAACATGTACATAAAATATATTCAATTAAAGGATATATTAAACAAGCTAACACAATACAGTTGAAATAGTCCAACAACAGCTATCCCACACATGAAAAGCTGAGAAACTAGTAGCTGCTCCATCTTAAAGGCTAAGTGCCTCAGAACTCCCCAAATGGAGCCAAAAACTAGGAGAGTTCCTGGAGAATTTCTGCTCCTTAGTCAATAAAATGCTGGTTCAGATATCAACCCAGAAAAAAGAAATTTACCTCTATCCTAATTTTAGATATCCAGCACCCAGAATATTTTATTGTTTCTAAGCACCCACTTAATATTAACTTGCAGCAACCCAAAAAGACTTTATTGTTTCTAAGCACCCACTTAATATTAACTTGCAGCAACCCAAAAAGACTAAGGCAGATATCAAAGTATGTAAACAGCTCAGATTAATTTATGCACCTTAAGTTATGATAATGTGTTTTGAGACACAATTAAAGTGTCCAAAACAATAGTGTCTCAGTTCAGGTCTCATTTGGATGCTGCAGAACACAGAGCACCTCAGTATGAAATAACCCCTCTTAGTTGAAGCAGGATAAGAAGACAGGAGTACATGACACTGATCTTCTAGGTTTTAACTTTCTTTGTCTTTAACTACCCTGAAACTTCTACTTAGAAAGGTTAAGGCAATTCGGTTTTTAGGCCACTTTCGGGGATTATTGCTGAAGTCTCATTTTTGTCATCAGAGAGAAAAATAGTTTCAAAAACTATCATTAGAAGCCTTAACATTTGTCTGTAAGTCATCTGATGTCAGTTAAAGATCAGGGAAGGAGAAATGGGGGAGCAGTCTAAGAACTTTCTCACAGTTGTGTGCAGAGGGTTGTGATTCTGGATCTCATCGAGATAAAAATTATTATTAATTAATTGTCATGGCTTTTGACTATCACAGGTCCTTTATTTACAGTCTTAATTTTTAACATTAGCATCAAGTTATACATTAAACCTTACACATGGAACATAAGTACACAATGGCTAAAATGAGTTAGATTCTCTGTTGGGTTCATGGGGTCTCATTGAAGGTGAGAGGCACAACTAGGAGAAATGCACAGGATTGTTGTATTTAGCTAGATATTAACCTAATGAACAAACCACAGAGATGATTTAAAAGACATGTGGAATTAGTCCCAGGCTTACCAAGACCAAATGAACAGCAGTTTGAGTGAGTTCAATCAAACAGGAGATTACACTGAGCTGAAATCCTGGAGCTGGACATCATGGCCTGCACCTGAAAGTCTGACTACCTAATTGTCAATGGGCATCACAATGCTCAATCCAAGTGGTAGGTTGCATCATTCATTGGTATAGTGTGTTCTGTAAGTTTCCAGGCTTGTTTTCTTTGATACCATTTGATATTTTCACCTGTCGTGTGTTCCTGATTTATATTGATGCGCTTATATGTGGCAATGTTTATCCGTGAGAATAAGCTATTTATCAGTCTGTCTTCATGGCTCATGTTGAACAGATGGTAGTTGTTTACTTGCATAAATGAGATATAGAGCAAAAAGTTGTTGTATAAAGGGAGTTATTTGTGCAAGGTATAGCCTGTAAGCCAATGTTCTGCATAATATAAAGTTAATGAGAACATAGCACAATCTGATCTCTACAGGTTAGACAAAGTGCTTCACCATTTTTCTATCTAGGGCCTCTTTTACTCTGGTAAAGAGATTTTACCCAGTTTCATTCTCAAATGATGCTCTCCTGCTAGGCATAGGCTCTGTCACTGTGCTTCTCACTGTTAAATCCCTCTGCAAGTGTTGGGGCTTTAAGAAGAGTAATAATGAACTCCAACAGTTTGGGGTGGGGTGAGTTTTGGGGACAAATTAGTGAAAGCTTCAATATTTGCGTTGTGCTATAAAGCAAAAGAAGTTAAAATATCTAAGTTGAATGGCTTTCTTAATTGGTAGTAAAAAGTCAGTGAGAAAAAGAGACTTGAATCCACACAAGTTTCTTAAACTTCAGCCACCTCCCTCCACAAAGATCTTACCTTTCACTTTTCTTCTACCTCTTTTGGCCCCAATTCTCTCTAGTTTTTCTGGTTTTCTTATCCTTACCTTCTGCATCTTCACTCTTCATCCTGTTCCCCAGATCTACCTCAATTTTAGACCTTGAGCTTCTCTTGTTTCTTTCCAAGAAGTTCTTGATTGAAACTCAACACCTCGATCTCAAATTACTCTCAAAGCTGGTATTGGGCTGAAATCCATGCCATGGCCAAATATCTTCGAAATCCTTAGAAAGGATAAATTTATTGAACTATTTGGAATGATTAGGAGGGGTAGGTTCTTGAGTTTCTTGATTTAAACTATTTATTACATTTTAAAGTAAGATCAGGTAGCCCCTGGACTTGGTTTGGAAAGACCAAATAGCCAATATAACAAGTATTAAGCTAATCCCCGTAGAAACAATACCTCTTTCAGTTAGTACTCAAGCTCCCAAATTGACAGGTCATTTTTGTTTGTTTTTGTTTTTATGATTTATTTTTATATGCTTATGAGTGTTTTGCCTGCACAAAGCAAAATAACCTTGAATCAACCCTCTCTCTCTCTCTCTCTCTCTCTCTCTCTCTCTCTCTCTCTCTCTCTCTCTCTCTCATTTTTATAATAAGAAATAATGAACAGCACAGTAATGTATGTTGTATGTATAGTAGGCCCTTGGCAATAGCCTTTCCAAATATACCCAGAAAACAAAATGCTGTGGGCTTTCCCCCAAAAGTCCTCTGGCTACTAAAGTAGTAGATAAAGCAAACTTCCAAGGGCAGAATTTCTGTTATTAAATGACAGCCAGTCGTGGAAAGTGAGACAGAAAACTGTTACGATAACTTTTCTGGAACAATGCATTCCTGAGCTCTGCCGGGACACACTCCTACCCACCGATAACTCCTAAACAAGGAATTCATGCAGATAGTTATGCCAGCAACAAATTTCAGAGCTTAGGAGTACCTGGATGTTGTTCTGAAGTATGGTGCTGAGCTCATTTGTTCTCTTCCTTAGGCTTCGAACATGAGATACTCACAGGTTCCATGTCCTGCCCAGCAGCATAGGAACACTCACTTGCAAGCATTAAGCAGCCTCAGTGAATATGAAAGTGAACAACATCAAGCTATGATTAAAGAGCTGATGAAGTTAGTTTTACTTCTGCATTCATTGACTCAGCAATGTGTTCTTCCAGAAACAGCTGAGTCATTAAGGTCAGAGTAGGATTTCTAAGTAGGAATTCAAGAAGTCAAAGGTCCGTAGGAAACCTGGATCCTGAAGGTCTTCTTACCTCCTGGCAGATCAATGACCTCTGTCAAAACCCCATGTCTTTTTATAGAAACCACTGGTGTATCCCCAACCACATATCTTGTTCTCTTTACTCTTGTTCTGATTCCAATGCTATAAAAACAATCTCTTTATTTTCATATTTAATTTTGAAATATATTAGCTCAAATAGAACTTTGGTTCAGAGGGAAATAAAAGAGAAAAAAAGAGTTCATTAGAACAGATGTGTGGGGTGACTTCCCTGGTCCAGCTCTCCCAGTCAGGGTTTGAAACTATCACGATCAACTTCCATGAGGTGTACCTCAAAGACTAGGCCATGTCTGATAAGAACCTTGTCTTCTACCAGTAGTGTGGTTTCTAAAAGAAGTTTTGGCAGAGAACTTTTGTAGAAGTGACTTATGCAGGAAAGACTGCAGGTGGGGGAGTAGGTGCTAGCTGCAAATATAATCTGTTATTCAAGCAGAAGACCACAGTTAGAGAAGGAGCTTCTAAGTTTTGGGCCAGTAATTCCAGCAGCTGGCAAAAGTAGGTAAAAGGAATCCAAATAGGGCATCAATGGTAACCAGCACCCACCTCATTAGCTAATATCTTTTCTTCTGAAAATCATGCATGGGCAAATTTTCTATGTAAAGAGCCAGGTAATAAATAGTTTCCGTTTTTTTGTTTTTTGTTTTTGTTTTTGTTTTTTCAGGCCAAATGGTCTCCATTAAAGCTCTTCAGTCCTTGTTGTAACACAAAAGCAGCCATGGACAAATTATCAGGAATCCAAAAGACTGTATTCCAATAAAACTGCTTTTATAGGAGCAGGAAGATTGTACCTATCCTCTTTAAAGAGAAGGTCAAGGATACGCACATCTAAGGAGTCCTGTTAAGCCGTGTTCCACCCACAATTGACCTATCATTATCTGCGCTACAGTCTCATCCTGTAAAATGTTCTGAGAAGTTGCTAAAACTGAGAGAAATCTCTTTTCCTCTGTCTGTGGCCTCTCTTTCTCTTAGCATGAGGTTCCTGGGGGAAATACCCATTTCTCTGAGATCCACTGTTTTAATAATCTGATAGTCAGATTGAGAGACATAAGTGTCACTTTAGAAGATCTTTGTGTCAGACCACATTGAGGAACTCTTCATTTACTTTTTTTTTCAAGATATGGTTTCTCTGTTTAGCCCTGACTGTCCTGAAAGTTGCTCAGTAGAGCAGGCTGGACTCTGGAGATCTCCTAGTCTCTACCTCCTGAGACACACTTTCTCCCACAAGGCCAAACCTACTACCACAAGACCACACCTCCTAATAGTGCAACTCCCTATGGGCCTATGGGGGTTGCTTTTATTCAAACCACCACACCAATCTATAGAGATAGGTAGAATAATTATTCCTTCAATAAGATATGGTAATTTTTCTTTCTTGTATTTCTGTGCCCAGCAAAATCCCTACAATCTTAGCAACAATGAAGTTCAGCAGGGCCTGCCCACCTTTCTGAGTCCACAAAGGTAAAACTTTTCTTTTTTCTTTTTCTCCAGTTCTTTTTTCCAGATGCTGGCCAGGGCCTAAGTATGCTCTTTCTGATACATTGGGCTTGCTTGTTCTTTCTCTAAAAACATCCACTCCACTATGTGGCTGCCTGCTGCTATACGGTAGACTGCCACACCTATAATCAACCAGTATGGTTTTTTCCTTCTTTCCTCCATTCTATTCTTCTCAGATACTGAGATTTACAGCTTGTGCCCTAAAGTCTTTTATTCGAGGCACCAATAAAGTTGTTATTGGGTTGGCATGGTGCCACATATCTTTAATCCCAGCAATAAAAAGTCAGCAACAGATGGAGTTTTGTGAGGTCAAGGCTAACCTAGTCAATTAGCAAATTCAAGGCCAGACAGGGCTACATAGTGAGACCCTTATCTCAAAAACCAAAGTTGTTACCAAGTTTCCATTTGAGTCCATTCTTTCTTCAGTTGCTTTATTAAGGAGAATAGGAACTCTAAGAGGGGAACACAATTTTTCAGGTATCGTCCAGAGACATCAAAAAGACTTCCCAAAACTCTAGTAATGGGGTGGCTGAAGATCTACCACCCCTCTGTGTGTGTGTGTATGTGTGTGTGTGTGTGTGTGTGTGTGTGTGTGTGTGTGTGTGTGTCTATCTGTCTGTCTGTCTGTCTGTCTCTGTTTATGCTTAGTTTATTTAGTTGGGTTTAGGAATTAAATTAACACAAAACAGATCAAAGGCAGAAAAGCATAAGTTTTACTTTACATGGGCATGATGATTCTCACAAGACAGTAAGACACAAATAAATGGTCAAGGCAGAATGCTTTTTCTAGCTTTTACACAAAGAACAATAAATTTGTTAAAAGGATGAATGTGACCTGGGACAGCAAATTCTAAGGATGGCCTATAGAGGAAGCATATAAAACTAGTGGATGAAAGATTTTATTTACACAAACTCATTGCAGCATCAATTCTCAGTCACTGCTGATAAGAGTTACCTATTCCACTTAGTATACAAAAGGTTTCTTTTTCACAGGAATTTTTATGGTTTGTTATAGGTAAAAGGGGGATTAGTCCAAACCACACTGTCTGCATCTGTAACTTCTCAAGCCCCTTCAGCCAGAAAAAAATCAATATGAGAAAGACATTTTAAGACATAGCACATGCTCAACTTTTGCATGCTGCATACCACATAATGCTTTAAGTACTGTAGATAAAAAAATGAAGAAGTCATCTTTACCTTAAGTTAACTTCTGCAAGTTAACTTTGCAAAACCCAGATACATCAGCCCCAAACTTTTACCCCTGTATTATGAGAATCAAAGCTTGGGTTAAGATGTCCTACAGACGAAATGTGTGACATCAACACAAATAGGGTACTATCATGTAGTTATGGTGGGTAAACAAGGCAGTTCCTCAGAAAGATGACACTCAATCTACCTCAGGATCCAGCTATAACATTCTTGGGTATATACCCAAGACACTTCATCCTACCACAGAGTCACTTGCTCAATCATGTTCATTGATGCTCTGTTCATAATATTTAGAAATTGTAAACAATCTAAATATCCCTTAACAGATTAATGGATAAAGAAAATGGGCTAGAGGCTGGAGAGATGGCTCAGCGGTTAAGAGCATTGCCTGCTCTTCCAGAGGTCCTGAGTTCAATTCCCAGCAACCACATGGTGGCTCACAACCATCTGTAATGGGGTCTGGTGCTCTCTTCTGTCCTGCAGGCAGACACACAGACAGAATATTGTATACATAATAAATAAATATTTTAAAAAAGAAAAAAAGAAAATGGGCTAATTTACACAGTGGAGTATTACTCTGTTGTTAAAAATGGCATTATGAAATTTCCAGGGAAATGAATAGAACTAGGAAAAAATCATTCTGAGTGAGGTAACCCAGATTAAGAAAGATAAATATGGTATGTATTCACTTATAAGTGACTATTAGTTGTTAAATAAATTATAAGCAATCTACAATTAATAAACCCAAAGAGGTTAGGTATAGGGGAATGGACTAGTGGAGACACACTGATCTTCCTGGGAAAGGGAAATGCAATAGATTTTATGTGTGAATTGAGGACAAGGGAGAGGGAAATAGAGTAGAGTTTATGTGTGGATTGAGGGAACAGAAGGATCAGGTAGGGAGGGGAGGGGAAATTGATGTAGCATGAATAATAAAAATCCAGAGACAAATACTGGTGTTCAACCTGAAGATCAGAGAAACAAAGAGCCACTGGCTCTTACCTCTATCTCAGACTGAAAATAGGTGATCCTGCCTCCAGGAATCCTCAGATTGAGATTAAGAGTGAGGCCTTAGTCTCCTTCCATTTCATATTCCACACTAGTGCTGGGATTAAAGGCATGAACCACCATCAACCAGCTTCTATGACTAACTAGCGTGGCTTCTGGGATTAAAGATGTGTGCAATCACCACCTGGCTGTAGATGGAGTGGCGGGCTACGTCCTGCCACTCGGCTAGCTTTACACCCGAAATAATTACATGGAATCTGTATTATTTTAAACACTGCCTGTCCCATTAGTTCTAGCCTCTTATTGGCTAATTCTCACATCTTGATTAACCCATTTCTAATAATCTGTGTAGCACCACGAGGTGGTGGCTTACCATGAAGATTCTAGCCTGCATTCATCTCAGAGAGGAGAGCTATGGCATCTGCCTGAATCTGCTTCTTTCTCCCAGCATTCTGTTCTGTCTACTCCGCCTAATTAAGGTGCTGTCCTATCAAAAGCCAAGGCAGTTTCTTTATTAACAATGAAAGTAACACATAGGCAAATGACCCTCCTCCATCACTTGGCCTGTATGGTTGACAAGTATGACTGCTTTGCACTGATCGTCAGACAAGCTTTATTTATTAAAACATAAATAATATATCACTACATTTCCTGTCTTTTGTCTAAAATAAAAAGAAGGCTATAACTAATATAGGAAAAATATACAGTAAGTACAATAACAATATAATAAAATATATACAGACAATAAATATATTAACAATGTCTAGTCCATTTGCATTGATAAATTCAGAGAAAATACTCCATATGTATCCTATCTTGGTGAGTCCAAAGTCTTGTATCTAATTTACTTTCTATCATAACTTGCTTTCTGTGTCAGGTATATAAAGAAAACTCTATCTAGTCTTCAACTACCTCAGAAACCCAAGAAGGAAAGAATATTAGCTGAGTAAACAGGAAGTGCAAGCAAGCGGCTTCCAAAAAATGTGAGAAATGACAGAAACAACTGGCTGCCTGGACAGTCACCCAAAGTTCCTCTGCAACACTGGGGCATCCATCTTTGGCCTATAGGCCTGGCATATCTTACAGACTTTTCTGTGAAGCAGGATATTCTGAAGGGCTGCCAAACCTTGTCTTGACAATGTTTAGCAGTCCCTTTCTTTTGTGTCCTGCTTGTTCAATTAGGACAGCATACTGTTAACAGTTGAAGCAAAGACAATTTCTTGTCCAATGCCTTAGTTTTGCAACAAAGAAAAAAACTCTATATGGAGTTTCTTAAATGCCCATTGTCTTCTCTGAAGAAGATTGGTGCTGCCAGGAGCAGACATGTTTCATTGTCATAAAAAAGAGCCTATGTTATTAAA
Source organism: Microtus pennsylvanicus (assembly GCF_037038515.1). Taxonomy (NCBI): domain Eukaryota; kingdom Metazoa; phylum Chordata; class Mammalia; order Rodentia; family Cricetidae; genus Microtus; species Microtus pennsylvanicus. The sequence continues at coordinate 143,246,320 of NC_134601.1, forward strand.
ACATCTTAAATATCATGTTCTGTAGATATCTGAAGTGTTTGAAGATGACCTAACTAAAATATATCTTTGTTTGACTTTGAAAACATACCTAATATGACTACAAGTTTGATTATAATAGGTAATTAACCACTAACCTCCATTTCCTTATTATCTTAAACAGTTGGTAATAATTTTCAAGGACTAAGAAATTTGCATTGCATGAACAAGCCTCCCCCTAATTGTAGACTGAGCAAGGTATCCATCCAAAAAGAATGGGCTCCAAAATGCCAGTTCAAGCAGTAGGGGTAAATTCTGGTCCCACTGATAATGGCCACAAAGATTGCCCCAACTACACATCTGTCAGCCATATTCAGAGGGCCTAGTTTGGTTCTATGCAGGTTCCTCTGATGTCAGTCCAGAGTCAATGAGCTTCCACTAGTTCTGGTCAGCTCTTTGTGTAGGCATCCCCACCATGGTCTTGACCCCTTTATCATATATATTATCACTCCTGCTTCTCTAGGACTGGTCTCTGGAAGCTCGGCCCAGTGTCTAACTGTGGATCTCTACATTTGCTTCCATTCGTTCCTGGATGAAGGATATATATGTGTGTGTTTGTGTGTCTGTGTGTGTGTGTATCCACTTATGAGTGACTATATACCATTTTTGTCTTTCTGGATCTAGGTTACCTCACTCAGGATGATGCTTTTTTCTAGTGTCATCCAATTATATGCAGATTTCAAGACACCGTGGCTTTTTACCTCCGATTAGTACTTCATTGTGTACATGTACCACATTTTCTTTAACCATTCTTTAGTTGAAGGGCATCTGAATTGTTTTCAGGTTCTGGCTATTATGAATAATGCTACTATGAACATAGTTGTGCAGATGTCCCTGTGGTTTGGGTCTGTATGCTTTGGGTATATGCCAAAGAGTGGTATTGTTGAGTCTTGAGATAGATTGATTCCAAATTTTCTGAGAAACCACAATGCTGATTTCCAAAGTGGCTCTACAAATTTGTACTCCTACCAGCAATGGAGGAGTGTTCCCTTTACTCCACATACTCTCCAGTATAAGATATCATTGGTGCTTTTGATCTTAGCCATTCTGACTGATGTATGATGATATATCAGAGTCATTTTGATTTGCATTTCCCTGATGACTAAGGATGTTGAGCAATTCCTTAAGTGTCTTTTGGTAATTTGTGATTTTTCTGTTGAGAATTCTCTGTTTAGATCTGAACTCCATTTTGAATTGGATTATTTGGTATTTTAATCTCTAATTTCTTGAGTTCTTTGTATAATTTGGAGATTAGACCTCTGTCCAATGTGGGGTTAATGAAGAGCTTTTCCCAGTCTATAGGTTGCTGTTTTGCCTTATTTACTGTATCGTTTGCCTTACAGGAGCTGCTCAGTTTCAGGAAGTTCCATTTATTTATTTATTTATTTATTTATTTATTTATTTATTTATTTATTTATTCAACTGTAAAGCCTGGATTTATTGGAGAAAAAAACCCTCAACCCAAAGGATGGGATTTTATATCTCAAGACATCTCCCAAGTAATAATGTCTACAGATTACAAATCATTTTCATGGAAGATATTTTTGTATTAATTTTACAGGTATTCAAAAATGGGACATAAGTCAACCCCTGTTTTTATTTTAACAGGAGTAAAGTAGAGAGTGGGATAAAAGAGTTTTCTTCTGTATACAACTGCCTGGAAGGGAAATAGACATGAAGCAAAACAGCCAGCCATTGGTTCTTATCTCTACCTCTGTCCAAAATGATGATCCTGCCTCCAGGAATCTCAGAATGATACTGTGTGTGAGAGCCTTCTCCCCCCATCTTATATTCTTCTCTAAGACTGGAATTAAAAGAGTGCACTACTGCTGCCCAGTTTCTGTAGCAAACTAGTGTGGCTACTGGGATTAGAGGTGTGTGCCACCACTGCCTGGTCTGTAAGGTTGACCAGTGGGACTGTTTTACTCTCTGATCCTCAGGCAAGCTTTATTTATTAAAATACAAATGAAATGTCACTACATATAACATATTCTGGTGAGGATGTAGGAAAAGAGGAGCCCTTATTGACTGCTCCTGGCAATGTTAGACTAGTGTAGCCATTATGGAAATTAGTATAGAGGTTCCTCAACAAAACTAAAACTACAACTGTCATGTGATCCAACTACAGCACAACTGAGCATATACTCAAAGAATTCTATATCCTACCACAGAGAAATTTGGGCATCCATGTTTATAGCTGCATTGTTCACAATAACCAGGAAATTCAGCTGAGCTAGATGTCCATCAACAAATGAATGCATAAGGAAAATGCTGTATACATACATGTGTTTTGAAAGAAAATGGCCCCCAAAAGAAGTGACACTATTAGGAGGTATGGAGGAAGTATATCACTGTGGGGATTGGGGCTTTGAAGTCTCCAAGCTTCACTCAGTTGACAGTCAGTTGACTTCCTGCTGCCTTCTGATCAAGATGTAGGCAGCACCATGTCTGCTTGCATGCTGCCATGCTCCCCACCATAATGATAATGAGCTGAACTATGAAATTAAGTCATCACCTCAATTCAATGTTTTCTTGGTACAAGTTGCCATGGTCGTGGTGTCTCTTCAAAACAGAAAAAAAAAATACCTGACTAAGACTACACAACAGAATATTATACACCCATAAAGAAAACTTAAATCGTGTTATTTGCAGGAAAATGGATAGAAGCTAAATTATTATGTTAAGCTAAATAAGCCAAATTCAGAAACATAAATGTACATCTTTCTCTCATATTCAGAACCTAGATTTTAATGTACATGTGAAAGTGGAGGGTATAGTATTTTGCTCATGAAACTAGAAAGGGTATCATATGTGGGGAGGAAGTGATCTTAAAGGAGAGGATAAAAGAGAAGGAAATGGAATACAGGTGACAAGAAAGGAAAGGAGGTATTTTAATGAGAGGGAAGGGAAGGGAACTATGCAGAGAGGGCAGGAGGCACATGGGAGTCAATGGGGGAGCAGAGTGAATGGGAATACACATCCGTATTTATGAAGCTCCCATAATGAAAACTATTACTTTGTGTGTTGGCCTACAAAATTATTTCAGAAAGGATATTTTATGCTATATCAAAAGATAAAATTCAATATGATTGATGAAAGCAATCCATTTTGATGTAAAATGTCCCCACATCAGAGCTCTGTACCAAGTAGACCACACCAAAAGCAAAACAAGAGCTCTATATGTGCATAGACTGTACCTTACTACAGCACAATAGAACTGGGGAAAGAATTATGAAGACAGCATGACAGTCATATATGATACAACATACTTATTCAGCATAGCAATATAGAAAAAGACAGAAAGCTCAGAGAGGATGTGTCTATCCACATTGGAGACATTTTAAGTATTTTGGTACAGGTGCTATACCAAATAATGGCACTGTTGAACACTTACATGCTGTGGAATTTCACAGTGAATCCTTGATGGAGGAAGGTCATTGGCTAATAAAGAAACTGCCTTGGATCATTTTATTGGTTAGGACATAGGTAGGTGGAGTAAACAGAACAGAATGCCGGGAGGAAGAGGAAGTGAGGTCAGACTCGACAGCTCTCCTCTCCAGAGCAGACGCCTCAGAGAGACGCCATGCTCCCCGCTCCAGGGAAGATGCACGCTATGAAGCTCCGACCCAGGATGGACTTAGGCTAGAATCTTCCCAGTAAGATCGGTGCTATACAGATGATAAGAAATGGGCTAGTCCAGGTGCGAGAGTTAGCCTAGAAGAGGCTAGGTAGAAATGAGCCAAAGCAGTGTTTAAATGAATACAGTTTGTGTGTAATTATTTCAGGGCATAAGCTAGCCGAGCAGGCGGCTGGAGTGTTGGGGACGCAGCCCCGCCGCCCTTATTACTACAAATCCTCAATTTTATAAGGTCATCACTATTTTTTGTCCTTGTCCTACTCATACAACGCTGACTTGATGAGTTAAAATAAAGTAGACTTAGCCCCTCCTGGAAGTATCCAGATTGATGTAGGGAGCATACAGTCTTGGGTTCCTTCCCTCTAAAATTCTGTAATCCCATTATATAAATGAAATATTATACTAGACCATTACCCTATTGAGGGAAAATACATAAAAATTAGCAATAATGCCATTTTAAAACAGTCTTTCTGTGCAATCCCCACCTTTTCAACAGGATTAATGACAAACTAAGTTCCATCAATTTGCTGAGGCTTCTGGCCTGCACTGTAAAGGGTCACACAGATACCCATCTCTACTAACTGGTGGAACTCAGATACTCATGTTTCTCCAATACATTAGTGTTCTGACTTCTGCTGCAATTGTGCAACTGCTACATTCCTGCATAGCTTGGATCCCAGAACCCCAACTAGGAGCTAAGAGGCATTGACAAAAGGGCAGATTTTACACACACACACACACACACACACACACACACACACACGCACACACTGGTGGCCTTGAATGCCTTAGATGTAGAAACTGCAACATTCTAGAAGCATGGTATATTTATTATATGCTGTTGAATGGAGAAGTGGTGTTATTGCATCAACTGAACAAAGGGGTGGGATTACTACACACAGATAAACAAGGAGGCAGGCAGAGTGGTGATGGCGCACATTTAATCCCAGCACTCATGAGGCAGAGACTGGTGGATCTGAGTTCAAGGCCAGCTTAGTTAGTCTACAAAACAAGTTCCAGGGTGGCCAAGACTACATAGAGAAATCCTCTCTCAAAAAACCAAACACATGACTGGCCTCAGCACCTTTCTATAAGCATAGAGGCAAATTTCATAACCCATTTATTCTATTCTTAACTCTAAAGCCTAAACCACATGGCTGAAGATACCAAGTTCTGCTTACTAGGGCTGAAACATGACTGCCTCATTCAATTACATCTTCACCAGCTTTCTGTCCTTCACTTGCCTAAATTTGGTTGTCCTGAAATTGGATCTCTAGAGCAGGCTGACCTTGAACTCAGAGATCTGCCAGCTTCTGCCTTTCCAGTTCTGGGAATAAAGGCATGCACCACCATACTCCACTCTAAACTTTTCTTTTTTTCACAAGTTGAAAACTTAGCTGAGTAGGATCTTGCCCTGAGGGCCTCACTCTGTTTATTTCATTTGTTAATCTATTTATCTCCTTGAACACAGGACTTAGCTCCATCCCACTTTCTAGTGTTCACTTTCTCCTCAAATATTTCTCCTTGCTCCTTTTCATTATATATCTTCATTAGAGTTAACACTAGCAACCACATGATAGAGTCTATACTAGGCTGTTTTGAGATTTTCTCTGCCAATGAAATTACTCCAAAATTCTTCACTTTAGCCTCAAGCAGACCTTTCAAACAAGAGCTAAAAGCAGCCACTTTATTCAATAAAATATCACAAGAATGACCTCTAGGCAGCATACTAAAATTCTCCTCTGAAATCTCTTAAGTGAGGCCCCCCATAGTTAAAGTAACTCAGTATTCTCCTACTATTATGGCCCACTGCTCTCATAACCCAAAGTACAAAAGTCTATATTAGTCCAAACAAAAACATCAAGCCTATCACAACAATACCCCACTCCTGGTACCAACTTCTGTCTTAATTAGCGTTTTTATATTGCTGTGAAGAGATACCATGACCGCAGGGCAAGTTCTTCAGGCTATAAACATCTGGAGGAAGAAAGATACAGTGACCATTTTCTGCATATAGTGTCAACATCTGCACTCAGATAAGTGGAAGGCTTTGCCATCTTCTTGTACCTCACTGAAGGAAGGCATGGTCACTCCCATGGGGATGATGCATTGGAGTCCTTGATATGGTTATGCCCATGTCAACAATAGACATTCACTCTAGACTTTACTCTCTCCCTACATATGATAACAGTTCAAATCCCATGGTTCTGTCTCAGTTTCCTATTTCTATGTATTTCCTACAGAAGTTCTACCTATGGTATGGTTGATACTTTTGAGCTTTTATTATGTGCTGAGTCTCCTGTGATCTGTAAATCCATTGCTCTTCCCATCTGAAAGCTATGGAAATTGAGGTTTAGCCTATGTATGACATATTGCATAATTTGGGTTAGTACTAGTCCAGTTAAATTAAATGGATGCTCTTCTTGAGCAGGCAATGAATATCACCATAATGTCCCTTTGAGTCAGCCACCAAGGCCAAATTGGTTTCTTCTAAGGCTCCTTCTCCAGGCCTACCCTGCAGCATGCCACCATAGATAAGTGAAGATTATAAAGATGAATCAAGAAGAGAAGACGTGGGACTGTGAAGCTGTCACTTTAGAACTTTTTGTGTGCATAAATTGACAACATGACCACATGGTATGCTTAAGCAGAAGATTTTTATTGTTGATATGAGAGAGCGAACAGTCAGAGGCATCTGAATGAGTCCAGAGCAAAGAGAGAAGGAAGTAGACTAACCATGCCCAGCAGACTGAACCTGACCAGAGCTATCTGTGAGAGAGGGGAGAATAGAATGGGAAGAACAAAAGAGAAAACATAGTGAGAAAAGCAGGAGCAGAAACACACGGGGAGGGAGAATAACATGATTATAATAAGAATGAATAGTGGAGGGAAGGGAAATTCATGAGATTAGGATAGGGCAGAGGTGAGAAAGGCTGGAAGGTTAGCATGGACTTTGAATGGGATAATAGGTACTTGTGCTACTGAAGGAGCCTGGAGGCCAGCATGTGCTTTGATACGCTAATACGCACCACAGGTAGCCATTTACTTTTTCTGCCAGAGGTAAGGGAAACGACTTCTTTTGAAAACTAGGAACCACTTTCACAAGTTCCGGAGGAATTACAGGCTTTTATCTAATGCCAGAAATCCTACTGGAGTCCAGGTTGAGTTCATTTCTGGATATTTGGACTACTTTTTGGAGTTTGGGGAATTGGTGTTTCCTTTGGGCCTGACAACAAACAATTGGGTTTTTCAAACATTAGCTGAATGTGTCACAAGGTAGGGAAATTGGAATCAAAGTTTATGCTAAGCTTAAAGGAATGAAGGAAAATGCCCCCAAAGGATTGGTAGAAAGAGAAAAAAAAATGTAGGATTTTATGAAAGAGTCAATTGGAAAGGGGAACATATGGGAGACGGTTGCTAAAAAGAGGTGCCAAAGTTTTCACTTAGTGAGGCATCTGTGGAGATACCAAGTCAGTTAGGGAAGCATTCCCGATTTGAGTACAGTCCTGTGAACTCTGGATCCATAAATAAATGACAACATTTCACAATCATGGTGCCTTAGAAAAGAAGATGAATGGCTGTTCCTTGAAAGAGATGCTATAGTATGTGGAGAAAACCTTGACAAGCTCTCCTTTTTATCCCTGGGAAAATGAATGTGGACACATCCCCATACCTGCACTTGATCTTTAAGGGCTACAGATGGAGTCTTATATTGAGACACTGGAACTTACAGATAAAGGCAGAAAGCAAAGACATGTTTTGCGTATACAGCACACAAAACAAAACAAAAACAAAACAAAAACAAAAACAAAGCTACTTTGTGTTTCTATCCAGAAGACCTGGTAAATCTCTGGTAAAGTCTGTGAAGATAATGCAACCAGTCAGTGGAAAGACACAAATGAATTTACTTACTGTGTGGTATGTATAGCAAGTGAGTCACTGTGCTTGTAAGAGCCTGTTGACTACATCATGGTTATGGTTGTTATTATTAGTACCTCAATATCATTATCACCAAAATCCCTAATGTAAGGCATTTATTTGACTTTTTATAGATGCTTTTTGTAAAGCAGTTAAGTTTCATCCTTTCCTGCAAGGTACATTATAGTTACTTGTGGCTAATGTGTTGGTCAGGGTTCTATGGAGGACAAGAACAAATAGAATGAATAGATTAAAGCAGCTTACATTAAAATGGTAATGACAACTGTCTCATAGCGAAGAGTCTGAGAATCTGTTAGCTGCTCAGATTTTGCGGCTGGGTGCATCAGCAGTCAGAGTAGTTTCACAATGGTTGTCTTTCACTGGAAAGGCTGACAACCCAATGGCTGATCAGTCCACTAAGGCTGTGTGCCTCAGCACTCCCAATCTGGTACACAAAATCGGGAAGGTTTCTGGAGAGCTACTGGTTCTCAGTCTAGGATGGAAGTTGTCTGGTGTCAGTGAAGGAAGCAACAGCAACAGCACCAACAGGGTAAATCAACTCTATGGCAAGAGGGAAGGCCAACCAAGAAAAAGGAGAATAATCTTCCTTGGGCCATGACCTTTTTATCTGATTTGCGACCAGAAGATGCTGTCCACATTTGAGATTGGTCTTGCCATACATACTAAAACAATCAGGCCAATCCCTCAACTGTGGCTCCCTACTCAGATGATTTTAACTTTGGTCAGCTTGACATTAAAAGCAACCATCACAACTAGAAAGAGTTAGATACAAAGATGAATAAATCATATACTTCTTGTTACACAGAAACCAGAACTAACCCAACAATATTTTTAAACATTGTGGTAGACACTGTTAGTGCCCTACCCAAATTCCCTTGTCTCTCCCCTGTACATATCAATTTAGGTGGAGATCTCTAGCCCTCAATTTGCGATGTGTGGGAATGACAGAAATGCAGCACCTGGATTTCCTTTCACCTCAGATGATGGAATCCTGGGGGGCATCTTTTATAGTTTATCTTAGAATTTCCAAGTGGAACAGCATTGCAGCTGCCCACAGGGATAACTTTCTTGAATACCATCTCTGTTGACTTCCTTCCCTTCATTGTCTTCTATCCTGATCTGCAGTCAATACTAGGATTCTTTCCAGAATTAATCACTAGTACTCTAATCTTTGTCTTGGGAGATATAAGGTAAGATAGCTACTTCTTTCTGATATGTTTTCCTGAAAAGCCAATGCAGAGTGGCATTTGTCACCTTGAGTATGTTCATAAGAGTGTGGTAAATATCATCTGTGTCATAGAAGAATAAAATTGAAAACTACCATAAAACATGTGCCTGAATAAATAACTGTCACCCTAGGGAACATTCAGAAGAGTGTACAACTGTATAGAAGGACTCCTGGGGGAACAATACCACAATTTGGGTTTCTCCACTCCCACTACCAAGTGCAATAAATTTTTGGTTCATAAGAAAGTGTCTGAGAATCCATTTTATTCCTGAAAAGCACGAAATATAAGCATAAGGAGGCAAAGGAAAATACAAAGAATTTCTTTTTCCTGAAATGTTTCCTTTTTTTCTTCTGGAACAGTGGAGAAAACTCATTCCTATATCAAGGGTGGTGTGTATGCCCATAATCCTGGCACTTAGAAGAGTGAGAGAAACAAACCATAAGTTCAAGAACAAACTTGGCTATCTGGATAGTTATAGAACACATTGGCAACACCTTGACTATCTAGATAGTTATAGGACACATTGGCAACACCTTGACTATCTAGATAGTTATAGGACACATTGGCAACACCTTGACTATCTAGATAGTTATAGGACACATTGGCAACACCTTGACTATCTAGATAGTTATAGGACACATTGGCAACACCTTGACTGTCTAGATAGTTATAGAACACATTGGCAACACCTTGACTATCTAGATAGTTATAGGACACATTGGCAACACCTTGACTATCTAGATAGTTATAGGACACATTGGCAACACCTTGACTATCTAGATAGTTATAGGACACATTGGCAACACCTTGACTGTCTAGATAGTTATAGGACACATTGGCAACACCTTGACTATCTAGATAGTTATAGGACACATTGGCAACACCTTGACTATCTAGATAGTTATAGGACACATTGGCAACACCTTGACTATCTAGATAGTTATAGGACACATTGGCAACACCTTGACTATCTAGATAGTTATAGGACACATTGGCAACACCTTGACTATCTAGATAGTTATAGGACACATTGGCAACACCTTGACTATCTGGATAGTTATAGGACACATTGGCAACACCTTGACTATCTAGATAGTTATAGGACACATTGGCAACACCTTGACTATCTAGATAGTTATAGGACACATTGGCAACACCTTGACTATCTAGATAGTTATAGGACACATTGGCAACACCTTGACTATCTAGATAGTTATAGGACACATTGGCAACACCTTGACTATCTAGATAGTTATAGGACACATTGGCAACACCTTGACTGTCTAGATAGTTATAGAACACATTGGCAACACCTTGACTATCTAGATAGTTATAGGACACATTGGCAACACCTTGACTATCTAGATAGTTATAGGACACATTGGCAACACCTTGACTATCTAGATAGTTATAGGACACATTGGCAACACCTTGACTGTCTAGATAGTTATAGGACACATTGGCAACACCTTGACTATCTAGATAGTTATAGGACACATTGGCAACACCTTGACTATCTAGATAGTTATAGGACACATTGGCAACACCTTGACTATCTAGATAGTTATAGGACACATTGGCAACACCTTGACTATCTAGATAGTTATAGGACACATTGGCAACACCTTGACTATCTAGATAGTTATAGGACACATTGGCAACACCTTGACTATCTGGATAGTTATAGGACACATTGGCAACACCTTGGCTATCTAGATAGTTATAGGATATATTGGCAACACCCTGCCACCACAAAAAGAAAAGGAAAAAGCAAAAATCTGCTTTTCACAGAAGTAAGAAGAGCTCTAGCAAAAATTGCGACTAATCATCCTTTTCAGATAACGGTATCTCTAGCCATTGTCTAATCTCACTCATTAGAATGTTTTCCTCTGCAGTAATAATTTTTGGTTGTTGACCTCTGTCATCCCTTGAGGATATCCCCACATTACACTTTAATACATAGTATATCCTACATTCTATACTTCTATACTCCATGTTTTTCTTCTAAATTCTTTCAATGAATCACGGTGAGGGAGAGAGGGGGCACAGCTTGAGATACCAGCAGTATCTCTTGGTGTTTCTGCACAATTGTGATTAGATTTCTTAAAATCTTCATCATAACAAATATTTTTAAACTCATGTCTTGTATGATCCTTCATAATTGACACGATGTAATTCCCAAATCTAAGAGGTTAACTTGACCTTAAAAGACAGTATAACCAGACAATTTAAGTTGAATGTTAGAGAAGCATTGACTAGTAACTGGCAACTGTTGTCCCAGGACCTAATGAAAACCCCACTTTGTAGATTGCCTTAAGGAAACTTTACAAAACTGTCCAACAACTTATCCCTCCTTCATTAAAGGCAAAATCTTCTGGAAAGAATCTCTACTATATATGTTCCTAACTTTTGAAGGAAATTATAAAACTTTTCATAGTGAGACAAGCCTCCCTTTCATTTCTCTATCTGACAGATCACTTGGTGGAGGGAGGGGTGCCTGAGTATTATAGTCCCCCTAAGAATCCTTTGCCCTTAGACATGATAAGATACTGGTGAATTCACCGCTGTATAAACTGATGACATGACTGCTCCATAGTATGGTTAGGGGGAAGGTTTATATTACAGATACGAGAGAAAGAACAACCAGAGAAAAAAGTAGTCTGAACATAGTCATGAGAGAAGCAGGAAGGGGGAGAGAGATCAAGAAATACCAGGGTTATAAAAAGAATGAGTAGCTTGGGGGGCGGGGAGCCTGTGGGCTGGAGGGAGTTTAGAGTAAGGGAGAAGGTGAGAAGATTTAGGAAGCTAGCATGGACTTTGAAATGTGTAACAGGTACTAGTGATACTGGGGGAGCCTGGAGGCCAGTATGAGTTTGATATACCAGTAGAAACCACAGGTCCCTTCTGCCTTTTGGAATTTTGGGGAAACAGAGGGTTTTTTTTTAAGAGTTTAGTGGGGTTTTTTGCCACATGCCATTTTGTATTGCTTTATAAATAATACCATTCAAAATTTCCACCTTCTCTCCTCCTCCCATTTCCCTCCCACTCCCCCCCCAACTCACCCTCCCCACTCCTCCTCCAGTCCTAAGAAAAGGCAAGGTACCCTGCCCTATGGAAAGTCCAAGGCCCTCCCCGCTCTATCCAGGCCTAGGAAGTTGTGCATCCAAACAGACTAGGATCCCAAAAAGCCAGTACACGCAGTAGAATCAAATCCCAGTGCCATTATCATTGGCTTCTCAGTCAGCCCCCATTGTCAGCCACATTCAGAGAGTCGGGTTTGATCACATGCTCGTTCTTTGGACATGATAACCACCAGGAAGATTGAAAGAGCCCAGATCACAGCCCCAAATTTTGGCCATGGAATGAAAATGCCCTCAATCATTTTGTGTAAATCTTAAAGTCGCAGCCATCAAGGTGCTGCGCTTTGTGTGCGTGCCCAAAGAATCTCAGATGATCTGGAACTTTCACATCCATCTGATCTTGAGTCAGGGCACAAACAGAAAGTGAAGGACAAGTCAGAGGTGCAGTTTTGCCTGCCTTTTCATTCGAACATACCCCTATGTGTATGTGGAACAGCTTGGTAAATGTCAAGAGACTTGTTGGTTTCAGTGCATTTAAAGAAATATATATTACATCAAAGCTGACCACTGGTGGAATAATAACATGACTGTTACGGAGTAATCAATTGCTCTCTGATTGACTTTTAAATTACACTTCACAGGAGCAATTCATATTTGATATGATATCTGAATCCTATAAGCATGAAAACATTATTTGTGATATTCTGCCTAAGATAAGACAACTACTAAATTACTGGGGTACAGCTGTATCTGTATTCTATCTAGATCCAAAACCTAAGGCTAAGTCTCCCGAAATTGATTCATATGGGAGTTTTTGTCATTTTTAAGTAGACAAGGAGCATATTATGTCTCTTCAAATGGTATCAAGTTGATTCAAACCGTGCCTTCACTTGCTCATTTATTCAGTTGACTAGATAGCCAGCTAAATATTTTGCAGTTCTCACAAATGCAGAGAGTGAGAGAACCTAACATAGGGCTTCTTTTCTAAGGCCGCAGAAGAATAGAAGGTACATACAGAGGCATTTCCAAATATGATACTCTGCCACACATCCACTACTACCAGGGGGTACACTTAGTAAAGCCTTGTTCACAGCTAGGAAAAGCTTGTCAGACAAAAAAAAAAGTCCAAATTAGACCTTTAAGTACAACATTTAAAAGGCATATTTAATACCATTCCCACAAACAGTTTGAAAGGTACATTTCTGAATCCTATTAGCATGAAAACATTATTTGTGATATTCTGCCTAAAATAAGACAACTGACAAATTTTGCCTTCCAAATAATTAGATATTGCAAGTACTAAGGGCTGTCAGTACAGGGCACCATGCTTTTAAAAAGCAATCAATAAAATTATATTACTTTGCTCAACAACTTGTGTTTTTTTCCCATTAACAAAAGGAAATATAGAAATGCGATCATTTATTCCATCAACCTTTCACCAACCAGCTGTGCTGGAAATGGGAATGCAGAGGCACACAAAAAACAGAACCCAGCATTACTCAACTCCAAACTTAGCAGAAAGGCATAAATAATATAAATGTTTCAAAAATGTATTCCAAGGGTAATGAATGCTAAGAACATACAGTCCTGAAATAATTTATGCTAGGCTACATTTCTAAGCTAGATACATTAGATAGATGATAGATAGATAGATAGATAGATAGATAGATAGATAGATAGATAGATAGATAGATAGATAAAACCACTATTTCTTACCCAGGTCTACATTCTTATTTTATCATGCAGGGAAGCAAAGTCATGTGCACCTTGAGAAGAGCAAGTTCTAAACTTGAATTACTTGAGTTTAGACTCCAGCTTTACCTGAGTAAAGGAAAGACCCTGAGTAGGGGAAAGACTCTAAGCCCCATTTTTCTTAACTTGCAAATAAAACCTACTTGGTAGTGAACTTGAGACTGATAAAATGGTGCATGCAAAAGCATAGTGCTCAAAACAGAATAAATGCCTCTAATTTTACAAACCATGGATTATTTGAGGTAATATTCAAGTATTTTTCAGTTCCTTGCTCTCCTGGCATTATGATAGGTAATTGGGGCACATATTTTCTCTAAATACTTACTTGTTCATTATTAGTTGTATCTTTGATATCTTTCTTGCCAAAAACTAAGGCTGATATAGGAGCCCAAAAATTTCTGTAAATGACTGAGGGTGCACTTGGGTTTTGCTCATTCTAGGTACTTGGTACTTGGGAGTCTGAGTCTTCACTCCAACATCTCAGTCCCCATTCCTATCTCCCAATCCTGCTTCTTCACAAAGGCAAAGTAGACTGACATTTATGTTGAATTTAATAAATAAAGCTATTTTGGGAATTATATTAGAACATCCAGAAAGACACTGTCAGAGCTTTAAGTAAAATCATGACATGTTGCTGACAGCACTTGGTCTCTGATATTTTCTGTGTGGATTTGGCTATCCATTTTAAAGCAAGAAGTTTGGGCTCTGAAGCAATACCCTGTGTCTCAGGCAGAAAGATGGTCCTTTCATATATTGAGATAGATTGTAAAAGCTGTATGAATCAAATGGACATTATGCACCTTAAAAGAATGACAAAGGTGTGCCATTCTTTCATTTGCTACCTTTTTTCTGTACCAACTGGAATAATGATGCTTACTCTCTTCATCTTTAGTTCTCTAGCTGTGTTTTAAATCCCATTGGATGAAACTCTTCTTTAAAGCTTTTACCTTACTCAGGCATCCCGTATAACTTTATTTTAAAAAATGTCTATGTGTACACAGGTGCCTGTGTGAGTTTGTGTATACCACGTATCTGCAGAAACCCACAAAGACCCAGACATTGATGCTGGAACTGGAGTTACAGAGCATTGTGATAGGCCATGTAGGTGCTGGAAAATGAACACAGAAATTCTGCAAAAATAGAAGAGTTCTTAACTCCCAAGTCATCTCTCCAGGACCTCATTAGCTCTTAACAAATGGTTATCATTTCAACTTCTGAAGACTATTATTAATTTAAAATCTGTTTCTGGATTTAAGCAGCCAGAATCATTTGTCTGAAATAAGCTTGAGAGCATGCCATGTTTGGTTTTTTTTTCCCTGTATCGCATACTGTCTACATCCTGCCTGTATCTCTTTGGCCCTAATTAACAGCCATCATTGGCATCTGTTTGCCTATTCCTTATTCTACACCTTGCCTGTACTGCTGTTGGGAAAGCTTCTTGGACACAATTTCTAACAAATGACCCACAAAGAGTTTACATAGATAATTTGACTGTTTGTGTTCAAGCACAGTGGTAACCTAGGACTCACGTGTTCTTTTCTTACCTATCTGACTATCGCAAACCATCAGTGATGTTTCTTAGGACTATCTCCCAAAGAAACAGCTTATACTAAAATTATGATCTTGTATTCTATTTCTTGGATAACAGAACTAGAAAGCTTTCTCATCTCTCAGGTTTTTTTGAAGAACAAAAGACACATATCTTCCAACAGATCCCCACTTCCCAGGCAAAACTAATACATGAAAATAGTTTTTGAATGTTTTCTGATTTTGGAATATTTGCATAAGTCTAATGAGTTATCTTAGTTATGGAATCTATAAGAAATAAATTGTTACAGCCCATTTTCAGTATGAGGTTCACTTAAAGTTCATCAAAGTCACAGATAACAGGGAGTGCTAGGTCTCTTTCTCCTGTAGTTTGACAGAATCTCCTTCCCTCAGAACTCTGAGTTGAAAAGTTAAAAAAAGGTAGTCTACGTTTTAACACTGGACCTATGATCAGAAAAGGGAACAGTACCAAACCCCAAGTTATTGATTAGCTAAGGCTCTGTGTCCTTCACCAACAAGATGGGAAATTTGAGAAGGGAGCAAGTCCTGGCTCATGGGGAAAAAAGGAATTTCTCATAATCAGAGGACTTGAAAAACTATTGTCCTGAAGTAGCCGTTTTTGGCTTTTCTTTGTGTTGCCATCCCTTTTTGTAGAACTGTATATTTAAAACTGCTTTATTTTCACTAGTTTCTAGAAATTTTTATTATATTATTTCTCACAGGCCCAAGCCTAATGATCAAATTCACTTATGCTTCATATACATCTTATACATAGAGCCTGAAGATAACTTTAGACAACATTTTAGGGCACTTGCATTTTGACTGCAATATCATATAAGGTTAGGCATCGAATTTTCTCCTTAGGTCAGCAGATTGGTACTCAAGAGGTTTCTGATTTTGGACCATTTTCAGATGAGAAATGCTCAACCTAAGTCAGTTTCTCAGATATAGCCAGGCTTCCAGTCCAACACAGCCCTACTAGTTCCTCAGTGAAATTAGAACTATGTTCCCATATACAGAGGACCTTTCTCTTTCAGAATTTTTCTTGGGTTGTATGCCACATCTCAGTGGTTTTCTAGTTTCTCTAAATTCCCAGACTATCATAATATAAAAGCTAACTTATAATTCTATGCTTTATTAGCTAATGATGCCATCTCATTCTAAAATCTATGATGGCTGGAAACACGTATATCTTATTTATCATTTATAAAATTATTATGTACTTAAAATGAGCATAGTGGGTTGAATGATGGTTCTCAAAACAATACACTCATGGCCTGATGACCACAATCTATGAGTGTTACCCTCTTTGAAAAAAATGATATTTGCAGATGTACTTTAAGCTTTTAAGATGTGGAGATGACTTTATCCAAAGAAGCTCAAGTCCAATGTTAAGTTTGTCAAGTCCAACATGCAGAGGAAGAAGACAGAAGGAAAGGCAACATTATCCAAGAGGCAGAAACTGGAGCAGCTACAATCTAAAGAAGTCTTGGACCCACCAGAAGGTAGAAGAGGCAAGCAGCATACTCTCCTCTAGAACTTTCAAAAGCAAAATGACACTGCCAACACCTTGAGTTCAGATTTCAGGACCCTTAAACTATAAGGAAATAAATTCCTGCTGTTTTCCAAATGAGAACGTTTGAGCATCAGCAATTTGTGACCTCCTAGGGGATCACAGAATCATGATATGTGAGAGATGATAGAATTTTTATTCATTTTTTTATTGAGAAAAGGAAAAAAAAAAGTATCCGCTTCCTTCCAGCCTCCCATTTCCCTCCCCCTCCTCCCACCCTTCTCCCCCTCCCCCAAACTCCTCTCCCCCTCCCTCTCCAGTCCATAGAGCACTCAGGGTTCCCTGCCCTGTGGAAAGTCCAAGGGCCGCCCCCCTCCGTCCATGTCTAGGAAGGTGAACAACCAAACTGGCTAGGCTCCCACAAAGCCAGAACATTAAGTAGGATCAAAACCCCATGCCAATGCCCTTGGCTTCTCATCAGCCCTCATTGTTCGCCATGTTCAGAGAGTCCGGTTTTATCCCATGCTTTTTCAGTCACAGTCCACGTGGCCTTGGTGAGCTCCCAATAGATCAGCCCCCTTGACACAGTGGGTGGGTCCACACCTCGTGGTCCTGACTTCCTTGCTCATCTTCTCCCTCCTTCCGCTCCTCATTGGGACCTTGGGAGTTCAGTCCAGTGCTCCAGTGTGGGTCTCTGTCTCTATCTCCATCCATCACCAGATGAAGGTTCTATGATGATATGCAAGATATTCGTCAGTATTACTATAGGATAGGGTCATTTCAGGTTGCCTATCCTCAGCTGCCCAAGGGACTAACTGGGGACATCACCATGGGCTCCTGGGAGTCACTCTAGGGTCAAGTCTCTTGCCAACCCTAAAGTGGCTCCCTTAACTAAGAATTGTGGTTCCGTGCTCCCCTGTCCAACCTTCCTTTATCGCAATCCTCCTGTTTCCCCAAGTCCCTCCCACCTTCCCTTCTAACTTTTCTCTCCCTATCTCCCCTTACCCCCATCCCACCCCATCCCCAAGATCCCAATTTTCTCCCCGGCAATTTTGTCTACTTCCCATAGCCAAGAGGATAACTATATGTTTTTCCTTGGGTTCACCTTCTTATTTAGTTTCTATAGGTTCACCAATTGTAGTCTCCGTGACCCTTATTTATGGCTAGAAACCAATTATGAGTGAGTACATCGCATGTTCACCTTTTTGGGTCTGGGATACCTTACTCAGGATAGTGTTTTCTATTTCCATCCATTTGCATGCAAAATTCGAGAAGTCATTGTTTTTTACCGCAGCATAGTACTCGAAAGTGTATATATTCCATACTTTCTTCATCCATTCTTCCATTGAAGGACATCTAGGTTGTTTCCAGGTTCTGCCTATTACAAATAATACTGCTATGAACATAGTTGAACAAATGCTTTTGTCATATGATAGGGCCTCTCTTGGGCATATTCCCAAGAATGGTATTGCTGGGTCCAGGGGTAGGTTGATCCCGAATTTCCTGAGAAACCGAAACTCTGATTTCCACAGTGGTTGCACAAGATTGCATTCCCACATGCAATGGATGAGGGTACCCCTTCCTCCACAGCCTCTCCAGCAAAGGCTATCCTTGGTGTTTTTGACTTTAGCCATTCTACAGGTGTAAGATGATATCTCAAAGTTGTTTTGATTTGCATTTCCCTGATTGCTAAGGAAGTTGAGCATGACCTTAAGTGTCTTTTGGCCATTTGAACTTCTTCTGTTGAGAATTCTCTGTTCAGTTCAGTGCCCCATTTTTTAATTGGGTTAATTAGCATTTAAAGTCTAGTTTCCTGAGTTCTTTATATATTTTGGAGATCAGACCTTTGTCTGTTGCGGGGTTGGTGAAGATCTTCTCCCAGTCAGTAGGTTGCCTTTTTGTCTTAGTGACAATGTCCTTTGCTTTAGAGAAGCTTCTCAGGTTTAGTAGGTCCCATTTATTCAATGTTGCCCTTAATGTCTGTGCTGCTGGGGTTATACATAGGAAGCGATCTCCTGTGCCCATCTGTTGTAGAGTACTTCCCACTTTCTCTTCTATCAGGTTCAGTGTGTTCGGGCTGATATTGAGGTCTTTAATCCATTTGGACTTGAGTTTTGTGCATGGTGATAGATATGGGTCTATTTTCATTCTTCTACAGGTTGACATCCAGTTATGCCAGCACCATTAGTAAAAGATGCTTTCTTTCTTCCATTGTATACTTTTAGCTCCTTTATCAAAAATGAGGTGTTCATAGGTTTGTGGGTTAAATTCCGGGTCTTCTATATGATTCCATTGGTCAACTTCTCTGTTTTTTTTTTTTTTTTTTTGCCAGTACCACACTGTTTTCATCACTGTAGCTCTGTAATAGAGTTTGAAGTCAGGGATGGTAATGCCTCCAGAAGATCCTTTATTGTATAGGATTGTTTTGGCTATCCTGGGTTTTTTGTTTTTCCATATAAAGTTGATTATTGTCCTCTCCAGATCTGTGAAGAATTTTGATGGGATCTTGATGGGGATTGCATTGAATCTATAGATTGCTTTTGGTAGAATTGCCATTTTTACTATGTTGATCCTCCCAATCCAAGAGCAAGGGAGGTCCTTCCATTTTCTGGTGTCTTCTTCAATTTCTTTCTTCAATGCCTTAAAGTTCTTGTCAAATAGATCTTTCACTTCCTTGGTTAGATTTACCCCAAGATATTTTATGCTGTTTGTGGCTATCGTGAATGGTGAAACTTCTCTGATTTTCCTCTCTGCTTCCATATCCTTTGTGTATAAGAGGGCGACTGATTTTTTGGAGTTGATCTTGTATTCTGCCACATTACTAAAGGTGTTTATCAGCTGTAAAAGTTCTTTGGTGGAGTTTTGGGGGTCGCTTATGTACACTATCATATCATCTGCAAATAACGAAAGTTTAACTTCTTCCTTTCCAATTCAAATCCCCTTGATCTCATTATGTTGTCTTATTGCTATTGCTAGAACTTCCAGCACTATATTGAAGAGGTATGGAGAGAGTGGACAGCCTTGTTGTGTTCCTGAGTTTAGAGGGATGGCTTTGAGTTTCTCTCCGTTTAATTTGATGTTAGCTGTCAGCTTGCTGTATATAGCTTTTATTATATTTAGGTATGACCCTTGTATCCCTAATCTCTCCAATACTTTTATCATAAATGGATGTTGGATTTTGTCAAATGCTTTTTCAGCATCTAATGAAATGATCATATGGTTTTTTCTTTCAGTTTATTTATATGCTGGATTACATTGATAGATTTGCGTATGTTGAACCAGCCCTGCAATTCTGGAATGAAGCCTACTTGATCATAATGGATAATTTTTCGGATGTGTTCTTGGATTCGGTTTGCCAGTATTTTGTTGAGGATTTTTGCATCAATGTTCATGAGTGAGATTGGCCTGTAATTCTCTTTCCTGGTTGAGTCTTTGTGTGGTTTTGGTATCAGAGTAACTGTAGCTTCATAAAAGGAATTTGGTAATGACCCTTCTGTTTCTGTATTGTGGAATACATTAAGGAGTATAGGTATTAGCTCTTCTTGGAAGTTCTGGTAGAATTCTGCATTGAAACCATCTGGTCCTGGGCTTTTTTTGGTAGCGAGGTTTTTGATAACAGCTTCTAATTCTTCGCGACCAACAGGTCTGTTTAGATTGTTCACCTGGTCCTGGTTTATCTTTGGTATATGGTATTTATCTAAAAAAATGTGTCCATTTCTTATACATTTTCCAGTTTTGTGTTATACAGGCTTTTGTAGTAAGATCTAATGATTCTCTGAATTTCCTCTGTGTCTGTGGTTATATCCCCCTTTTCATTTCTGATCTTATTAATTTGTGTATTCTTTCTCTGCCGTTTGATTAGTTTGGATAAGGGTTTATCAATCTTGTTGATTTTCTCCAGGAACCAGCTTTTTGTTTCATTCATTTTTTGGATTGTTTTCTGTGTTTCTATTTTGTTGATTTCAACCCTCAGTTTGATTATTTCCAGTTTTCTACTCCTCCTAGGTGAGTCTGCTTCTTTTTTTTCAAGAGCTTTCAGGTGGGCTGTTAAGTCTCCAATATGTGCTTTCTCTGTTTTCTTTAAGTGAGCACTTAGTGCGATGAACTTTCCTATTAGGACTCATTTTATAGTGTCCCATAAGTTCGAGTATATTGTATCTTTATTTTCATTGAATTCAAGGAAGACTTTAATTTCTTTCTTTATTTCTTCCTTAATCCAGGTATGGTTCAGTAGTTGACTTTTCAGTTTCCATGAGTTCCTAGGCTTTCTGGGGGTAGCATTGTTGTTGAATTCTAACTTTAATCCATGGTGATCTGATAAGACACAGGTGGTTACTAATATTTTTTTGTATCTGTGTAAGTTAGCTTTGCTACCGAGTATGTGGTCAATTTTCGAGAAGATTCCATGAGCTGCAGAGAAGAAGGTATGTTATTTCCTATTTGGGTGGAATAATCTATAGATGTCTGTTAAGTCCATTTGCTTCATTACCTCCATTAATTCTCTAATTTCTCTGTTAGGTTTTTGTTTGATTGACCTGTCCATTGGTGAGAGAGGAGTGTTGAAGTCTCCTACTATTAGTGTGTGTGGTTTGATGGCTGCCTTGAGTTTTAGTAATGTTTCTTTTACGTATGTGGGTGCTTTTATATTAGGGGCGTAGATATTCAGGATTGAGACTTCATCCTGATGAATTGTTCCTGATATGAGTATAAAATGTCCCTCTCTATCTCTTCTGATTGATTTAAGTTTGAAGTGAACTTTGTTAGAAATTAGTATGGCCACACCTGCTTGTTTCTTAGGTCCATTTGCTTGATAAGCCTTTTCCCAGCCCTTTACTCTGAGTAGGTGCCTGTCTTTGTGGTTGAGGTGTGTTTCTTGTAAACAGCAGAATGTTGGATCCTGTTTTCATATCCAATCTCTTAGCCTGTGCCTTTTTATAGGTGAGTTGAGTCCATTGACATTAAGTGATATTAATGACCAGTGGTTGTTAACTCTGGTCACTTTTTTAGTAGTGGGTTTGTGTGTTTCCCTTCTTTGAGTTGCGCTGGTGAAAGGTCTCTAGATGTCTGAGTTATTGTGGTCATTGTTGGACTCCTTGGTTAGTGATTTTCCTTCTATTATTTTCTGTAAGGCTGGATTTGTGGCTACGTATTGTTTAAATTTGTTTTTATCCTGGAAAATTTTGTTTTCTCCATTTATAGTTAACAAAAGCTTGGCTGGGTATAGTAGTCTGGGTTTGCATCCATGGTCTCTTAGTTTTTGAAGTACGCCTATCCAGGACTTTCTGGCTTTCATGGTTTCCATAGAGAAGTCAGGTGTAAGTCTGATAGGTTTACCTTTATAAGTAACTTGGCCTTTTTCCTTCGCAGCTCTTAATATTCTTTCTTCATTTTGTATATTTTGTGTTTTGATTATTATATGGCGAGGGGATGTTTTGTTTTTTTTTTTTTGATCCAGCCTATTTGGTGTTCTGTATGCTTCTTGAACCTTCATAGGTACATCTTTCTTCAGGTTGGGAAAGTTTTCTTCTATAATTTTATTAAGTATATTTTCTGGACCATTGAGCTGCACTTCTCCTTCTTCTACTCCAATTATTCTTAGGTTTGGTCTTTTTATTGTGTCCCATATTTCCTGAATGTTTTGTGATGAGTGTTTGTTGGACTTGCTGTTTTCTTTGATCAGTGCGTTTATTTTCTCTATGTTATCTTCAGAATCTGAGATTCTTTCTTCTATCTCTTGTATTCTGCTGGTTATGCTTGTTTCTGTAGTCTCTATTCGTTTACCTAGATTTTCCATGTCCAGCTGGCCCTCTGTTTGTGTTTTCTCCTTTGCCTCCATTTCAGTTTTCAAGTCTTGAACTGTTTCCATTTTCTGCTTGATTGTTTTTCCTTGGTTTCCTAGGGTATCATTCACTGATTTACTCAATTCCTCAAACTTTCTGTTATACTTCTCATCCATTTCTATAAGGGCATTTTTTATATGCTGTTTAAGGGCCTCTATCACTTTCATAAAGTCAGTTTTTTCTACTTCTTCTTGATTAAGGTGTTCATGTCCTCCTGTTGTGAGTTCGCTGGGTTCTGGTGGTTTCATGTTGTTTTTCAGATTGTTGGGTGAATTCTTGCCTTGGCGCCTGCCCATATTTTCCTCCGAATGCTCCCCTATGGATCTTTTACAGGATCAGGTCTTCTTGCCCACTGATGTACCTTCCCAGTGATGTCACTCCCCAGTGATCTTTCTCCTGGTGTCCAGATAGGATCTCTGTGCTGCTTGGGTAGCTCGCAAACAAAGGCCCACCCTGCTTGCTGCAGGCAGGCTATGGAGACAGAGGAACTACCGCTCTCCCCTTTGCCCTCCTGATTTTGGTTCCGTCCCAGCGCCCAAGCAGGCTGAGCTGGGAGGTGCTATGCTGCCAAAGAAGGGAGGGAGGGAGGGAGGGAGGGAGGGAGGGAGGGAGACAGGGAGTGGGGGGATCTGGATGTAAGCTGGATGGGATGGGAAGAGAGAGGAGGTATGGGGCAGTATAGCTCCTGCAGGATGACCAGGAAGTGTACGAGAGATGATAGATTTATTGAACACTATGGTTCAACTTCCCCACAGTACAGAAATCCACTTTCCAGAGTTTCTACATTGTGGCCATTCAGTCTGTATTGGACAGTTCCCTAATGAGTTTTCTAGCCCTTCCTACCATCATAGCCCCTGTTACTTATAGATGACTTGGGCTGTACAGTTCTCATCTTCACTAGTACTAATTTGATTTTTAGGGTTTCCATTGCATCATCAAAATTCTACTCCAAAGTGTCATAAAAAATGAACCTAATTCTTCCTTAATAAGACAAAATCCTAAATTCTTGAGATCACCGTATGTGTTCCCACTATTTTCTCTTACCTAGAGACTGTACAAGTTTAGCTTCTAGACATATGAGGTTGTCTGAAAAACTTATACTACTTCTTTGTCTAAACATAGTCTTATTTAACTACATAATTTAAAATATATCATTGAGAATATAATGAAATTTACATAGAGTTCAGGTGGAACATAGTAGGACCAATACCTCCTTTGTTCTGGGATTAACTTATGTGTCCTAGGACTGCAGTCACATTATACAAATTGATGTCATATGATTAATATATTGTGACACTCCTGGAAACTGAAACCTAAGTGTAATACAAAATTTCTGTTAAATCTGGTTGGTTTTGGAATCTGTAAGTAGTTTTATTTACTTTTGGAAATTGCTTCCTGTTTGTTTCAGTGAACTTTTTTCAAGCTGACAAAATACCTTTCAATCCTGTCCTATCTGGCATATTCACTTGCTGTAGATGCCTCTTACACCCATGTTCACAGGGATCTAACAGCTTTCAAGCTCTAGTTCAACCGTTTCTTTGATACAGACTTTTAAATGCTCATACACCTTTATTTAAGCTATTGTTCCCTGCTTTTGATGCTTATTCTATCACAAACAATTATTGGCTCAGAACTCCCATCTCTGAAATAGCTTCTACTTTTGATCTTCTTTCAGTCCATTATATTAGAAACTGACAGGAACTCAAAATTATTGAAGCATGACAGGATACACATAATTTTAATGGGTGCCTAGCACTTTATAAGATCTAGAAGAACAAGCAATTTTATAAAAAAAGGTCTTTTAATTTTATTTTTAATGTTGTGCATATGAGTATGGTTCCCACAGAGGCCAGAAAATGGTGCCAGAATTCCAAAACCTGTAATTACATACAATTATTAGCTGCCCAACATGGATACTGTGAACAAAGCTCTGGTCCTCTGAAAGAGTAGTATATGCTTTTAAGTGCTGGGCTATCTCTCCACCACCACCACAAAGACAACAAACATTTTATAAATGGTATCAAAGCAGTATACTAGATATGACCCTGTAGAATCAGCACTTTTTTTTCTAACTGGTTGTCTCAGTCTCTTGAATTCTGAGAATGCAAACATGCACTACCATATTCAGTTTCATTATCTTTAAGAAGGTTCACCTTTCTTATCAGCCATCTATGGTGAAACTGCTGCCAAGATGCAGATAATCATATAAACCTTTACAAGAAGACCCTTCATCATGTCTCAAGTTAGAAAATGTAAAAGCCAGGATCTGGGATAATGAAGGAATTCTTCCCAATCAGCAATTGTTGACCTTTGCTGTTAAGCAGCTGAAGATGTCTGTGCATTGTCTGACCACAACATTTAAATGAGTCTACCCTTCATCCTGTGTTGAGACTTTGTGTTGGTGCTGAACAAAGAAAAAAGTCTTACACCACTCTTAAGAAGAACAAGCAGAAGAAAAAGGTTAAGTAGTCTGTACTGAAATACTGTAAGGTGGATGAAAATGGCAAACTTAGTTACTTTCATCGAAGAGTGACCTTCTGATGAATATGGTGCTGGAACTTTTTTGTCCAGCCACTTGATAGACATTTCTGTGGCAATAAACCAGAGTCAAGTAGCTATATCTGAGTTAATAAAAAGATAGCAACCAGAGAAGAAGAAGAAGAAGAAGAAGAAGAAGAAGAAGAAGAAGAAGAAGAAGAAGAAGAAGAAGAAGAAGAAGAAGAAGAAGAAGAAGAAGAAGAAGAAGAAGAAGAAGAAGAAGAAGAAGAAGAAGAAGAAGAAGAAGAAGAAGAAGAAGAAGAAGAAGAAGAAGAAGAAGAGAGAAGGAGAGAGCAGAAGGAGAACAACAACGGCAAGAAGAAGAGGAAGAGAAAAAGGTCACAGAACAGCACAGTAAAGCCTTGGAAACCCTTTTACTTTCTATTATCTGAGTTGCAAGGGTGAAGTTGAAGCCTAGAGGACCAGTTATAAAGTGCTAGAATCATCACCAACTGAAACTATCCAAATGGACTAAGAAGCAAGGTATTTTGATGAACATCTATTATCTCAGCACCTGGGAAACTGAGAAACAACAGGAACACAAGGTGCAGGTCAACCTTGGCTACATGACAAGCTCTGTGCTGTATGACTCCTTTCCTGGAAAGACATATCATGAACATCTATTTACCCCAGTTGGGGAACCAGTGATGAAACAATGATAGCAAAATTCAACTTGTTAAATCAATTAGTTTATTGGGGTTACTTACCTGAGCTTGGGTGACACAAAGGCAGCTGCATCACCAAAAGTCAACCTTAGCATGGGTGCCAATGCTTGAAGGCTAGGAACTCTGGAGGTCTCTGTACAATTTGGAGGCAGCTCAACAGGTAGAGGAATCTCCTCCCCTCAGCAATCCTTATTGTTCCTCTAATCTTGGGCAATAAGGGGGCCTTGTGAATCTAGTGACTTCTAGAGTCTTCCTAAGACTTATGGGTTTTTTACTTCCTAAATTTTAAGGAGTTCCCTTTAAAGCTTTCTTAGTCTTGAGCCTTTCTTATACTCTTGTTTTGTCCTTGAACTCATGAGGTAATCAGGCTGGCCTCAAACTCACATATATAATATAGATATAGATATATCGATTAGATATAGATAGACATAGACAGAGATAGAGATAGATATAGATATAGATATCTGCCTCAGCCTGTAGGGCAGATGTTTCTGTTCTGCCTGGTACCACAGTCATTTAGTACCAAAGAAACACACAGAGACTTATATTAATTATAAACTATTTGGCCTATTTCCTTAGGCTTATAACTAACTGCCTCATACAACTTAAATTAACCCATAATTCTTATCTGTATTTATCTATGTAACTTGGTACCTTTTCTCAGTAAGGTATCTTGCTTCTTCTGCTTCTGGATGAAGACTATGTCTCTGCCTTTCCTCTTCCCAGCATTCTTCTAGTCTGGTTGCCCCACCTATACTTACTGCCTGGCTACTAGCCAATCAGCATTTTATTAAACTAGGACTAGTGACAAATCTTTATAGTATGTAAGAGCATTATCCCACAGCATTGTAGTAGGGAGGCTGCTTGTTTCCTGGCCTCCTGGAAGCTCAGACTCCCAAAATAATCACACAGAAACTATATTATTTAAAACACTGCTTGGCCCATTATCTCTAGCTTCTTATTGGCTAACTCTCACATATTAATTTAATCCATCTCCATTAATCTGTGTATTGCCACATGGCTGTGGCTTACCAGCTAAAGTTTCAGCATGTCTTTCTCTGGTGGAGGCTCCATGGCTTCTCTCTGACTCTGTCCTTTTTCCCAGCATTCAGTTTAGTTTTTCCCATCTAGCTTTGTTTCCCTATAGCTCTGCTATAGACCCAAAGTAGTTCCTTTATTAACCAATGGTAATCACAGCATACAGAAGGAAATCCCACATCACAGCATTTCTCTTTTTTCTTCTTTTCAAAACAAGAACCCTGGATCTAATCTCTTTTGTTCACCTTTTTTCCTGACCATTATCCATAACAACTTGTAACCAACACACTAAATAAGGACAAACATTCATGATCCCTTTTGGGAATGTGGGCATACTTTTCTAGGCTACTTCCTACTGACTGGGGGTAATTGTAATCTTGTGGGGACCCAATGAAAATTTAGGATTATGGTCAAGTCCTGACTGGAGCATCTTGTGAGGCTGGATCATCTCAGCCAACAGTATTGAGGCTGTTCTGGATGTAGAACTCAGAGAAAATGGCAACAGAGGTGCTCTGAAATGTTGAATCATCTGGGCCATCCATTCCCATTGGAGATTTTTCAGGGGGTCTTCTTTGATCAAACCGTATTTTTCTTAACCAGGAATGAATTTACAGCCTCTCATTTCTTGTGGAATTAAAAGCAAAATCTCTTCTCCAAAGTAATATATCTTTTGACTTAAATTTTGAAGTCAAGGCATTTTCAAAATATATAGGTTGGATATATACCAGCAACATTTATAATTAAATATCTTTTAGCAGCTATTGTTCCTTCTTCATCAATCAAACAATTCAGACAACACAATACCACCATATACAGGTTTTCTGTGTATTTTCCATCTTTACGTGGCTTTTTTCCCACTCTATTTCATTTATTCTTATTTTTAATTTTTGTTTTTTGAGACAGGGTTTCTCTGTATATCTTTGGCTGTCCTGGAACTTACTCTGTAGACCATACTGACCTTGAACTCACAGAGATCCACCTGCCTCTGCCTGCCAAGTGCTGGGATTAAAGGTGTGTGCCGCCATACCTGATTATTCTTTTTCTTTGTTAAGGACTTTCTCTATCCTTTTTCTTTTCTCTCCCAAGCCTACATATATTTTTAAACACACTGCAAACCATTTAGAGGTTTGTTTTTGTTTTTGTTTTTTTTACTGAATCTGTCTTTACTGTATATCTTTATCTTTTTCTGACCACATGAGTCTTTAATCTGCTAAGAAGCATAGCTAGGATTAAAACTGTAGCTTCAGCAGCTGGCTCCTTTGCATTCCTTAGCTTTTTGAGACTCTAGCTTCATGGTGAAGGTATTGGCAGGAGTCACATTTATTGCCACAACACTGTGTAGTTTCTAGGTCCATGCTACCACCAAGAAGAATGCTGTCAACTACTCATAAACATCATTCAAGTGTTTAGTGGCAGGGCCTTTTAAAAGAGTTGTGAGGATTTTGCTGCTAACGTTGAGTAAGGAAGCCTCTCTTAAAGGAGTTGTGCCTCTGCTTGCTTCTAGCAAACAGAGCTCACCCAAGAAAATACTGCTACCAAGAAGTCATTCTTAACTCTGTTCATTTGTGCTAGAATCCCTTCCCAAGCTCTCTTCAGTTTTATGTGGTTGTAGTTGCCAAAAGTTGGGCACCAGATATGGTGGAACAGACCTTTAATACCAATAGCCATACTAGTTCAGCATAGAAACTGGGCAGTAGTGGTGCACACCTTTAATTTCAGCACTAGAGAGGAACATAAAATGGGAGGCGACAGGTTTTGGCCTAAATCTCATTCTGAGGATTCCTGAAGGCAGGATTGCCAGTTTTAGACTGAGGTAAGAGCCAGTGGCTGGCTGCTTTGCTTTTCCAGTTTTCAGGTTGAACTCCCCCCCACACACACACAAAAGCAGGAAGTATAGGTGGAGCAACCAGACTAGGAGAATATTGGGAAAAGGAAAGGTGGAAACGTAGTCTCCTTTAGAAGCAGAAGAAAATGAGAATGCTTTATGGATAAAAGGTACCAAGCCATATGGCTAAACATAAACAAGAATTATGCATTAATTTAAGTTGTAAGAGGCAGTTAGTAATAAGCCTGAACAATAATCTGAACAGTTTATAACTAATATAAGCTTCTGTGTATTTCTTTGGGACTGAATGTCTGTGGGGCATCTGCCCTACATCTTCCACTTGAGTTCTGGGATTAAAGGCTTGGGCCTCATGCCTGGCCTTTGACCCTTTCTTTTTTTTGACAGGAAGAAATTTAAAGTTTTATTTGACTTGCAGTTCAGGGATACAGTCTATCATGACAGGGATATCAAGGCAATGGGGCCTTGAGGCTTTGAATCCATGATCAGAAAGCAGAAAGAATTGAATGCTGATACTCAATTTGCTTTTCTACTTATTTAGTCCAGGATCCAACCACAAGGAAAATGTTGGTCATATTTAGATTAGAGCTTCCAAATTCAATGCATTTAATTTAGAAAGTTTCTGGCAGACATGAGCAGAAATGCGTCTCCTAGGTGAGTATGTCTTTGACCCTTTCTTTAGAACTTCCTGAGGCTTGACAAACTTCAATCAAGGATGGACTCTTTTAACTAGGAAAAACTTGCTAAAACAACAAAGACTTTAAAAAAAACTATTAGATTCACTAAAAAAGGATCCCGTGTTCAGGATTTTAAATAGTATCTTGTTGTAGTTTTCTGGTTGCTTTTTATTGAACTAAGAGACCTAATAATGCAAAAAAAATGAATATATTGAATAGGGAGTTATGACAGGCATGACAGAAAATAAAATATGTTCTATGCTGTATTTTCTGATTGTTTTGTTTCACTTATTATTTTTATTTCTGTTGCTTTAAAATAGGATTTCACTATTCAGCTTAGTCTTGCCTCAACTTTACTATCCTCCTCATTCAATCTCTTGATTACATGGATGCACTACTATATCTAGATTTATCATGTTTATTTTGTTGATTTTTAGATGAAGTAATCTGTGGTAGGAAAGAGGTAATACAACAAAATAGGCAGAAACTGCATCAAATTTTAAAAATATAATAAGGACAATACAAAGTATACTCATAAAAATGATAAAATTAAATGAGAAATCAGTAACAGAAATATATCTGGAAAACCACCAAATATTTATTTTTAGGAATATTTCCTAAGCGAGCTCTCTGATGATGCAAAAATTCCCAACCAAGTCAAATCAAAACAAGCCGAATTAAGAAATATCCAGGTTTAATGGGAGATCTGCACTCTCGGGTGGCCCCGAGGGGGAAATGGGAAGACGTAGAAAAGCGACCCTCGGGGAGGAAGAAAGGGGGACCACGTGTTCTTCTTTTGGGGGATCACTTAAGTACCCTGGGGAGTGGTCCTGGCCCCACCCCCAGGGAGGGGTCAGGACTGGCCTGCTGGGATTTGAAGTCCAGACCAGGCCTGGGGGCTGAGATAGATGCCAGGGACTGGGGCCTAGGCTCCCAACCTAACATTGATGAAGTAAAAAATATTCAAAGCATTACAAATAATGCTGCAGTGAGCATAGTTGAGCACATGTCCTTGTGGTATGATTGAGTATTCTTTGGATATATACCCAAAAGTGGGTCTGAGGAAGGTTGTTTCCTAATTTTCTGAGAAATTGCCATACTGATTTCCTAAGTGGCTGTATCAATTTCAATCCCACCAGCAATTTGGGAGTGTTCCCTTTACCCCACAACCTCTCCAGCATAATTTGTCATCAGTGTTTTTTATCTTGGCCATTCTGACAGGTGTAAGATAGAATCTCAGATTTATTTTGATTTGATTTTCTCTGATGGCTAAGAATGTTGAGCATTTCCTTAAGTGTTCTCCAGCCATTTTAGGTTCATTTGTTGAGAGTTCTCTGTTTAGGTCTGTAACACATTTTTATTGCATTATTTGTTCTTTTGATGATCAGTTTCTTGAGTTCTTTTTATATTTTGGAAAGCAACCCTCTGTCCAGTGTGGGGTTGGTGAATATCTTTTCCCATTCTGTTGGCTGCCACTTTGTCTTGTTGACCATGTTATTTGTAAATAGCCAGAACCTAGAAACAACCTAATTGCCACTATGTTAAAAAATGGATAAAGAAAATGTGGTACATTTATATAATGAAGTACTACACAATGGAAAAAAATAACGACATCTTGAAACTTGCAGGCAAATGGATGGGTCTAGAAAACATCACCTTGAGTGAGGTAACCCAGACCCAGAAAGACAATTATCATATGTACTCACTCATACATGTTTTTTAAACATAAAGCAAAGAAAACCAGCCTAAAAATCACAATCCCAGAGAACCTAGACAATAATGAGGACCCAAAAAGAGACATGAATGGATCTAATCAACATGGGGAGTAGAAAAAGATGAGATCTCCTGAGTAAATTGGGAGCTTAGGGATTATGGGAAAGGTAGAAGAGGAGGGGAGAGGAAGTGAGAGGAGCAGAGAAAAATAAATAGCTCAATAAAAATCAATAATTAAAAAGCTAAAAGAAAAAGTTAAAAACATTTTAAGCTAAGGGCTAGAGAAAAGGCTCAGGGGTTAAGAGTATATATTGTTCTTGCAGAAGATCCAAATTTGGTTCTTAGCAACCATATCACACAGCTCAAGACTGCTTGTGACTCCAGCTCCCTGACTTCTCTGGCTTCTGAGGGTACCTGAACTCATATGTACATCCCCCCCACACACACACATACACACACACATAGAGTGAGAGAGAAATTCAAATTTAAATCTTTAAAAACATATTTCAAACTAAATAACCCACATGGCAGTTCACACTCATCTGTAACTCCAGTTCTAGGGGAATCAATGCTCTCTCTGGTCTCCATGGGCACCAGATACTCTACTCAAGAAGTATACAGACATATATGCAAACAAACTCTTATGCACATTAAAAAGGAGGGAGAATGTGTCCTAAATTGTAAAATAAGGGAGATCTACTTAATTTTCAGCTCCTTTGGAGAATACAAGGAAATAAACTGAAAAAAAGATGGAAGACAAAGATGCATGCTAATTCTTATTTTGTGCAAACCAAACAGATTTTTCTTCAATATCAAAACAGCATTTTGATAAGGTTGGTGTTGTTTATGTTTCTCAGAGATCAGGAGAAATTAATATGGAGGTGTGATTCTGGAAGTACTGAAGGAGAATACTGTGGCTCATCGGTCCCTAGTTACTAGGTCTGCTCAGGACAGCAAAACCACTTTCACTGTTCAGCCAGTTGTAGAGAAACTGTTCAATCATTGATGCAATTTATAGGACTAGTGCATGATAAAGATGCGCAGGTTGTCTCTTCTCCATGTCACTGGAGGTGTAGACGTGAACGTCCTTCTGAGGGAAAGTGGACAAATTTTGCTGTCAATCAAAATTGTCCTACTCCCAGCATTACCTAGCTTCAAAACAAGCATGAGGTTTTAGTCATGTTTCTAGAAGGTAGTGTTAATGCAGATATATCAGGAAGGAAATGAGGGTAATCTGAATATGATTCCTGTCCTTCCATGCTATGAAGCATCAACAAATAACCAAAGCAGTGGGAGCAACACTCCTTTATACTTAGCCTGTAGATAATGTAATGGTCTGTCCTGTCTCTTTAAGAGACAAGCCACACTCACTCACTCCCCTGCTGAGGTAGGCAGATCTTCCTTCCTGCTTGTGGCTTGGGTCTCTTCCTCTCAAAGAGGCAGCTTCTGCCTCTCTCCTTCTCCCCTTCCCCCTTCTGCCTCATCCCCTCTCTTTGCCTCTCTGCTCTTCTCCCTTTCTTCCTTCCCACTCCATAACCCACTAAATAAACATCCAACCTCACTCTGCATGGTGTGCCTATCCATGTCTCTGTCTCTCACCTGCCGCCAGGGACCAGCGACCTTTGGAGACCTGCCTGGAACTTGCTGCTCTGGCTCACTGCCTGCCCATCACCTGCTGCCTGCCTCTGTCTGATGCCTGCCCTGGCTCAGGGACTACGTGGTCTCATGGCCTACTGCCCACTTCAGCCACTTTTTTAAAATTTAACCCATTGCAGATAATAGGGGCCATATTCATCCAGTGAATAGAAAACAGGCTGATGGTGCAAAGAAGAAATGAAGCAGCTACTCTGCTATAAATGTGAAAGACCCTCAGAGAGGACCTTTCCTCCGATGATGAAGACCCCAGAACCAGGACACTCCAAGACCAAACCACAGGATGCAATTAGCAAGAGGTTTATTGAGTAGACACAGGTACCTGCAGGAGGCAAGATCTCTTGGAAGACTTGCGCACCTGCCAACTGGAGGGTGGGCTTTTATAGGGAAGAGCAAAAAGCAAGTTTACAGAAGAAAAAGCATGGTTATCGGAATGAGGCGGGGGTCATGAATGGTTTCCTCTCTCAGCATGGATGTCTGGTAACAGTCATCCTGTTCCTATCTTATAGATATCCTGCTTTGCAGTCAACCTGCTTTGTTGATGTCCTATCTTATCGATATCCTGCCTTGCAGTCTTCCTATCTCATAGACATCCTGCTCTCTCGAGCACATGGGGTGTTCTTACGAGTGCAGGCTGGCTGCTGATCCGGAGAATTTTTTTTTAAGCAAACAGGACATTCCCCTGGGAGCATGCTAGCTGCGGGTTTTGAGGAGGGGGTCTGTAGGGTCTTTCAAATGAAGGTTTTACCTTTCAAATAAGAAACCAGAAAGGCAAAGTCTTGTATCATGGAGATAGCAGATGATTTGGGTTTAATTTTACTGGGATATTATGAGGCAAGAAAAATAGGATCCATCAGGTCTCCAGTGATGTCCTGAAAATAATATGGAGTATGAGACTTGTAGGAAGAGTTAAGGGATATGTTGGAAAACTGAGGTAAATTTCCCACAGGTCAAGCTGGAGGATGAAGGTGATAGGGCCTTCTGTGATAGTTTCTTCAGCAATAATAGTGGAAATGAAACAGAGAGTGGGATTTTTTGTTTTGTTCCTATTCTTCTCTCATAAATTATATCCAAACACCACTTTTCACTCCCTCCACTCCACCCACCCTCCCATTTACTCTTTTCCCCAGATCCACTCATCCTCCATTTCCCTTCAAGAAACAAGCAGCCCTCCCAAGGATATCAATCAAGCATGGCATACCAAGTTACAATAAGACTAGACACAAACACTCATATCAAGACTGGACAGAGGCAACGCAGTATGAGAAAAAGGGTCCCCAAGGTAGGCAAAGTCCTACTCTGAATTGGGTCCTACTCCCATTGTTAGGAGTCCCACAAAAACACCAAGCTACAAACCATGGCTTGGAATGCATGCCGACCATTGCTGCTTGACAAAGTTCCAGCATTTTGATTTGTGAATCACAATTGTCCAGAACCCTTTTACTTTCATTTTTAACAATTTTCACTATGTGTTATGGGCATTTCATTTGTGCCTTTTCTTGCAGGAAATTTTGTGAGGGCTTAGGTGAAAGATGAAAATGTATAAAATGATAGCCTCTTTGTCAGGGTCTGATGCCCCAACATAAACTACTTTTCCCTCTCTGGACCAGTGCAGAGGTGTGGGAAAAAATAAGGCACAGTTCGCACAACAATATAGGAGGGAGTGTCGGGCTTCATTCATTCTTGAAGAACACCCCTGTTTATTATTCAAACACCTTTTATTCCCCCAGGTAAACCAAGGTGGAAGCTCATTAATATTCTCTTTCTGGGGGTAGCAGGACTGCAGTCACATCTGCAACTCTATCACCAGCTTGGAATCCACACCTTTTCCCAGGTGATCTACATAATAACAAAAGAGAAGGAGCAGTACCTTCTGAGCCTTTTGTTAGGTAGCCTCAGGTTGTCTGGCAGAATAGTAACTGCCTTGAAAACCAACCAGGGCCTGAGAACTTGGCTGTCACACCATGTAAAAATATGACCCTACACCTCTTTAAGCAAAATAATTCTTGGAAAAAAGTCCCCACTATGGAACCATAAAGTGATGATCTTGCACACAGAAATCCTCATTGTGCCCTCCTGATTACATCAACAACCAAGGAAAATTTAAGATTTACTAAGTGGACACACCAGACCCTAAGGATGATAAGTGTATAATCCATATCCATAGTCTGAGGATAGTAAGGATGATAAGTGTATAATCCATATCCATAGTCTGAGGATAGTAAGGATGATAAGTGTATAATCCATATCCATAGTCTGAGGATGAAAAGTGTATAATCCATATCCATAGTCTGAGGATAGTAAGGATGATAAGTGTATAATCCATATCCATAGTCTGAGGATAGTAAGGATGATAAGTGTATAATCCATATCCATAGTCTGAGGATAGTAAGGATGATAAGTGTATAATCCATATCCATAGTCTGAGGATAGTAAGGATGATAAGTGTATAATCCATATCCATAGTCTGAGGATAGTAAGGATGATAAGTGTATAATCCATATCCATAGTCTGAGGATGAAAAGTGTATAATCCATATCCATAGTCTGAGGATAGTAAGGATGATAAGTGTATAATCCATATCCATAGTCTGAGGATAGTAAGGATGATAAGTGTATAATCCATATCCATAGTCTGAGGATAGTAAGGATGATAAGTGTATAATCCATATCCATAGTCTGAGGATAGTAAGGGCAAGAGTTCAGTTAATAAATGTAGAGAAACCAGAATGATACAGTATAATGGGAAAAAATGTAAAACATCAGAACCTTCCCTTTGGGGAGTATATGATGGAAAAAGGCCCATATAGTGAGATTAAGACTCAAAGAAACACAATTAGGGAACAGCTCAGTGCTTATATCACATCATGGCCCTTGAGGAATAAAAATTGCTTTAAAATCATAGTGAAATGCTCAGTCCCTAGAAGTTTTTTCTCAAGGTAGGCATTTTGATAAGGCCCTCCATTCCCTGGGGGCTTGAAGAAAGTTCCTGTTTGCTAAAAGCAGCAGGCATTCTCCTTATCTCCTTATTCTCCTTATCTCTGGCAGGAGGAACTTGGTGGACTTACTGAACCTTTAAGAACAATAGACATTCAGATACTTGCTGAACTTATCACTTTTGTCTCAG
This sequence comes from Microtus pennsylvanicus, assembly GCF_037038515.1. Taxonomy (NCBI): domain Eukaryota; kingdom Metazoa; phylum Chordata; class Mammalia; order Rodentia; family Cricetidae; genus Microtus; species Microtus pennsylvanicus. Next base: position 143,282,147 of record NC_134601.1, read on the forward strand.
GAAAAGCTTTAACCCCAGCAGCACAGACATTAAGAACCTCATCGAATAAATGTGACCTCCTGAGACTGAGAAGCTTCTGTAAAGCAAAGGACACTGTCACCAAGACACAAAGGCAACCTACTGACTGGGAGAAGATCTTCACCAACCCCGCAACTGACAATGGTCTGATCTCCAAAATATATAAAGAACTCAAGAAACTAGACCGTAAAAGGCTAATTAACCCAATTATAAAATGGGGCACTGAACTGAACAGAGAATTCTCAACAGAAGAAGTTCAAATGGTCGAAAGACACTTAAGGTCATGCTCAACTTCCTTAGCGATCAGGGAAATGCAAATCAAGACAACTTTAAGATACCATCTTACACCTGTCAGAATGGCTAAAATAAAAAAACACCAATGATAGCCTTTGCTGGAGAGGTTGTGGAGAAAGGGGTACACTCATCCATTGCTGGTGGGAATGCAAATTTGTGCAACCACTTTGGAAAGCAGTGTGGCGGTTTCTCAGGAAATTCGGGATCAACTTACCCCTGGACCCAGCATTGGGATTAAAGGCGTGTGCTACCACACCTTGAAGTCACAGAGGTCAATCTCCCTCTGCCTCCCAAGTGTTCGGATTAAAGGTGTGTACTACCACACACAACAACTCTCTTGCTTTTTTTGTTTTTTTTTTTTTACTTTAAGAACTTCAACTTTTAGTCTGCATATAATTTTAACACACTTTAAACCAGTCAGAAATTTTCTCTATCTTTGAATCTCTCTTTACTGTATATCTCTCTTTTTCTGACCACATGAGTCTTTAATTTACCAAGCAATATCAGTAGGACTAAAGGCGTGGCTTTGACTGCTGAATCCAGCCCATTCCTTAGCTTTCCAGCCTCATGGCTAAGGTACTGGCTGTAGCCATGCTCAGTGCCACAAGTCTAGTGTTTCAATGTCCTTGCCATCAAACAAGCTGCAACAGACAACACTCAAGTCCTCTCTCTGTTGCCGGCCCTCCTGCCTCCAACAGTCAGAGTTTGCCCTGGCAGGATGGCCCAGAAAGCCGGCATTTTAAAACAACACAGGTTTGTTCCTGCTGCTGAGTCAGGAAAATTTCAAAATGGAGGACGTACCATTTTGTGCTAGCTCTGGGGCCACCAGGTAGGAATGGCACTCAGCACTTTAATTCTGAGACTGAGCGTGCAGCACAGAAATTCTTTTCATCCAAGTTACATCCAAATCTGACACGCAGAGCACTGCGCAGTCTGAAAACACGTCTCTGTATGGCGGCAGGAATCCGCCATGCTCTTCTGCCTGCCTAAGCCTGATTCTGCCTTCTGCCCAGGAGTAGGCGGGGAGCTCTGAGTCATCGTCATGGTCTCAGAGCACTCTCCTTCCGATCCCAAGTGGGAACATAAACATCCAGTCCCATAAAATCCATTGAAATGCTTTAAAGCCAGAGTTTACGCTGGCAGCACAGCCCCAAGAAGCTGCGCTTTAAATTGACACGGCATTTTTTTCTGCTGCTGTTGCTGAATCAGGAAATCTCTCTACAGCATGCCACCAACAAACAGCAAAAGTCTGTGTTAAATGCTCTCTCCCTTATTTTTAAGCCTTCTCAGGTTTTTAAAGTGGGTTTAGTCCATCACGTCGGGCGCCATTTGTAGTAATAAGAGCGGCGGGGCTGCGTCCCCAACACCCCAGCCGCCTGCCCGGCTAGCTCAGTCGGTAGAGCATGAGACTCTTAATCTCAGGGTCGTGGGTTCGAGCTCCATGTTGGGCGCCAAAATGTAGCGGCGTAAACGAATGCAGACAGATTGTAAAAATATATATAGTTTTAATGTAGAAATAGACTTACAGAACCACCGTTCCCACGGAGACCAGGAAAGCAGAAGAGACAGCTGGGAGCACGCTTGCCAAATTTATAGGCAGACATTAGCCCGAGGCGAACACGCCCCCCAAGGGGCGGGACTTATCCCTACACTGCCTCAGGCTAAATAAAAGCAATTTGAATTAATAGCATTGGCATGTAATGGGTAACACACTAGAGATGACCGTTCAGTTTATAGTCAATTGAAAATCTTTCAGCCAGCTGGGACCACACTCAAGTGTTCAGGAGATCTATTAATATGTTTTCTGGTACCTCCCATAAGAAGTTTCTCCACTGATACAGTAAGCCTGATGAAGCCAAATTGAAAAAGTGTAACAACAGTCATATTAAGCAAAGCAAATCACAGTTAGGTTCACTGGTCTCAGAGAATGAGGCCAGAAAAGTCTCACACCTGAGCTAGGGCAGGAAACTTTTATAGATTGTAGGCAAGGGATGATGATGCTTCCACCATAAGCTGGGTTTGTGCCCAAGTATGGTCAAAAGGTGAGCATTTAGCTAGGGACTTGGGTGGCTGGCAACTTCAGGGGAGGAAACTACAATAGCCACCAAAAATGTGGGCATTCTGAAGCCTTTCCTTTGTTTTAAGATTCTCTGAGTAGGTGGGGTTTGAAGAGAAAGAGACAGGAATAGGGAGGGCTTCCTAGACCCTTCAGAGGTGAGCCAGAAACTCTAACCAAACACCTAGAGGTGGCCACAAGTATTCATAACATGGGATTTTTAAGGGCAGAGACCTTGTCAAGGCATTTCCCTTGGCAACTGCAGCTGGGGCTTTATGGATCACTTAAAACATAACTTTAGCTCTCACAGCAATTATCATATACAGATCTATTATGAGAAGGAACAAGCTGAACAAAGAGAAAATCAAAATGTTCAGTTTGAGGAGAAAAGGACTACCAGAAAATGTAATGAAGCTATCTTGTACTCAAGGAGAAAACATATTTAAAGAAAAGCCTGATAATAAATGGAATAAAGGGAATGGTAACCTTAGGGCAAGGCTCCACCCAGCCAAGCTTCCACTTAGTGAACAAAGAATTAAAAAAGAGTTTAAACAGTTAAGGAAACCATCTAAAAGGGAAATTATCAGCCCAGTAACCCCAAGACCAAGTTCCCAAAATAAAGGAGATTTCTCTGTCCCAGAGGGGCAGAGGGCAGGAAATAAGAGACAAGACAGGAGATCTAGAGGATGATGAAAAAGAGAGAGGTAACAGGTATTTGTCCCTCTGCATAATGAGGAGACAGATGTGACTGTTTCTAAATGAAAAGGGGGAAATCCTGTGTTAGAATGAGGTGTTTAATTTTAATTGGGCATATTAATTATGTATGCCAAAGGGGGCTGTTGATTGTTGGATTTCAGTACTTTGATTGCTGGACTTTGCTGGCCAACCTCGGGAAGAGGGATTGGCCAAATAAGGGAATAGGCTGTTAGGAATTTTTCCTAATGCAAGCTCTCTGCTGATGCAAAAATCCCAATCAGGCCAAACCACAACAATCCAAATTAAAAATTATCCAGGTTTAATGTGATTCCTGCACTCTAGGGTCGCCCAGAGGAGGGACCAGGAGGCTGCTAATGCTACCACCAAGAGGAAGAAAAAGAGACCAAGAGGAAACTTTCCAGGGAAGCAGTTTTGTAGATTGCCTTGGGTGGGTTACTTAGTCTAGGGGTTGTAACCCACCCTGCAGTTCAGTTATTCCAAGGTCCCAGAGAGGCACTATCTGGAAGATAATGGGATAAGAGAGAAGAAAGAGGCTAAGCGGGGTTCTTGTCAAAGCCTCTGTTTATTAGAGACAGGTTACAGCTTATATAGGATAAGGAGTTGGGGGGTGGGCACAGGGGCCTGGGCTCTTGCCGCGTGGTTCACATTGGTCATGTGGTTCATGTTGATCACATAGGCCAGGTTACCTTCGGTCAGGTCACTGTAGGCCAGGAAGTCACGAGTTGACACACCTAGCTCCCTAGATAGTTTGGAATGTGGGGTGGGTTCTGCTAACAGATAGCTCTCCATTAACAGCCAATTTGGGTGTGAGGTAGGCTCTGTCAATAGAACGGTTTCTTAACACAATTGGGGGTGTGGGGTTCTCTGCAGACTCCCCAGGGTGATCGTTCCTGTAATGATTCTAGGAGGAAACGGCTCCTGACACAGTTTAAATAGACTGAGGGCATGGTCAAGATTTTGGCAGGCTTGTCTTAACCCTCCTCTGGGGAGGGGTCAAGATTTGGCGGGCACAGGGACGGGGCCTCCAAAGATGGAGGCCAGAGACCTGGGCTTACATTCCGGGCTGTTTGTATAAGGGGTAACAGGAAACTGAGGTAATATTTTGACTAACATTTAGGCTCTCTTAGGAAAAAGGGGTGTTGACTCAAGTCTGACTACTTTCTGCAGGCATAGGGCAAGAGCTAGATATTGGTGGGTCCACACTCAGCGAGAGATGTGACTGGAAAGGCATCCTGTGTACTGTCATCCTAGAGATGTCAGGCATCTGTTCCTTGGGGGAGATAAGAAGGCAGGTGGCTAGGAAAAACATATTGTTATCACCAACAATGAGTGTGCCAGGATGAGGAACAGGTAGGCCCTTCATTGTGGCATCCTGGAAAACTGGAGGGTGGAAGGTCCTGTCTGCTGGCCCAAGAGTCCTGAGTAGGTGCCCACTTGAGCCCGGAAACGCTTCTATCCATCCTGTAAAAGTGTCCACAAGTGTTAAGAGATAAAGGAGTTTTTTATGAGTAGGCATATGGGTGAAATTAACCTGCCAATCTTCACCCGGTTGGTGTCCACAAAGCTGGTGTAGAGACTGACGTATGTGGAGAGCCCCTTGTGGGTTGGCCTGGACACACGTCTGGCAGGAGGAGTGAACCTGTAATATACGATCTCAGAGATGGGTGGGGTCAAAAAGGGGCTCCAAGAAGAAGAACAAAGCTTTGGCAAAGCGGCTAAGGATTTCCTGACCCAGTAAAGGTGCTAGGCAAGCAGGTATCACTAAGAAAGAATGAGAGAAAAATTGTTCTGTAAGAATGCAGGACAGTGGCAAAGTTTTAAGTGGGGAGGAACAGGTCTCGTCTATTTCTATAAGTGAAATTGGTGAGGGGAATGTAAGGCCCAAGTGAGATTAAAAGTAATGGACTTACCGCTACCTACAGCTTTACCCTAGGCTTGCATAGGGTTAGGGGATATACCAAGTCTGTTATGGGATAAACCAAGTCTGGGCAGCGTCAATCTTCTGTAAGGCTCAGAAGTTCGAAAGCTGGCAGAGTTTCACTTGCTGATGTTGGTGAGGCCAGATCTCCATGGTGCAGCACAGAGGACAAGCCCGCACGGGGGCATTGTGATTTCCAGTGGCCAGGTTGCTGACAGATAGGGCATAACCTCGGAGGAAGTGTAGTGCAATATTGTGCCACGTGACCATTTAGGCCACACTTGAGATAGTTTGCCTGTGAGGTTGACTTGGGCTGGGCGGGCTCTATCAGGGTAAAGCCTTGTGGTTGGCTTCCCTTGTGCCCCTTCCTGTGACTTTAGGGAAGCTGCTAAGGCCTGGGCCTGCAGATTGTTGTAGCTTTGTCTGTCGGGAAGACTCAGCTGTTCCTTTTCAGGCATTAAAAACTTTAAAGGCCATTTTCACCAATTCCTGTATAGGGGTTTGGAGACCCTCTCAACCTTTCTTAAATTTAAGCAGAAGGATTAGTAGAAAAGGAACCTTGTTGATTGCCTTGGCGAGCTACTTAGTCTAGGGTTAGTAGCCCGCCTGGCAGTTCAGTTATTCCAGGGTCACGGAGAGGCACTACCTGGAAGATAGGGGCTAGGAGACAGGAAGAAGGCCATGCAAAGTTTGTCAGAGCCTCCGTTTATTACAGATGGGGTACAGCTTTATATATGGTAAAGAGTTGGGGGATGGGCACAGGGGCCTGGGCTCTTGCCGCGTGGTTCACGTTGGTCACATGGTCCGAGTTGGTCACGTAGGCAGCAGGTTATCTTCAGTCAGGTCACTGTAGGCCAGGAAGTCACGAGTTGACACACCTAGCTCCCTAGATAGTTTGGAATGTGGGGTGGGTTCCGCTAACAGATAGCTCTCATTAACAGCTAATTTGGGTGTGGGGTAGGCTTTGTCAATAGAATGATTCCTAACACAATTATGGGTGTGGGGTTCTCTGCAGACTCCCCAGGGTGATGGTTCCTGTAATGATTTTAGGAGGAAATTGGCTCCTGACAGATCCCCCTTTCTTTTATAAAGACAGGTAGCTATTAAGTGAAGGGCATCAGGTCAGAGTCCAACCAAGGTGTCAGATCTAAAAGAGAAGTGACTGGGACAAGGAGAGACCCTCCTCTCGAATGGTGAAGCAATTTACCTCTCCTGGGAACAGAGGGGTGCCTTATGATTCTTAGGTCGAGTGGGGACCAGGTCTTTATCCCCCTTACCCGTCCTAGGATTCCCAGTATCCTGTCTTAGGTTGGGGGAAGTCCTGCCACAAGTCACCCATCCTTGGAGCTCCTCAAATGAAAGGTATCTAGCGAGATTTAAAATAAACAGATCACAGGGAGTCCTGTCTTAGGCTATGTGGAGGGCACTCCTCGTGCCTGGCACCATGCCATTGTTGAGCCGGCCAGTACAGCCTCTGTATGGTACGCTGTTCAGGCGAGGGTCCACATTAACTCCCGTCATTGGGCCCCTGTGTCTATCACTAATGAAAAGACTGTGAGTAGCTCCTCAAACAAAATATAATGATATAATTTGGGGCACCAATAACTCCATCTTCCAGACAAGAAGAAAGGGCATTTTCCAAACCCAGTATTCACCTTTTAGTCTGGCCTTAGGTATCCTCCTTCCTATATGCCTACTCCACAATAAGATTATGAGTGCTGCCTGCCAACAATTAGGGCAGTGTAAAAGGGATCTAAATCTAAAATTTTTAACATATGCATTAAATCCAAACACTTTACAGCGTGTGTCAGACTTTTCCCAACATCTATAAGCAGTTATAAGTATCAGGTCAATTGTAGTAAGGGCACAATGACATACATTGTTGTTATCAAATACCACCAGTTCCAGTCTCTGAGCAACAGTGACAGGAACCCTAATCTTTCCCCTTCTTAAGTGAAGAGAGGTTAATATTTTAATTAAAATGAGTTTTGTGTCCCAAAGATTAAAACTGTCTAATGTTTAGTCCGCATCAGAAGCAGCTCAGCATTTGTGCTTTAGGGCAGGTGGGATTCCTGAGTGAGGTGAGCTGGGTTCAGCTATCTGAAGCACATCCTGGCACTTATCTCAGCCCGGTCTCTCTGGACTCTCTAGGGGCAGAATTGACACCCTGCAGAGTGGTGTAGCAGGTTCTGTTATCAGTCACTCCTCTCCTTGGGGGCAGGAAAGGCCGGACCAAGGACCTCTCCCCAGTCTCCTCTGGAACGCCTCTGTGGGATGTCTCCAGCCTCGACAGCATCAGATCCAGCTTTTATTTTCTTTCTGTGAAAAAAGCATAAACATATCCTTGCCCCCAAATATAAATAGGTCGGGTTTTTTCATAATGCATTGCAAGGGCTTTTCCACCTTGCCTTAGCAAAGGTTAGCTTGGTGTTATCACACCAGATCCGTTTGCATCAGGATCTGCTTGCAACTTTTTATGAGTTGCTTTCAAGGAGCCTTGTTATGCTCCACAATTTTTTTTTATTTTTATTAGCCATATATGCAGTTTTTCCATTGGAAAAGCCATTTGTAAAATTTAGCATAAAATCCTTTAAGGGATTTTTTAGCTATAACATTAGCAAAATAAAGGTGTGTGAATTGTAGCAATGATCTGGGAAAAGATTATTGTTTTTGCCTTTGAATTGAGCAAAGACAATTGTCCAGGAATCAATTTTAAAATTATCAATGAATCTATTGTTTAGTATAAGAAGTATTAATCATAGTCAATATTTTGTCAAACCATTTTTCAGCTTTTATCCTGCCCTTTTGTATCAGACAGGCTACTGTTTTAAATTAAGAGTTTAATATCTTAACTAGCAAAGCTGAGAAGGTTTATCCATAAACAGCATTTTTTTATAAAACTGTTGTAGAATAAGTTTTACATTTAATATACACATTTGTCATAGGTGAATTATAATTAATATACTGTATTTGTTGATTATTGTATACTTTACCTGTTGATTTATATTTTACCTGCTTGAATACCTGTTAGGCAGCTTGTTTAAGCTTTTTATTGGAAATTGTTTTTTGTAAGAATTTTACCTAGCGGCTCAAGGTCTTTCATAAGAATATTATAACTAGGGCTTTAACCATTGTATATCTAATTAAAAGTTTGTAAGTTATCCTCCTCTTAAGTTTTAAGTCTGCCTTGCAGATAGGAAAATGGAAAAATGAAGCATTTTTTGACTAATAAAGCTGGCCTCATTAGACACCAACATGTAGAAAAATGAAAATAGATCTACATCCATCTCCATGTACAAAACTTTTTAAGTTTAAATGAGCCAAAGGCCTCAGCATATAAACATTATTTTGAACCTCACAGAGAAAATTTTTGAAGCACATTTTGCCACATTTCAAACACAGCCTCAGTGGCCTAAACATTTGGAGAAACCATAAATCTCCTGAACTGAGAAACTTTTGTATAACAAGGCTACATAGTGGGAAAAGATCTTTACTTATCATAAATCCATTCCAAAAACATATGAAGAACTCAGGAAATTAGTTATTAAAAATTTAATCCAAAAAATATTTGTTATAGACCTAAACTGAAAACTCTCAGACGAACTTAAAAAATGACTGAGACATTTAAAAAATGCTCAAACAGAACAACCTTTAGAACTCAGAGAAATGTAAACCAAAACTCTGAGATTTTATCTTATACTTGTAGAAATGACCAAGATTAAAAATTATTATTAACAATTTATGCTTAAGAAAATGTGGGTAAAGAAAAAACTTTTATTGCTGGAAGTGTAAACTGGTGCTGGAAGTGCATACTGGCACAGCCACTTTTGGATCATACCTAGTATTGAAAATCCTGGATAAACCAGACTCTCCCAGCAGGAAGAGAAGAACCAAAAATCCAGGGCCAGCCAGTTCAGTGACCCTGCCCTAGGAACCAGCTGAAGACAAAGCCAGACCTTAACCTCGAAAAACAGGTTTTTCAGCTGCAATTATCACAGTACTGTTTTAGGAACTAGCGGATTATTGGGAGTGGTCCCGAGAGGCAGGGAGCTGTCCTCCAGAGACCACCATTGGATTTTTGGAATTTACAACCCTCCTGGACCACTGGGGTGTGGCCCCTTTCCTCAAAAAATTCTTTCTCCTGGTCATTGGGGGTCGAACTCCTCCCCCACCAACCAAGGCCACGTATGCGACCTCAGCAAGGATGGTCTCTGGCGAGCTATGGGGCAGCTGCGCCATCCCAAGACCTGAGTGAGAGTCTCCCCAGCACTGAGGGACCCTCATTCTGTCTATTTTTTAAAATTAGGCAAATATCTACCTCAAAACTTAGCAATATTTCTTTTGGGCCTAAATACAAAGTTGTTTAACTGTAAGAACATGTGCTCAGCTATGCTTGCAGCAGAATTACTTTATCATAGCAAGAATCTGAAAATAACCCAGATGTACCTCTTTTACACCTAGGATAAATGAGACATCATCCTTTTTGAAATATCCATGAATACCATAAAATATCTTGGAGTAACTCCAAGCAAGCAGGACAGAAGTTTTGGGTCCTGTCATCTCTGCCTGTGAAGGCGGAATTTTTTTTTTTAACCATTATCACTTGTTAGAGTATAACTCTGGCCCTTGATAAATTTAATTAAGAGGCCTGAGTCTCAGCATTCCACCTTGAAGCCACACCTGGCAGCAGGAAAGGACCTCAAGCTGAAACAATATGACTCCCACCCAAGAGTGGGCCGTACAAATGGAAAAACTTGTAGGATAAGAACTTTAAATCTTGAAAGATCCCCTACTTTCTTGGGAAAGCAGAAGAAACACAGCAAAAATGACAATTTCACTGAAAGCAGTTTACAGATTCAGTGTAAATGTCCATTAAAAATTATAGCAACATTTCTCACAGAACTCACAGATTTAATGTAAATGTTCATTAAAATTATAGCAAAACTTTTCACAGAACTCAAAAAGAACAATATAGAACTCAAAAGAACAATCTCCAACCTTATATGAAAGAAATAAAAACTCAGGATAGCCTAAACAATTCTAAAAATCCTCTGAATGTATCACAATCTTTGATTTTAAAACTTTTTTACAGAAACAAAGTACTGAAATTAATCTACCTTAGATATAAACTTATACACCTACAAACTAAAGATTTTTGACCAAGAAGCAAGATTTTTAAAATGGAAAAGAAGCATATTTACTGTCCTAAATGAAGCTGCAGCTTTTTGAGTCTAGATTCCTGTATAGCAAACCTGCCTGTCAGCTTTCGCTCCATATGGCAGGGGGTTAAAGACATAGGCTCTCTAGCCCTAGCAGCCAGCCTGCTTGGCAGGCATAACTGTGTGGATTGTACCCTAACTTCTCGCATCTCGAGGGACTCCCTTTTGAGTCTGCAAGCAAACACATGAAGCAAACACATAAATCTCTGTTTTTGACTCTTACTCCTCTCTCCCTGAGTGATTGATTAAATTCCTGTATGAATTTCTCTTCCCTTGAAAGTCCCATATCTTTTTGGATGACGGTGAGCCTGCGCCTACCTTGTCCTGCAGATCTGTCCGAGTTCTACAGCCGCAGAACCTTCTGTTTTCTTCTTGTTCTCCCGGGACTGTGCGTTGTCGTCCGATAGTTGACCGTGCTCCAAGTCGCTGGTTCGGGCGCCACTGTTGATTGCCTTGGCGGGCTACTTAGTCTAGGGTTAGTAGCCCGCCTGGCAGTTCAGTTATTCCAGGGTCACGGAGAGGCACTACCTGAAAGATAGGGGCTAGGAGACAGGAAGAAGGCCATGCAAAGTTTGTCAGAGCCTCCGTTTATTACAGATGGGGTACAGCTTTATATATGGTAAAGAGTTGGGGGATGGGCACAGGGGCCTGGGCTCTTGCCGCGTGGTTCACGTTGGTCACATGGTCCGAGTTGGTCATGTAGGCAGCAGGTTATCTTCAGTCAGGTCACTGTAGGCCTGGAAGTTGACACACCTAGCTCCCTAGATAGTTTGGAATGTGGGGTGGGTTCTGCTAACAGATAGCTCTCATTAACAGCCAATTTGGGTGTGGGGTAGGCTTTGTTAATAGAACGATTCCTAACACAATTATGGGTGTAGGGTTCTCTGCAGACTCCCCAGGGTGATGGTTCCTATAATGATTTTAGGAGGAAATTGGCTCCTGACAGAACCTAGCTGCTTTTCTATCTGAGAGAGATCTGGAAGAGAAACAGGAACATGAACTTTCATAACACCATCAACTCCCGCCACCTCCCAGAGAAGAAAGAGAAGGGTGGAGCTATGGTGAGATTTGGTATAGGAGGAGACTGGGGAGGATTGGGAGGGGCTAGCCCAGTGCGAAGAGGGGTTCCAAGGGTGGGAAGATGAGGTAGGAGGGGGAGGGGAGGAGAAGGTGGGTAAGGGGTGGAAGTTGACTTTGAACCTCCAGATTGGGAAGGGATGGGATAGACAGGGAAGGAGAGAAATGTGGAGAATGTTGCTCCACAGGAGGGGGTTGAGTAGTGTGGGCTTGAGGGAGTTGGGGAGGGGCCAGTTCTTTTGGCTGCATGGTCCAGCTAAAATTGTCAGGGTCCCAATTCCCAAATGACCAGGAATTTGGAGGTGTTGCAGCCTTAGTGACCAAGACTGGTGCTGCAAGACACTGTCTACTAAGGGAAGGGTGAGAATATAGAGCCCAAAAAACATGGACATATGTAAGCTCTGCCCATTTGTCCTTATGGTGACAAAATATTTTCTGGGTACTGGAGGACAGTAAGCTCAAGGCTTCCTTCTAGTAGGGAAATTAGCTGTTCGGGACAGATTGTATCAGACAGGGCCAATTTATAAAGATTTTGTAAGAGGTGTCCCAGGGGTAACAGCAGATCTGGCTTTGAACTGCAAGTGCCCATTTTAAAGTCTGTGCCCAACCAAGTAGCCTAAGTCTATTACAGCGCGTCCACTAAAATAGCTCTTAGGCCTAACGGGATTGTGGAAATTGAATTCTAGGTGTCCCTGGAGCAAACAAAGACCACCTCAGCTATTCCTAGTCTTGCCAGTCTAGCCACTGCTGAAATCAAACTCTTGGTGTGAGCTTGCAGCTTCAAGAGTCCAATAATCGACAAAAGTAGGTATGAATGGGTTCCCCCAAAACCCTATAGCATAGACAAGAAAAAGGAACTCACCAAGACAGCCCAGGAGCCAGTTTTATCATGGTGTGGAGAGCTCAGATTGTGGATTAGGGCAACACGGAAAGACTGCCCTACCTGGTGGGACCTCCAAGACGTTAGGAATTTTTCCTAACGTGAGCTCTCTGCCAAGGCAAAAATCCCAATCAAGCCAAGTCACAACAAGTCAAATTAAAAATTATTCAGGTTTAATGGGATTCCTGCACCACTCTAGGGTTGCCCTGAGGGGGAACCGGGAGACTGCTAATGCTACCACCAGGAGGAAGAAAAAGAGACCAAGAGGAAACTTTCCAGGGAGGCAGTTTAAATAAACTGAGGGTGTTTTTTGTTTTAGCCATTCTGACAGGTGTAAGATGATATCTTAAAGTTGTCTTGATAGCCTTTGCTGGAGAGGTTGTGGAGAAAGGGGTACACTCATCCATTGCTGGTGGGAATGCAAACTTGTGCAACCACTTTGGAAAGCAGTGTGGCGGTTTCTCAGGAAATTCGGGATCAACCTACCCCAGGACCCAGCAATACCACTTTTGGAAATATACCCAAGAGATGCCCTATCATACAACAAAAGTATATGCTCAACTATGTTCATAGCAGCATTGTTTGTAATAGCCAGAACCTGGAAACAACCTAGACGCCCTTCAATGGAAGAATGGCTAAAGAAAGTATGGAATATATACATATTAGAGTACTACTCAGCAGTAAAAGACAATGACTTCTTGAATTTTGCATACAAATGGATGGAAATAGAAAACACTATCCTGAGTGAGGTAAGCCAGACCCAAAAAGAGGAACATGGGATGTACTCACTCATATTTGGTTTCTAGCCATAAACAAAGGGCATTGAGCCTATAATTAGAGATCCTAGAGAAGCTAAATAAGGAGAACCCAAAGAAAAACATATAGGCATCCTCCTGAATATTAACCTTCATCAGGTGATGAAAGGAGACAGAGACAGAGACCCACATTGGAGCACCAGACTGAAATCTCAAGGTCCAAATCAGGAGCAGAAGGAGAGAGAGCATGAGCAAGGAACTCAGGACCACGAGGGGTGCACCCACACACTGAGACAATGGGGATGTTCTATTGGGAACTCACAAAGACCAGCTGGCCTGGGTCTGAAAAAGCCTGGGATAAAACCGGACTCTCTGAACATAGTGGACAATGAGGACTACTGAGAACTCAAGAACAATGGCAATGGGTTTTTGATCCTACTGCACGTACTGGCTTTGTGGGAGCCTAGGCAGTTTGGATGCTCACCTTACTAGACCTGGATGGAGATGGGTGGTCCTTGGACTTCCCACAGGGCAGGGAACCCTGATTGCTCTTTGGGCTGATGAAGGAGGGGGACTTGATTGGGGGAGGGGGAGGGAAATGGGAGGCGGTGGCAGGGAGGAGGCAGAAATCTTTAATAAATAAATAAATAAATAAAATAAACAAATAAATAAACAAACTGAGGGTGTGGTCAAGATTTTGACAGGCTTGTCTTGACCCTCCTCTGGGGAGGGGTCAAGATTTGGCACGCACAAGGTCTCTTTGGAGGCCAGAGACTGGGGATTATGTAGACCTTGGTAGATAGATCTGGCAAGACAGAGGGAGTGGAAGAGAAAGGAAAGGCCTGCCAGAGTCATGCCTGCCACACTCAAGCTGGCCATATTCCTTTTACCATCAACAACAGAAAGTTGATGTAAATGTAACTGAATGAGGGGACTAAGTTCCAGATCCATCGAATCAAAGATACAAGTCAGGGGTTATAGAATCTTTCTTCATTAATAAGGAAAGCCACTGAGGACAGGTATGTGCCAGGAGTGTCCCTAAATGGAAAGTCCAGAGAGGCCATTGTGTGAACCTGAGAAAGTGGAGCCTGGATTACCTTAGAGACCCCAAGATGTTGGAGATGCCAGAGCTTTGGGATACGTGCCGAACAAAGCTGCTAACAGAGTGTAGAACCAACGGAAGAGAGAGAAGTGTGTTGCAGTCAACAAAGCTGAAAGGAGTCAGAGGTCTGAAGAGCACTTTGACATCAGACATAGAAACGAAAGTTTGGAGTTTGCCCTGCTGGTTTTTAGACTTGTTTGGCCCAATATTTCCTCACTCTGTTCCCTTTCCTCCCTTTTGGAAAGGTAGTATATATCCTGCGTCATTCATTGTATGTTGGAAGTATATGATCTGCTTGTTCATTTTGATTTTACAGGGGGTTACAGTTAAGAGATTGTCTTGGGTCTCAGAAGACTCTTTGCACTTTTAAACAGTGTTGAGACTGAGAAAGACTGAGAATTTTTGAAGTTGGACTAAGTGCATTTTCCATTATAAATGGCCACAAGCCTATGGGGTTCAGGGAGTTTAACATGGTGATTTGAATGAGAGTGGCCCCATGGGCTCATATATTTGAGTGACTGGTCACCAGGGAGTGGCACTATTTGTGAAGAATTGCAAGGATTAGGAGGTATGGCCTTTTTGGAGGAAGTACATACCTAGAAGTGGTCTTTGAAGTTTCAAAAGTCTATGCCAAGCCCCAAATTTCTCCCCCTCTCTCTTTCCTCCCTCTCTCTGCACCCCTCTGTCTCTCTCCTTGCAGATCAGGATGTAGCTCTCAGCTCTCTACGAGAGTTGCCTTGGTCATTGTGTCTTTTCACAGCAATAAAGCAGTGTGCATGTGTTAGATAATACCCTAACTCCATAATTTATGATATAACAGGAACAAGCTATTTATAACCTCAATTAAAAAGACAATTAAGCACAAAGGAACATTCTGACCATCAACAAATTCAACTACCAAAATGCCATTGCAGTTTCCTTGGTTACCTCAAATTTAACTCCTTGCCTACCTGCTATCAAGTCAATGCCAAAGATTTCTACATTTTCAACCAGGAGATTTACTTTCATTATGTAAGAAATAAACACATAATTTAATGAGTTCAATTTTAAATGTAAGAGTGTATTTTGAAATAATGAGAAACTCTGTGCCCATGTGTCCATGTGTCTTTTGTTTGTTTATTAATTTGCTTTTGGTTTTGTTTTGGTTTGGTTTTTTAAGATAAGTTTTCTTTGTGGCTTTGGAACCTGTCCTGGAATTTGCTCTTGTAGAACAAGCTGGCCTCAAACTCACACAGATCTGCCTTCCTCTGCCTCCCAATTGCTGAGATTAAAGGTGTCTTTTTAATGGGCTATTTTTCTCTTGAAACCTGGCATTTTTTAAAAAAAAAAATATCTGAATATACTTATCTTGTATTGAAACAAATGTTATACTTATTGATATGTAATGAAAATATATTTTGATTTGTATTTCAAAGCTATCAAAATATGTGGGGAAATCATAACTAGAAATGTAAAAAGAAAGTAGAAACTAGCACTTAAAATAAATATATTTCTTTACATTTCTCAAAAAAATCTGTGACCAATCAAAAAACTATCAGTTAAATATTTAACTATTTTAATTATATTAAATCATTAAATATGGAAAGACCTTACCAGAAGATATCAGAGTGATACTGGTAGAGAAGGAGTTAACCTAATGTTACTTACTTTGATGATGGAAGAAAAGAACCATAATGTAAGGAATGTGGGAAACCTAGAAAATAAAAAGGCAAAGAAATGGTTCTACCCAGCATCTACAGAAGCATTGGTTTTCATCCCAGAGTGACACATAGTGGATGCCGGTCTCCTTACCTAAAAGACATGGAACTTGTGTTCTTCTAAGCCAGTTGCTTCTTAAAACAACAATAGAAACTAATTGGTTGGACAAACACTATTCCAAGTATCAACAGACATGTAAGTCAAACTTAATGACTGATATTTGCCCTTTCTGACAACCATTATGAAAATTTTGGTTTTTTTTCCACTTTGACTCAACAATAAGGATACACATTCACTACCATGAATAATTGGGACCCTTGTTTCTTCAGGTTAAATTTTGAGAAAGGAAAAAGCTTGTAAGAAGCATTCTTTCACAATGAATCAACAGCAGATTTAGATAGTATTCTTAAAGATATCTCATTTCATATACAGAAATTAAGATGGTAGAAAATATTGAGAAAATAAAATTATTGTTCTTGATAGGTATCTTATGGCTGTTTGAAATACTTTTTTGGACATTTCAATAAGAAATCCCAATAAGAATCCTATTTTTTCATTTTGTCTATCAACCCCAGTACACCCTTTCCTCCCCTTCTACCATCCCTACGTTTCCCCTCCCCACCCCATCCACTTCCCAGAAGGGGTAAGGCATCCCATGAGGAGTCAACAAAGTCTGGCATACCAATGTGAAGCAGAACCAAGCCCCTCTCCCCTGTATCAAGACTGAGCAAGGTATCCCACCGTAGGGAATGGGCTCTAAGATGCCAGTTCATGCACCCAGAATAAGTCCTGGTCTCATTGCTAGTGTCCCTCAACAGATCAAGCCACATAACTGTCACCTACATTCAGAGGGTCTAGTTTGATCCCAGGCAGGTTCCCCAGCTATCAGTCCAGGGTCCTTGAGCTCTCACTAGCTCAGGTCAGCAGTCTGTGGTTTTCCCCATCAGGATTATGACCACCCTCGTCCTTGCTCATATGATTCTTCCTCCATCTCTTAACTGAACTGCAGGAGCTCAGTTCAGTGCTTAGCTATGGGTCACTGCATTTGCTTCCATCAGTTTCTAGATGTATGTTCTGTTATTCTTAAAATCCGGGGGTTACCCCCGCCCGGCGGGCTCACGGAGCAGCAGCAAGCTCCAGCTGATCCCCAGCAGTGCCAGGAACCGGCTCCAGAGTCCGGCACCCGAGCAAAGCATTTATTGAGGGAGAGAGGGAGAGAGGAGAGGAGAGGGGAGGAGAGGGGAGGGGAGGGGAGGGTAAGGGAGGGGAGGGGAGGGGAGAGGAGAGAGAAGGGAGAGAGAGAGAGAGAGAGAGAGAGAGAGAGAGAGAGAGAGAGAGAGAGAGAGAGAGAACACGTGCGCACGCGAAGGAAAAGAAGAAAAGGAAAAGGCAAGATGGCAGCAGGCAAGTCAGAGGTAATGGGAGTGGACATGGCTTGTCCCTTAAAGGGACGGGAAAGCACAACAGGTTCTATGATGACAATTAAGGTACTCACTAATCTGATTTCAGGGAAGGCCAATTTAGGTACCCTCTCCACTATTGTTAGGAGTCTTAGCTGGAGTCATCCCTGTGGATTCCTGGGAATTTTCCTAACAGCAGGTTTCTCCCTAACCCCATATTGTCTCCCTTTATCAAGATATCTCTTTCATTGTTCTTCCTCTCCATCCCCCTCTCAACTAATCCTCCTTGATCCTTCATGTTTCCATCATCCATCCCCTTACTTCTACCTACTTCCCAGTTCGCCCAGAAGATCTTGACTATTTCCCCTTCCTGGAGCCCTCCATGTGTGTCCCTCTTAGGGTCCTCTCTTTTATCTAGCTTCTCTGGGGTTGTAGATTGTAACCTGGACATGCTTTGCTTTACATCTAATATACACTAATGAGTGAGCACATACTGTGTTTGTCTTTCTGGGTCTGGGTTACCTCACTCAAAATGATATCTTCTAGCTCCATCCACTTGCCTGCAAAATTCAAAATGTCATTTTTTACTGCTGTGTAGTACTCCATTGTGTAAATGTACCATATTTTCTTTATCCATTCTTCAGTTGACCGGTATCTATGTTGTTTCAAGTTCTGGCTATTGCCAAAAAATGCTGCTATGAACACAGTTGACCAAATGTCCTTATAGTATGATTGTGCATCCTTTGGGTATATGGCCATGAATGGTATTGCTAGGTTTTAAGGTAGATTGATTCCCAATTTTCTGAGAAACTGTTGTACTGATTTCCAAAGTGACTGTACAAGTTTGCGTTCCCACCAGCAATGGATGAGTGTTCCCTTTACTCCACATTCTCTCTAGCATAAGCTGTCATCAGTGTTTCTGATCATAGTTGTTTTGACAGGTGTAAGATGGTATCTCAGAGTCATTTTGATTTACATTTCTCTGATAACTAAGTATGTTGAACAATTTCTTAAATGTCTTTTGGCCATTTGAGATTCTTCTGTTGAGTATTCTCTGTTTAGATCTGTACCCTATTTTTAATTGGATTATTTGGTGCTATGGTGTCTAGTTTCTTGAGTTCTTTATATATTTTGGAAATCAGTCTTCTGTCAGATATGGGGTTGGTGAAGATCTTTTCACATTCTGTAGGCTACCATTTTGTCTTATTGACAGTGTCGTTTGCCTTACAGAAGCTTCTCAGTTTCATTTATTAATTGTTTACTCTCAGTGCCTGTGCTTTCGGGATTATATTTAGGAAGTAATTTCCTGTGTCCACGCATTCAAGGATACTTCCCAGTTTCTCTTCTATGAGGTTCAGTGTAACTGGACTTATGTTGAGGACTTTGATCCATTTAGACTTGAGTTTTGTTCATGGGGATAGATATGGGTCTATTTACAATTATATTACATGTTGACATCCTGTTATACCAGCACCATTTGTTCTTTTTTCTATTATATAATTTTGGCCTTTTTTGTCAAAAATCAGGTGTTCATAGGTGTGTGGATTAATACCAGGGTCTTCAATCAATTCGATTGATCTATGTGTCTATTTTTATGCCAATAACAAGTTGGGCTTTTTTTTTTATCACTACAGCTCTATACTAGAGCTTGAAGTCAAGGATGGTGATGCCTCCAGAAGGTCCCTTACTGTTTTAGCTATCCTGGGTTTTTGTTTTTCCATATGAAGCTGAGTACCATTCTTTCAAGGTCTGTGAAGAATTGTACTGAGATTTTTATAGTGATATTTCATTTGTATTTTAATAAATAAAGCTTGCCTGAAGGTCAGTGCAAAGCAGCCACACTAGTCAGCCGTACTGCCAGGCCATGGTAGAAGGGAGATGAGAGAAAGACTTATTCCTGCCTAAAGCGTAAAATCTACAGTTGTCTGTTGATGTTCAGAGCATATGTGAAGACACCCACTAGCACAAGGCCTAGGTCAAGGGAGCATTTGGGAATTGAAGGCCTGAGCTAGGCTGACGTACCACACTTGCCTTTCGAAATTCAGATGGAAATGTAATTCTTGTTATATTATGTTAAGGAAGGGTTAGCACTGTCTTTATGAATTGATTAGTCCATTGGTACAATTACTAAATGAACGGGTTATCTCAAGAGTGGATATTTAAAGTATTGTTTTGCAAGATCCCTTTGTGTTTTCAATTTTGTCATATGATGCTCTGTGTTGTCCTGGGTCATTGTCAGTAAGAAGGCTGACATCAGATCCAGTTCCTTTACTTGGGACCAGAGCTATGAGCCAAAATAAATCTCCTTCCGTTGTAATTTATGGTATTTATTGTTCTCCTTGCTGTGACAAAACATATTGCAAAAGCAAGTTAAGGGAAGAAAAGATTATTTGGGCTCATGGTGCGAGGGGATATAGTCTGTCATAGCTAGGAAGGGAGAGCTGCCAAAAATACAGAGCATCTGCAGTTAGATATGTAAATGCTGGTGCTCGTCTTGCTTTCTCCTTCTATTTTTGATTCATCCCAGAACTTTAATCCATGGGATTGTGGTAGCTAGGTTCACTCTCATAGACATGCCCAGAGGTGTTTGTCTTAGATTGTTTCAAATCCACTCAAATTGACCGTGAAGATTACCATTATACTTAACACTGTATATTGGTCAACTAAGAGCCCCTCACAATCTGGAACCAGATTCCTCAAATCTCCCTCAGCTACCCCAACTTCAATGACTCAACAACAACAGCCCTACCATCATCACTAATAGTCAATGTGACACATTTTCCCCATGCCAGTTTTTGACGTATTTTCCCTATGTGCATGTTCCATGCCCCTCCCCCCCATAAAGCCTGCCATCACATCTTGGTCTGTTGCTATCTCCAGCTCCACTCAGAGGCAGTCATTTTGTGCTCTGCCAGTCCCCAATAAATCTCTTGCATGAGGTGTGTTGTGATTTTGTGGTATTCCTACACCCCGATTGCTGAGATACCTTTTTGGCACAAAGCCCTTTCACTGTTGGTATATTTGTGTTATTAGCAAAATAAAACATTATGAGGGGCTGAAGGGATGGCTCTGCAGCTTAGAGCATTTTCTGCCTTTACAGAGGACCCGAGTTTGGGTCCCAGAATCTATATGGAAGTTCACAACTACCAGTAACTCCAGTTCCAAGGGATCTGGTGCATTCTTGCCTTTGAGGGCACCAGGCACAAAAGTAGTATACATGTAAGCACTCAACATATCCACATAAAATAAAATTTTTTGTAAAGAAAATCTTTAAGCTACATAAGGGCATTTTCTAGCATCTGTTCATCAATGAGAAGCAAGGGTGGTCTCTTTCTCCCCTCTTCCTTCTTGCCAGATACAGAAAGAAAAGAGAAAGGAAAAGATAATGGTTCACCAAAAGAAAGAAACTTATATTTCTCTCTTTCCTTTGGGCCCCTCCACAGACTCATTAAACCCTTGGTTCTCGCAGTCCGTATGTCACATTCTTAGACCAGCTCCTGAAAAACCATGTTTCTGCAGCTATAATCCTGCCAAACTAGGGTAGGTCTCACAGATTTGCATTTCTAATTGCTACAGAACAACAGCTCAAAGGAAATGTTAATATGAAATCTCCTACACTGGAAACTTGGTGCTTATCTTGAACTTGGGGCCACGGAGAACTGGCTGTAGGTATGAAAGCCCTAAGTAAACAGGGAGCAAGTGATGTCTATTCAGATCTGGCTAACTCCAACACCAACAGGAATTCCTTGTGACTACACCAGCTGAGCAGGCCAGAAAAACAGGAAACCACACAGCCATCACACTCAGCAAAAATACAGGAAGGAAGCAGAAACTAAGGGGAAAAAAACAACCATTCAAAAAGACAAATCCAGAAATTAGCACCTATACTTATAGCCTTCTCAAACCCAGATGTCTAGAATCCAGCAGAATAACAGACTCAAAAACAGCGAGGGCAATATGTCAACACTAGAGCCCAGTTATCTTACCACAGCAGACCATGAATATTCAAACATAGTTGAAGCAAAAGGAAAAGACCTTAAAACCAACTGTATGAAGATGATAGTGGTCCTTGAAGAGGAAATGAAAAAAAACCTTAAAGAAATATAGGGAAACAAAAGTACTGTCCCAGACCCAATTCAGGCAAAGACCGCCTGCTCCACCAGCCAGAAGACCAAAGAGGAAATAGCAACCAAGGGGGAATAAATGCCATATAAAGACAAATACAGATTATAAAGTCAAATTTAAACAATATCTACCTACAAATCTAGCCCTAAAAAGTTACTCGAAGGAAAACTCCAGCACATGTACCCATGAAAACACAATAAATAATCTCATGCCAAGAATACCAAAATAAGGGAAGTAGACACACATACAGTAACTACCAACAACAGCAAAAATAACAGGAATTGGCGATCATTGGTCACTGATATCTCCCAATATATGGACTCCCAATTATCCAATAAAAAGAAACAGACTAATGGAATGGGTGCAAAAACAGGATCCATCTTCCTGCTGCATCCAAGAAATGCACCTCAACAATAAGGAAAAGCATTACTTTAGGCTCAAAGGTTCAAAAGACAGTTCAAGCAAATGGATCTAAGAAACAAAGTAGACTTCAAATCAAAATTAATCAAAAGAGACAGGGAAAGACATTTCATATGCATCAAAGGAAAAACCCACCAAGATAATGTTTCAATTCTTAAAAGCTCTGCCCCAAAAGCAAGAGTACCCACATTTGTAACAGAAACATTACTAAATCTTAAATCATACATTGACCCTCACACCTAGATAGTAGGAGACTTCAATATCCTGTCCTCTCTATTTTGTTTTTTTTGTTTGTTTGTTTGTTTTTTGTTTTGAGACAGGGTTTCTCTGTGGTTTTGGAGTCTGTCCTGGAACTATCTCTTGTAGACCAGGCTGGTCTCGAACTCACAGAGATCCACCTGCCTCTGCCTCCCGAGTGCTGGGATTAAAGGCGTGCGCCACCACCGCCCGGCTATCCTGTCCTCTCTAATGGACAGGTCATCCAGACAAAAACTAAACAGAGAAATACTATAGCTAACAGATAATATAAACTAAATAGATCTAACAGAAATCTATAGGACATTTTACCCAAATCCAAAAGAATATGCCTTCTTCTTGACACCTCATGGAATCTTCTCCAAAGTTGACCACATATTCAATCACGAAGCAAGTCTCACCAGATACAAGAAAATTGAAATAACTCCCTGCATTCTATCAGATCACCAGAGATTAAAATTAAACTTCAACAACAAAAGCAACAACAGAAAGTCGGCATACTTATGGAAACTGAACAATTCTCTATTGAATAAAAACTGGGAGGCTGAAATAAAGAAATTAAAGACTTTCTCGATTTCAATGAAAATGAATACACAAGACACAGTGGAACACAATAAAAGTGGTGTTAAAAGAAAAGTTCATAACACTAAGAGCTTGCATAAAAAAACTGGAGAAATCTGATACTACCAAATTAATAGCATACATGAGAGCTCTAGAACAAAAAGAAATAATCATACCCAAGAGTGATTGTAGCATGAATTCTAATTGTTTTTAATAATAAAAACTTGGAGTCAGATATTAGGGGATGACAGCTGTGATTGGTATAATAAAAAGCTAAATTATCACTAGCTAGGAAGAGGTTAGGTGAGGTTCCCAGGTACAGAGAGGACTCTGGGAAAAACAGGACAGAGTCTGCAGCTAGACAGGGAGGACACAGGAGGTACAGGATGAAAGAGGGATAGTGCCGCATGACAGAATGTAGATTAATGGAAATGGGTTAATTTATGTTATAAGAGCCAGTTGAAACAAGCCTAAACTATAGGTCAAGTGTTCATAATTAATAAAAAGTCTCTGTGTCATTATTTTAGGCTGATGGTGGAAAAGAAAATCCATCTATATATATATGGACAGACAATAACTCCGGATAGCTAAAACAATCCTGAACAATAAAGGAACTGCTAGAGGTCTCAACATTCCAGATTTCAAGTTGTACTACAGAGTTGTAGTAATAAAAATTATATGGTATTGGTATGAAAATATACATGTTAATCAATGGAATCAAATTAATGACCTAGACATAAACCCACACACATATGGACACCTGGTTTTTTAAAGAAAGCAGAAACACACGCTGGAAAAAAAATAGTGTCATCAAAAAATTATACTGTCCAAACTGGATGTCTGTATGTAAAAGAATGTAAATAGATCCTTAGCTATCACCCTGTACAAAATTCAAGTCTAAATGGATTAAAGACCACAACATAAAACCAGGTACATTAATCCTGATAGAAGAGAAGGTGGGTAATAGCTTTCAACACAGTGGCTCAGGAAAAGATTTTATGAATAGAACACCAATAGTACAAGAACCAAAATCAATAATCAATGAATGGGACCTCATGAAAGTTAAAAGCTTCTTTAAGGCAAAGGGCACCATCAATTGGACAAAGCTAAAACCTACAAAATGAGAAAAGATTTTTTAATAACTCCACATCTGATAGAGGTCTAGTATCCAAAATGTAAAGTGAAACTCAAGAAAAACAAATAATCCAATTAAATGTGGGGTGCAAGACTTCAGTGATGCCTCATCCACGCTGTGTTCCCATGGCCTGAAAGTCTCTTTTTCATGAGCCTGCGACCTGTCACACACGATCAAGTTGTGCTTTTGTCGTAGAGCTCAAATGTTTCTGACTTGGGAACATTTTGATGTTTTCTTTTTTAATCCTGCATGGCCTTTTTAAAATGAGCTTTGTGAACACAAATACATGTGTGCAATATCTATGTGCTTATTTAAATGTTATTTTACTTTGAAATAGCTTCAGACTCACAAAAGAGTTCCAAGAAACCGAGAGAGTTCCTGCATCCATTTACTAGCTCCCAAATAATATCTCACCATGGCATGGCCTTACCATGGCAAGGCTTGTATTTAGTTTTGTTCTACTTTCAGGGTTAAATCCTGTTTTTTTTTCTTTTCATCCCTGCAGGAACATGTCTAGGACCCCCTGCCCCCTTATCTGTAGGAAGGACTTAGTGGTGTAGGTTGGGAGAGTGGTAGGCACCTTCTAAATATCAAGTCATATGCCCAGTATGTCACCGTATGATACACTTATAAAGTAATGCCTAACTGAAAAGAAATAAATAAATGTGGGATGCAGGCCTAAACAGAGAATTTCTGGTAGATGATACTCAGACAGCTGAGAAACATTCAAATGCTAAATATCCTTAGTCATCAGGGAAATGTAAGTCAAAACTACTTTGAGATTCCATCATACACTTCTAAAAATGGTGAGAATCAATAACATAAGCACAGCTCATGCTAGTATGGATATAGAAAAAGTAGAACACTCCTCCACTGCTGGTAGGAATGTAAACCTGTACAGCCACTATGGAAATCAATATGGCAGTTCCTCAGATAATTGGGAATCAGTTTACCTTAAGACCCAAGTAGACCACTCTTGGTCATGTATCCTGTTAAGGCCCAAAAATGTGAACCTATTTCCATCTTGTCTGAAGGTCAGATAGTTTTAGTTTATTCAAAGTTATCGACAACAATGCGGCAAACATCCTTACTTAGCGTGTGGTTACTTGATAGTTTTTGACATTAAGATGGTCCATTACAGGTAGATCTACTCCACACACACACCAATGGTCAGGTTATTCAAGCATACTTCTGCTCCTTGTTTTGAATTAGGAAGTTTGACCTTGGGAGTGGCTGCCTTAAGGATACTTGGTCTAGGGTAAGTTCACTGCCTAAACAACAGAATGCTTTTCTCGCGGATTAATGGCTTGATGATTCAAAATATTGAAGTAAATAACTGTTCTAGTTGTCCTTTGTATCATGTTAAAGCAGTTTTTTGTCTTCTTCCCCCTGTGGTATTGGAATATAGAAGTGTATAGAATATTAATGCAGGGATTTTCAGTATTCACTGGAGCTCCCTCCCAGTACTATCCTACATTTCTGTTCTAGTATTTTCAGTATTCACTGGAGCTCCCTCCCAGTACTATCCTATGTTTCTGTTCTAGTATTTTCAGTACTCACTGGAACTCCCTCCCAGTACTATCCTATGTTTCTGTTTTAGTATTTTCACTCGCATTTTTGTGTCCTTTACTAACTCTTCTAATGCCTATGCCCCTCCCCTGGTAAGTGGTTTTTTTGTCAAATCTGGTCTCTGACAGTATCCAAAAGATGCCCCAGCCTACTACACGAATACTTGCTCAATCATGTTCACTATGCCTTTATTTTATAATAGATAGAAATTGGAAACAACCTAGACGTCCTGCAACAGAAGAATGGATAAAAAGGATAATACATTTATACAATGGAGTATTGCCTTAAATTGTTAAAATGCCTTAAGTTGTTAAAAATGTCATCTTGAAATTTGCAGAAAATGGATGGAACTAGAAAAAAAAATCATTGTGTGTGAAGTAACCCAGACCCAGAAAGATAAATATGGCATGTATTCACTTATAAGTGGATATCATTCATTAAGTAAATGTCAACCAAACTACAATCCATAGACCAGAGAGGTAAGGTAAAGATGAGAAGTCAAATCGGGACACATGTATCTCCCCAGAAGAGGGAAATAGGACAGATGGAGTAGGAGCAAGGGGTCCTAGAGGGGGAGAGGAACCAGATGGTGCTGGGAAGATGGGGTGGAGGAAGCAAGTGCCCAGAAAGAAAGCTGGAATTGGGGGAGGGCATTTGGAGGGAGGGTAGTGTAGAAACCTAGTTCAGGAGAAATATCTTAGACTCTATGAAGGTGATCCCAATGAGTACAAGTGTTACATCTCTGCAGGGAAAGGTATCCTGGCTGCCAGAAGCCTGGCTATATCTATAGATTGGAAGGAAAGCTATCCTGACTGTTGGAAGCCATGCTATATACCTACAGTTGTTTTCCAGTGAGGGATGATTTTCCCCCATGAATTTCCCCACAGATATGTTTATAGCTTCTCTGCCACAGCAAAAATTGTTACTTCTCTGGTCCACTCTGCCAAGGGGGGACACCCCCCACATAAATGTAGCAGTTTTATCCTGCTCGGATGAAAGTTGTTACTTCTCAGTTCCACTCCATTCTGGTGAAAGAGTATCTTTCTTTAGCTCTGGTTTCAAGGCCAAAGTATATTTCTTTCACTGGCCCTTTTTAACCTTTTGACTCTGGTTTCAGGAACAGGGTCTGTTTCTTTCACTGACTCTGGTTTCAGGAACAGGGTCTGTTTCTTTCACTGACTCTGGTTTTCACTGACTCTGGTTTCAGGAACAGGGTCTGTTTCTTTCACTGACTCTGGTTTCAGGAACAGGGTCTGTTTCTTTCACTGACTCTGGTTTTCACTGACTCTGGTTTCAGGAACAGGGTCTGTTTCTTTCACTGACTCTGGTTTCAGGAACAGGGTCTGTTTCTTTCACTGACTCTGGTTTCAGGAACAGGGTCTGTTTCTTTCACTGACTCTGGTTTTCACTGACTCTGGTTTCAGGAACAGGGTCTGTTTCTTTCACTGACTCTGGTTTCAGGAACAGGGTCTGTTTCTTGCACTGACTCTGGTTTCAGGGCCAAGGTATGGTTTTGTTGGCTCTGATTTCAGGGTCAGGGCACTGTGTTTCTCTGGTTGACTCTTTTACCCTACAATCAGCACCGCTACTATGAGGGATATGGAGTTTCAGCTGGCCATCTGTTATTGCCAGCCAAGATTTCCAGTGGCAGACTGGGCTGAATTCAATTGAGTTGTTGGCCAAGAGGTCCTTTGGAAATCCCCAAACAACCCAGACTGTTGTTAAGAAAATGGGTTGTTACAACTTAACAGCAGGGTCCCATTGCCAAGGACAATACCCACACAACTCGATGAGTGAGGAAAAGTAGAGTTTGTGCCTACATGGAGCCTTCACCCCTACTTTCTAGTCTCTTTGGTGTGGGAAAGTATTCTGCAGGCTACCAAAAGAGAATATGGACATCAACCCAGCAACAAAACCTTTGACCTACAATTTGTTCTGCCTGCAAATTATGCTAGGACAATGGTGGCACAGAACTTGTGGTAGTAGCTAACCAATGTCCAATTTGATTTAAGGCCCGCTCCATGAGAAAGAACCCATACCTAATACTTCTTGGGTAACCAAGAGCCAGAGATTCAATAGCGCAGTAATCTAGGATAAAACCAAATATTACTGATAAAAAAAGCATCAATGAAATGATTTCTAATGATATTCTGCTATACTCATAAAACAGTGCCCTTTCCTACCATCGTCATAGAGACTTCCTCTGGCAGCAGATGGGAATAGATACAGAGACCCACAGCTGGACATAGAGTTTAAATTGGAGGTCTTCAGCAAAGACTTCCTCACAGAGCTCAGGGAATCATGCAGAAGGCAGAGCAGTTTAAGAGCCAGAAGGGATAGAAGACACCAGGAGAACAAGGCCCTCTGAATCTAGTAAGCAAGATTTACATGCATTCACAGAGACTGAAGCAACAAGAACAGAGCCTTCACAGGTATGCACTGGCTCTTCTTTGTATGTATTATAGCCTAAAGCTTAGTATTTTTATGGAACTCCTGACTGAGAACTATTGGGTCTCTTGTGACTCTTTTTCTCCCGTTGGGTTGCCATGTCCAACTTCAATATGATAGTTTTTGTTCCATCTTGTTGTATTTTATTTTGTCATGTTTGGTTGTTATCTCTTAGAACCCTGTTCTTTTCTAGTAGAGACAGAATGGGAGTAGATCTGGGCTGTAGGGGAGGTGTGGAGTTGCTGGGAGGAGCAGGAAAAGGGGAAACTATAATCAGGATATATTGTATGAGAAAAGAATCTGTTTTCAATAAAAGGTGAAAAAACAAGACATAAAAAACTAAAAACAAAACAAAAACAACAATAAAAAAGAAAGAAACCCACAAAACAAGCAAACAAACAAAACCTAATCTGGCAGAATTTTGGTTTTCCATGTGTTATCATAAAGTGAAAGCTTAGAATATTGGGCTCCTTTGAAGTTGAATATAATGACCATCTATTGAGCATCTCTTATGTGTCAGTTCCTGTTAGTTTCTCTAATCTACTCTTAACTCCCCTGACAACTTTTGAGGACTGTGCTGATACACCATTTTCACAGAAGAGAGGTGTTAATTACTTGGAACTGTGACAAGGCAAGAAAGGGCAGAGATTCCTGTATTCTATATTCTTGCTGAATCCTTTTTTAGACTTGACTAGAATTTTCTCTCCTTAATGAGAAGCCATTAAATTACCCAACTTCATTCTGAGAACCTGAAGTCAAGATGCCCTAGCTAGCTTATCTTAGTTTCTGATAAACTGCCTACTTGTGTGGACGCTCCTCCAGTTAACCACTTAGCGCCTGTTAAACATCTTGCTTTTATAAAGTCCCTCCACCCCCACCCCATGGCACAGCTCTCAAACGAGACTTTTGCCTTATAAAAAACCCATGCCCTAGACACTTGTTGCCACACTTGGGTCACACCCGAGCGTAGTCCCAACTGACTGAAATAAATAGTTTCGATTAGTTGTAAACTGTGTCCGAGGGGTCATCTCTGGTGGGCTTCCTGTAACAAAACTTTGAGTGTCTAATGACTGTTACATGTACTAGTGATAAACCATTACAACAAATGCTACACAGATCAGATGATGGGGTCTTTACAACAAACAAGTAGGGAACTTCGGGTTACCTAGGTCTAAAAAAGCTATTTTGGGGTATGTTCTATGGGACTGGATTCAAGCCAAGTGATAATTTCCAAAGCAAACCAGGATCACTAATATAGTCATGTGTTGGTGGTTTGCATTTAAAATTCAAACCCAGAAAACAGTCAATCTTCATAAAGAGTGCAGAGAAGAAATATTTGAGAGGAGATGTAGATGGATATATTGCCAGAGAGTTAAAGATGCTCTGGTTTCTATGTGGTTCTATTTTTTTAAACATGTTAATTGCTAACGATTTAAAAAAAAATCCAAAGATTTCCTTTGTCCAGTGTCCTTTAACTAAATCAAATCCAATAAAATTCCCAGTGGCTGTGCTGCAATAAACACGTGCATAAATCACAAGTTTTTATGATGTTAAAGAGGAAAACCAGAGACTGACCACTTGAGTTGTGATCTTCATTCCTTAGTTATTTGTTGGCGTGCATCAACTTAGAACCCATTCCTTAACAGATTAAAAGGTTACATTCACTTCCTAGCCAGTTAGTGTGTACATGTCCTGTCAGAGCTGCTAGGGCTTTGTTTGATTTGGTTTGATTATTGCTTTGATTTGAGTCATGTAATAACTATGCAGAGCCTGAGAGGAAGACAAGGAAATGCAAACCTTTCTAGTCTGGGAAAACAACTGCCAGAAAGAGCAAGGGAGTGGGGGTGGGGTGGAAACTCAGCATTTGTCCACACTCAGCAGGCTGAAAGTGCTCCTTTGCATGTGGGTGATGTTTCCTAACTCTGAAGGACACATAACTGCTTTTGCATTTTTCTACAACCTGCGTTCACTTTGCAACTTTTGTGAATCATTAAGGAAGATGATAAAGTTGTGCCAAGCCTGGTGTCTATTTTTCTTCCAGACTCCAGTCAAGTATCTGCTCCTCTTGTGAAGGCAGGAGTCACCTAGTGACAGCACTGAGCCCACTTCAGCCCAGTTGTCTGTCTTCCAATAAGTAATGTGCTCCTGAGTACTAATTCCCCCAAAGAAAACCTCTAATTAGGTTGAACAATATTGTAGTTAAAGGCAACCAAACAATAGCCATTTTATATGGTTCAAATTACTACCATGGAACAATCATGCAAGAGAAAACTTAAACACATGCTGGCTAGTCGTTGTGTACATACTGTTACTCTGTGGTAGTTGGTTTGAACCATACAAAATTACGCCATATAAATAAAATGATTCTGGGCAATTTGGTGGTGCAAGGAAGGTGCCAGATCTACAAGCTCACTGGCCTAGAGCAAACTTACCTTAGAAACAGGCATACTTAGCCATTTCAGTGTTACACTTGGCCCTGTCCAGAAAAGTGACCATGGCCCCAAGTGTCAACTCTTACCTGGGTTTTCTTCCCCTGAGTAGAGTGAGCAATGACAACTAACTGTAAGGAAAACACTTGAACTGTTGTTACATGCTTTATGGTCTCTGACCTCTAGGGGAAAAAAAGGTTATAAAAGTTCTGGTGCTATGTGTCTTCCATAGTCAGTGAAATTGGCCTTGCTGTGCAGAAAGTTACACTTTTCAGAAGTCTTTTTTACAGGGTTACATCTCCAAAGAGAGCTATGGATTTGAGCAAGTCCCTTATATAAAAATGCATAAGTGGCTAGTGAGATCGTTCAGAAGGTAAAGATACCATCGCATCTACCCACCTGAGCTCAATCCTTGGAACCCACATGGTAGAAAGAGAAAACTGACTCCAGTAAGTTGTCTTCTGACCTCCACATTTTTGTCCTGGCACATGCAGGTCTACATGGACACATATTTCCACATGATGTCAATATTTAAATGTAAAAAAATGAATTTTTCACATTTGCATATGACCTGCCCACATTCATCCCACCCTTTAAGTCATCTCTGGGTTCCCTATTCCCAATATAATGCAAATGCTATGGAAACTGCTGATATTTTGAACTGCCAAGGGAAGGCAAGGAGAAGGAAAAACAGCTTGTACATGATCAGAAGAAGTAGGAGGGTGTGATGGCTATTCTTGGTTGTCAACTTGACTACATCTACCATTAACTAAGACTCTAAGGGAAAAGACACTTCTAATCTGGGCCATTTTTAGAGTTGGGGGCCTATACAAGGAAATAGAAACCTGCTTGCTCTCACCTCACTAGCAAGTCCATTACTTCACTGGAATTAGAGCCTACTTCTTCGGGATTCCAGCATAGATTGAAGACCAGTTGAGACATCCAGTCTTGTGGACTGAGCAGCTACTGGATTCTTGGACCTTCCATCCATAAATATTTTCTATTTATATAGAGAGATATTCATTCTGTAAGTTCTGTTACTCTAGTGAACCCTGATTAATACATGGGGTTTTCTTTTCCAACTACTTTCAGTCCATGACTGGATGAATCTATGAATGTGGAACCTGAAGATGATAGTGCCTCATGAAATGAAGATGATCAGTAATAGTTAACAGTTTCAAAGAAACAAAGAGAAGACATAGCATTGAAAAGGCTAATAGATAAAGTGAAAAAATCATGACTAGAGATGCTCAACAGTAGAGTTAAGCTGTCAGAAGGAAGTCTCTAGAAGATGGACCAGAGATCAAAAGTGAACACACCATCTGAAGAACACCAAACAGTAAGAAAGAAGACGTGTGTTCCACACAAGCCGGACCAGCATTGAATAATGCGAGTGCTAGACAGAAAAAGACAAGGTCAGAGAGACAAAATATTTGAAACAATGTTTGAAATCTGATGAAATACTTCCAGTTTTCAATGCTGAAACTCTTCCAAGAATATCAATAAACTGTGAGTAGGCCTAGGCCGAAGACAAAGTGACTCACAGCCAGACACATAATAGGCAGCAATCAGTGGACAAAGGGTCTTGAAGGCAGCAAAAGAAAAATGACTCATAAAGTACAAGGGAATCATAATGAGGTGAATAACTGACTTCTCATCAAAAACAACAGAGGCCAAAACCTAGGGAAATGACACATTCAAAGTTCAGAGAGAAAAATATTTGCTGCCAAAATTTCTGTGTGCAGCAAAGTTATCTTTCACAACTAAAAATGAACAGAAACATCACCAGAGAAATAGCAACTAAGAAAGTTTGTTAATGGTCTACATGCCTTATGTTCTTCAGACCAAAAGGAAAGGGCCAAACTGCAGTAGTAGTACATTCTCTCAAAGCACAGCAAAATTCAAAATGATCCTTGGTGATAATTAAGTGGCATTTGTTTTGTTTGCAACAAGGTAGCCCAAGCTGGTCTTCAATTTGCAAATCCTGTGGCCTCCCAGGTGCTACCACACCCTCCTGTTATGATTTTTAAAGCATAATTGTACGGTTTCTCTTTTCTTCTCTCTAGATATTTAAGAAATAACTACAAAAAATCATAATTAAATCATATGACTAGGTTTCCAACATGCATGGAGGTGAACTATAGGACAGTTACAAAACAAAGGAACAAAGAAAGATGTTATGGAACTATGTAGGAGCAAAGAAACGACAAAAGATTACTTCAGAAATCATAGGAAGAAAGCAGGATGCCAGAAGTGATAAGTAAGCCGACAAATACAAAATGCTTTCTAAACATATATTCTCCCTGCTTCTCTGGCATTTTTCCAAAGATAAAAGATCATATAAAATATAGTATAGTATTATGATTTGAATCTGATATATCTTCCCTTTCTCCTGTGTTGAAAACTTGGTTCCCATGTGACAGTAGTAAGAGGTAGTGCAAATTTTATGGGAGGACTTGGTTAAAAGAAGTAGGTAACTAGGGTAATCCTTGAAGGGGATGCTGGGGCCTTTCTTCTCTCTCATGCTTTAGCTTTTGGTTGACCATAAGGTAGTCTTCTCAGCACACACACAGCTATGTGCTGTGCTAGATTGTCTTGTCACAGGGCCAGAGGCTCCAGAACCTAGATCCCATAAACAGAAAAAATAAACCAAGGGAAATGTTTTTTTCTTCTAAGCTGACTTTCTTGGACATTTTGTCACAGCAATGAAAAGCTAATACAAACACACACACACACACACACACACACACACACACACACATATATATATATATATATATATATATATATATAATAGAATCAATAGAATTAGTCACAGTACCAATGAGGAACAGTTTATAGAAAATCACCCTGGCTTTTGACATCAATTGCAAGTTTGAAGGTTTCCCCAAAACAAATTCAGAATTAAAAAAAAAATTCATCTCTTGAACTCACAGAACTCGCCAAAGTTGGGGCCTGGAGAGATGGCTCAGTAATTAAGAGAACAAAATATCCTCTTTCTACAAGGCAATAAAGGAAGAACAAAGAAATGAAAAAAAGAGACATCTTTCTTAAAGAGCAGGCTTTTAAATTTTCAATTTTTTTTTCTTACTTTTTGAAAAGGCTGCATGTTGTCTAGGCTGGCCTGGAACTTACTGCGTACTTGAAGACGATCATGAATTTCTGTTACATCTGCTTTCACCTCCCAAGTACTACAATTGTAGGTTTGTGTCACCATGACTGGCAAGCAGGCTTCTTAATAAACAGTTAAGCATTGCTTCTTCAAACGGTGAGCCTTTTTGAGTATTTGTTAGTACTCTTGAACACATGGCATATTTGTATTCCACAGGGGAATGGGGAGAGTTGCCATTGTTATGGTTACTTCATAATCTTTATTATATCTGAAATGTGTAGTGATCCAGGGATCTTCTAGAGTCTCTGAATAATCAGGCCAGTCCTTAGATTTCATCTTTCAGAATCAAGACAGATTATGTGTACAGTTTCTAGCC
This sequence comes from Microtus pennsylvanicus, assembly GCF_037038515.1. Classification (NCBI taxonomy): domain Eukaryota; kingdom Metazoa; phylum Chordata; class Mammalia; order Rodentia; family Cricetidae; genus Microtus; species Microtus pennsylvanicus. The sequence goes on from NC_134601.1 coordinate 143,315,711, forward strand.
TATGGATCTCAGCATATTCAGTGTCTGTAGAAGTTCCTCAGAAATTATTAATTGAAACCCATGAAAAGAAAATATGGGCAGACAGCTTTCTTGAAGGTCCGTTCTTGGGAACGGAGACCGTGATGGCCACGCAGATGAGGTGTCCGACCATGAGAACCATGAAGATGAAGTTTCTGACCGTGAAGGCCATGCAGATGGTTTCCGACCACGCGTGTCATGCAGGTGAGGTTTCTGAGGACGAGAGCTATGCAGATGAAGTTTCTGACCGAGAAGGCCATGCAGATGAGGCTTCTGCCCACGAAGGCCATGCAAATGAAGTTTCTGACAAAGAGGGCCAAGCAGATGAGGCTTCTGGAGAACCTAAGAATTCTCTTGGGAAGTGGAGAAAAGGCCATCCTTGTTACCTTGTGTCAAAGAGTTTGGCTTGCTTCCCTGTGTCCTTGTCCAGAGGCACCCTGGAAGGCTGAACTTCACTGTGACGACTGCTGGTGCTTAGCAAATGAGCTCTCAAAACAAAGAAGCACCCAGGCTGCTGCTGGGCTACTCTTAAAGGCTTACAGTCGAATGAGAGAGGAAAGAGAGGCCTTTAAGAGAGCTTTTATTAGGGCTAAAACACAGCTACTCAGTCAGAGGAGCCATCGGGGTATAAAGAGAACAGGCTGGCCACAACAGACAAGAAGATTAAAGCGAACCAAGGCAAACAGGGTTTGCTGGTGTTGAATCCCAGCTATAAGGATGGCTTGGCCGGGCTGTGGTGGCGCACGCCTTTAATCCCAGCACTTAGGAGACAGGGGCAGGCGGATCTCTGTGAGTTTGAGGCCAGCCTGGTCTAGAAGAGCTAGTTTCAGGACAGGAATCAAAAAACTACGGAAAAACCCTGTCTCGAAACATCAAAAAAAAAAAAAAAGGATGCCTTGAAGGGATTCCAGAAGAGAGCCCCAAAGCTGACTTGAGATTTTAGTTTGCTGCCAAAGAGACTCCTGACTTCAGACCTGATACCCAAGGGCCCGATTGTGGCACCTAGAAGGCGCAGCCGTTGGAGTTCCTATACTGGGGATGTTGCAGGCAGAAAGAATGAAGACTTGAAGTCCCAGCGGTTCTCAGCACAGCTAAAGAGGAAACCCTGGGAGGCCAGGAAGGCTGCCTTCAAGCGGGGGTCCCTGTGGAATTCGTCTGATGAAGTGATGTCTCATGGAGCTGTGGGAGTGAAGCCACATTGGAGACCACAGAAAAAGAGCAGTGATCCCAGTGTCTTCAAACACCAGCCTCAGGCCGGGCGGTGGTGGCGCACTCCTTTAATCCCAGCACTCGGGAGGCAGAGGCAGGCGGATCTCTGTGAGTTCGAGGCCGGCCTGGTCTACAAAGGGAGTTCTAGGACAGGCTCCAAAGCCACAGAGAAACCCTGTCTCAAAAAAACCAAAAACCAAAAACCAAAACAAACACCAGCCTCAGAAAGCCACAAGTGACATGACACACAAGCCTCTGGAAGTCGCGACCATCTGCTTGCCACCTCCTCTAGCAGCCCCGAGGGTGGAGCCCATTGGAGCATGGAGAAGCCCTTCTAGACTTCACGTAACATCTGAATCTATCCCAGAGGTGGAGACACCACAGAGAGTCGTCCACACAGAGGCAAGGCTGAGCCAAAACGTCCAGACAGAGCGACTCTCAGTGCCTCATCCACGGCACTACATACTGCAAATGACAGGGACGGGATGGCCACAGAGACACCAGGACTACAGAGAAGGTGACTTGGAGAATTGGGATTAGATGTTTGCCCCATTGGCTTTGCTTCTGTCTTGAGCTCATTACCCATCACTAGCTCGTTCCTTCCTTTAGGGAAGAGAAGGTTTGTTTATGCTGTGTTAGTTCCATCCCCCTCTCCCCCCATGCCCCATTTAGAAGAAAGTAACTGGATTTGATGCTGCAGGCTCTTGGCTACAAGAGGCTGAATGGAATTTTATGTGTGAGAAGGGCGAGAGCCAGGAGTTGAGAGCTGCAGTTTGTTTGTTCCTTGAACTCATGCAGGCCCTGCTTTCTGTAAATCCTGCACTAACTGTTAGAAGAGGGAAGAACCTTAGCCGACTGTGGTGTCTAGAAATGGACCTTTCTGAAGTGCCCGAGATCATTAGAGTGGGACCCTAAGGACTGGTTCTTGTGACTTTGGGGGAATGAAAGACCTGGATAAATCCAGACCACCCCCCCCAAGCAGGAAAAAATAGAGCCAAAAGTCTAAGCAGGGAGGGAAGAATCAGAATTCTAGGATTAGCTGGTTCAGTGACTCTGTTTCAGGAACTAGCTGAGGAAAATTTAGATTGTAATTTTGAGAGTAATCTTGAGAAACAGGGAGTTGCCCCTTTGTGATCATCACTGGTATTTTTGGAATTTTCTATTACACCCTCCCTACCTCCTTCGGATTATTGGGCTGTGGTTTTTCCCTTAAAAACCCCTTCTCCCAGTTACTCGGGGGGTTGAACCCCTCCCCTGCGTGGGTTATGAGTTTCGGCCCCAGTGCACTGGTAGCTGTCAATAAACCTCGTGTGATTGCAGCAAAAAAAAAAAAAGAATACGTTGACCACTTTGTGTTATATAGGCTGGCTACCACAGTAACCACCAATTCCTTCCAGATCTGGGCAATCTTAAATGCAAAGTGGATTGGAAAATCCATTTGTATTTACAGGATTCAAGACTGCATATAGTGTCACAGATGGCAGGGGTTACGGATTAACCACACAACTAACACTGATGTCCCCATCCCATGAAATATCGCTCTCATGATTTCACCTTACTTGCTAGAGCAGGCAGCGTTTGGTTCCCCAAACAGAAACAAAGCAAATAAAAGCTGTTCATACAGATGCAGAAGCTCTTTCTCCATAAAAGCTTGTGCTGAACTTCTAGTGCTCTGGCCCATGCTCAATATCCGCCGTGTGGTCTCTGGCATGGGGCCCTATGTAATCAACAGATGGATGGCCCTCATGGGAAATAAGCTTACTAGTCAGGCCCATAGTTTGGTACACCATGAGAAGAGGGAAATATTTTTATAGGCCCATTGTTAATGAATCATGAGGCTGTGGAAACAGAAGTGATTGTCTTCAAATACCCACAGACTGACACATATTTGCTTACATGTTACCCACCTGTTGACAGCTATAGCTCATGGGTTTAATTCTTAGAAGAGAACAAGGATTCTGGAGTCAGACTAGATCATGCCAGAGCTGTTTTGTGACTGCTTAAGTGAACATAGCCAAGCTATTTGACTTGTTTAGCTTTAGTCTCCTCATCTGCAGCCAACACACAGGGGGGTAACGATTAAACAGCAGTAAGCTTGGAGCACATTGCACAGAAATCAAACTGAGATACAACATCCCTCCATAAATGTGAGCAAAAAAGGACCATGAACACATCCTGAGGTCTCTTACAGTTTTGCTAGGATCTCAGTGACAAAGAAGAAGTCTGAGACCCATGGGAGAAGGGAGTTGGAGAAAGTGTTATAGAAGCAACTTGCTAGTAGACAGTGAATATCTGGAAGGTAGAAGCTATTGTATACCTTTACCCCTTGAACCCAGCTGAGGACCTCAGCAGAGCAGGTGTTCAGTGTCTTTAGAACTGAATAGATATTTGTTGAATACAGGATCTGGAGGCTTCTCCAAAATGGACTAAATACAAAAGCAATAATTACCTGCAGCAGCCAGGAAGAATTAGTCACCATCATGGGTGTTGTAGGGGTCATTTATGAAGTGAATCATAGGGGCCTCACTAACCGTAATAAGGAACAAAAGTATCTAAATGAAAAGCTTCTTCAAAGATTAGCACAGAGTCAAGGTTATCACTATAGCAACAATGTAATTTGGTTATGTTTTATAGATTGGGTTTGTTCCTGAGAATGTGTGCACCCTGACTGCAATGCAGACCGAGGCAAGCTGGGGAAAAAAAAAAACAAGACTTGCTGATTTAGGTTGCAGGCCAACTGGGATCCTTTGGCAAGAATGAATCACAACTATTTCTTTACTCTACTTTTCTTGTCACACCCCAAGATGAGGATGAACAGGGGGTCAAGGGTACTGTTGCCTTTATAGGAAATACCAAAGTAATCACTTTGGAAAGATTGATTTCAATGACATTACATCATAAATCATCTTAGCACTTTACAAATGATAAACACTTTCATGGACGTTACTGCTTGTTAAACATCCACCTTAGTTTAAGTGAATAACCTGTGGCTGAGGGGGCTAACTGGGATACAAGAAGCATAGACTTTGAAAGAATGTCCTTTAAATAGAACCTGAGCCATGGAATACATACCAGTTTGTGATGGATATTTTAGAGTAGACACCTGCCCAACAGTTTACCCCACACCCACACACTTCTCAAAAAAACTAAAATAAAATAAGAGTGGATGGGATTAGAATAAGTGAACCCTAAATATGCCGTGTTAGCATAAAGATTATTTTGAGCTAAGAACAATTGAGAATCAACAGGTGTAAGCAAAGATTTTATCTGTCTAAAAATAGGCCATAAGTTTCCCATAAGGAAGATACCTTCTAACAGGCATGGAAGAACAATTCTGATCACTGAAGATAGACAGTCAATGAGATGGATCTGCATGAACAGAATCAATTCAAACTGTCCTTGTCATCTATTAGCTCCCTTGATATATTTTTCTAGTAACTTTCTCAAAATATATCTCCCTTCTTTAAAATGAGGTGTAAGCCTTCCTTATATCAACCTCTTTAAGATCTCATTACTTTTTGAGACTTGTCAGCCACATGAAAATAGTAAATAAAATTGTATCTTTCTCTTAATTTGTTCTTTGTCAGTTTAATTCATGTGTATATTGAACCTAAGAGGGTAAAGGAAATGACCACCCTACCCACCTACCCCATCCCACTAGCAAAAGGAAGGGGTAGGGAAAGTGGTTTTCTTTGTTTTGACTCTCAAGTTATTTTGTAATTGTATTTTTGGGGTTCCAGTTTACCCTCTAGTCTCACAAGTTGGTAGGAGGAAGGCTTGGATACTACCTACAGACATCAGAAACACACAGTCAAAGGCAGATGGCTATTAACCTCTTCTCTAGAGCTGCCAATGGTCTCTACCAGCGCCCAGTAAAGACTGGTTCAAAATTATCTGCTGTCACCAGTTCTCATACCTAGGTAGGTCATGTGATTTTAAATAATGACCTTTCCAAGTGTGCGGGCTGGTTTGGTATTTAATTACACAGATGATACATTTATCACTGAAAGGGAGCATGTCTCCATATATAACCATCCAGTGAGGTAGATAGTAGAATTCTATTTTGAAATGTTCAGGATTTTAATGTGCTTGTCTGCTAAACCCAAAGGGTCATGTAACTTTACAAAAAGACCATTTTAGTGCTAGGGATTGAGTCTAGAGGTCTCATATCTGGTAAGTAAATGTTCTATCCCTGAACTACTCTGTCAGTCCCCCCCCCCCCAAGACTTGGTTTTGAATCAGGGTCTCACCATGTAGCCCTGGCTGGCCTAGGACTTGCTATGTAGACCAGAGTAGCCACGAACTCATAGAATTGACTGTTTCTGCCTCTGGGATTGCAGGCATTGCTACCATGCTTGACAGATGAATTCTTTTAATTAATTCTTTTCAATCCCAAAACTTGCCACAGTTACCTTTATAAAAGGAAAATATTATTAGATTTTTATTAGATTTTTCTATTTCGTGTTCTTCAACTGGGTAATTTCTTATTGTGTACAAAATAAAAATTAAAACTGTGTCTGGGTGTGATGGAGGACACCTTTAATCCTAGTATTCAACAGGCAGAAGCAATTGGATCTCAGTGATTTTGATATACATAACAAATTCCAAGTCAGCCAGGGATATATAATGACACCCTGTCTCTAAATAAATTAGATCAAATGAAACCTCTTTAACTTTGCATACAAATTATTATGAGTATTTGAATCATGCCTAATTTCTAGCCATTCCTAACAATACTTCTTCCTCCTTCTTGTATGATAGCATATTAACTATGGCCATATGATTTGATTTTGTTTCCTAGAGGGAAAAAATAATGTGCTCTGAAGTAGACTTTCTCCTCATTTTAATGAGTGTGATGTTAGCATCCTATCAGAGGAGTAGAAGCATCTTGAGGTCACTGGTCATATCTTTTCACATGCCTTGTAATGCACTGGTCAGTGCTAGACCCAAGATAGCATGCATGAAAGGCAAGTGGTTTTCCATAGGAAAACTTCAGTTGTTGCTAGGCTTTTGTTGCTGCTACTGCTGTTTTCAGGCATTTGCTTTGCCTTGGTGTTATCTTTCTGTGCATGTGCCCTAAATAAAAGTACTAATGTGGTTTATCTTTTTAAACTAAATAGTTCAGGATGGGTATAGTGGTACCTACCTGTAATCCCAGCACACGGAAGGGGAAGTGGCAAGAGCAGAAGTTCATGAACAACTTTGGCTCTGTAGTGAGTATGGTCAGTCTGGACTACACGGGACCCTGTCTCAATAAAGTAAAATAAAAATAATTCAGTAAAGCAAGACATAATTAATTGCCTGCCTGACTCCACTATAAATGCAGGAGCCATTATGCTATATTTTAAAAACAATAAATGTCTCTTTACAGTGAGAGTTGATTTGCTCTTTGTTTCCCGGAACCTGACTTTCCCCAGCCCATGACCTTGATTTGTTTTTGAGAATACCCTAACCTCCCTTATACTCCCTGATCCCTCCCCAATTTCATGGTGGGTAATCATATGATGTTTTTTAAAGTTTTTTTTTGTATTTCCTTATTGCCCCATTGTCTCCCTTCTCTAAAACTACTTGTGATTTTACCCTTAAAAGGGGGCCCAAGAGATGGATTTGGGACTGTTCTCTTTAACCCCACTTAGGAGGCAGTTGCTGGCCAGCTCTTGGGCGCACCCTAATAAAAAGCAAGCTCGCTCCAAATTTGGCTCAAATTGTGGTAATGGTCTTGTTCTTGCCATTGGGACTACCATTTTCTGGAGATCCCAGCAAGATTCAGACCACCCATCCAATTTCTAAACCCAGACCTTCACTCTGGACCCCTGAGCGACTGGGAGGCTGACTTCAGAGGGATGTGCCTTGGGGCTTTTGAAGGCTCCAGGGCTGCCCTCATTTTGTGGACTATCAGAGTGAACTTTCATGCTGAGAAAAACAGCAAGCATTTATGGAAACCTCCTGGTGAGTTGTAGTCTGGTTCTGTTTTTGTGAGATTCTTATCTGGGACATGGAGGGGGTTACAAGGGACCCCCAATTTTTTTGTTCAGGGCAAAATGAGACATTACACTGCCCACCTGAGGTTCTTGTTCTGGTTTTCTGTCCTGTTTGTCTTATCTTTGTATATCTTATCTTTGGTTTCATTTTACTGTCCTCTTTCTGCCTTTTGTACTTTCTGTGTTAATTGGTTTATTTTGGACTTAGGGCATCTGCACTGGTGGACAGTATGGGTTATAAGATTAGCAAGTATAACAGCCCTCTAACCTGTGTTCTAAAGGATTTTGGTAAAATTTACCTCCCTATTGTTAAGCATTACCTCTGAACATTCTGTGAAACTGAATGACCTACTTTTGGGGTTGACTGGCCCTCCCAGAGTACTTTTGATCCTGAGATAGCCGGGGCAGTGGTTAATACCACCCTTGGTAAGCCCAGTCACCCAGATCAGATTGGATACATCTTGCCTTGGGCAAAAGCAACTTTAAACCCACCCCACTGGATGACGACAACAGGCAAGGAGGCCAAGCCCTGGTTGTCAACAGATGGACCGAAAAGCTCCCGTAAAGACCATTCTGCAGGACTCAGAACCCTCTCTTCCTCCATATAACCATCTTTATCTTCTTCTCCCCTCCTCACCTCAGTCTCCACCTTTGTTACCCTGGTCCCTAGCACAAAGGCCTCACTATGCCCCCATCTATACGTACCCCTATCTCACCGCTTAGGTCTTCCCTACCTCCACCTATCCCACTCAGCTTTTCCCTGCTTCCCCCTGTCTTTTCCCTCCCCACACCCACCAGAGAGTCCCATATGGCCCTCATGACTTCTCCTCTGCTTCTGGTTCTGGGGTGTACCTCCTCTAGTCCTTGATTCTCTAAAATAATTTCCTGACAATCTGTACCTCTATGCCCCTTTCTCCACCACAGATCTCTATATCTCAAAGAACCAGAACCCCCCTTCAGCACTAGCCTTGATTCCTTAATTTATCTAATTGATTCTTTTTCAATCATCTCCCCATATGGGATGACTGTCAGCAGATTCTCCGTACCCGCTTCACTATCAAAGAAATGGAATAGATTCTCATGAAAGCAACTAAAGTACTTTCCAGAATAGCTTTGATGACTGATAACCAGAGGGCAGTGGCAATTGATTGTGCTCTGCCAGAAAGGACACCTCCCAATGGGTCTACAGCACTCAGTGACTACCATCAGGTTCTGCTAGAAGGAATGAATCACCAGAGGCCTTTTGGAAACTCTAGCTCAGTTGGCTATAGAGTTTCAAAAAAGAAAGCTCAAGTTTGCTCGCCCCCAGTCACTTCCATGGGATGTGAGCTGAGAGAAGGGAAAAGACTGCTGTCCCAGACCAGCACAGCAGCCACACTGCAAAAGCCAACTCCAACCACCAAGAAACAAGTTTGGCAATTTCTAGCTGTTGGATATTGCTTTAGATACCTGAAAATTTAGATACTGAAATTGCCAAACCCTTGTACTATGGCCAGGGGCAACCCTTTGGGTGTTGGACCAAGAAACATGAATAGACCCTTGAGAACTTAACAGAGGCTCTGGTACAGGCCCCCACACTAACTTTCTCTAATATCTCCAAGTCCTTTCTTCTGTATGACCATGAAAGAAAGGGTATTGCCAAAGGAGCCCTGACTCACACCCTGAGTCCCTGGAAAAGGCCAATAGCTTACATCTCAAAGAGACTGGTCTTCTAGCCTCTGGAGGGCCCCCTCGTTTAAGAGCCATCACAGGCACTGCAAGTTGTCTAAAAGAAGCTGACAAGCTCACCTTGAGACAGATTCTAACTGTAACAACTCTACACAGTGCAGAAGCCCTGCTGAGAGATGTCACTAATCAGTGCATGTCTAATGATAATCTGACCCAGTACCAGTACCAAGTCCTTCTTTTAGATAAAGACAGAATGACTTTTGATAAATCCCTGGCCATTAATACTGCCAATCTACTACCAGAAGATGAACCTGAGAAGCCCATTCATGATTGCCTGGAGATGTTGAACATCATCCAAGGTATGCAACCTCACTGACAGACAATTCTCTCACTACCAGGGATACAGATCCTCTTATGGGTGGCAGCAGCTTTATTCAAGAAGGAACCAGGTATGCAGAGGTGGCAGTAGTTACAGCCAGAAAGAGGTCATTTGGACATAAGCCTTATCCAGGGGGACATCTGCCCAGAGAGCAGAAATAATTGTTCCGAAACAGGCTTTAAGATGGACTGAAAAAAAGGTGAACATATACGTAGACAGCCAATACACTTTTGCCATGGCTCATGTTCGTGGACAGATATATAAGCAAGGGGGCTTACTCACCTCAGAAGGGAAGACTTAAAAATTAACATGAAATTTTCCAGTTGTTAGAGATCGTCTGTCTACCAGCTGAACTGGCCACTATTCACTGTCCAGAACACCAAAAGACAAAAGGCTCTGAACTCAAGGTAACAACAACCATGCAGATCAAGTTGCCAAAGAGGCTGCTCTCAGGGAGCCTAAACCCAAGACTGTTCTGGAACTATCTGATGTCCCTGAGCCCCCATTATGCCTTGATGAAGATGTTCCTGAGTATGATCCAGAAGAAATCAAGTCACATTCTGACTTGCAGGCTCAGGAGAGCCGCAATGGATGGTGGATCTTGTCTGATAGAAGAATCTGGATGCCAGAGGTACTGTGCCCGAACTGGCTAACTGCCTTACATTATCACACCATGCCTTGTCACTTAAGAAGACCTCAGAACTCCCTTCATTTCTGGCTCTCTGGCCACGGGTGGACACACACACACACGGAGGGACGCACACACACACGGAGGGACACACACAAGATAAATATACAGAACATACTTCCCACAGGACAATGGAGTCAAGGTAGAATACCTGGTGAATTTTGGGAAATAGACTTCATTGAAGTCAAGTCAGGACTGTATGGCTACAAATATCTGCTGGTTTTTACCAATACTATCAGAAATTGGGTAGAGGCCTTTCCATCCTGAACAGAAATGACCCAAGTGGTAGCTAAGAAATTAATAATGAAAATTATTCCAAGATTTGGTGTCCATATACTGGGATCTCCAGCAGATAAGGCTGTGGCAGAGCCTGCCCATCTCTCGCTGGGGCTGAGTGGGATGGTGGCTGGCAATGACCTCCCCGCCCTGTCGCTGGCGAAAAACACACTGAGTCGGGAGTCTTCTTGAAGCAGGATCTCATTTAATTGTATCGGGCAGAAACATATATAGGGTTTTGATAGGGTGTGGGAGTCTTGGGATGGGGTGAGGTGGGTAAGGAATAAGGGTCAATAATATTCTGCCACATTAGTGGTAGTTGGGCAGAAGCAGGTTTAGGCAAGGCTGTTCTGAGTCACTCATATGCAGAAGTCATGGCCAAACAAAGGTCACTAAACTCAAGTTAGGCTCAGGAAGTTACACTGGGCCTCACATCTGGGTTTCATGAGTCCAAACATCCCTATATCTCTAAGGGTCCAACAACGGCCTGGCTTTCATGGACAAATGATCTCAATTGCTCTCTAAAGTTCTTAACATAAATTGGAAATTTCATTGTATGCATCATCCTCAGAGCTCAAAAAAATAGAGAGAATAAATAGAACTTTCAATATTTTAACTAAATATACTCTTGAAATGTGTGCCTTTCTCAGAGTCTGATGTATCCCCTATAAAGAAAAGTTCACCCTGTATGAAATAGTCTATAAGTATATACCAGACTGTTATCAGATTGCCCCAATCCAATCTCCTGAGTCCTTAAAAGGATTGCACTTAATATTGGATAAGATTCTCCCTCAGATCCAGGCTGCTCAACCTATTGGATATTGTCCACCTGATCACCTGTTCCAATACAGAAATGCTGTATTAGTCTCCCACCTCGAAACTGACTGGCTTAAACTATATGGAAAGAACCTCAAATCATGATTCTCTGTACTCCTATAGTTGTTAAAGTCACTGGTATTTCTGCCTGGATTCATCATTTACTCCTCAAGAAAGCACATGAAGAACCCACAGAAGATGAGCCCAGCCCCCAAAGGTGGAAAGTGACTGGAAAAAAAATCAAACTTTCTAAGATTTGACTATATAACATGACATTGTGTTCTTGCTGTTAAAATTTGCAACATGATTGTCCTGTTGCTATTAATTTTGTTGTTTTATTTTCAATCTATGCAATCAGAATCTAAGTGCATCTTGACAGAAGAAATAAGAGATACCCCTATCATAGGAAATGGCCTTATATCATCTTGCAATGAAAAAGATTGCCTTTATTCACCAGAGCCCATAGTTTGGACAAAAAAAGGGAACAAATAATCTTTAGCCAAATGGATGAAGGATACTTGGGATGAACTAATCTAACTGTCTAATCCCAACACAATAACACAGATTTCAGCATAATTAATATCTTTAAAGGGTTAAGATAATGGAAATTACAAGTGTGTTAAAATAAGGAGGAGAAAATATTTATTAATCACTTCAATTGAATTTAACATACCCATAGTAACCTTGTCTATAGTGAATAATGTGGACCATAATCTCTGGGTCCATTCCACACGATAAGCCAATGAGAAAACTCCTTTTGTGTCAGAGGAGATCTTCTATTCCTGGGCTTTAAAAAATAAATTTATAGAGAATAGGGGTTTCTTATAAAAGATATATAAGGATAATGAGTGTAGTGATGAGCGTGGGGCCCTTTTGTTGAAGAGAGAGTGGGCACTTTGTTCTTTCCCGCCCGGCTAGCTTACACCTGAAATAATCATGCAAAAACTGTATTTAATGTAGGTATCTTCTTCCCTGCTCCTATATCCGCCCTTCCTCCATTTCCACCCTCCAACTCCCCCAAGCACTTGCCAGTCCTTTCCTTCTCCCTCCCCTCTCCCCTTCCCCCAACCTCACCCTCACCCCTACTCCCACCCCCATGCTCACAACTTTTGCCCTGCAATTTTGTTTGCTTCCAATTTCCAGGAGGATCTATATATGTTTTGCTTTGGGTTCACCTTGGTATTTGGCTTCTCTGGGCTTGTGAACTATAGGCTTAATGTCCTTGGTTTATGGCTAGAGTCCACAAATGAGTGAGTACATACCATATTTATCTTTTGGGGTCTGGGTTATCTCACTCAGGATAGTGCTTTCTATTTCCATCCATTTGCTTGCAAAATTCAAGATATCATTGTTTTTTTTTTTTACCACTGTGTAGTACTCTACTGCATATATATTCCACACTTTCTTTATCAGTTCTTCCATTGTGGGGCATCTAGGTTGTTTCCAGTTTCTGGCTATTACAAATAATGCTGCTATGAACATAGTTGAACAAATGCTTTTGTAGTATGATTGAGCATTTCTTGGGTACATTCCCAAGAGTGGTATTGCTGGATCCTGTGGTAAGTTGATTCCCAATTTCCTGAGAAACCACCACACTGATTTCCAAAGTGGATGCACAAGTCTGCATTCTCACCAGCAATGGATGAGTGTTCCCCTTTCTCCACATCCTCTCCAGCAAAGGCTATCATTGGTGTTTTTGATTTTAGCCATTCTGACAGGTGTAAGATGGTATCTCAAAGTTGTTTTGATTTGCATTTCCCTGATCACTAAGGAGGTTGAGCATAACCCAAATTTTGAAGTCATAATACCTTCATAATATCCATGCTGGTTTAGCTTGGCAGCCCATATAATGAGATGTCTCTCTGTACTTAGCTCCTTTACATTTAAAAAATTTAAAGAAAATACAATAATACACATAATCCAGATTCTCTGTGTATTTTTTATCTTTACATGGCTTATTTCTCTTTACTTTTTTTAATCTATGACTATCTGTACTCTGTCTCTTTAAAGATTTTTTTAAAGCATTAACTTTATTTTATGACTTTTTAATACTCTTTTTTTTTCTCTCTCTCAAGCCTAAGTATGTCTATCTAACACTATGACCCATTTAGAGGTCTTTTATGTCTGAATCTTTCCTATTGTATTGTCTTTAATTTTTACTGTCTTGAAGAGCTTTTAAAATGTTAAGCAGCTTGGTTGTGGCTGCTCTAGATGTTGGCCTCCACTTTGTTCCATCCAGCCTGCTAGCTTATACCCAAAATAACCACACAGAAATTGTCTTTATTTAAACACTGCCTGGCCCATTAGCTCTAGTCTCCTATTGGCTAACTCTCACATCTTGATTAACCCATTTATATTAAATCTGTGTATCACTACGTGACTGTGGCTTACCAGAAAGATTCTTACCTACGTCTGTCTTAGGCCAGAGATTCATGGCATCTGCCACACTTCCCTTCTTCCCAGCATTCTGTTCTGTCTACTCCACCTATATAAATTTTGTCCTATCAAAAGGCCAAGGCAGGCTCTTTATTCAACCAATAAAAACAATACAAATACAAAAGGATCTCCTACACCAAATGAGGACAAAATGGAACATGCCCCTACTAATTTTTAATGACTGTGGCTGATGCTTCATTGATAATGTCTTTTTTCCTCCACTGTTTATGTTTTAATAGCACAAATGTCCCTTCTTATTGTAATTCCACTTCTTATCATACCTTCCCATTTGGTAAACAATTATCCTTAAAATGGACTTTCCTGTGAAAATAATACTTATTCTGCACTCCCAGCAGGATATAAGGGTTATCTGGAATAAGACACATTATACACGGCAGGTAGGCTGCCCCAATACCCATCCCTATCCTCCAGACCCCACAAGCTAGTAGCCCCATCCTGCCCCCTAGCTCTCCTATCTTCCTGAATCCTTGGTGGAACTCTGAAACACAGCTTGCTACAACACTGATGGGACCAAAAGAGAGGATCAAGAAAACAAACCAAGATAGAAGACGAAGAGAGCAGGCTTAGAGAGACATCAACGGCTCCTTGAGCATGGATATTGACAGTACAGAGCAGGCCAAGAACAATTTCCAGAGACTCAGACAGCCACTGCAAGGATTAGACCTAGACGCAAAGACACTATCAGCAACATTTGAAGGAAGAAATGGGTAGATGCCAATGCAGGAATTCATCCAACAACCTAAAACAACTTTGAGATATCATCTTACACCTGTCAGAATAGCTAAAATCAAAAACACCAATGATAGCCTTTGCTGGAGAGGCTGTGGAGGAAGGGGTACCCTCATCCATTGCTGGTGGGAATGCAATCTTGTGCAACCACTGTGGAAATCAGTGTTTCGGTTTCTCAGGAAATTCGGGATCAACCTACCCCTGGACCCAGCAATACCACTCCTGGGAATATACCCAAGAGATGCCCTATGACATGACAAGAGCATTTGTTCAACCATGTTCATAGCAGTATTATTTGTAATAGCCAGAAACTGGAAACAACCTAGATGCCCCTCAATGGAAGAATGGATGAAGAAAGTGTGGAATATCTACACATTAGAGTACTACGCTGCGGTAAAAAAACAATGACTTCTCGAATTTTGCATGCAAATGGATGGAAATAGAAAACACTATTCTGAGTAAGGTAACCCAGACCCAAAAAGATGAATATGGGATGTACTCACTCATAATTGGTTTCTAGTCATAAATAAGGGTCACGGAGTCTACAATTGGTGATCCTAAAGAAGCTAAGTAAGAAGGTGAACCAAAGGAAAAACATATAGTTACCCTCTTGGCTATGGGAAGTAGACAAAATTGCCGGGGAGAAAAATTGGGATCTTGGGGGTGGGATAGGATGGGGGTAAGGGGAGATGGGGAGAGAAAAGGGAGAAGGGGAGGATGGGGGGAACTTGGGGAAAAAGGAGGATTGGGATAAAGGAAGGTTGGATAGGGGAGCACAGAAGCACAATTCTTAGTTAAGGGAGCCACCTTAGGGTTGGCAAGAGACTTGAACCTAGAGTGGCTCCCAGGAGCCCAAGCCGAGGTCCCCAGTTAGTTCCTTGGGCAGCTGAGGATAGGGAACCTGAAATGACCCTACCCTAGAGCAATACTGACGAATATCTTGCATATTATCATAGAACCTTCATCTGGTGATGGATGGAGATAGAGACGGAGGCCCACACTGGAGCACTGGACTGAGCTCACAAGGTCCCAATGAGGAGCAGAAGGAGGGAGAACATGAGCAAAGAAGTCAGGACCACGAGGGGTGCACCCACCCACTGAGACAGTGGAGCTGATCTATTGGGAGCTCACCAAGGCCAGTTGGACTGTGAGTGAAAAAGCATGGGTTAAAACTGGACTCCCTGAACATGGTGAACAATGAGGGCTGATGAGAAGCCAAGGATAATGGCACGGGGTTTTGATCCTACGCAATGTGATGGCTTTGTGGGAGCCTAGCCAGTTTGGATGTTCACCTTCCTAGATATGGACAGAGGGGGGAGGACCTAGGACTTACCACAGGGCAGAGAACCCTGACTGCTCTTTGGACTGGAGAGGGAGGGGGAGAGGAGTAGGAGGAGGGGGAGAAGGGTGGGAGGAGGGGGAGGAAAATGGGAGGCTGGGAGGAGGTGGAAACTTGTTTTTTTCTTTCTTTTCTCAATAAAAAAATAAATAAATAAAAATAAATAAATAAATAAATAAATAAATAAATAGCAACATGGTAGCACCAGAACCCAGTGATTACACAACTGGAAGACTTGATTATCCTAACCCAGAAGAAGTAGAAGAAAACGACTTTAAACCTAAGTTCATGAAGATGTTGGAGACCTTTAAAGAGTAAATGAAAAACTCCTTTAAAGAAATGGAGGAAAAGACAAACAAAAATTGGAAGAAATTAATTAATCCCTCAAAGAAACCCAAGAAAACCAAGAAAAAACAATCAAACATGTGAAACAGACAGTTCAAGACTTGAAGACTGAAATAGAGGCAATTAAAAAGTATAAATCAAGGGAATTATGAATGTGGAAAATCTGGGTAAACAAATAGGAACTACAGAGGCAAGCATAACCAATAGAATATAAGAGATAGAAGGAAGAATCTCAGGTGTTGAAGATACTACAGATTCATTGGTTAAAGAAAACATTAAATCCAACAAATTCTTAACATTAAGCATCCAGGAAATCTGGGACACCATGAAAAGACCAAACCTAAGAATAATAGGGATAGAAGAAGGAGAAAAACTCCAGCTCAAAGGCATAGGAAGTATATTCAACAAAATCATAGAAGACAACTTTCCCAACTTAAAGGAGGACATCCCTATGAAGATATAAGAAGCTTACAGAACACCAAATAGACTGGATAAAAAACAAACAAACGTTGCCATATAATAATCAAAACACAAAATATAGAGAATAAAGAAAAAATATCAAGAGTTGCAAAGGAAAAAGGTCAAGTAAAATATAAAGGTAGATTTATCAGAATTACAATCGACTTCTCAATGAAAAAACCATAAAAACCAGAAGGTCTTGGGCAGATGTGCTGCAGACACTAAGAGACCATGGATGCAAGCCCAGACAACAATACCCAGCAAAGCTTTCAGTCACCATCGATGGGGGAAAACAAGATATTCTGTGACAAAACCAGATGTAAACAATATGTATCCACAAAGCCAGCCCTACAGAAAGTACTAAGAAGAAAAACCCCAACCCAAGAAAGCTAACTATAGCTACAAAAACACAGGCAACAGATAACCTCCCAACAGCAAAACCCAAAGAAGGAAAACACACAAACAGTACTACTGAAAAATAACAGGAATTAACAAGCACTGGTCACTAATACCTCTTAATATCAATGGACTCAATTCACCTATAAAAAGACATAGGCTAAGAGAATGGATCCAAAAACAGGATCCATCCTCCTGCTATATACAAGAAACAAATCTCAACCTCAAAGACAGATAGTACCTCAAAATAAAGGGTTGGGAAAAGGTTTTTCAATCAAATGGACCTAAGAAACAAGCTGGTGTAGCTATTTTAGTTTAGACTTCAAACTAAAATAAATCAGAAAACACTTTATACTCATCATCTATACCCCAAATACAAGAGCATCCACATAGGTAAAAGAAACATTACTAAAGCTTAAATCGCACATCAAACCCCACACACCAATAGCTGGAGACTTTAACACTCCACTCTTCTCAATGGACAGGTCAACCAGACAGAAACTTAACAGAGAAATAAGAGAACTAACAAATGTCATGAATCAAATGGACTTAACAGATATCTATAGAAGATTTGACCCAAACAAAAAAGAATATACCTTCTTCTCAGCACCTCATGGAACCTTCTCTAAAATTAGCCACATACTCAGTAACAAAGAAAACCTCCACAGATACAAAAAAAAAATGGAGTAACCCCCTGTGTCTTATTGGATCACCATGATTTAAAGTTAGAATTTAACAATAACACTAAATGTAGAAAGCCTACAAACTCATGGAAATATAACAGTGAACTATTGAACCACCCCTAGGTCAAGGAAGAAATAAAGAAAGACTCTAAAGACTTCCTAGAATTCAATGAAAATGAAGGCACAACATACCCAAACTTATGGGACACTATGAAAGCAGTGATAAGAGAAAATATCATAACACTAAGTGCCTACATAAAGAAAATGGAGGTGGAGAAAGCTCATATCAGTGATTGAACAACACACATGAAAGCTCTAGAACAAAAAGAAACAGACTCAACTAGGAGGAGTAGAAGACAAAATATAATCAAATTGAAGGCTAAAATTAATAAAATAAGCACGAAGATAGCAATACAAAGAATCAATGAGACAAATTAACAAAATCAGAAATAAAAAGGGGAACAGAGCAGAGACTGAGGAAATGCAGAGCATCATTAGGTCACATTACAAAAACCTGTATTCCACAAAATTGGAAAATATAAAAGAATTGAACAATTTTCTAGATAAATACCATATACCAAAGACTCAACCAAGAACAAATTACAGACCAGTCTCACTCATGAACATAGATGCAAAAATACTCAATAAAATACTGGCAAACCAAATTCAAGAACACATCAAAAAATTCATCCACTGTGATCAAGCCGGCTTCATCCCAGAGATGCAAGGATGTTTCAACATACAAAAATCTATCAATGTTGGGGCTGGAGAGATAGCTCGAAGGTTAAGAGCATTGCCTGCTCTTCCAAAGGTCCTGAGTTCAATTCCCAGCAACCACATGGTGGCTCACAACCATCTGTAATGGGGCCTGGTGCCCTCTGTTGGCCTGCAGGCATACACACAGACAGAATATTGTATACATAATAAATAAATAAAATATTTTAAAAAATCTATCAATGTAATCCATCATATAAATACTGAAAGAAAAAAAACATATGATCATCTCATTAGATACTGAAAAAGCATTTGAGAAAATCCAACAAGCTTTCATAATAAAGGGTCTTGGAGAGATCAGAGATACAGGGATCATATCTAAACATAAAAAAGCAATATACAGCAGGCTGACAGGCAACATCAAATTAAATGGAGAGAAACTCAAAGTGATTCCACTAAAATCAGGAACAAGACAAGGCTGCCCACTCTCTCCAGATCTATTCAACATAGTTCCTAAAGTTATGGCTAGAGAAACAAGGCAACAAAAAGAGATCAAGGGGATTCAAATTGGAAAGGAAGAAGGCAAACTTAAGTTATTTGCAGATTATATGACACTATACATAAGTGACCCCAAAAACTCTACTAGGAATCTCCTTCGGCTGATAAATACCTTCACTAAGGTGGCAGGATATAAGATCAACTCAAAAAAATCAGTAGCCCTCCTATATACAAATGATAAAGAAGGTAAGAATGAAATCAGAGAAAATTAACCTTTTACAATAGCCACAAATAACATAAAATATCTTGGGGTAACACTAACCAAAAAAGTGAAAGACCTGTATGACAAGAACTTAAAGTCTTTGAAGAAAGAAACTGAAAAAGATACCAGAAAATGGAAAGATCTCCCATGCTCTGGGATAGATAGGACAAACATAATAAAAACGGCAATCCTACCAAAAGCCATCTATAGATTCAATGCAATCCCCATCAGAATTCCAACACAAGTCTTCACAGACCTTTAAAGAACAATAATCAACTTCATATGGAAAAACAAAAAATCTAGAATAGACAAAACAATCTTGTATAATAAAAGAATGCCGGAGGCATCACCATCCCTGACATCAAGCTCTATTATGGCGCTACAATAATAAAAACAGCTTGGTACTGGTATATAAAAAGGTTGACCAATGGAATTGAATCAAAGTCCCAGATATTAATCCACACACCTATTAACACCTTATTTTTGACAAAGAAGCTAAAATTATACAATGGAAAAAAGAAAGAAAGCATCTTCAACAAATGATGCTGACATAACTAGATGTCAACATATAGATGAATGAAAACAGATCCAGGGCTGGAGAGATGGCTCAGCGGTTAAGAGCACTGCCTGCTCTTCCAAAGGTCCTGAGTTCAATTCCCAACAACCACATGGTGGCTCACAACCGTCTGAAATAAGATCTGATGCCATTCTGGCCTACAGTCAGACACACAGAATATTGTATACATAATAAACAAATAAATATTTAAAAAAGAAAATAGATCTATATCTATCTCCATGCCCAAAATCCCAGTAGCACAGACACTGAGAACAACAAAAAATAAATGGGACCTCCTGAAACTGAGAAGCTTCTGTAAAGCAAAGAACACAGTCAAGAAGACAAAAAGGCAACCTACTGAATGGAAAAAGATCTTCAACCCCTCATCAAAGAACTGATCTCCAAAACATATAAAGAACTCAAGAAATTAGACATCAAAATTCTAAATAACTCAATTAAAAAAATGAGGTAGAGAACTAAACAGAATTCTTAACAGAAGACTCTCAAATGGCCAAAAGACACTCAGGTAAATGATCAGCATCCTTAGCCATAAGGGAAATGCAAATCAAAACAACTCTGAGATACCATCTTATACCTATAAGAATGGTTAAGATCAAAAATACCAATAATAGCTTATGCTGGAGAGGATGTGGAGTAAAAGGAACACTCATCCATTGCTGGTGGGAATGCAAACTTGTACAACCATTTTGGAAATCAGTATGTCAGTTTCTCAGAAAATTCGGAATCATCCTTTCTCAGATCCAGCAATACCACTTGGTATTGGCATATATCCAAAAGATGTTCAATCATACTACAAAGCCATTTGTTCAACTATGTTCCTAGTAGCATTATTTGTAATAGCCAGAACCTGGAAACAACCTAGATGCCCCTCAACTGAAGAATGAATAAAGAAAATGCGGCACATTTACACATTAGAGTACTACTCAGAGGTTAAAAAAAAATGACATCTTAAATTTTGCATACAAATAGATGGAACTAGAAAACACCATGCTGAGTGAGGTAACCCATACCCAAAAAAGATGCCTATTGTACGTATTCACTCATAAGTGGATACTAGTCATAAACAAAGCCTATAGTTCATGATCCTAGAGAAGCTAAGTAACAAGGTGAACCCTAAGAAAAACATATATAGATCCACCTGGAAAGTCGAAATAGATAAGATCATCAGACAAAATTGGGACTATAGAGGTTGGAGGATATGGGAGGGTGGAAGGGGTAGAAGAGGGGAGAAGGTGAGGAGCAAGGAGAACATGAGGGAATGGGGATAGTCGAGGAGGAAGGACAGAGATGAGAGCAAGGAAAGAGTTATCTTGATTGAAGAAGCCATTATGGGGCTAACAAGAAACCTGGTTCTAGAGAAATTCCCAGGAATCCACAAGAATGACCCCAGCTAAGACCCTAAGCAGTAAGGAGGGGGTGCCTAAACTGACATTGCCCTGTAGTCAAACTGATAAATATAATCAAAGAACCTTCATCCAGCGACTGATGGAAATAGAGGCAGAGACCTGTATTGGAGCACTGGACTGAGCTCTCAAAGTGCAGTTGAAGAGTGGTAGGAGTGAGAATATGAGCAAAGAGGTCAAGATCATAATGGATACACCCACTGAAACAGTCTACCTGAGCTAATGGGAGCTCACCAACTCCAGCTGGACTAGGAAGGAGCAAGTATAGGACCAAACTAGTCCCTCTGAATATGGTTGACAGTTGCATGGCCGGGGCAGACTGAGGGGCCACTGGCATTGGCACCGGGATTTATCCCTATTGCTTGTACTGGCTTTATGGGAGCCTATTCTCTTCGGATGGATACCTTGCTCAGCCTAGATATAGTAGGGAGGGCCTTGGACCTTCCCCAAAGCAATGTGCCTTACCTTCTCTGAAGAGTGGATAGGGGTGGGGTGAAGGGTATGTGGAGGAAATGGGAAGATGGGAGGGAGTGGGAACTTATATTTGTACGTATAATGAAAAAAGATTGTTTTCCTGAGAAACCGAAACACTGACTTCCACAGTGGTTGCACAAGATTGCATTCCCACCAGCAATGGATGAGGGTACCCCTTCCTCCACAGCCTCTCCAGCAAAGGCTATCCTTGGTGTTTTTGACTTTAGCCATTCTGACAGGTATAAGATGATATCTCAAAGTTGTTTTAATTTGCATTTTCCTGATTGCTAAGGAAGTTGAGCATGACCTTAAGTGTCTTTTGGCCATTTGAACTTCTTCTGTTGAGAATTCTCTGTTCAGCTCAGTGCCCCATTTTTTAATTGGGTTAATTAGCATTTTAAAGTCTAGTTTCCTGAGTTCTCTCTATATATTTTGGAGATCAGACCTTTGTCTGTTGCAGGGTTGGTGAAGATCTTCTCCCAGTCAGTAGGTTGCCTTTGTGTCTTAGTGACAGTGTCCTTTGCTTTACAGAAGCTTCTCAGTTTTAGTAGGTCCCATTTATTCAATGTTGCCCTTAATGTCTGTGCTTCTGGGGTTATACATAGGAAGCGATCTCCTGTGCCCGTCTGTTGTAGGGTATTTCCCACTTTCTCAGGAAATTCGGGATCAACCTACCCCTGGACCCAGCAATACCACTCTTGGGAATATATCCAACAGATGCCCTATCATATGACAAGAGCGTTTGTTCAACTATGTTCATTGCAGTATTATTTGTAATAGCCAGAACCTGGAAACAACCTAGATGCCCTTCAATGGAAGAATGGATGAAGAAAGTATGGAATATATACACATTAGAGTACTACGTGGCGGTAAAAAACAATGACTTCTCGAATTTTGCAAGCAAATGGATGGAAATAGAAAACACTATCCTGAGTGAGGTATCCCAGACCCAAAAAGATGAACATGGGATGTACTCACTCATAATTGGTTTCTAGCCATAAATAAGGGTCACAGAGTCTACAATAGGTGAAACTAAAGAAACTAAATAAGAAGGTGAACCCAAGGAAAAACATATAGCTATCCTTTTGGCTATGGGAAGTAGACAAAATTGCCGGGGAGAAAATTGGGATGTTGGGGGTGGGGTGGGATGGGGGCAAGGGAAGATGGGGAGAGAAAAGTTAGAAGGGAAGGAGGGGGGACTTGGGGAAGCAGGAGGATTGGGTTAAAGGAAGGTTGGACGGGGGAGCAAGGAACAACAATTCTTAGTTAAGGGAGCCACTTGAGGGTTGGCAAGAGACTTGACCCTAGAGGGGCTCCCAGGAACCCATGGTGATGTCCCCTGTTAGTCCCTTGGGCAGCTGAGGATACTATAGCAATACTGACAAATATCTTGCATACCACCATAGAACCTTCATCTGGTGATGGATGGAGATGGAGACAGGGACCCACACTGGAGCACTGGTCTGAGCTCCCAAGGTCCCAATGAGGAGCGGAAGGAGGGAGAAGATGAGCAAAGAAGACGGGACCACGAGGGGTGCACCCACCCACTGAGACAGTGGGGCTGATCTATTGGGAGCTCACCAAGGCCAGCTGGAGTGTGACTGAAAAAGCATGGGATAAAACCGGACTCTCTGAACATGGTGAACAATGAGGGCTGATGAGAAGCCAAGGACATTGGCACTGGGCTTTGACCCTACTTCATGTTCTGGCTTTGTGGGAGCCTAGCCAGTCTGGTTGTTCACCTTCCTAGACATGGACGGAGTGGTGCGGACCTTGGTCTTTCCACAGGGCAGGGAAACCTGACTTCTCTATGGACTGGAGAGGGAGGGGGAGAGGAGTTTGGGGAAGGGGGAGAGGGGTGGGAGGAGGGTGAGGGAAAGCGGAGGCTGGGAGAAAGCGGATACTTTTTTTCCTTTTCTCAATTAAAAAAAAAGATTGTTTTCTTTTTAATAAAATGAAACACTGAGAAAAGCCTAAAAAAAAAGACCTGTTATGCCCATTTTACTCAGCAAATCTTATAATCTGTTAATAGAATTACAAGAGCTCTTTATGAAAATTGCAATGATTTCTTTCATTGTATCCCACAATAGCTGCTACTACTGCACCCTTCCTGTTACCTGTCCCAGGTCTTGTTTTTGGACTACAAAGAAAGGTTTCTAAAATAGCCTATCTAATTTCAAACACTACTAATATTAGAGAAAAATAATGGCAAAAATTAATCAAAAAATTGGAAGACTGAGAACCTCTGTTCTTCAAAATAAGCTACTACAGATTACCTGTTACTTAAACATAATTCTGGCTGCCAATAATTTACTGGAATGTGATGTTAATATCTCTTATTTCTCTCACACTATTGACAACCAATCTGATAATCTTTTTAAATAGACAAAGCCTCAAACAAATTTAAACTGGCTAATATGGTTAAAATAGTTCTCTCTCTTCATTGGCCCTCTAATATTACTTATACTAATTTATCATAATCAGGCCTTGTGCCCACCAATGTGCCACTAACTTGATCACTCATCAGATAAACAATTCTAGAATCATTACTGCTCAACAATAGTATTAAGTCATTCCCTGTTAGGAATATTTCTTAAGACAATCCTCTTGCCCATTGCAAGTAATTCCAAGCAGACGAAGTAAGACCTAATTAAAAAATGCCCGGGTTTAATGCACTCCCTGGTGGCATGGGGAAAGCATGGTGAGGGGAAGAGAGAGGGAAAAGGGGAGACCATGTGTACATTCTCTGGGGGGCGGTATAAGTAGCGTGTGGGAGGGGTCTTGGCCTTCCCTTGGGAGGGGTTACCATTTGGTGGACCTTCTTGACCCTCCCAGAGGAGGGATCACCACTTGGTGGGCTTTCTCAGAGGTGGAGTTTGGACTAAGGCAACTCCCAGGGGAGGGGACTTGAAATGGAACTTTCTGCCCAACATTCCAAAGATGGATGTCAGGGGCCTGCGATGAGGCCCCTGACTGTAATATTCCAGACACTTTGTATAAAGGGGTGTTAGGGAACTGGGGTGATGCTTTTGACCAAAACCCCCCTATCAAAGATGATAGAGAATCATAAGTCAAGGGGGGAGTAAGGAACTTGCCTGACTCCATGTTAAAGGAAGGAGCCATTATGTTGTGTTTTTAAAAATTAAATTTCTATTTACTGTGAGAGTTGAGTTTCCTGGAACCTGACTTTCCCCAACCCATGACCTTGATTTGCTTTTGAGAATACCCTAACCTCCCTTATACTCCTTGATCCCTCCCTAATTTCGTGGTGGGTAACCATATGATGTTTTCTAAAGGTTTTTTTTTTGTATTTTCTTATTGCCACATTGACTCCCTTCTATAAAACTACTTGTGATTTTGCCCTTAAAGGGGCCCATCTTTCTCTTGCAAAAGGACACAGAACAAGAAGACATGGAAGCTAATGAGAAATAAATAGGAACTCGAAGCATAGTAACAGGGTCATATTACCACCAGCAAGGGGAGGCTTGGCCTTTCCCTGCTGCTACAGCCTAAGGAGTTTCTTCTGTTCTATTCAGGTCATACTAATCTTGACTTGTGCTGCCAAAAAGGATTTTAAGACAAGTCAGTTGAAGTAGAATTAAAATTCGTTTAAGAAGAATTAGAACTCTGATGGAGGAAGGTCATTGGTTAAATAAAGAAACTGCCTTGGCCCTGATAGGTTAGAACATAGATGGGTGGAGTAAACAGAACAAAATGCTGGGAGGAAGAGGAAGTGAGCTTGGACGTCATGCAGCTCCTCTTAGAGCCAGACACGATGAAGCAAGCCACCAGGTCAGACATGCTGAATCTTTCCCGGTAAACGCACCTAGCAGTGCTACACAGATTATTAGAAATGGGCTAAATTAATACGTGGGAATTAGCCTAGAAGTGGCTAGATATAATGGGCCAGGCAGTGTTTAAAAGAATACAGTTTGTGTGTTGTTATTTTGGGACATAAGCTAGCTGGGAACTGGGTGGCAGAAAGCAGCCTGCAGCTCCTTCAACAAAACTCAACATGGTGGAACATGCTTTTAATCCTAGTACTCTGGAGGTAGAGGTAGGGAGATCTCCATGAGTCAAAGATCAGTCTGGGCTATATAGTGAGATATGTTCTCAAAAAATAAAGAAAGAACATAAGAAAAAAGGGAAGAAAAAAAGAAAGAAAGACTATAACTTTTGATTTAAAATGGGTGGAGAGAAAGGCATGGAACAGAGATGTTTAACTGTATAAATAAATAATAAAATATGATTTTGTGGATTGTAAAGTAATTTTGCTCCATATATAGAATTTACAATCAGCTTCAAAGATTAGGCAAAAAGTTAAAAAGTAAAAATAAAAAAGTGTGTGTGTGTGTTCATGAGAGAGACAAATTAATTACTTATTCCCCTTAAAGAATTTCCTTTTGTAATAGAAATTGTGAGGTGACTTCTGTGGTACCTTTTTCAGGTTTAGGGAAGAGGAAGATGTGCTGATACACTGATAGTCATATATATTTTGACCTTTAGCTTAGTTCATTAACTTTTAACAGTCTTGTCTGAGATGCCTCTCTGAAAAGTGAGTAATAACACTGTAGGCAATCTTTATTGTAGTTTTAGCTGTTTAATTACTATTTTTTATTTAATATACAATTACTAATTTTCATTTATATATATGTGTATGTGCGCATGTGTGTCTTGCCTGAATGTATGTCTGTACATCATGTACATGCTTAGTATCTGTAGGAGCCAGAAGACATCAGATCTCCTAGCTGAAATTACAAGGGGGCATTGAACCTGAGTCCTTGGCAAGAGCAGCAAGTACTCTTAACCTCTGAGCCATTTCTCCAGCCCCCACAGTTTTGATTTCTTCACTTGTGTCAAAACTTAATCCTCAGCCACAAAACAGTGCATACCTAATCTCAGAGTAACAGGCTGCTTTTCTTTTCCATGTGCCCAAGTTTTCTTACCCGTCAGTCTGGCCTGGATCCCATGTTAGTGCCAGGTGTGGTAGTGCACAGCTGTAATATCAGTGCTCAGCTAAAGGCAGGAGGCAAGAGTGAGTGAGTTTAAGGCAAGCGTGAGCTAGAGTGGGATAGTGTCTCGAAACATAGCAACAGGGCCAGAGAGATGGCTTAGTCGGTGAAGCGCTTGCTGTACAAACATGAGGATCTCATGAGCTCAGTTCACAACACCCACAGGGAAATGTGCACCGGTGTGCATCTGGAATCCAAAAGCTAGGGAGACAGAGATAGGAGAGGCTCCCTAGAGCATGCTGGGTAGCTAATCTAGTTGGCTCCGTGAGCTTCAGGTTCAGTGAAGGACCCCATTTAAAAACATACACTCAACATCAACCTCTTGCATCCACACGTGCAGAGAAACATGGGGTGGGAGTGTCATGGGAGAAACACATTTGTTTCTCCACTATCTCTCTCCCTTAGTCTCTTTTCACAATCTAAGATGTTAAACTTGGGGTGTCTCTCTCTTAAGCCCTTCCTGTAACTCCTTTTCATTTTTGGCTTCCATCCTGGTATTGCACTCCCACAGGGCCCCAAGTCTCCTACTCCAATAAGGGAAGTTGACCTTATCTTCCATAATCTTTAAGCCTCTAAACTATGTTAGAAGCCTTCTTCAGTTACTGTAACCTGTATATCAAACTGATCAAAGAGTAAGAGCACAAACAACAGATTTAATTACATTCATGTTCATGGGAGTCCACAAAGCAATGAAACAGAAGAAAGTAGTTAAAAGTTGGGGTTGTGGTGGATGTGGTGATCACTTTCCTGCCTGTCATAAAGATCCACCGGCAAGGTCTCTGCAACAAAACACAGACTGTCAAGAAGGAAGGCATAACACATTTACTTCAGATTTTACATGCCACACAAGCCTTCGTATTGAAGACCCAAATCCTCAGGGAGAACTGTTTCTATGTTTGAGACAGAAGCATGGGCTGTGTGCCATGCTAACAGGTAAAGCGGAGCGTCAACAAGTCCTGTCAGATGGGATTTTTCTTGCCCTCTTACACTCTCTCCTCCCAGCTCTGGAGAGGACCCCTCTGGAATGAGGGTTGAGGAGACAGAGAGAGAGAGAGAGAGAGAGAGAGAGAGAGAGAGAGAGAGAGAGAGAGAGAGAGAGAGAACATGACCTTTCAGCCTTTCCAGCTTGCTTTGATGAAGTGGAATTCTAGTTTCTATGACCCACCTTAAAGAAGAGGAAATCTGGTTTCTATGATCCACTTTGCATGAAGCATGGAACAGAGACAGAAGACAGGGAGGCAGGCAAAGGTTAGAGAAACACTTGGCCCCTGAGGCTGCTTTTGAGCCCTTCCAGTTTCCTCTGGTTCATAGATACTGTACTTTGGGACATCATTTTCTGGCCCCCATTAGGGACTACTTCCCATATTAGGCTAGATGAAGGAAAAGGAGCTTGGAGCTTCTGGGGAAGGGTAAATTATGGGAAAGTAACTAGGAAACGTACAGTGACGAAAAGCTGTTTGCTAAGATAACAGACATTTCAGGGACTAAGAGCTGTCTCCAGGATAGCTCTCTTCCTGGTATGTGGGGGGACACTGTTTTATCAGAGAGGCAGTGGAAATTTTGAGGAGTTCCACCTGGGATACCACATGCTACCAAGAAAATTAGAATCCTTTCTCTAATTTCCTCGGTTTCAGTAGTAAGAGAATTTAAGAACAGTTCAGGAGAGAAGGAATAAAATAAACTGGAAAGAGTGAGAAAAACCAGATGCCCACATGTTAGCAATTATCTGAAAGAAAACAAAAGAGCTAGAAGAACGAGGAGGAAAAGGTAGAGGAGGAAAGAAAGAAAGGATTGGATGGAAGGAGAGAGAGGCAGACAGACAGACACAGACACACACACACACACACACACACAGAGAGAGAGAGAGAGAGAGAGAGAGAGAGAGAGAGAGAATGTTACACCACCATAGGCTAGTGCACTGGGGTGGGCTGGGTCTAAGGAGAAAAAGTATGTTATCTTATTAAAGGGGAAAATATTCCCCCTATCGCTTTAGCATAGCCTTAAGTGAAACTGTCTTGAGGGGGAATCCTGTTACTAGAATTTTGAAATACTTCTTGGCTGCTGGATGATACAGGGGAAACTGAGGTCCCCTCCCACTTGAAGTTCTTAATGTCGGTAATAAAAGGTTTAAGGATGGACTCAAGAAAACGGATGCTTACAGACAATTGTGTTAGAGTTTAGAAGAAAATCTCCCTAGGGCAGGCAAGCTGTAAAACTTCAGGAGCTGCCCAGAGGAGGAAAAGAGAAGAGAGGAGAAAAAGAAAAGTCAAGTCACTTAAACTGGCACAGAGTTCAGACACACATTGGACAACTAGCCACAGTGTACACTGTTTAAAAAATAAATCTACTGGCCTGGCTTGTCACCTGGGTACCTTGTCCCTTTAAGAGACAAAACCCGCCCACTTCCAATCTCCCCTTTCTCTCCTGCCTCTTCTCCATCTCTCTCTCTCTCTCTCTCTCTCTCTCTCTCTCTCTCTCTCTCTCTCTCTCTCTCTCTCTCTCCCTCTGCCAGCCATTCTTCTGAAGAGGCAGCTTTTGCTTGCTTCTCTCCTTCTCCCCTCCCCCTTTCTTTCTTCTCTTTCTCCACCCCCACACTAAATAAACTCTATACCCAAACTCTCTCTGCATGGCACACCTGTCTGTCTCTCATCCTCTGCAATCGAAATATCCCACACATCAGGGGACCTGCCAGCATGAATGATAACATTGAACATTGGTACGAGACTTGCCCAGGCTCTCTCTGTGTTCCCTCCAGTCTGTGGACAGGCAGACTGAGGCACACAGGGACCCTGGACTCAGACCACTCTCCAGCTTCCTGTGTCTGCTCCATCACTGCACACAACACCAACTAAATGGTAAGGTCACCTTCTCCAAGTCAGCTCTTGTTGACATTCATCTCTGCTAATTTCCCCTGGCTGAGGACTGATATCTTGGTTCTTATCTTGGAGTGTTCCTCAGATCACTACTCTCCTAGTCTCGGGTCACTTGGAGTAGTCCTGCCTGGTCCCCATTCTCTGAGTTGATGAACCTTAGGATGGCCTGACCTATCATTTGACCCTCGCTCTTTCTCAAAGACATTTGCCAACCTTGGGTCATGTCTCTCTCTCACATCCTCAGCCGTGAAAAATAAACTTTCCCGTACTGTTAGTCCAACCTCTCCCATGGGATGTCTTTTACAAACCCTAAAACCTCTAAGCTTAATGCTCTGCTTACAGATTCTTCAACTTACTTGACTTTACACTAGCAAATGCTCTACGTACCCCTTAAATAACAACCAAAAGTGAGAGCAAACAGGCAGAAGGAAAAGTTTCTAACCAGTCCTGCTATCCTCTGTCCCGCCAGCATCTCTTGCCAATCTGCTTTCCCTCTGCTTGGCTGCCTCCTATGCAGCTAAGCCTGTCTGTGGCGGGATATTCCCTATATCTGTCAAAGCTCCTTTTCTCGCTCCTAGCCTGTCTCTGCCACCACTGCCATTGATGCCACAGGAACTGGCAAAACTGCTCAGATCTTCGAGGCGACTGTTCCAATCCCAGGCCTCACTGCCCACCACAGTTGGCAGCACTGAGTAATTTTCCTGTCTACTTCATGTATAAAAGAATGTATGAATGGTGTGGCCACACAGATGCGATTCTGTTTTAAATGTATGTTCTACACATCCTCTATGTTGCTCTTGTTATTTGTATCTGTTCAAAATTCCCACTGTGGATCTGAAAACATGGTTTCTCTTTGTGCCACGTGACTGCTGCCATCTTGACTAAGGGAAAGGAGGGCAGGTCAAAAGACCTCACTGTCATCTCGACTAAGGGCAGGTCAGATAACCAAGTCGCCATCTTTACTGAGGTACTCCTTGCCTCACTTTACTGTTTACTTACGTTTTCATCTCTAAATTCTTCTTACTGACTCAGTTACATGTGTGTTTTGCACTGTGTCCTGCTTTCGGTAGGGCCTATCAGATCATCCACTTCATCCAACTTCTGTTTAATATGTGTGTGTGTGCATGCATGTGACTTTTGAGTTAACTTTATGTGTGAATATAAGTTAGCTTTAACTCTGTGTATATATGTCTATGAAACTTAAATTCAACTGTGTATATCTGTACATGTCCTTACTGTTAAAAAATGTATTAAGTAGTCCCAGTCCTATTGAGCTCTGTTCATTGTATCTCATTCCAGACTAAGAAAACAATAAGTCTTAAATATTTTAAATTGATATGTACTTTTAAATCTGTTACAACATACTATATATGTAATCCAACTCTGCTTTAAAATATATTTTATATAGTGATAAAAATTTAAGGTTATAACAATCTATTTAAAATCAACAAAAGATAACCTACAGCCTTTCCTGTAAGCTGTTCTCCACTACTGTCAGTTTTACTGCTAAGCTTCTATTGCAAACAGTGTTTTCTTCTTTATCTTTCACAAGTATAACTCTCATCAGTTAAGTTAAAAACCATTATAGTCAAGTTTGGATCCAGTTCTCCATGCAGA
The DNA here is from genome assembly GCF_037038515.1 of Microtus pennsylvanicus. Lineage (NCBI taxonomy): Eukaryota > Metazoa > Chordata > Mammalia > Rodentia > Cricetidae > Microtus > Microtus pennsylvanicus. The sequence goes on from NC_134601.1 coordinate 143,346,584, forward strand.
TTCTATACTGTAGTTATAACTTATCTATCACCGATAAGCAGTTCTTTCTCTCTCTGCCTGTCCTTCAGAAGAGGCAGCTTTTGCCCCTCTCCCTTCTCCCCTCCCCCCTTTTACTTCTTTTTCTTTCTCTCTTTCCCCCGCCCACCCTACCCCCACTCAATAAACTCTATACCCAAGCTGTCTCTGTATGGAGTATCTGTCTCTCACCTGCCACAATCTCCCACCAGCCAGGGGACCTGCCAGGGTTACACATGTCATGAATGATAACACACACAGTGGAAAACTAGTCATAGTGTAGGGAGGGACACTTTAGAGAAAGAGTTAAGGAAGTCCCAAATGTTGTTGAAACCCAATGTTAAGGAAAGCATGCCTGAAAAAGACATAGAAAGAAAAAAAAAAGGAGAGGCCATCCTATTATGATTTCAGCCAAACCAACATGGCTGACACTTCTGGGTTCTAGGGCCACCAGGCATGTGTGGACAAGCCCTCAGGCAGAAGTACCTAATGGCCCTGGGGGATCTTAAAGGACCCTGAGTGACCTATGTGCGACATGGTTGCATCACCTACACCTGATGCAACTGTGTGAGCCCTTGTGCGCATGCGTGAGCTCCATCATCTGTGTATGATGTAACCATGTCATCCCCCTGTGCGCATGCCCTGGGCAGCCTTTAAAAGCTGTATGTACCATCTTCAAGCTCTCTCTCTGCGCACTGACTTCACCAGGCGTGTTGTGTGTTTCCTTCTCACTCTTGTCAGGTAATTTCACATCCTATAGCTGTAAAGCTACAGTCCAATAATCTGAACTAGGGGCAGAGATTCTGGGAGAAAAAGATATAGTTTCTCATGAAAAGGCCAATTATTCTGCCTAAATTGTTAACATGGCTTAATGGCACTTCACCTTCCTAAGGATGTCCCTTGACCCAGTGATTGACTCAACCCACCTGTTATGTTAAGTCTTCACCCACTCCAGGGATTGTATCTGACCAGAAGGAAGTAGCTTTCCATTAACAGGCCTGAAATGCTACTGTAACAGCACATGTCCAAGTGAGAGTTCATGTGACCTCCGTGAATTTCCGTGTATGCGCTGCTGCTGTTTTTGCAGAAAGGAAGAAGACCATGAGCTAAGTGTCAAAACCACCCTTAAGTCACATTGACACCATCTCACTGTCTGATGGAAAATGCATACCAAACAAGAGCAGGACATGCCCACATGTTCTTACCACAGCTGAGAGCCGTGGGATTGGGGGTGGCTCCGTCATTCTCAGTTAGCAGGAGATTGACAGCAAGTACCAAAGACCAGTCACAAAAGGAAAAGTACAAAAGACACATCCAGCTTCTCTCTGATGACTGCCAAGATCCCATCAGTCTCTATGCCAGTCCTGGGAAAGCTAGAAAATGGGCCTCAAACCCATTTGAGGAGGGCCTGGAGCAAGTGGGTAATGAATCAGAAAGGAATGTCTGCTAACTAACACCCACATGCCTGCCCGCCTGCCTGCCAACTTGAAGAGGACCCGTGGTGTAAATTCCTTTCCACATACCAGGGCTCACACCCCGGCAGAGGGGAGTTTTTTCTGTGAGCGTCTGTCCTGCGCGTTGCAGTAGTCTGCTTACTTGCGCTTGGATGGAACTCTGCCACTACCATACCTGTCTCCATCCAGCTTTCTTGACTCTGTCCGGACTTGCCTTTTTAAAAAAAAAAAAATCGGTCACAGTATAATTCCTGAAGTGGCCCCACAGCTCCTGGGGAAAATCCAGGGACGAGGCTGGGGAGGGAAGGCAAGCTTGTGTCAATAAAATCCTGTGCCAGGGGTTGGCATTTTATTTGTCTTTAAACAAATAAACATGAGACATAAGTTCCTGAATTCGAAAACAGATGATTTTTAAAGTAGATTTCTTAGGTAACAAAATTAAATTTAAAAGTTCAGTCAAAGACTGAGAATTCTCCAGTGTCACCTTGCCTTTATTCTCAACCTCTTCACTGGTGTACAGTGGGAATGGGCTTCATCAAAAAAGCCCATACTTCCTACCCCTTCTTTTAGGTAGTAGATCAGAGACAGTCATTTTAGGAAGCCCAACATACCCTTTGATGAAATAGCAAAGCACAGTATTAAGGTAGGAAAACTGAGGATGCCCTGTTTTGTTTTAACTGATGCAGTGAACCAGTTAGGGGATTCCCCCCAAAATGGACTCAGAATGGCCATGAAGAGTCTTACATTTACTGGCCAAAACAGAGACAAAGACCATTGCTTCTCTCTTATGGAGCTCCCATCCTTCTAGCAAGACTTCCTTTCTAGAGCAAGAGCACTGTCAAATGCTCAGAGAGACAGACCCCCAAAATGAAGTGTCTTCGTAACCCTCACTTCTCCGAAGAACCACCCACCCTTTAGGGCATGGTTGTTATAACGGAGGGTTTGGGAGTCAACTTAGACTAAAGATTCCAAAGCCCATTTTGTTCTTTGTAAATCTTAAAAAACAAACCATGGTTTGGTGGGGGTGGGTAAGAGAGAACGGTAGACTGGGCACTTGTCTTCCCGCCCTATTTAAAAAGCAAAATTTCTTGCCCAAGGTAGGTAGAGGCAATTCATACTTCAATGGAACCTTCTTTATTGCTTCTAGCTCCTGCTTCCTGTGTTATCTGATTGTGATTCTCATGGAGCTACTTCACCACTAAGAAAGTTTTAGGTAAATGGCAGGAATGCAAATTCTGTCCTGACTGACTACCTTCTCCTTCAGAGGGAAGAACAACAGTAAACTATTTTTCTCCATTTGCAATTCATTTCAGCATCCCCCTATTCCCAGTTAAGTGTGAGCTGTGATCTTTTAAATATTTATTTTATTTATTTGTATATGTGTGTATATTCATACATGTATGAACATGTGCCTTTAAAGATCAGAAACAGGGCATCAGGTCACTTGGGGCTGGAGTTACAGGTGCTTGTGAGTTACCCATGTTTGCTGGGATCTTAACTCTTTCATCTTTCAGAGCAGTAAGTGCTCTTAACTGCTGAGCCAGTTCTCCAGCATAGTATGACTTCTGGCCGGTTCCTTCCTACAGAAATAAAATTTTCTTATGCTCCTGTTAACATCTCTGTGCAGTAAAACATCTGTGGTTTTACTGCAGCAGAAGCCGCCAATACTGTGTCATGTGATCTACCTACTAGGGACAGATGACTCCTATAATGCTGTGCACAAAGAAGAAACAAGGAAGTGGCCCTTTCAAGACACATGTATCTTCTTCCACTTGTGCCTGATAGCCTCCCCAGTTAACCAAGCTGTCTAAAACAAGAACCGAGTCAACCTTCTGCAGAAAGCATCTTTCCCACTGCAGAAGGTGTTTCAGGGTCTGCTGGACACGTGCCATTTTCCATTGCTCTTCAGTTGCAGGTTGCTGCCTGGGAGAGCTGAATCTCGGCCAGAAGGTAGATCTGAGTTTTGGTTAGCTTCCTTGAATCCCACCTCCACCTTGTGCCCTGCCAGCAAACAATGATCAGCGAGATTCTGGGAATTCCTGGCATAGCACAGAAGCCGTGTTTGGCCTGGTAAATGCCCTTGAACCTAGGTTCTGACCCCATTTTATTCTTTTATTCACATTCAGAGGTTAAGACTTATTTATGTAAATCCTCTGTTAGGGACCAGTTCATCACGATCCCTTAGTTTTCATTTCTCTAATGGTCTCGGGTATTTTGTTAGGTCCTTTGGGTACTGCCAGTCACTGAAAAACCTCTAGGGTCAGTAAGAATTCAATAAGAAAGGGAAGAGACTGGGGGGTCTTAGAAGTCTTGAAAAGGCTTCCTTTGAAGTGTCCTAAGAGGCTCTCAGAGGCCACCCAGTTTACAAAGTTAAAACAAAGCTATAACCTCACTCACCCCATTTGATTCATGAAAAATAAGCTTTCACCACATTAAATCTTCACGCAAGACGTTTCTTAGAGTGCAAGATGTTCAATGGCTGCCTCCTAGAGCCTAGTCTCTACTACTGAAGAAGTCATCATTACAAGGGTATCTCGTGGACATTTCCAGGCAAAGGTGAAATCATGTCCCTCCTGGAGATATAAACAGAAACGTGAAAATTCTATTTTACTCTTAGAATTGAGGGAACCAGGTACATGTTATAATAATTTTCATTGTTGTTGTTGTTGTTAGTAAGCAGCCCCCATTAATAGGGAATCTGGGGGTGTTGAAGCAAGTTGCAAATGCAGGTAAACTGTTTTTTGTCCCCCTCCACCTTATGGGAGAAGAGAGCCAGCTGAACTAGACAAGAAAGGATTTGACACCTGGAAGGATAGGCAGGATCTCATTGAAGTATGAATTGTCTGGCTTTTATCTTAGTTAATTAGTTATTTTTGACGTCATTGGTGTCTTATTGTTTATTGTCTTATTGTGAAGAGACACCATAACCACAGTAATTCCAATAAAAGAAAGAATTTGATTGGTGACATGCAGATGAACATAGTGCGGGACAAGTAGCTGAGAGTTCTACATCCAGATCTGCAGGAAACGGGAAGATAGAGAGACACTAGGCCTGGCTTGAACTTTTAAAATCCCAAAACCCATCCCTGCTAACATACTTCCTCCAACAAACCACATCTCTTAATACTTCTCAAGTAGTGTCACTCCCTGGTGACCAAACGAAGTCTGTGAGCCTATGGTAACCATTCTCATTCAAACCGCCACAATATTCATTTGGGGTTTTAAGACAGGGTTTCACTATGTATTCCTAGCTGGCCTAGAACTTACTATGTAGACCAGGCTGGTATCAAACTCATAAAGATTCTCCTCCTACCTCTGCCTTTTGAATACTGGAATCACAAACCTTCCTTCCTTCCTTCCTTCCTTCCTTCCTTCCTTCCTTCCTTCCTTCCTTCCTTTCTCTCTCTCACTTCTTCTTCTTCTTTTTCTTCTTCTTTTTGTTTTTTTTAAGACAGGCTCTGTGTAGTCTTGCTTGTTCTGGAACTCACTCTATAGAACAGGCTGATCTCAAACACACAGAGATCTGCCTGTCTCTGCCTTCCAAGTACTGGGATCAAAGGCATGTGCCACCACCACCCAGTGGCTTTCACTTTTTAAAAATAGGGCTTAAAAAGAAGTATCTTATCGACTTATCCACCTCCCCCAGACACATATTCATACTTTTTCAGCTGAGGAGAATCAGACTGATATCAAATGAAATCCAACCTTAACAGCAACCTCCAGAAAGAGTCCAGGTTCTTGAGTTCCTGAACAAAGAACTGAAGAGAGACACACAGCTGCAACAGAAGCAGGGGAAGTTTCCTAGCAAAAGACATGGGATCCAAGGGTCTGTCTGGGAGGAAGTTTAGCAGCTCTATAATCCTGATTCACAAAGGGTTGGGGTTTCTAGTTTACAAAGCACAGGCTTTTTCTAAGCATGTCTGTTTACCAGTTACTTGTAATTGGAAGTAGAACTTTATGTGTCTCACTAGCATTTTAATGTTTTCTCCCAAAGGTGTATGTTTTAGCATTATAATGAGCCATAGGGTATTTTAAGATACTTCAGATCACCATCACCAGATAGTCTTAGCCAGCCTGGTTGGGGAGAAGTAAGAGGCAGCCTTAAGGTGGTCTTGAGACTCTGGTCAAAGTTGACATCCAAACTTGCACCATGTTTGTTGTTCTTTTGGTCCCTGCCCTAGCCACGCCCACTCCTTTTAACTCCTGACCTCTGCCCCGCCACCGCTCTCTTGCTCTCTTCCTGCTTTTCCTCTCACACGGGGCTTTGCCTCCCTCCTCTCTCTCTCTCTCTCTCTCTCTCTCTCTCTCTCTCTCTCTCTCTCTCACACGGGGCTTTGCCTCCCTCCTCTCTCTCTCTCTCTCTCTCTCTCTCTCTCTCTCTCTCTCTCTCTCTCTCTCTCTTCCTCTCTCTCTCTCTCTCTCTCTCCCACTCTCTCTCTCTTTCCATTTATTTCTTTCTCTCCTTGTTAATAAATTCTTATATGGCTATTTCCTGTGTTTATATGTCTGACCCGCCGCCACCCGCCGCCGACTGTAGACTGCTGGGACCCGCAGGAGTTTGCTGCCGGGTGGGGGGACCCCAGGGATATTTTTTAAGAATAAGAATGTTTACCTTTGATACCATCCAGCTTACATCCAGATCCCCCCACCCCCTGTTTCTCTCCCCCCTCCCTTCCTTGGTGGCAGAGTGCCTCCCTGCTCGGCCTGCTTGGGCGCTGGGTCCTAACCCAAAGCGTAGGGCAAAGGGGAGCTCGGGGGCTTCTTTGTCCCCAGAGCCCGCCTGCAGCAAGCAGGGTGGGCCCTTTGTCTGCGAGCGAACCAAGCAGCAAGGAGTTTCGATCAGGGCACCTAGTGAGGCATCATTGTGAGCCCGCCTGCAGCAAGCAGGGTGGGCCCTTTGTCTGCGAGGGAACCAAGCAGCACGGAGTTGCCATCAGGGCACCTAGTGAGACGTCATTGTGGTGAGTGAGTGCTGCGGCACCGGGGAACAGCCCGCCTACACTTCCTGATCAACCTACAGGGCTACACTGCCCGGTACCTCCTAGCTATTCCTATCCCATCCAGCTTACATCCAGATCCCTCCACCCCCTGTTTCTCTCCCCCCTCCCTTCCTTGGTGGCAGAGCGCCTCCCTGCTCGGCCTGCTTGGGCGCTGGGTCCTAACCCAAAGCGTAGGGCAAAGGGGAGCTCGGGGGCTTCTTTGTCCCCAGAGCCCGCCTGCAGCAAGCAGGGTGGGCCCTTTGTCTGCGAGCGAACCAAGCAGCATGGAGTTGCCATCAGGGCACCTAGTGAGACATCATTGTGGTGAGTGAGTGCTGCGGCACCCGGGAACAGCCCGCCTACACTTCCTGATCAACCTACAGGGCTACACTGCCCGGTACCTCCTAGCTATTCCTATCCCAGCCAGCTTACATCCAGATCCCCCCACCCCCTGTTTCTCTCCCCCCTCCCTTCCTTGGTGGCAGAGTGCCTCCCTGCTCGGCCTGCTTGGGCGCTGGGTCCTAACCCAAAGCGTAGGGCAAAGGGGAGCTCGGGGGCTTCTTTGTCCCCAGAGCCCGCCTGCAGCAAGCAGGGTGGGCCCTTTGTCTGCGAGCGAACCAAGCAGCAAGGAGTTTCGATCAGGGCACCTAGTGAGACATCATTGTGGTGAGTGAGTGCTGCGGCACCGGGGAACAGCCCGCCTACACTTCCTGATCAACCTACAGGGCTACACTGCCCAGTACCTCCTCGCTATTCCTATCCCAGCCAGCTTACATCCAGATCCCCCTACCCCCTTTCTCCCTCCATCCCTCCCTTCTTGGGGCAGAGCGCCTCTGTGCTCAGCCTGCCTGGGCGCTGGGATTGAACCCGAAGGTGAGTGCAAAGGGGAAGGTGGTAGCTCCTTTGTCTCCATAACCTGCCTGCAGCAAGCAGGGTGGGCCCTTTGTTTGCGAGCTAACCAAGCAGCAAGGAGATCCGAACTGGACTCCAGGAGAAACATCACTGGGAAGGTACATCAGTTGGCAAGAAGACATGATCCTGTAAAAGAAGATCCATAGGAGAATATTGGGAGGAAGAGATGGGGAGACGCCAATGCAAGAATTCACCCAACAATCTGAAAAACAACACGAAACCACCAGAAGCCAGCGACCTCACAACAGGAGGACATGAACACCTTAATCAAGAAGAAGGAGAAAAAGCTGACTTCATGACAGGGATTGACACCCTTAAACAGCATATAAAAAACGCCCTTATAGAAATGGAGGAGAAGTATAACAGAAAGTTCGAGGAATTGAGTAAATCAGTGAATGATACCCTAGGAAAGCAAGGAAAAACAATCAAGCAGATAATGGAAACAGTTCATGATTTGAAAAATGAAATGGAGGCAAAGAAGAAAACACAAACAGAGGGCCGGCTGGACATGGAAAATCTAGGTAAACGAATAGAGACTACAGAAACAAGCATAACCAGCAGAATACAAGAGATAGAAGAAAGAATCTCAGAGTCTGAGGATAACATAGAGAAAATAACCGCACTGATCAAAGAAAACAGCAAGTCCAACAAACTCTCATCACAAAACACTCAGGAAATATGGGACACAATAAAAAGACCAAACCTAAGAATAATTGGAGTAGAAGAAGGAGAAGAAGTGCAGCTCAACGGTCCAGAAAATATACTTAACAAAATTATAGAAGAAAACTTTCCCAACCTGAAGAAGGATGCACCTATGAAGGTTCAAGAGGCATACAGAACCCCAAATAGACTGGATCAAAAAAAAACATCCCCTCGCCATATAATAATCAAAACACAAAATATACAGAATAAAGAAAGAATATTAAGAGCCGCAAAGGAAAAAGGCCAACTTACTTATAAAGGTAAACCTATCAGACTTACACCTGACTTCTCTATGGAAACCATGAAAGCCAGAAGGTCCTGGATAGATGTACTGCAAAAACTAAGAGACCATGGATGCAAGCCCAGACTACTATATCCAGCCAAGCTTTCGTTCACCATAAATGGAGAAAACAAAATTTTCCAGGATAAAAACAAATTTAAGCAATACATAGCCACAAATCCAGCCTTACAGAAAATAATAGAAGGAAAATCACTAACCAAGGAGTCCAACAAAGACCTCAATAACTCAGACATCTAGAGACCATTCACCAGCGCAACTCAAAGAAGGGAAACACACAAACCCTACTACTAAAAAAGTGACCGGAGTTAACAACCACTGGTCATTAATAACACTTAATGTCAATGGGCTCAACTCACCTATAAAAAGGCACAGGCTAAGAGACTGGATACGAAAACAGGATCCAACATTCTGCTGTCTACAAGAAACACACCTCAGCCACAAAGACAGGCACCTACTCAGAGTAAAGGGCTGGGAAAAGGCTTATCAAGCAAATGGACCTAAGAAACAAGCAGGTGTGGCCATACTAATTTCTAACAAAGTTGACTTCAAACTTAAATCAATCAGAAGAGATGGAAAGGGACATTTTATACTCATAACAGGAACAATTCATCAGGAAGAAGTCTCAATCCTGAATATCTATGCCCCTAATATAAAAGCACCCATGTATGTAAAAGAAACATTGCTAAAATTCAAGGCAGCCATCAAACCGCACACACTAATAGTAGGAGACTTCAACACTCCTCTCTCACCAATGGACAGGTCAATCAGACAGAAACCTAACAGAGAAATTAGAGAATTGATGGAGGTAATGAAGCAAATGGACTTAACAGACATCTATAGAATATTCCACCCAAAGAGGAAAGAATATACCTTTTTCTCTGCAGCTCATGGAACCTTCTCGAAAATTGATCACATACTAGGTAACAAAGCTAACTTACACAGATACAAAAAAATATTACTAACCACCTGTGTCTTATCAGACCACCATGGATTAAAGTTAGAATTCAACAACAACGCTACCCCCAGAAAGCCTACAAACTCATGGAAACTGAACAGTCAACTACTGAACCATACCTGGATTAAGGAAGAAATAAAGAAAGAAATTAAAGTCTTCCTTAAATTCAATGAAAATAAGGAAACAACATACTTGAACTTATGGGACACTATGAAATCAGTCCTAAGAGGAAAGTTCATAGCACTAAGTGCCCACTTAAAGAAAACAGAGAAAGCACATATTGGAGACTTAACAGCCCACCTGAAAGCTCTAGAAAAAAAAGAAGCAGACTCACCTAGGAGGAGTAGAAGACTGGAAATAATCAAACTGAGGGCTGAAATCAACAAAATAGAAACACAGAAAACAATCCAAAGAATCAATGAATCAAGAAGCTGGTTCCTGGAGAGAATCAACAAGATTGACAAACCCCTATCCAAACTAGTCAAACGGCAGAGAGAAAATTTGCAAATTAATAAGATCAGAAATGAAAAGGGGGACATAACCACAAACACAGAGGAAATTCAGAGAGTCATTAGATCTTACTACAAAAGCTTGTATGCCACTAAACTGGAAAATGTAAAAGAAATGTACGCTTTTTTAGATAAATACGATTTACCAAAATTAAATCAGGACCAGGTGAACAATCTAAACAGACCTGTCAGTCGCGAAGAACTAGAAGTTGTTATCAAAAACCTCCCTACCAAAAAAAGCCCAGGGCCAGATGGTTTCAATGCGGAATTCTACCAGAACTTCCAAGAAGACCTAATACCTATACTCCTCAATGTATTCCACAATATAGAAACAGAAGGGTCATTACCAAATTCCTTTTATGAAGCTACAGTTACTCTGATACCAAAACCACACAAAGACTCAACCAGGAAAGAGAATTACAGGCCGATCTCACTCATGAATATTGACGCAAAAATCCTCAACAAAATACTGGCAAACCGAATCCAAGAACACATCCGAAAAATTATCCATTATGATCAAGTAGGCTTCATTCCTGAGATGCAGGGCTGGTTCAACATACGAAAATCTATCAATGTAATCCATCATATAAATAAACTGAAAGAAAAAAACCATATGATCATTTCATTAGATGCTGAAAAAGCATTTGACAAAATTCAACATCCATTTATGTTAAAAGTCTTGGAGAGATTAGGGATACAAGGGTCATACCTAAATATAATAAAAGCTATATACAACAAGCCGACAGCTAACATCAAATTAAACGGAGAGAAACTCAAAGCCATCCCGCTTAACTCAGGAACACGACAAGGCTGCCCACTTTCGCCATACCTCTTCAATATAGTGCTGGAAGTTCTAGCAATAGCAATAAGACAGCATAATGGGATCAAGGGGATTCGAATTGGAAAGGAAGAAGTTAAACTTTCGTTATTCGCAGATGATATGATAGTGTACATAAGCGACCCCCAAAATTCCACCAAAGAACTTTTACAGCTGATAAACAGCTTTAGTAATGTGGCAGGATACAAGATCAACTCCAAAAAATCAGTCGCCCTCCTATACTCAAAGGATATGGAAGCAGAGAGGGAAATCAGAGAAGCTTCTCCATTCACGATAGCCACAAACAGCATAAAATATCTTGGGGTAAATCTAACCAAGGAAGTGAAAGATCAATTTGACAAGAACTTTAAGGCATTAAAGAAAGAAATTGAAGAGGATACCAAAAAATGGATGGACATCCCTTGCTCTTGGATTGGGAGGATCAACATAGTAAAAATGGCAATTCTACCAAAGGCAATTTATAGATTCAATGCAATCCCCATCAAGATCCCATCAAAATTCTTCACAGATCTGGAGAGGACAATAATCAACTTTATATGGAAAAACAAAAAACCCAGGATAGCCAAAACAATCCTATACAATAAAGGATCTTCTGGAGGCATTACCATCCCTGACTTCAAACTCTATTACCGAGCTACAGTAATGAAAACAGGGTGGTACTGGCATAAAAACAGAGAAGTCGACCAATGGAATCGTATGGAAGACCCGGACTTTATCCCACAAACCTATGAACACCTCATTTTCGATAAAGGAGCTAAAAGTATACATTGGAAGAAAGAAAGCATCTTCAACAAATGGTGCTGGCACAACTGGATGTCAACCTGTAGAAGAATGAAAATAGACCCATATCTATCACCGTGCACAAAACTCAAGTCCAAATGGATTAAAGACCTCAATATCAGCCCGAAAACACTGAACCTGATAGAAGAGAAAGTGGGCAATACCCTACAACAGATGGGCACAGGCGATCGCTTCTTAGGTATAACCCCAGAAGCACAGACATTAAGGGCAACATTGAATAAATGGGACCTACTAAAACTGAGAAGCTTCTGTAAAGCAAAGGACACTGTCACTAAGACACAAAGGCAACCTACTGACTGGGAGAAGATCTTCACCAACCCCGCAACAGACAAAGGTCTGATCTCCAAAATATATAGAGAACTCAAGAAACTAGACTTTAAAATGCTAATTAACCCAATTAAAAAATGGGGCGCTGAACTGAACAGAGAATTCTCAACAGAAGAAGTTCAAATGGCCAAAAGACACTTAAGGTCATGCTCAACCTCCTTAGCGATCAGGGAAATGCAAATCAAAACAACTTTGAGATATCATCTTACACCTGTAAGATTGGCTAAAGTCAAAAACACCAAGGATAGCCTTTGCTGGAGAGGCTGTGGAGGAAGGGGTACCCTCATCCATTGCTGGTGGGAATGCAATCTTGTGCAACCACTATGGAAGTCAGTGTTTCGGTTTCTCAGGAAATTCGGGATCAACCTACCCCTGGACCCAGCAATACCACTCTTGGGAATTTACCCAAGAGATGTTCTATCACATGTCAAAAGCATTTGTTCAACTATGTTCATAGCAGTATTATTTGTAATAGCCAGAACCTGGAAACAACCTAGATGCCCTTCAATGGAAGAATGGATGAAGAAAGTATGGAATATATACACACTAGAGTACTACGCTGCGGTAAAAAACAATGACTTCTCGAATTTTGCATGCAAATGGATGGAAATAGAAAACACTATCCTGAGTGAGGTATCCCAGACCCAAAAAGATGAACATGGGATGTACTCACTCATAATTGGTTTCTAGCCATAAATAGGGGTCACGGAGTCTACAATAGGCGAATCTAAAGAAGCTAAGTAAGAAGGTGAACCCAAGGAAAAACATATAGTTATCCTCTTGGATAAGGGAAGTAGACAAAATTGCCGGGGAGAAAAGTGGGATCTTGGGGGTGGGGTGGGATGAGGGTTAGGGGAGATGGGGAGAGAAAAGGTAGAAGGGAAGGAGGGGGGACTTGGGGAAACAGGAGGATCGGGATAAAGGAAGGTTGGATAGGGGAGCACGGAACCACAATTCTTAGTTAAGGGACCCACTTCAGGGTGGGCAGGAGACTTGACTCTAGAGGGGCTCCCAGGTGCCCAAGCTGAGGTCCCCAGTTAGTTCCCTGGGCAGCTGAGGATAGGGAACCTGAAATGACCCTACCCTAGAGCAATACTGACGAATATATTGCATATCATCCTAGAACTCGCATCTGGCGATGGATGGAGATAGAGACAGAGACCCACACTGGAGCACTGGACTGAGCTCCCAAGGTCCCAATGAGGAGCAGAAGGAGGGAGAACATGAGCAAAGAAGTCGGGACCACGAGGAGTGCACCCACCCACTGAGACAGTGGAGATGATCTACTGGGAGCTCACCAAGGCCAGCTGGACTGTTACCAGAAAAAGCATGGGATGAAACTGGACTCTCGGAACATGGCGAACAATGAGGGCTGATGAGACGCCAAGGACATTGGCACGCGGTTTTGATCCTAGGCAATGTGCTGGCTTGGTGGGAGCCTAGCCAGTTTGGATGTTCACCTTCCTAGATATGGATGGAGGGGGGAGGACCTAGGACTTACCACAGGGCAGGGAACCCTGACAGCTCTTTGGACTGGAAAGGGAGGGGGAGAGGAGTGGGGGGAAGGGGAGAGGGGTGGGAGGAGGGGGAGAAGAGTGGGAGGAGGGGAGGAGGGGGAGGGAAATGGGAGGCTGATGGGAGGAGGTGGAAATTTGTTTTTTTTTCTTTTCTTTATCCTCCTTTTATCAATAAAAAAAAAGAAAAAAAAGAATGTTTACCTTTTCTTTACTTCCTTATTACATAAAAATGCATCCAACCATGGGTTAAAGGAGCGATGCTCCAGCCTCATGAGTATGCCGCTTCATGCTGCCACCCAACTAATTATCTTTGAGTCATTAATGATTCTTTCCTAAACTGATTGTATCTTGGGAGATAGCAAAGTGTCACCTAGAAATTCATTTGTGAATGCTAGCAGGCATTCCTCTACAAAGAGAATCAGATGGCTGAGAACTGATGTTTTCTTTTAAAAGTGTAAGTACCTAATCTTTCCTTTAGTTATCAATTTCAGAATAAATTGTTAGTATAGTAATCATTGCCAATCACCAATTACTACTGAGTTTTATTTTTTCTTATTAGAGTATCATTCATGATATCAGTTTTAATTCATTCTATGATTATAAATAGCTAGTTGTTCTGGTTTTTTTGTTATTATTTGCTTGCTTGCTTGTTTCAAAGCAGAGTTTTACTATGTATCTCAGGCTGTCTGAGATTGAACAACCCCCCTGCCTTAGCATTTCAAATACTGAAATAACAGGCCTGCAGCACCATATGTGGCTTCAAGGCCATTGTTCTTGCTGCTTATTTATTAAAAACTTAACCAGTGAGAATCCCCATATTTTGAAAAAAATAAACTTTATTCGTGTGCATATGTGTAAGTCCATGCCATGTTCATGCAGTGCCCTTGGAGACCAGAAGAGCCAGTCAGTTACCCTGGAAGGAGACTGTTAGTGGTTTAATGTGGTACTGGGAACCAAACTCAGGACCTCTGGAGGAAAAGGAAATGCTTATCCGCTGAACAATCTCTGAACCCCATGGAGAACCCTTTAAAGGCAGTTCCTGTGTCCTTTTGACATCCTTCATTGCTCTTTTGGTGCTTTCCTGTTTTCTAAGCTAAGAACTGTAATCACCTCATAAATTTCCAGTACCGGATCAGAAGGTAGCTATTTTCCAAGAAACACCATTTTCTTGTATTAGGACATAGTATTTAGAAACCAATATTTGCCTTTGAGGCATACTTATTACTAGTAGAATACTAGTGCATCTAGGCCAGAGAAATACACACTGCTTGAAAACACAAATGGTTAGGTTCTTGCGTTTGCCACACAGGCGCTCCTATGGCGAAGGGCTCTGTAACCACTGCCTGGATATTCTTACAATTCTGTCTTTGTATTGGTGTTTTGAAAGTAGTCCAACAAGGTCAAGGAACATGCACTAAGGACTTGAAAACATGGCTTATTCACAGTTCACTGCTTTCCCCAGGATGGTTTCTAGTACCTCCCCAACTCTTTGCCCCATTTTGACTTTAAAGGGATTTTGTCTCAATGATTATGTGACTGTGATCTCACATTGTAGTCTCGGGCAGAGAGGAACTTTTCTAAAGAGTGACACCTGCAGTGTCCCTTTAGCTACCACTTGCAGTCAGTCAGTATGTTTTTGGGGTTTTTTTGTTTGTTTGTTTGTTTTTCTTCTTTTTTTATTGAGAAAAAACAATTTCCGCCTCCTCCCAGCCTCCCACTCCTCTCCCCGTCCCCCCACTCCTCTCCCTCTTCCCCCACTCCTCTCCCCCTCCCTCTCAAGTCTGAAGAGAAGTCAGGGTTCCCTGCCCTGTGGAAAGTCCAAAGTCCTACCCCCTCCATCCTGGTCTAGGAAGGTGAACATCCAAACTGGCTAGGCTCCCACGAAGTCAGAACATGAAGTAGGATCAAAACCCAGTGCCATTGTCCTTGGCTTCTCAGCAGCCCTCATTGTCCGCCATATTCAGAGAGTCCGGTTTTATCCCATGCTTTTTCAGTCACAGTCCAGCTGGCCTTGGTGAGCTCCCAATAGATCAGCCCCACTGTCTCCGTGGGTGGGTACACCCCTCTTGGTCCTGACTTCCTTGCTCATGTTCTCCCTCCTTCTGTTCCTCATTGGGACTTTGGGAGCTCAGTCCAGTACTCCAGTGTGGGTCTCTGTCTCTATCTCCATCCATCGCCAGATGAAGGTTCTATGGTGATATGCAAAATATTCATCAGTATGGTTATAGGATAGGATCATTTCAGGTTCCCTATCTTCAGCTGCCCCAGGAACTAACTGGGGACCTCGCCTTGGGCACCTGGAAGCCCCTCTAGGTCCAAGTCTCTTCCCAACCCTAAGATGGAGTATGTTTAACAAGAAAGCAGAACTCCATGCTTAAAACTGACTTCCAAGAATAGATTTCTGTGTCAACCTACCAGACATGGTAGTCCACAACTTTAATTTCAGCACTCAGGAGGTAGAGACAGGTGGACCTCTGAGAATGTGAGGCCAGCCTGGTCTACATATAGAGTCTATGACCAGCCAGGGCTACATAGTGAGACTAATGGGCAACTTTAAGACAAAATGCCCACCTCCATTCTCCCCTATAGGTTGGATATAAATAAAAAATTGTCTCTATAACAGAGATCTGACACAACTGAGGCAGTTAGAATCCAGTTCACCTTTCACACAGGAAGCGTATGTTAAACAGTTTCAAAGCTACCAACACACACACACACACACACACACACACACACACACACACACACACACCAAAGCTCTCACCACAAAGGGAATATGATAGTTTATTCTGGAGTCAACTATGAGTGACCAGGGTCCAAGAACACAGACTTAAGTTGCCCTGAATAACACTTTGTGATGTGGAAACAGTTTCATGAAGCCTTTCTAGCAACAGAACAAAGAAAGCAATAAATCAAGACACATTTCAAATGCATTGGTAGAAACACAATGTAGGTATGTCAGAGCAAAGAAATATCAGCTACAGGCCTCAGATCCTGTCTGATGCAATTCTTAGCTTTTGAGTTGGTGGAAGCTAGATCTGTTTGTATATCCCAAAGTGATTTTAGCTAATAATCACCAGGATGGTAGGTCATATTTAGAGGTGGACAAGAAATGATGATTGAGAGGACCAAGATAGCACAAGACAATTTGACTCTGTATCTGCAACATTCCAACTCTCCACAGTCATCAATGTTCTAATCACAGTCTTGTAGAGTGATTAATAGAGTTGGAGTTTCTATTTCTGAGAACTTTAGTTAACCTAACTAATTTACAAATTTTCTAACTTTCACGGAGTGAGTTTCTATAAATTGTAAGATGGCTACAGGAGTGAAGGTGGGTGAGGAAAATAGATTTGACCGAAGTGAAGATGAATTCATTTTCTATTACTAATCATTGTTTCCTACTCTCATTTGGAAATTAAGGTGTAGTATAAGGACCCAAGTATTTAGTAGCAATTATATAGATGAAAACCAAAACTAGACTACCAAGTCTCTGGTCAAAATTTTAATTAGAAGAAAGAAGTTGAGGAAAGACGTGAGTTCCCTGCTGAGAGAGGAAAGAATGGGCATTTTTGCTGTTGTTGGAGACATATGCCTTCATCCTGGACTTGCTGTTCTGTTTTTGCTTTTGTTTTTTTCTCTTATGGTGAGACAGCTAGTGTACAGGAATGAGTGACAGGACATTTCATACACTATTACCAAAGAAGAGAAACTCTTGGGAGGTGACAGGTTTTATGGATGAAAGCCAAGAGAATCTCTTGCCTTTTGTCTCCATGAGGGTCCCTGTTTCCCTGCCCCTGGTGTTATAGGTATGGGATTGAGTCTAGAAGGCCTCTGGTATTGCCCAGTTTTTGAGTTTCCTTACAATGTACTGCACAAAGACAATGGATGTGAAAGACCAGGATAAATCCAGACCTCCCCAGCAGGAAGAAAATAGCCAAAAATCCAAGCAGGAAGAGAAGAATCAAAATCTAGGATTAGCCTGTTCAGTGACTGTGTTTCAGGAACTAGCTGAAGATAAAGTTAGATTGTAATCTTGAGAAACAGGGAGTTTCCCCCTTGTGATTTTAGGCACTAGCTGATTATGACCTTGAGTGATCTTGAGAGGCAGGGAGTTGTCCCCTTGTGACTTTCTATGACACCCTCCCTGCCCCTATTATTGTGCTGTGGTTTCTTCCTATAAAAACCCCTTCTCCAGGTCACTCGGGGTCGAACTCTTCCCCTGCGTGGGTTCTGAGTCTCGGCCCCAGTGCACTGGTTCTCAGCTCATCATTAAAGCCTCGTGTGATTGCAGCAAGGACGGTCTCTCGTGAGTTACTGGGGGGGGGTCGTGTTATCCCGAGACTTGAGTGAGAGTCTCCCCAGCACTAGGGGTCTTTCCGGGGCAACTCCCTGCCTCTCAGGACCACTCCCAAGGTCATAATCAGCTACTTCCTAAAGCACAGTACAATGATAATCACAAGGGGAAAACTCCCTGTTTCTCAAGATTATTCTCAAAATTACAATCTAACTTTATCTTCAGCTAGTTCCTGAAACACAGTCACTGAACTGGCTAATCCTAGATTTTTGATTCTTCTCTTTCTGCTGGGGGGCAGGGTCTGGATTTATCCAGGTTTTTCACTACATTCTTGCAGGACAATTTTTCTCTCATTCTTTCTTAGTGATACCAGCTTGCCCAGCACATTTACTGGGTGGAGATATCCTTAGCTGCTTACCCAAAGCTTTGTTCCACTTCTTGGAGCCCCTTTTAACCCCACCCATCTCCAAGATTCTATTTTACAGGTTCACTCCTGCCAGACGTGTGCCCAGGCCAACCCACAAGGAGCTCTCCACATACCCCAGCTTCGTGGACACCAACCAGACAAAGATTGGCAGGTTAATTTCACCCATATGCCTACTCATAAAAAACTCTGTTACCTCTTAACACTTGTGGACACTTTTACAGGATAGATAGAAGTGTTTCCAGTCTCCAGGGAAACAGCAGATGTGGTGGCTCAGGGTCATGGAGCTCGTGTCAGAAGCTCTCAACATCTGGACAATGGGACTCATCAAACAACAACCTACCAAGCTCTCCACTGAACTAAGGTTATCTTGGCCCTTGCCTCAGGGCCACCCCAAGTTCCCCTACGGGCCTCAGCCCTTCTGAACTGCTTTATTTCTTCATGGTGTTCAGTGTATATCCTACGCCATTGTGTGTTGAAAGTATGTGGTCTGCTTTTGATTTTATATGGGATTATAGTTAAGAGATTGCATGAATCTCAGAAGAGATTTTAAACTTTGGAATTTTAAGCATTGTTGAAACAGTGGTAGACTATGGGGACTTTTGTTTTGAACTAAATGCATGTTGCATTATGATATGGCTACAAGCCTATGGGGTCAGGGAGTAGAATGTGGTGGTTTGAATAAAAATGGCCCCTATAGGCCCATAAGAAGTGGCACTTTAGAAGGTGTAGCCTCGTTTGAGTAGGTGTGTTGGACTCTAGCGTCCAAACACCAAGGAGGAGTCGACCCCAGAGACCACCTCACACACCACAGCCGATGCAAAAGCATGAGGATTTTATTAATTCTGTCATGACAGGGTCCCTCAGCATTCGGGAAGCCGAGAGACCTCGAATAGCTGGTACAGTCTACTTTTAAAGGGGCCACAGAAGCAATGGGGGTTGTTTTTTGACCAATCTGATTGACTTATTCGAAAGGGCTATTACCAATAATTGACTGGAGAGCTGTTGCCAGATCAGATGAGGTAAGAGGTCATTTTGACCCCGTCTCCCAGGGGACTAAATCAAAATATACGTATATGGGTAATTGTTCAGGAACTGAATACGTGCATGTGTAGCTGTTAGGTCCTTGGTTCCCAGGGGAGGAGGGGAAGCACTATGGCACAGAGGCTGAGAGGATTCAGAGTTGTCAGAAATGGGTTCAGGATTGTCTTAAAGTCTTATATTCCCTCCTCTTATTTGGTCAAATATCTCAATCTTGAGATATTAGTAAATTTGGGGGACTAATTGTATCTGTACACAGAAATTAGCAAACCAGTGTTGTAGGCCCATCATAGATCAATAGAGGGCACCAGGTCCTGTCGTCCTGGGACTTGGGAGAGTTAGGTTTGTCCCCAATTACAGGACGTATGAGAGGTGATATTGTGAAACTGCCAGATGAGGCTATTCCCTCATACTAGGGAGGTCCTGCTGACAAGCATAGCCAGCAAGATTGTGTCAAACTGGGGTCAGTACTATTGAGCAAAGAAAAGGCTCCCACTAACAGATCAAACAGTCGCTGCCCAGTATTAGAGCTTGCCAGCAGTGGAGCAGGAGTTGTAGAAGGGTTCTTAGCACTAGGAGTTGGGCCCAGGGCCCTGGCAAGGGGGGGCTACCTCGGCAGGGGCTAGCTGGCCCTGGTCAGGCAATACCGGGTTGGGCCCTAGTACTATGGTCATTGGAGGTGTTACAACAACTCACAGGGTGAACAGAATCCCTATGTCTTTTCTTTCTGGATCATATAACCGTAAACCCCAAGTATTGCCTGTTAACCAGTTAGCTCTTTTTTTTTCTTCTCAGTGAAAGTGATTGTGATTTCAGATTTTCCTGGTGTGGTATGGGTGAAAGAGACTAAGTCCTTTTTGTTAACCCTCAACCAAAAGACATTAACATTGGTTTTACATCCCCAGGCAGCACAATAAAATATTGTAGGCCCCCCATACTGCAGAGTTTGCTTTTCCCCCTGGACAAATATATCATTCAGAATATTTGCATACAGGATAAAAGTTTCTGGGGGTTTGCTCAGTATCCTCCCAAGAGGTTTTTGCTAAAACACACAGGTCAAAAGTTATCTGGGGGAACCAGGTATCCAGGAGATGAACTCCAGTGGCTAGCCTTAAGGCTTGCCCAGTCTCAAAGTTAGTCAGGGTCCAGGTTAAGTCCTGAGGATCAGGGCAAAGATCAGCAAGCCTGGCAGAATCAGGCCTCCTTGAGAGGATTTTGGGTACACTGAAGCTTTCATTCGGAAGGTCCTGGGTCTTCCTATGGAGGTGCATGCTTCTCGTGAGACACAGGCAGGCTGTAATACCGTCCATTTTGAGGGCAGTAGGTGTAGGGTCCCTTCCAGCGAGGTTCAAGGTTCTGGGACCGGTGTCTCCGAACATACACAGAATCGCCAACCTGGAACAGGTGTGAGATTTCCGGGTGCCCTGGCTGGTGTTGGGAGGTGCCGGCAGAGAAGCAGGGAGAGTAGCAGCAGGGATAGCTAGGGCCCCTTTAGGGAGGGTCTAGTGTGGCCGGCAGCAGCAGGCTCCGGTCAGATAAATACCATTTCATGCCCCAAGTCCTTCCTGACATCCATGGAGACAGTCCCGCTGCTCACCCCTGGGAGACAAGTGGGGGAGATGTAGCTGTTTTCATGTCCCTCCGGATATACCCCAGGTGTCAATTCTGGAACGAATGTGAGATTTCCAGGTGTCAGGGTGGCCAGGGGTCTCTATGCCTGGGCTCGGTGATCTGGAGATCGATCCTTCAACTGCGCCTGCAGATCGGGTTTGTGAGCAAACGGGTCATGAGGAAACCTAGGAAACCAAAGTGGGAAGTCCCCCATATTGGATCTCATAGGGGGTTAGTCCAATCTGAGATGGGGTGTTTCGCACCCTTTTTTTCCTGTCCTGAACTCTGGGGTCTGTATGTACAATGTAATTTTCCCCAGTCTTACCTATGCCCTGACTTTTCTGGGCAACAAGGCAGTTTTACCATCAATTCCTATTACCTTGGGCAGGCCAAATCTCAGGAAGATTTCTTCTTTGATCTTAGTCCTGGTAAGATAAAGCTTTTCTGCCATCAGGCCGATGTCCCTTTAAGTAGGCTGCTCAGTTCATTCATCATTTCTGCTCTGCCTTCTTACCAGCATGCACCACCAAAACCGGCTCTGCTTGGACATTGCTGTACCCCAAGCTTCCCACAGCTGCCGTCTGGGAGCTGGGGACAGTTTTCTCTGTGAAACTTGCAAGCAGCTCGGGAAGGCTGTTTGGAATTGGGCTCTGGCACCTCTTGGGCCCCTCCTCCCTTCAGTCAGGCATTACCTGCGGGGGCAGGTGGCTTTAAGCAGAGTTCCCAGGCTTGGGCTGTGACCAAGGCAGCTGGGAGGAGGATTCAGCCAGCAGTGGCTGCAAAGCCTTCCTCAGCAAGGTGGGCATGGCGAAGGCATAGAGCAATCTGCTTTTTTTTTTTTTTTTTTTTTACAGTCCTGGAGAACAGTAGGGGAAGTCAAAGTCTCCAACAGGTCTTTTTCTAATAAAAGCGTGGGACACTTAGTAATAATCAGCCATCCTTGTGTCCATAGTCAAATGCTTTAGACATAGCAAGGGGGAACTCCTCCCCTTTTTCCCGTAACCCCAGAATTGAATACCTGCTTGCACAGCATAAGCAAGGGGGGGGGGATTTCAGTACTGTCACTGTGGCTGCTGCGTAGGCCTCTCAGGTGGACAGAGTGCCGCTTCAGTAGCCAGCTGTGCTCGGCGCCGTTTTCCGACCTGCTTCTGCTCAGCAGCTGCTTTGGGAAGTGTCTCGAGCCCAAAGTCCTGTAGGGCCACTCCTCCTCACTGAAGTCCGCATTTGGCCACTCGGGGGCTGCTCCGTCTGAGGTGCGCAGTCTCTGCAGCTGTCGTCTTCTGTTGCCTCCCTATCTGTCTAATTTTTTTTCCTTTACTAAGTCCTGGAGGGAGCATGTCTGCAGTCCCTCCATTCTCTGTAACTTGTTGTCTGATGCTGACTGGCCTATAAAAGACATCACTGCATTGGCTTGGCGATCTGCTGCTGTGGGATCAAAATGGGTTTACATCCTGTACCCCTCCAATAGTCTTTCTAAAAATCCTGTAGGAGTACTATCAGACCTTTGTACTATTGCTCTTACCTTAGCCAAATTAGCAAATTAGTGGGGTGCTCTGCAACCCCCCCTTTTTTTTAGACCCGCCAATCGGAATCTAGCAATAAAGACGGAGCTGCTCCCTACCAGCATGAGAGGGTCCCGTCTGGACCAAGTCAGAGGGAAGGCGACCCGTCGTCTATCTCTTTCAGTGACTGGGTTGGCCTGCTCTCAGCTCCTGGGACAATCTTTTTTCCTCTGTGGTTAGGAGCACCTGTAAGAGCTGCTGGCAATCATCCCAAGTGGGCTGATGAATAACCAGAACAGAGTCTATAAGCCCGGTCATGGCCTGAGGGTCCCAAGAAAAGGAAGGGTTATAAGTAAAGATTAGAGGCAGAAAAAGGCAGTATTGTAATTGGCCTGCTACTGAGCGAAGGGGAAATGCTTGGGAAGTCATTCTCATCCTTCCCCTGTCCCAGCATAGATGCTGAGTACTAAAGTTTTCACGGCTAGGGCCCTACCAGTGGGGCTCCTCAGGAACAAAGTGCTTCCTCCCAGGGAGTAGGAGGGAGAAGTCTGCCATGCTCGGCTGGATATCAGGAAGAACCAGAGGTGCCTGGATTCTGGGTTTCTTTCGCTCCTGTACAGGAAAGAGAGAAGACAAAGGGCTTGGGGAGGGGCAGCCATCACCTCCTCCAGCAGTGGGGCTGCTTTCGGGATCAGGGGAGCTGATGATGGCCAGGGGGCCCGGTGCCAGGTTCTGAATTCCTGCAGGTGGATTGTAACAAAGACAAACTAACATACAAAAACAAAAATACAAAGAGACAGACATAAACTCAAAACCAGAAGCTGGTGCTCTCACCACCACTCTGGTGTAGAACTGAAAATACACAAGAACAAAAGGACAGACATAGACTCAAAATCAGAAGCTGCGTGGCAGCAGATCCAAAAATACAAATGGAGGATCATGTCTCCCCTGGAGATTAGGGTGACCTGGTCGCCCCTCCCCCCCAATAAATGCCCATGAAACGTCTTTCAGGGCTAGGGCAAGGGATCTCAGGACACGTCTGCCTCCTCCCTTAGCCCCGTTTCAATACAGACCCTGAGCAAGTACAATTCTCAGATTACTGATTCACAATTACACAGAAACAGAAACACAATACACAGACAGACAGACACAAAAATGAGCTCGTTTCTTTATACCTCCAACTGGGCCTAGAGTGTGTCTGGGAGCAACTCGATTCCCGGTCAGGGAACCAAATGTTGGACTCTAGCGTCCAAACACCAAGGAGGAGTCGACCCCAAAGACCACCTCACACACCACAGCCAATGCAAAAGCATGAGGATTTTATTAATTCTGTCATGACAGGGTCCCTCAGCATTCGAGAAGCCGAGAGACCTTGAATAGCTGGTACAGTCTACTTTTAAAGGGGCCACAGAAGCAAGGGGAGTTGTTCTTTGACTATTCTGATTGACTTATTCGAAAGGGCTATTACCAATAATTGACTGGAGAGCTGTTGCCAGATCAGATGAGGTAAGAGGTCATTTTGACCCCGTCTCCCAGGGGACTAAATCAAAACATACGTATATGGGTAATTGTTCAGGAACTGAATACGTGCATGTGTAGCTATTAGGTCCTTGGTTCCCAGGGTAGGAGGGGAAGCACTATGGCACAGAGGCTGAGAGGATTCAGAGTTGTCAGAAATGGGTTCAGAATTGTCTTAAAGTCTTACAGATGTGACTTGTTGGAGGAAGTGTATTGCTAGTGGTGGGCTTTGTGGTTTCAGATGCTCAAGCCTGGCCAGTATGTCTCAATGTTTCTTCCTGTTGCCTTCAGATATGGATGTAGAACTCTAAGCTACCTCTTCAGCACCATGTATGCCTGCGTACTGCCATGCTTCCCACCATGATGACAATGGACGAAACCTCTGAAGCCAGTCTCAATTAAATGGTTTCCTTTATAAAGGTTGCTGTGGTCATGCTGTCTCTTAGGGTTTTAGGTCTCTTAGGTCTTAGGGTTTCTAAGACACTGCCATATCCACCAAGTCAGAACTACCAAGCAGATTTTGAAAACAAACAATCTCCAAGGAAAGCCTGACAACTTCAACCAAAGAACCAGAAAAAGGATGGCATAACAATAGAAATCTTTGTGGGCAATAGCCACACTGTTCTGACCAAACACCAAAGGGAAATGTATACCACTCCTCCTATTGGACTGTTTAGTACCACCTAAAGCAAGTGATGCTGTGATTCCCTGTGCTGGTAAGGCTGAGCTGAAAGCTGAGCTTCTATTTATTCTCTTCCAAATAGAAGTAGGCAGTACTCTGATTTTTCCAAAGGAGTGTCAGTAGGGTCCACCAGTGATATGAGCACACCAAACAGCAACAAGACTTAAGGAGGCAGCAAGAACTGGGCCAAGCCCACACTCTGACTTCTTCCCATCCCAAGGGTTATTAAGCTTTTCAATAGGAAATTAAGTTGCCACCCCCACATGCTATCAAGAAAATGAAATGAGTCCCTGACAGGTTAATATAGACAGCATTCTGCTATCCACTGCCCCTCAGGCTTGGCTGTCATCAAGGCTCAATCTGGAGCTGCACCTCCACATCAACACATTAATAAGATTGAGTGTGAAACAGGGTGTTCCTGTGATCCTACACATATCTGAGAGTCCAGAAGAGAGCTGAGCTTTTGTTCCTCCCAACATTCAAGAAGCTGAATAAGTAGAATGAGGTGTTACTTCAATGTTTGTCCCTCTGCTAGCATCAAGGAGGCCCAGTAAAAGGAAGAACTTGTAACTCTAGGGAGTATGGATGGGGTAGAAGGAGGTTGTGACAAATGAGATCTGTTGTCTCCCTGCTTGCTTTTCTCCTCACTTGGTGTCTGCAGGGCATGAAGCTGAGCTATAGCTTTCTCTCTGTGACAAAAAAAGAAGCAAATGAGTAAACCTTTGCCTTCCTTTATTGATGGTCTCAGGGAAAGTCATTGGGGGAGCTCTGCTGACATACTCAGACAGATTTCAAGGAAATTAAACTGATCAAAAAGCGATAAGACCTGAGTTCAAAGCCTGAGCACCCACATGAACAGTCAGGCACAGTCACATGCACCTGTTGCCCAATCACTGCAGGGGTTTGAGACCAGAGGATTTCTGGGGCTTGCTGAGGCCAGTAGCCTTCTCCCTGAGAAATTGCAAATTCTAAGCTCGTTCTCAAAGGAATAAAGCAGAGTGATAGAGAAGGATACCTATCACCCCCCGGCCTTTCCATGTGTTCACAGGCACTTGTATATGCACACATGTATATAACACACACACACACACACACACACAGAGAGAGAGAGAGAGAGAGAGAGAGAGAGAGAGAGAGAGAGAGAGAGCCAATATCCAAAGGTCATGTACCACATGATTCTGTCTATATAGCATGCTTGATATAACATAATCCTAAGAATGAAAAATCGATTAGGGATTTGAGGGTTCAGGGGTAGAGGTTGAAGAAGAAACAGCAAGGAGGGAGTGGTTTAAGAAATGAAACATGTAGGATTCCCATGATGGTGCAACTGCTTTGAGTTAAACTGTATCAAAGCTGGCATTGCCATTGTGATGTGGATTCAAGTTAATGCTAGCTCAGGCTGCTGAAACAGCGTACCATGGGTGCAGGCTGTAGCAACAGACTGCTGGAGCTGGAAGTGCAAGGTCAAACTGCCGGCATAGCTGATTTCTCCTGAGGCCACTCTCCTTGCCTTGCACTTGTCCACTGGGTCACCTGGGCTTTCTTCTGTGAAAACCTTTCTGTGTCTTTTGGGCTCTTAATTCCCTCCAGCATCAATCAAATTGAAATAGGCTTCAACCTAGTGTCTTCATTTGAATTTGTTCACCTCATTAAAGGCTAGTATTTTCAATACAGTAACATACGGAAGGACTGGAGATGATTTAGGCTTCAATATATGAATAAAAGTGGAGGAATAGAATTCGATCCATAGCAGACTCTGAGATTTAAACTGAAAAGGTTATAATCAAGACAAACATCTTCAGAAATCAAAATTTAAATATGTATATTCTTTCTACTTGCCTACTCTTTCTATAGTCCTGTGTCTCACTTTCTTCATCTTCTTTATTAAATATTTTCATATGATATATTTTGACCCAGACTGGTACACATGTGAACTCACAGAGCCTGTGGCAGCACACACAGACTTATACACGATTAAGCCAGATAAGGTCCCAGCACACTGAGAGGGAGAAGTGAACATGTGTTCCCACCCATAACCAAGAAGGTATTTACAGTTGATAGCCAGTTCTTCCTTTTTGACACGGGGTCTTGCTATTTAATCTTGGCTGGCCTAAAATTTACTATGTGAACCAGACCAGCATCAAATTTGCCAAGATCTTCTTGCCTCTGCCTCCTCAAATGATAGGATTACAAGTGTTAGCCAGCAACTTCTAGTTCAGAAATAACTTTAAGAGGTATGTATTCTGCACTGCAGCTCAACACATATGTATGTATTTGTTTAATATTGATTTTTATAATTCCATATATATTTGCAATGTATTGGGATCATATTCATCATTGTACTTTCTTTTATTTATTTTATGTGCATGAGTTGTTTTGTCTGCATAAATCTGACTGTGCACTACATGCCTTGCCTAGTTCCTTCAGAGGCTAGAGGAGGGCATTGGGATTGTACTACTTGGAATTGGAGATGTGGATGGGTTGTGAGCTGCCATGTAGATGTTAGGAACCTAACCCAAGTCCTTGCAAAGGTGATACATGCTCTTAAACTATTGATCCAGATCTCCAGCCCCAATACATGGTTGTTGTTTTTTTTAAAAAAATAGTCAGATCATTTTTTTCAGAAATTCACAAATTCCTTTTGATCTCTCTATTTGTGACATATTCTGACATTTTTCTCTTCAGTTCTATTCTAATTTATTCTGTCCTTTTCAATTGAAAACTTGTTAAGTTGCCACCCACTGAATTTACTTTAAGAATGGTTCTTCCTTACCACCTGCTGTTTGAAAAATTCATGTTCTGAATTATGCTGTCAGCCCTGTCAAAATTTTTGTGTTCCTCCTTGTCTCAGGATTTCTATTGCTGCAATGAAACATCATGACCAAAAACAAGTTGGGGAGGAAAGGATTTATTTGGCTTACACTCCCATGTCATAGTTCATCATTGAAGGCAGTCAGGACAGGAACTCAAACAGGGCAGGAGCCTTGATGCAGGAGCTGATGCAGAAGCCATGGAGGGGAGCTGCGTACTAGCATGCTCCTAATGGCTTACTCAGTCTGCTTCCTTATAGAACCCAGGACCACCAGCCCAGGGATAGTATCGCCCACAATGGGATAGGCACTCCTTTATCAATCACTAATTAAGACAGGCTTGCTTGTGAGGAGGCATTTTCTCAGTTGAGGCTCTCTCCTCTCTGATGACTCTAACTTGTTTCAACTTGACATAAAACTAGCCAGCACACTACTTATCTGTAGACATACATTCCAAGATTCCAGTAGATACTCGAAACCATGAGTAGAACAAAACGTTACATATGCTACATTATTTTCCAAACATAACTACATACCTGTGGTAAGATTTAATTTCTAAATTAGTCATAGTAAGACATTAACAAATACTCTTCATAGAGCTTAGCAACCTCAGGATATGATTCTCTTCTTTCCTTAACCTTAGAATACTTTCCTCTTCCCTTAGAAGAAGTACATTACAGGTCTTCTTTGTCACATCCACTCCAGGGATCATGATTAAATAAAATACATATTTCAGGCTGGTAAGATGGCACAGTGGATAAGAGCATTTGCTTTCTGTGGAAGCCTAAAGATCTGAGTTTGAACCCCCAGTACTCGTAAAAAAAAAAACGTGCATGGCTTCATGTACCTCTAACTTGAGTGTTGGGCGATGGAGAAACATATATCCCAAAGGATTGTTGGCCACAGCTATCACACAAGGGTGTGTGTACACACACATACACACAGACACACATACACACACATATACAAACACATACCACATATACACAAAATAATAAAATGAAAAGCAGGTGGTGTGAAAACGAGCACTGTGTTCCCACAATAGTTGATCTAATCACCCAGACAGCAACTACGTGACTAATGGATGGGCATAGATATTATGAGGATGTGGATGCATTAGACAAAGGGATGATTAATTTCAATTTTAATTTCAGGGAGCCAGATAGTCTGGAATTTTGCCATGATACTCAGACTGGTATACAACTAAAACTTGTGAACTGTTTATTTCTAAAACTTTCCATTTAGTACTTTTAGATCATAGTTAGCCTTAAGTAACTGATACTGCAGAAAATGATGCCCATTGGTGAATGAATAGCTAAAGAAAATCACTATGGGGGGGGGGGAGGGAAATGGGAGGTGGTGGCAGGGAGGAGGCAGAAATCCTTAATAAATAAATAAATTTAAAATAAATAAAACACACAAAAAAAGAAAATCACTACATATACACAATGGTGTATTATTCAGCCATTAAAAACAAAATAATGTCATTTCAGGGAAATCAATAGACCTTGGGATCTTCAAGCTAACTTGAAATAAACCAGACTTTGAAATGCTGGTATCACATGTTTTTTTTTTATATCACATATAGAATACAAAAGGAAGGAAGGAAGGAAGGAAGGAAGGAAGGAAGGAAGGAAGAAGAAAGACTATACAGAAATAGGAAGAGAACCAGTGGGGAAGGACAATAAGTATAGCTAATAAAGACAGTAAATACACTATACCTTTGCATATTAAAATGTAAAAATGAAACTATGTAGTCCAAGCTTCCTCAAGCTCTGGCTCCTTCTGTTTTAATTTCCTAAGTGCTGAGATGACACATTTGTACCATGATGCCAACTAACATGGATGCATTACGTAAACAATTATATTAATTAGAAAAATGCATTTTCTATATACTAACTTATGATTATAGTCTATTTCATTTGGAAGAGGGCAGTGCTATGTGATAAAAATATTACTAAACTGGAGGTAAGATAAATCAGTCCTATAGAACTAGAAATACTCCTAAAACATAAATATCTCTCAAGTAATGTAAAGATGTTATCAAATCTAATTTATTTAAACAGTGGGATACCCAGGTATGATCAGTCAAAGTATCCACAAAAAGTCTGGAGAAAGTAGAAAAATGATTATGAGAAAAGCTACAGGAAAAGGCCATTCCCAGGGCATCAGCAGCAATAGCTGCAGGAGAACTCCTCTCCCCTTGGTGCTGGGTGTTCAGCACTGGCAAACAAAAAGCAAGAAGTTGAAACACCTTTATGACAGTGACTCAACAGGAAATTCAGGTGTGACCAGACTGAACCTGGCACCTTGGATGCACTTGGCAAGGATGGGGACAGCATCAGCAGTGCAATCAGCTAAAGGGCAGGCCCAGAGTGGAGAGGAGGACTATGCACTACAGAGGACCTCGCGGTAACAGGGAAAGAATCTGAGAGTCCAGAGGAAAGCCAACAATAAAACCAGTCAGCTTTCATACACTGTATGTCCACCTTGCTCTCTCTACATCTGATCCTGCCTGCATCTAATAACCACGGTCATGTTAGCTGTCTCAGCCCCGCCCTGATCTTGCCTTTTTGCTACTCTTTTTATTTCCTCTTTTCATATTCTTTCCTCTTGTTGTGTTCTCTCCCAGGGAACATAGTCTGGCCTGGCTGAGGGTTTCCTGTGCCTCAGCCTCCTGAGAGGTGGAATTCTTCTAAATTACCTGACATCTTCTCCTCTCTCTTCAGTTTTCCTTTAGCCCAAATTCTCCCATCACTCTTACTTTTTCTCACCTTCCACTTTTCCATTCTGTTTACATCCCCTCCACTATTTTCAATCATTGCAAACACTTCAAACTGAAAGAAAGATACAATAAACAAACCAACCAACACACCAACACAACCAACCATCTAACTACTGGTGTGCAACTCTTACCACAGAAGCACAAGTAATATGAAAATCTAAGCCAACATGTCTCCTCCAAAATCTGCTGGTCCCAGCGCAATGACTACCAATGAGAGTGACTCAGATGAAATTATAAACAAAGAATTCAAATGAATGATGATAAATATGTAAAAATACATGACAGGTTAAATAAAAAGACTCTTGATTTAATTCCAAGAGAACATAGACATCTGAATGAAATAAGTCAACTCAGGATTTGAAAGTGGAATTTAATAAAGAGAATACTGAAGAAAACTCAAAGTGAAATGATGCTGAAAATGAAAAAAAATCAAATACAAAGCTTAATAGAAATCTTTACTAAAGAATAAACCATAGCAATAATAGAATACCAGGCCATGTGGACAAGGTAGAGAAATTGTATCTTCAATCAAGCATCATAATTAATTTAAAGAAATATAAGTAAAACATGCAAGATCATTGGGATGTTCATGAAAAGATTTACATCTATGAATTATAGGCACAAAAGGAGCACTCTATGCCAATGGTATAGAAAATATTTTCAATATAATCATGGCAGAAAATTTCTGAAATCTAGGGAAATAGAGGGCCATCCAAGTATAAGAACTTGGAAGAAAACCAAGTAGACAAGAACAGAAAAGAAATTCCCCACATCATATAATTTTTTTAAAAGATTTGTTTATTTATTATGTATACAACATTCTGCCTCCATGTATGCCCACACGCCAGAGGACACCAGATCTCATTACAGATGGTTGTGAGCCACCATGTGGTTGCTGGGAATTGAACTCAGGTCCTCTGGAAGAGCAGACAGTGCTCTTAACCACTGAGCCATCTCTCCAGCCCCCCTACATCATATAATTTTACAAATACTACATACACAGAGCAAAGAAAGTATATGGCGAGCTGCAAGAAAGAGGCTCAACTGATCTTTCAACAGAAATTTGAAAATCCAGAAGGAGATGAAAGGTGTATTCCAAGTTCTGAAAGATCACAACTGACACCCCAGACTACTATGCCAAACAAAATTTCTACCATAATTAATAGAAAAATAAAAACATTTCATGATTTAAAGAAAATACTAAAAAGAATTCTTCAGAGCAAAGAAAATGATAAATATATTCAAGTAGCTTCAGGGGAAAATGTTGCAATAGTAGTTAAACAAATGAAAATTAGAAAAAACAAACACTACAAAATCAACAAAATGAAATTAATTAACATACACTTGCAAATACTAACTTTGAATATTATCTCAATTTCCCTATCTAATGATGCAGACTGAAAATTTGGATAAAAAAACAAGATCAATATATTTCCTACTTCTAAGATCATCAAAGGTAGATATATCTTAGGGTAAAAAATGGAAAACATAATCTAAGCATATGGAAATAGTAAACAAACAAGTGCTGCTATTCTAATATCTGACAAAATAGACTTTAAACCAAAACTAGTGAGGAGAGAGGAAAAAAAGTCACTTCATACTGATTGAGGGAACAATTCATCAAGAGGACATTACAATTCTAAACACACAGTGAGCACAGATGTGCACAACTTCATAAAACTATTATTTAATATAATACCACAAATTAACAGTATCATAGTGATAATGAGTGTTTTTAACATCCCCTCTCACTAATAGACAGGGCATTCCAACGAAAAATAAACAGAGAAATGTCAGAATTAAATGGCATCATTGATCAAATGGACTTAACAGACATCTAAAGAACATTCCGTTAAACACTGTGGGGTACACATTCTTTCAACAGCCCACGGAACTTTATCTAAAATAGATCATAGGTTAAGACATAAAATAAATGTTCTGCTAATTCACTAGTGGGGGATTTTTCCAGCTTCTTTATGTAGGCATTTAGTGCTATGAATTTTCCTCTTAACACTGCTTTCATTGTGTCCCATAAATTTGGGTATGTTGTGTGGTCATTTTCATTGAATTTTAGGAAGTCTTTAATTTCTTCCCTTATTTCTTCCTTAACCCACTGATACTTCAGGGGACCATTGTTTAATTTCCATGTGTTTGTGGGCTTTCTGGAGTTAGTGTTGCTGTTGACTTCTAGTTTTAAGCCATGGTGATCTGATAAAATACATGGGATTATTCATTTTTTGTATCTGTTAAGGTTTGTTTTGTTATCTAGTATGTAATTAGTTTTTGAGAAGGTTCCATGAGGTGCTGAAGAGAAGGTATGTTCTTTTATGTTAGGTTGGAATGTTCAATAGATGTCTGTTAATTCCACTGAGTCATAACATCTGTTAGTTCCCTTAATTCTCTGTTAATTTTTTGTCTGACTGACCTGTCCGTGGTGAGAGTAGAATGTTGAAGTCTCCCACTGTTAGTGAGTGGGGTTTAATGTATGTAAGCTTTAGAAGTATTTCTTTTACATAAGAGGGTGCTCTTGTATTCAGGGAATAGATGTTCATTCAGTATTGAGAGTTCCTCTTGATGGGTTTTTCCTGTGACTAATATGAAATGTCCTTCTTTGTCTTTTTTGATTGATTTTAGTTGAAAGTCTATTTTGTTAGATATTAGGATAGCTACACAAGCTTGTTTCTTAGGTGCATTTGATTGGAATTTTTTCCCAACCCTTTAGTCTGAGGCAATGTCTATCTCTGAGGTTGAGATATGTTTCTTGTATGCAGCAGAAGGATGAATGCTATTTTCATATCAAATCTGTTAGCCTGTGTCTTTTAGGTAAGTTGAGTTTAGTTATAATAAAGGAGATTGATAACCAGTGATTTCCATCTCCCGTTAATTTAGTTTTAATTGTTGGTGATATTATTTTGAGTGTTTTTTCCTTCTTTAAGATTTGCTGTTGTGAGATCATCTGTCGTCTGTGTTCTTGTTGACATAGCCAACTTCCTGGGGATGGAATTTTCTTTCTTCTACTTTGTATAGGTATGGGTTTGTGACTAGGTATTGGTTAAATCTGGTTCTGTCATGGAATATCTTGTTTTGTCCTTCTATGGTGATTGAAAGTTATACTGGTTATAGTAGTCTGGTCTGGCATCCATGGTCTCTTAATGTTTTCTTGACCAGGACTTTCTGGCTTTCATTGTTTTCATTGAAAAGTCAGGTGTAATTCTGATAGGTCTGCCTCTATATGTTACTTGACGTTTTTCCTTTGCAGCTCTTAATATTCTTTCTTTATTCTGTATGTTTAGTGTTTTGATTATTATGTGGTGAGGGGACTTTTTTTAATCCAGTCTATTTGGTGTTTTTTTTTTAAGTTTCTTGTATCTTCAGAGGAATGTCTTTTTTTAGGTTGGGAAAGTTTTTTTCTATGATTTGTTAAATGTATTTTCTGTGCTTTTGAGTTGAACTTCTCCTTCTTCTTTATCTATTATTCTTAGGTTTGGTCTTTTCATGGTGTCCCATATTTTCTGGATATTTTGGGTTAAGCTTTTGTTAGATTTTCTTTGACCAATGAGACTACTTACTCTATTGTATCTTCAGTTCTTGAGATCCCCTGTTCCATCTCTTATATTCTGATGTTTATGCTTGAATTTGTGGTTCCTGATCATTTTCTCATGATTTCTATTTCTATAATTCCCTTGGCTTGTGTTTTCTCTATTGTCTTTATATCAGCTTTCAAGTCTTGAATAGTTTCTTTCATATGTTTGATTGTTTTTTCTTGGTTTTCTTTACAGGATTTATTGATGTCTTGAAATTTTTGTTTGTCTTTCCTTCCATTTCTTTGAGAGAATTTTTCATTTCTTGTAAGGTCTCATCCATTCTCCTAAAGTTATTTTTTTAGGTCATTTACTTCTGCTTCGTCTATATTTGGTTTTGCAAGTCTTGCTGTTGCAGGACCACTTGTTTTTACTGGTATCATGTTGCTCTGTGTGGTGCTGCCTGTATTCTTACCTTGTCTACCCATCTTTTCCTCTGATTGGTGTAGTTGGGGCTGTCTGTGACTCAGGTGATCATTCTTCCCGGTGCCAGTGGATCCAAGGCTCAGATGGTTGCTCCTTGTGGTGCAGTCAGGGCCTTGGTTCCAGTCACCCTGTTGGTCACTCCATGTTCTTGGAGGTCACTCGGCACTACCAGGTTTGGCTCAGTTTCTGTGGAATTAATTGTCTCAGGCCTGCTCTGGCCTAGGTCACTGATTCATTCCTGTTTCCATAAATGTCCCTGGCTTGCATCCGGTCCCACAAAGGTGTCTAGTTCCTGCCTACTCCCTTGGAGGTACCAGACTCGTGCCCAAATTCATAGAGGTTCTGGTCTACTCCTTCCATCCCAGACTCATGACAGGATCCATAGAACATTTGAAAACTCTAGAACAAAAAGAAGCAAACTCACCCAGGAGAACTAGATGGCAAGAAATAATCAAACTGAGAGCTGAAATCAACAAAGTAGAAACAAAGAAAACAAGACAAAGAGTCAATGAGACAACGAGTTGGTTCTTGGAGAAAATCAACAAAGTAGAAACACCTTTATTCAAATGAACCAAAAAGCATAGAGAAAATATTCAAATTAACAAAATCAGAAATAAAAAGAAAGACATAACAACAGACACAGAGAAAATCCAGAGAATCATTAGGTCATATTTGGAAAACTAGAAGGAAATGGACAACTTTCTGGATAAATATCACTTACCAAAATTAAATCAAGACCAGATAAGCAAATTAAATAGACCTATAACTGCTAAAGAAATAGAAACCCTCATCAAAAGTCTCCCCCCAAAAGGGTAGGACCAGATGGTTTCAGTGCTGAATTCTACAAGATTTTCAAAGAAGAACTAATACCAAAACTCTTCAAATTATTCCACACAATAGAAACAGAAGAAACATTTTCAAACTCTTATATGAGGCTACAATTACCCTGATACAAAAATACTCAATAACATACTGGCAAACTGAATACAAGAAGACATCAGTAACATCATCTACCATGATCAAATCGGCTTCATCCCAGAGATGCAGGGATGGTTAAACATACGAAAATCTGTCAATGTAACCCACCATATAAACATTCTGAAAAATAAAAACCACATGACCATCTCATTAGATGCTGAAAAAGATTTTGATAAAATACAACATACCTTCATGATAAAGGTCTTGGAGAGAGCAGGGATACAAGGAACATACTTAAACATAATAAAAGCAATATACAGTAAGCCAACAGTCAGCATCAAACTAAATGGACAGAAACTCCCAGAGATTCCACTGAAATCTGGAACAAGACAAGATTGTACACTCTCTCCATATCTATTGAATATAGTTCTTGAGGTCCTAGCTAAAGCAATAAGACACCAAAGGGAGATCAAGGGGATACAAATCGGAAAACAAAAAATCAAACTCTCACTATTTGCTGATGATATGAGAGTTTACATAAGCAACCCAAAAAATTCTACAATGGAACTTCTACAACTCATAAACACTTTTAGCAATATAGCAGGTTACAAGACTAACTAAAAAAATATCAGTAGCCCTCCTGTACACAGATGCGGGCATGAGGAAGGTGCAAGTTGTTGTTACTGATTTGAAATGCTGTGGATGGAAGCCAAGACTGTGAGTTTCTTAGAAAAGTACTCTGTCACTTAGCTCAGGTGGCATTCTTTATATATTGTACTTATCATTTTTGTTATACATTCTTTAATTATTCTAGCTTATTTAAATAATAAATATTGACTGAAGATAGCATAGGCAACAGGATTTTCTAAGGACTATAGAGAAATTTGAAGGTAATCAAAGCCATACTTCCTCCAAAACAAGCAGTAGATAAAGATGATCTTAAAGTTCTATCAAAACTTCAAGGTCAAGCTAGGTGGTGGTGGCAAGTATCTATCACTGATCCCAGCACTGGGGAGGCAGTCAGGTGGATCTCTGTGAGTTTGAGGCTAGCCTGGTCTACAAAGTGAGTTCCAGAACAGCCAGGGCTACAAAGAGAGACCTTGTCTTGACAAAAAAAAAAAGACAGCCTACAGAATTGGAAAAGATCTTCACTAACCCCACATCAAACAGAGGTCTGATCTCCAAAATATACAAAGAACTCAAGAAATTGGACACCAAAAGATCACATAATTCAATAATAATTAAAAAACAAACAAACGGAGTACAGACTTAAACAGAGAATTCTCAACAGAGGAATCTAAAATGGCTGAAAGACACTTAAGGAAATGTTCAACATCCTTAGTCATCAGAGAAATGCAAATCAAAACAAGTCTGAGATTCCATCTTACACCTGTAAGAATGGCCAAGATCAAAAACACTGAGGACAACTTATGCTGGGGAGGTTGTGGGGATAAGAAAACACTTCTGCATTGCTGGTGTTAATGCAAGCTGGTACAGCCCCTTTGGATGTTAGTGTGGCGATTTCTCAGAAAATTAGGAAACAACCTTCCTCCAGACCCAGTAATACCACTTTTGAGTATATATCCAAAGGATGCTCAATCGTGCTACAAGGACATGTGCTCAACTATGTTCATAGCAGCATTGTTTGTCACAGCCAGAACCTGGAAACAACCTAAATACCCCTCGACCGAAGAATAGATAAGGAAAATGTGGTATATTGACACAATGGAGTACTACACAGCAGAAAAAAAAACGACATCTTGAAATTTGCAGGCAAATGGATGGAGCTAGAAAGCACCATTTTGAGTGAGGTAACCTAGACACAGAAAGACAATTATCACATGTACTCACTCATAGGTGGTTTTTAAACATAAAACAAAGAAATCCATCCTACAAATCACAATCCCAGAGAACTTAGACAACAATGAGGACATTAAGAGACTTACATAGGTCTAATCTACATGGGAAGTAGAAAAAACCAAGATCTCTTGAGTAAATTGGGAGCATGGGGACCTTGGGGGAGAGCTGAAGTGGGGAGGAGAGAGACATGGAGGGGAACAGAGAAAAATGAATAGCTCAATAAATATCAAAAAAAGAAGAAACAAAAAAGAGCTAGTCAGAAACAAGTCTAAGCTATCAGCTGAGCTTTCATAACAAAAAAGAAAAAATATATGAATATTATCCTATACTTATATTGTGACATTGATAATCTTGTTGCTGTGTGTAGTTTTATTCTCCTTTTGATTTCTAAGACATTGTCTTAGTTTGGGTTTCTGTTGCTGTGAAGAGGCACCATGATCATGACAATAAAGTAAATAATTTATTTTCTAAAAAATTAAACCATTCATTAATAAAAAAAGAAAAGAAAAAGCAAAAAAGAACTCCAAGGTTAGTTAGTTAAGGATCAGGAAAGATAAACAGCAAAAGTTGCACACTCATTTTATCAAAGCATAATCCTAATGTCAAAACTAGAAACAATCAATACATACATATACCCCATATATATTTCACGAATGAATATAAATAATAATGTACAAATACATTCAATTAATCCATTTTAACAAAAAAGGGATTTGTCATGTGAAAGCAAGAAAACTAATGCATTTAAATTAATTCATACTATATACATATATTGGATGAGAATATCTGAAATCAGCACCAAAAGTACTAGAAGGCATATGTTAAAATTTAACATTAATTCCTACTAAATATTAAATAATTTATTAAATAATGACCATTATTTAATAAAGTGAAATTGAAAAAAATATTTCTAAAATAAAGCAACACAAAGTATTACCCAAGTTAACAAGGTACACATTATAAGAATTTCTATTAGTGCCAAGATTGTTTGGTTTAGTTTTGGTTTGGGTTTGTTTTTTGGTGTTTTGAGACAGGGTTTCTCTGCAGCTTTGGAGCCTGCCCTGGAACTAGCTCTTGTAGACCAGGCTGGCCTCAAACTTACAGATTCACCTGACTCTGCCTCCTGAGTGCTGGTATTAACGGTGTGCACCACCACCGCCTGGCTAACACCAAAATTTAAAAAAAAATGATTGACTATTCTGACTGCTAAGATTCTATTTTGCCATGTAGTGGTCATTCTCCTCCTTCTTAATGCTACACCACCTCATGTTGTGGTGACCCCCAACCATAAAATTATTTCATTGCTACTTCATAACTGTAATTTTGCTAATATTATTAATCATAATTTAAAATCTGATATGCAACCCCTGGGAAAGGCTCATTTAACCCCCAGAAGGGTCATGACTCACAGGTTGACTACTGTCCTAAAGTACATAGTCAAAGCAATAAAAAAAGGTGTGATATTATTGTCTTTGTATAAACTCTAAAACAGACCTAAAAAGACTGGTAAAAAATTGTATTATATGAGAATAATATTAAAAAGATTAAGCTTTTTTATGTTGTTTATAATCACATGGAAATTGCAACAACAATATATGGCATTTACAGAGGAAGCAAACTGATTTTAAGAACTAAAAATAATTTTTAAAAGAAACCAATAAAAAAAATATAAAAAAATAATATATATATATATATATATAAAGAAACCAATAAACCCTATATTGAAGAAAGTATAAAAAGTCATCAAAGAAAAGCTGAATGTTTGAGTGCATAAAACAAGTTGTTCTATAAAAAGACCCAATATCATAAATGCTTTGTCTATCTCAAATGTTATCTCAAAGTGGTTGTCTCTTACTATCTTATAAAAAGTCCTTTGGCCCCATCTTTTGTAATGTTATTATTCTCTCAATTTGCTCTGTTCATCCTTAGAATTATGCAATAGAAAGTACTAATTTTAGTTGTATGTGCTGGCTAACACCTATAACCACAGCATTCAGAAGACAGAAGCAGGATATTTGAGGTCAGCCGGGTTTACATAATGAGTACTATTCCAGCCTGGACTGATGGAGGAAGGTCATTGGTTAATAAAGAAACTGCCTTGGCCCCTTTGATAGGCCAGCCTTTAGGTGGATGGAGTAGACAGAACAGAATTCTGGGAGGAAGAGGCAGTGAGGCCTCTCCTCTCTGGGTCAGACACGATGATGCTCCAGCCCAAGATGGACATATGCTAGAATCTTCCTGGTAAGCCACCACCTCGTGGTGCTACACAGATTATTAGATATGAGTTAGTCAAGATGTGAGAGTTAGCCAAGAAGAGGCTAGATATAATGAGCCAAGCAGTGTTTAAAAGAATACAATTTGTGTGTTGTTATTTCTGGGCATAAGCTAACCAGGCAGCTGGGAGGCAGGAACGCAGCCCGCAGCTCCTTACTACACTGGACTATGTAGCAAGACACTCTTTTACTTGAAAAGAAAAAACAAAAACTAGTCTGTTGACAGGAAAGTTGGAGCGTGACCTCTAGTGATCTCCTGTCAACTGCTACGGGCACTGATAATGTGGCAGCTGAGAACTTGACTGCTGAAGTCAGAGCAAGCCAGAAACTCAATCCAAATGTGTAGGAGATAGGCCCCTCCACCTTGAGCATGAAGGACGAGGATTTAGCTCCTGTACTATGTACCTCAATCCTCCTCCAACCTAGCATTACTAGAACATTGCAAAAGCTTCCACTGAAGGAATGTATATTTTCTAAAAACTCCAACTGCTGTGGAAGTACCAACACAGAGTAATAGAAACACTAAAAAGTCAAGGCAGTATGGCCAATCCAAAAGGTACCATATTAACCAATCTAAAAGAAATGTAAATTGTTTGAAAATCCCAGACAAGATTTTTCAGAATAATAATAATAACAACCTATGAAGGGGTTCATCACTGGAAAAGGCTAATTCTTCTCTCTGAAGCTATTAGTTGCTTATAGTTTTTTGTCTGGTGGTGGAACCCCATGCAGTTTCTTCCTTTCTCTTTTAGCATGTCTATTGATACTGCCATCATTCTGGTCACCTGTATGCAACCATTTTATATGAGAGACTCCTTCACAGCAGATATCTTGATATTCTGGCTCTTACAATCTTTCTGTTCTCTCTTCTGTGATGTTTCCTGAGTCATAGATGCAGGAGTGGCTATATAGTTGTGTCTGAGGAGGAAAGAGAAGGGGGAAAGTAATGTATTTATATTTTAATTAAAATAAATAAAAAATTTAAAAATAATTATATGAACATTTAACAAAATTAAAGAGGATACAAATAAAGCCCTAAATGCATTTTCAAAGAATATAATACTCAACTGAATGAAATAAGAAAGTCAATATGAGAAGAGGAAGCCAGTAAAAAGAAAGAAATATTTTTTTAAATAATTAGATCGAAAGGGCTAGAGAGATGGCTCAGTGCTTAAAGAGCACTGGCTGCTCTTCCAGAGGATCCAGGTTCAGTTCCCCACACCTATATGGTAGTTTACAACAGTCTGTAACTCCAGTTCCAGAGGATCTGATACCTTCATACCAATGCACATAAAATAAAGTTAAGTAATTTTTTTTAAAAAAATCAAATTGAAGTTTTAAAAATTGCAAAGTTCAAAGACACTTAAGGAAATGCTCAAAATCCTTGGCCATTAGAGAAATGAAAATCAAAATGACTCTGAGATTCCATCTCACACCTGTCAGAATGGCCAAAATCAAAAACTGATGACAGTTTATGCTGGAGAGGATTTGGGGTAAGGGAAACACTCCTCCATTGCTGGTGGGAGTGCAAACTGGTACAGTCACTTTGGATATCAGTATGGAAATTTCTCAGAAAACTAGGAAATAATTTACCTCAAGACCCAACAATACTTCTTTTGGGTATTTACCCAAAGGACGTTCAACCATACCACAAGGACAAGTGCTCAATTATGTTCATAGCAACATTATTCATAATAGCAAGAGCATGGAAAAAATCTATATGCCCCTCAACCAAAGGATGGATTAAAAGAAAATGTAGTATATTTACACAATGGGGTACTACATAGCAGTAAAAAAAAAATTGCAGGAAAATGGATAGATCTAGAAAAAAACTATATTGAGTGAGGTAACCCAGACCCAGAAAGACAAATATAATATGTACTCACTCATAAATGGTTTTTATACATAAAGCAAATAAAAAACAGCCTATAATTCACAATCCCAGAGAACCTAGACAACAATGAGGACCCCAAGAGAGACATACACAGATCTAATCGACATGGGAAGTAGAAAAAGACAAGATATCCTGAGTAAATTGGGAGCATGGGGTTGAAGGGAAGGGGAGGGAAAAAGGGGTTAGAGAAAAATGTATAGCTCAATTAAAACAATTAAAAAATGAAAAGTTCATTAAATCAAATTTAGAACTGAGTAGGAAGTGTCAGCAACAAAATTGATCAACTGGAAGGAAGACTATCAGGAATGGAAGACTAGTTAGTTGAATCAGAACACTCAGAAACCAAAAAAGATTTTTTTTAAGTATGAACACAAAATGTGAAATCTATAGGACACCATTAAAAGACACAATTTATAAATCATGGGATAAAAAATTTAAAAAACTTTAAGCTAAAGATAAATAAGTTATTCAATAAAATCATTACAGAAAATTTCCCAAATCTAGAAAACCAGGTAACCACCTAGATTCAAGAGACATGGACATGAAGCAGACAAGACCAGAAAAGAACCTACCATGACATAGTTAGAACACTATACTGCACTACAGAGAACACAGAAAAATATGAAAAACTGCAAGAGGAAAGCACCATTCATTAGCAAACACATAAAAATTACAGAAGATTTCTCAGAAGAAAGGTCCAAAGCCCAAAGAGTATGGAATGATGTATTCCAAGCTCTGCAAGACAGTAACTGCCAACCCATACCACTAAACCCACCCACGCTGTCTGTCATGATTGAAGGATAACGGGAAACACTGAGCAATAAACATAACTAAATGGATTCATGACCGTTAATCCAGCCCTACAGAAGATACTTGAAGGGAATTTCACACTAAAAAGGTAAGTTTCCTCTGCGAAACAACACAATTCATTAGTTGTTTGGTCATTCTCACTTGGAAACAGACAGAATGCAGTCAGATTCTTTGGCAGAAAATAGTATGAACTAGCCTAGTGCCCAGTAGAATCCTTGATGTCCTCTGAATACTGGTGAGATGGCCTCTGCAGGTCACATTCTCTCAGACTTTCTTCTTCTGAGATCCTACTAGAATAACCAATTAAGATCTACTTATAGCATCCCCGGACTTTTCTATGCTGCAATTCCACACTCACCTATACTCCTCTGACAAACTAGTTCCAAAGGCAGAAGAACCACGTGGTCAGGTTTATACTAACAAATACCGCAATTCTGGTACCAATTTTCTGTAATTTTTTTCTTACTTCTGTGACAAAATACCTGACCAAAAAAAAATACTAACTGGAGGAATGTTTACTTTGAATTACAGTTTGAGGAACATAGTCCATAATTGTAGGGAAGACATGGAACGGGAATGAAAGACAGCTGATCACATTGCCTCCATAGCCAGGAAGCAGAGAGTAGATAGGAAGTGGAGCTGAGCTACAAAAGCCCAAGTCCCTTCCCAAGTGCATCCTAGCAAAGCTCTACTCAACTGTATTCTTTGATGCACCTGGTGCTTTGCCTCGTCACTGTGGGTATCACTGAGTAAATTGAACTGTGGAAGTTAGTGATTTTTTTGGTGCATAATATTCTATAATTCATCAGTATATGAGCAGGAAAGAATAACTTCACTTTACGAAGATAGGAAAGAGTATTAACTTACCACATAATACAAAATAGTATTACTAAAATAAGATAAACTAACCTATTTTTAAAATGAGTTGAAATTAATAGAAATATAAAGATTCTCTCAATCAATAACACTGATAATAGTTGTTTTCTATTTGTATTCAGTGTGTCCAAATGCCAATAGTTAATTCACAAACCTACAAAAACCACATGCAGCGGATTTTGTCATTGATTCTTTTTTTTACAAGTTATTGACCTTTTTATGTTTGAAAAATGCCTCTTTTGAGATAATTCTTGACAAAGTCTTCTGCAAATAAAGATTTATGCACTCAGTTAACTATTGCATATATTGTTTCTGTGAAAGAAATAAATGGCTACAAGAAGAGCCTATTGGCGGCGGCAGCAGCGCAGCGGCGGATCTTCCCGCGTCTCCCCGGAGCTTCAGGGACCCGGCTTGGCTTCCGTGGCCTCCTCGGCCCCTCGGCGCCCTTTCCCTCCGCCGAGAGGCCGGCGTGTGTGGTTGAGTGGCCTGAGCGCAGGGCGCGGAGTGCTCCAGGCGGCGAGGAGGCCGGCTTGGTCGTGCCTGTAACGACGGCCTCAGCAGGCGGGGAAGATGAAAGGTAGCCGGATCGAATTGGGGGATGTGACACCACACAATATTAAACAGTTTAAGAGACTGAACCAGGTCATCTTGTCAGTCAGCTATAATGATAAATTCTACAAGGATGTGCTAGAGGTTGGCGAGCTAGCAAAACTTGCATATTTCAATGATATAGCTGTAGGTGCGGTGTGCTGCAGGGTGGATCATTCACAGAATCAAAGGTGACTTTACATCATGGCACTAGGATGCCTTGCGCCTTACCGAAGACTAGGAATAGGAACTAAAATGCTAAATCATGTCCTAAACATCTGTGAGGAAGATGGCACTTCTGACAACATCTGTCTGCATGTCCAGATCAGCAATGAGTCAGCGATTGACTTCTACAGGAAGTTTGGCTTTGAGATTATTGAGACAAAGAAGAACGACTATAAGAGGATAGAACCTGCAGATGCTCATGTGCTTCAGAAAAAACTCAAAGTCCCATCTGGTCAGAATGCAGAGACACAAAAGACAGACAACTGAACAAATAACAAATGAACTTTCTTGCACTTGCTTGTCGCCAAATAAAGAAAGACCCATTAATTTCCCCTCCCCCTTTTCTTCAGCTTTCCTCCCTTGTTATTCTTCTTTTCTCTCCTCTTAAAGTTTTTAATACTTTCAAGAACTCTTAAAAATGATCATGTTTGGATTGTTTTCGTTCTCTTATTTTTGTGAGGTGGTTAGGTTGAAGGCAGGAGAAGGTAGGTCTGTATCCTTTCACAGTTAAGATGTCCCCAAAACTGGGAGTCAGATGATTTCAATTTTTAACTATTTTTTTTAACATCCTGCTTTCACATTGAAGGGCAGAGCCTACAATATTGTTTATTTCAAAAGACAAAAAGAAGCAGCAGCAATATCTTCTCTAATTCATAGACAAGCTTAGTGTATTTGTGGTACTTTGAGTTTTAAAGACTATCTGTGGGATGCTAATCCCTGACATTGCCTTCACTCTACCTTTTGTAGGTCCTTCAAGCACTCTCAGGAGTTGGACCATTGTTATCCTTGGGAGAAAATACTAAGCTTATTTAGGTTTAAAAGCAGTTTTTCTCTCTATTTGCTGATTGGTGGGGCAGTTTGTGTAGGTAGTATTAGACTTTGATCAAAGTATTTCAGTTAAACTGCTACTTAGCTGATGAGTGGGTTGCTTGATAGCAGATGTTCTTTGTTTTGTTTTGGTTTTTTATTTTTTTCCTTCCTTCCTGCTGTTAATCTTTTTACTAGAGGCATTAACTTGTAGAGTATGGGCTGGTGAAATGAAC
Source organism: Microtus pennsylvanicus (assembly GCF_037038515.1). Classification (NCBI taxonomy): domain Eukaryota; kingdom Metazoa; phylum Chordata; class Mammalia; order Rodentia; family Cricetidae; genus Microtus; species Microtus pennsylvanicus. The sequence goes on from NC_134601.1 coordinate 143,391,058, forward strand.
TGTTTTAATATCCCAGCTAGAAATATGGCCTTTAACTGACCTAAAGAAAATTGTTATAATTGGTTTTCTTCTCTTGTTTTTCAGTAAGCCCAATAATAGTGTAACCTTATACATGGAGTTATGTCCTTATAAGCCAATACCCCTAAATAAACCTGAAGCAAGTGTTTTCTCTTGGACATACAAAATTACATAAAAAGTTTAGATGGACTTGTAACATTTGAAGTGTATTTAATATCACTAATACAGATTGGTAAGTGTGACCATTGAGCATTGATAATATATGGAAGAATTTCTAGACAGTATTTTTGAAAAGAACATTGTTATGATATTGCTTATCTGTTGAAGAACATCCCAGGTTTGCTTACACTCTGTGCCTATAATGTTGAGTTTAAAGATTTGGAATAAGAGGAATCAAGACAAATTCCTCCTATTCTTGAAACAATACAAGTATAAAGTGTTAATACAAATATCACTGTGACCTCCAACTGACAGGTTTGGTTAAGTCCAGATCATTTTCAGGCACATTGGGAGTGGCTCTGATGGGTTGAGAATTGTAATGTGGAGACTTTTCCTCATCTCAAAGATACATGGCATTTCTTAGATTGTCAATAGTCATCAGTGGCTCAAGAAATGTTCTCGTTAGACTTTAGAACGGTGTAGAGTGTATGTTTCCTTTCATTTAACTTTAAAGGGAAGTTTAATACTTCCTCTTAGGAAAATTATGGTAAGGAAGTCTTATTTCAAAATAGGTTAAGTGGTAAAAATATCTCACAAGATGCTTATGCACATTTTATAACACTTTTAAGTTTTTATTTGAGAATGTGAAAATACATTAAGTGGACTTCAGTAGTCTTGAGTGCCAAGAAAAATACGGGGTGTGGTTGATGAATGGATGGATGGATGGATGGATGGATGGATGGATGGATGGATGGATGTATAGGGTAGTGAAATTGTAGAAGTACCATGCTTGTTTCTTGGGTACTGATTTCCTAGACAGACCAAATCTAAGCCCAGAAAAAAAGTTTAGTGTTAAGCACCTTACTTTCATGGATAAGCTTCAGCTTGCTCTTGCCAAGAGAAGAGGGCATAAATGATAGCATAATTAGTTTGAAGAAGTCAACCATTTTGTAAACTTCCAGATAGCAAAATAGATTTTGATATATAAAAGAGTTTTCTGAGATGACACTGCCTCTATTTCTATAACCATTTCACTTGGACTATCTGAGTAGTCCTATGAATGTATCCCTAAATGTGGTTATTGAATACCAAATAGCTGCCTCACAACAATTAAGTACATGTTATTTAAAGAGGAGGAACAAATAATAAAGTTTGAATTGAGAAAAAAAAAGAAGAAGAGCCTATTTATTTCTGGCTCCCAGAATAACAGTTCCAAAACTGCCCAAGGCATTTTATCACAGCAACCTTGAATAAAGGATTTTCTGCTGCTGAAATCTACCATATGTAGCAGCAGCAGTTAAGAAAGCTGTTGTCAATTTGGGGAAGCCATTACACCATGACTGGTTTGGGGTAACAAATGATCGATCGCACAGCAGCGCTTTTCCCTTCATATCACACAGCATATGCCAGCTTTATATATTTTTCAGACAGAGTCTCATGAAGCCTAGACTGGCATCAAAGCAGCCAAAGATTTTCTTGAACTCCTCTTCCTTCTTTCTACCTCCATTTCTCAAATTCTAGGACTACAGGTGTGCACGACCATACTTGATATATACTGTGCTGAACCCAGGGCTTTTGTGCATATTTGGCCAGTTCTACCACTCAAGCTACATCTCCAGCCCACTCTGTGTGAACTTGGAACAATTCTTCTGCCCAGTTGTTTAGTTTCCCTAACCAGATGAGATGCTTTGCATTGTATGGATTATGTACATGTGCATATGAGGTGAGAGCACCTGAATTAATAAAAGTGAGAGTGAACTGCGGCACTTCCTGCTTCTATTTATATTAAGAGTTATTATTGAAGAAAATGATCAAATAACAAAAGAAAAAATAATATAGAATGATATGGGGTTCCCCTCTATACACTATGAATATGTCTTAACAGAAGTAAGAGGAGGGAGAAGAACAGTGTTTCTCTTATGGTTAACAATTCTCAGACCACTGTCCTTGGAAGGCAAGGTAAAAATCAGAAAAGCCTTCTTAGACTAGTTTTAGGCACATGTCTTTTCCTCTCTTCATCACAAACTCCAGAGGCTCTCACAGAGGTAGAAATGTGATGGGAACAGCGAATAAGCAAAAGCTTGGCCTTGACACAACTGTCATATACATTATGTCTTGTTGATGTCAAAACTTCATTTGCCAATTTTTTCATTTTTAGATGCTCTTTCCAGAGTGTTATGCTATCCCACGTATACATATATAATATTTCCTCTCTAAAAATTTCCTTTGTAACCGAGAAAAAAGCCCTAAAAATTAGAATACCAAATTGAATATTCATTATAGTCCGAACTATGTAACAAATGTGCATATATTGAAAAGTGATGATCTTTTAGTATAATAGACAAAAATTGATTTCAATGTGAGACTCAATGTAAGTGTTGGGAGCTGAACTTAGGTTCTCTGTAATAGCAACAAGTGCTATTTATTTATTTATTTATTTAAGATTTCTGCCTCTTCCCCGCCACCGCCTCCCATTTCCCTCCCCCTTCCCCAATCAACTCTCCCTCCCTAGTCAGCCCGAAGAGCAATCAGGGTTCCCTGCCCTGTGGGAAGTCCAAGGACCACCCACCTCCATTCAGGTCTAGTAAGGTGAGCATCCAAACTGCCTAGGCTCCCACAAAGCCAGTACATGCAGTAGGATCAAAAACCCATTGCCATTGTTCTTGAGTTCTCAGTAGTCCTCATTGTCCACTATGTTCAGCGAGTCCGGTTTTATCCCGGGTTTTTTCAGACCCAGGCCAGCTGGCCTTGGTGAGTTCCCGATAGAACATCCCCATTGTCTCAGTGTGTGGGTGCACCCCTCGCGGTCCTGAGTTCCATGCTCGTGCTCTCTCTCCTTCTGCTCCTGATTTGGACCTTGAGATTTCAGTCCGGTGCTCCACTGTGGGTCTCTGTCTCTGTCTCCTTTCATCGCCTGATGAAGGTTAATATTCAGGAGGATGACTATATGTTTTTCTTTGGGTTCACCTTCTTATTTAGCTTCTCTAGGATCACGAATTATAGGCTCAATGTCCTTTATTTATGGCTAGAAAGCAAATATGAGTGAGTAGATCCCATGTTCCTCTTTTTGGGTCTGGCTTACCTCACTCAGGATAGTGTTTTCTATTTACACCCATTTGCATGCAAAATTCAAGAAGCCCTTGTTTTTTACTGCTGAGTAGTACTCTAATATGTATATATTCCATACTTTCTTCATCCATTCTTCCATTGAAGGGCATCTAGGTTGTTTCCAGGTTCTGGCTATTACAAATAATGCTGCTATGAACATAGTTGAGCATATACTTTTGTTGTATGATAGGGCATCTCTTGGGTATATTCCCAAGAGTGGTATTGCTGGGTCCAGGGGTAGGTTGATCCCGAATTTCCTGAGAAACCGCCACACTGCTTTCCAAAGTGGTTGCACAAGTTTGCATTCCCACCAGCAATGGGTGAGTGTACCCCTTACTCCACAACCTCTCCAGCAAAGGCTATCTTTGGTGTTTTTGATTTTGGCCATTCTGACAGGTGTAAGATGATATCTCAAAGTTGTTTTGATTTGCATTTCCCTGATCGCTAAGGAAGTTGAGCATGACCTTAAGTGTCTTTCAGCCATTTGAACTTCTTCAGTTGAGAATTCTCTGTTCAGATCAGTGCCCCATTTTATAATTGGGTTGATTAGCCTTTTACGGTCTAGTTTCTTGAGTTCTCTATATATTTTGGAGATCAGACCTTTGTCAGTTGCGGGGTTGGTGAAGATCTTCTCCCAGTCAGTAGGTTGCCTTTTTGTCTTAGTGACAATTGTCCTTTGCTTTACAGAAGCTTCTCAGTCTCAGGAGGTCCCATTTATTCAATGTTGTCCTTAGTGTCTGTGCTGCTGGGGTTATATGTAGGAAGTGGTCTCCTGTGCCCATGTGTTTTAGAGAACTTCCCACTTTCTCTTCTATCAGGTTCAGTGTATTAAGACTGATATTGAGGTCTTTAATCCATTTGGACTTGAGTTTTGTGTATGGTGATAGATATGGATCTATTTTCATTCTTCTACAGATTGACATCCAGTTTTGCCAGCACAATTTGTTGAAGATGCTCTCTTTTTTTTCCATTGTATACGTTTAGCTGCTTTATCGAAAATCAGGTGTTCATAGGTTTGTGGGTTAAAGTCAGTGTCTTCTATTTGATTCCATTAGTCGATTTCTCTGTTTTTATGCCAATACCAAGCTGTTTTCAATACTGTAGCTCTGTAATAGAGTTTGAATTCAGGGATGGTAATGCCTCCAGGCGATCCTTTATTGTATAAGATTGTTTAGGCTATCCTGGTTTTTTTGTTTTTCCATATAAAGTTGATTATTGTCTTCTCCAGATCTGTGAAGAATTTTGATGGGATTTTGATGGGGATTGCATTGAATCTATAGATAGCTTTTGGTAGAATTGCCATTTTTACTATGTTGATCCTTCAAATCCAAGAGCAAGGGAGATCCTTCTATTTTCTGGTGTCCTCTTCAATTTCTTTCTTCAAAGACTTAAAGTTCTTGTCAAATAGATCTTTCACTTCCTTGGTTAGAGTTACCCCAAGATATTTTATGCTGTTTGTGGCTATCGTGAAAGGTGAAGCTTCTCTGATTTCCCTCTCTGCTTCCTTATCCTTAGTGTATAGAAAGGCAACTGATTTTTTGGAGTTGATCTTGTATCCTGCCACATTACTAAAGGTGTTTATCAGCTGTAGAAGTTCTTTGGTAGAGTTTTTGGGGTTGCTTATGTATACTCTCATATCATCTGCAAATAACGAAAGCTTAACTTCTTCCTTTCCAATACAAACCCCCTTGATCCCCTTATGTTGTCTTATTGCTATTGCTAGAACTTCAAGCACTATATTGAAGAGGTATGGAGAGAGTGGACATCCTTGTCGTGTTCCTGATTTTAGTGGGATGGCTTTGAGTTTTTCTCCGTTTAATTTAATGTTAGATGTCGGCTTGCTGTAAATAGCTTTTATTATATTTAGGTATGACCCTTGTATCCCTAATCTCTCCAAGACCTTCATAAAGGGGTGTTGAATTTTGTCGAATGCCTTTTCAGCATCTAATGAAATGATCATATGGTTTTTTTCTTTCAGTTTATTTATATGGTGGATTACATTGATAGATTTTCGTATGTTGAACCAGCCCTGCATCTCTGGGATGAAGCCTACTTGATCATAATGGATAATTTTTCTAGTGTGTTCTTGGATTCGGTTTGCCAGCCCTCGCAGACTAACCAGGGGGTTAAGGTGGTTGGGGAATGCCCCCGCTTCATTTCCTGTGTCCCGCCATGGGCCAAGAACACTCTCCCCACTCAGGAGGGTCTTCAGGGACAGGACCAGGCTCCCCATTCGCCAGTGGATCTTGCCAATATAAGGCCTACCACACTCCAGTCCAGGCCCCAAAAAACCTACTTGATTTAATTGTAGTGGGGCGATCTGCTCTCAGTGTGGAGCGCTGGTCTCCACCACTTGAGTCCAGCAATAAATGCACTTAACTTCTAAACCATCTCCTTAGCACCTCAATAGAAAAATCTTGAGTTGTGTATAGCACAAACTCTGGATTTCCAGATTCAGGTATTTAAACTATTGTGCATCTTTTTTAAAATTTCAGAAAACTAATAGATAACTCAAATCCTGGTGTTTGATAGACATTTGGCTCACTTTTTCTTTGGAAAAAAACAGCTGTGGCTCCTATCTGTAAATTAGATTGACTGTCTTGCCTTATTCAGAGTGTTATTCTTTCCAAAGTTTCAATTTTTTCAGTATCTGTCTACCACTCTGTAAGTTAATATTTCCACTATCTCTATCCACCATTGGACAGACCAGAATACTAACATGATGAACCACTGTCTAGAGCACTAAGAAGACCCTTGTATGATCAAGATCAAGACTGTGGAGGATGGCATTGAACATATGATAATCTAGCTTGACAGCTTCAAGAAATCCAATAAGATGAACTGCCTAATCAACTTATGCCCACATAATTATGGCTTCTAGAGGTATCACATCTACAGTATTTGCAAGCAACTACACATATGTTCCCCCAAACTTCTCTGATATATTAATCCCAAAGACTAGCAAAGACACTTGCTGAACAGCTACAAATTTCTCGATCCCCAAATATAGACTTCCCCCATAGTTTGGGCTAATGCAATTTTTATAACAATGTTGCTCCTTTTTACTTTAGGAATCCTTATTTTGAAATGCAGGATATCTAAGATCAACTTTGTCAATACTCCCCCAATTGCTTTTACAGTGGCAGTGCTATAGGAGAGAAAAAATAATTTCCTCTTCCCCTTTCTATATTAGTTATGTTTCTGTTGCTGTGATAAAATACCATGACTAAAGTCAACTTAGGGAAGAAAAGTGAGGTTTTTATTCACTGTTTTTGTTTGTTTGGTTGGTTGCTGTTGTTGGTGTTATTGGCTTGCAGTTCCAGAGGGAAACAGTCCATCTAACAGGAGAGGCACAGCAGCAAACATCCAGAGCAGGAAGCTAAGAGATCACATCTTCTATCACAGGCACTAAACTGAGAGATAAAAGTGGAAGTGGAGTAAGGCTATGAATTCTCAAACCCTGTCCTAAGTAATGTACTTCCTCTTGAAAGGCCAAATAATCTCCCCAAACAGCACCACCAACTGAGGAACTAGTGTTCAAATACCTGAGCCTATTGGAGACATTCTCATTCAAACTACTATACCTTCATACTTCTTCATTTTTATGTGTATGGCTGCTTTTGCATGCATGTTATGTCTCTGTATACTATGCATACAATATCTTCAGAGTCAAGAAGAAGGTGCCAGATCCCCTGAAACTGGAATAACAATCCACTATTAGCCTTCCATGTGGGTGCTAGGAATTGAACCTGGATCATCTGGAAGAAAAAACAGTGATAGTCCCGCCTTCACAGTGCTTAACTGGTACCATTGTAGGGAGTGGGGAGAATAAAGAGGTCAGACCACTTTTCAGGTTTTGGTCTCCAAAATAAAATAATATAGACAAACACAGAAGGTCAGAAAACAAGTTTTATTTAGAAGAGGAGTGAAAGTTTAGGAAGTCTAATTTGATGTTTTCCCTCTCTTTAAAATGCCAGGTGTTTCCTTCTTCAGTGAAGAATTCAGGAGCATTCTTCCTATTATACTAACCTAATAAAATCAACTTGATGATTCAGTACATTTTAATCTTTAACAGTATTTTTAAATTTTGGACAATGAGCAGTATTATTTTTATACCAGTTTAAAAGAATTTAAATAACACAAACTAGTTTTATGTGTGTTCCTTGAAAAAGTATTTGCTTTTCCTTTATTGGATGATGATTTTCTAGTGAAAGAAAAGAGATAAATGGTTGTTAAGCTTTGTATAAGTTACAACAAAAGCTTGGTTATGGTTTTTCCTTCCCTAAAGTTTCATGTGCTAGAAGCTTTGTCCTTTAAGTGGTAGTGGTAAAAGAGATGGGGCCGCTGGGGTGCTAATAGGGGGTAATTAGAACATATGGGCACTACCTTCATGAGTGAATTTATGTCTCCTTAAGTGAATTAAGACTAGATTAGTTCTCCAAAGACTTGTCTGACAGGAGTCACTTAACTCTCACACAAAGGTGGGTTGTTACAGAGCACACTTTGTCTCTTTCATGCATATACCTGCTTGCCCTTCTCCTTTCCACCATACATGGAACAGCATGAATTCATTGACCCAAACAAAGAAGATTCTAATGTTATGCTCCAAACCTATGAACCAAAATAAACTTCTCTTCTGAATTCTTACACCAACACTTCTTCTTCCCTTTCCTTTCCCTCCTCTTGCTCCTCATTGTTCTCCATTTCAGGATAGCCTCTAACTCTTAATTCTACTGTCTCAGCTTCCCAAATGCTAGAATCACAGACATGCATCACCATGTATAACTTAACTTTTTTCTTTATAAAGTATCCAATCTTAGATATTTTGTTAGAACTTTAACAGTGGTTCTCAACCTATGGGTCATTACCCCTTAGAGGTCAAACAACCTTTTCATGAGAGTCACCTAAGACCATCAGAAAACATAAATATTTACATTATGAATTATAACAGTAGCAAAATTATAGTTATGAAGTAGCAACAAAAATAATTTTATAGTTGGAAATTACCACAACCTGAGATATTAAAGAGTTGCAGCATTAGGAAGGCTGAGATCCACTATGTTAGAGCAATACATATTTTTGTTGTTGATGGAAGTCATTGAAGATATCATTATTGATAAATTACTTTCATAAACACAGACCAGAATACATAAAACATCACTGTACTTACTATAGGCTACCAAATTAGGATTCTTTAAAAAATGTTAGATTTGTTCATTTTCTGTGCATAAATGTTTTGTCTGCATATATGTCTGTGAACCACACGCAAGCTTGGTGCTGGTGAAGAGGAGAAGAGGAAATTGGGGTTCCTGGGACTGGAGATACAGATAGTTGTGAGCCACCATACAGGTGCTGGGAACTGAGACAAGGCCCTCTACAAGAACAAAAAGTGCTTTTAACTGTTAATCCATTATTCCAGTCCAAATATTTATCATTCTTTGTAGCTCTTTTAAGACTGTCCTAGTTTTTAGGAGCTAGATATCTAGGGACATCATTTTCAATAGTCCCTCACCTATAGAATTCTAAATTTATCTTAGTGTCTCCTATTGAAATGCATGATCATGAGATTAGGGAAGATGAAAAACAGATGCAGCAGGTGGATCTGTATAATTCTGGCATTTATCTGCTAAGTGGTAAGCATCATGCAATTTCCTGCAATTCCTTTCCTGCACAGCAGAAGCCATGTCTTCATTCTCTCAAAGCTAGCAGTAGGTCTGAGAGCAAGCAGCATCCTTTTCTGACCATTACTCCCCCAGCCACCAAAACAGTCACACCAGCAATGATGTTTCTGTCTTATCATCCACTTTGATCCACTTTGATTTAAGCACTGGGGTTATTTCTGCTTTATGATCTAATATTTATTTTTATTATTTTTGATTCTCTCTCTCTCTCTGTGTGTGTGTGTGTGTGTGTGTGTGTGTGTGTGTGTTTACTCATGGAGGCATCAGATCTCCTGGAGCTGGCTTACGGATGCTTTTGGGCCAACTGTTGTGGGTGCTGAGAACTGAACTCAGCAAAAACAGTATGAAGTCCTAAGCACTACACCATCTCTCCAGTTTCTGCTCTGTGGTCTTAACTCTGAGTAGCACCCAGGTGTCTGATGTTGCAGACCTTGTGAGCAAAGAACTAAACTTCTGATACATCTCAATTTCTTTCCAAGGTCAAGATTCCTTACACATGAATGGTCCAAGAATATGCCACCCTTGCTGGCATAACTGGATGTCAGCATATATAAGAATGCAAATAGAGTCATATCTATCTCCCAGAACAAAACTCAAGTACAAATGGATTAATGACCTCAACATAATCTGAATTGAACGTAATCAACATAATCAGTTACTGAATCTGATAGAAAAGAAAGTGGGAAGTAGCCTTCAACACATTGGCACGGGAACTACTTCCTGAATATAACACCAGTAGCACAGACACTGAGATCGGCAATTAATAAATGGGATCTCCTGAAACTGAGAAGCTTCTGTAAGACAAAGACAATAAGACAAAACAACAGCCTACAAAATGGGGAAAGATCTTCACCAGCCCCATATCTGACAGAGGGCTGATCTTTAAAATACACAAAGAACTCAAGAAATGAGACGCCAAAATATCAACTAATCCAATTTGAAAATGGGATACAGATCTAAACAGAGAATTCTCAACAGAGGAATCTCAAATCGCTGAAAAACACTGAACGAATAGTTCAACATCATTAGTCATCAGGGAAATGCAAATCAAAATGACTCTAAGATGCCATCTTACACCTGTCAGAATGGTTAAGATCTAAAACACTGATGAAAGCTTAGTTGAAGAGAATGTGGAGTAAGGGGAACACTCCTCCATTGCTGGTGGGAGGGCAAACTTGTACAGTCATTTGGAAATCAATATGGTGGTTTCTCAGAAAATTAGGAATCAATCTAACTCAAGATCCATCTATACCAATCTTGGGGCATATGCCCAAAGGATGCTCAATCATACCCAAAGGACACTTCTTCAACTATGTTCATAGCAGCTTTATTCATAATAGGCAGAACCTAGAAACAACCTATATGCCTCTCAACCAAAGAATGGATAAGGAAAATGTGGTACATTTACACAATGGAGTACTACTCAGCTGTAAAAACAAAACAAAACAAAACAAAACAAAAAACGGGTTGGGTGGTGGTGGTGCACACCTTTAATCCCAGCACTCTGGAGGCAGAGACAGGTGGATCTCTGTGAGTTTGAGGCCATCATGGTCTACAGAGTGAGTTCCAAGACAAGCAACAAAAAATCAAAAACAAACAAACAAACCAAATAATGACCTCATGAAATTTGCAGGCAAATGGATAAAAAAAAAAGCCATTCTGAGGTAAGCCAGACCCAGAAAGACAAATATTCTGAGTGAGGTAAGCCAGACCCAGAAAGACAAATATGGTATATACTCACTCATAGGCTGATATTTGGAATAAAGTACAGAATAACCACCTACAATCCACAGCCCCAGAGAGGCTAGATAACAAAGAGGGACCAAATAGGAATACATGGATTTCCTGGGACTATGAAATAGAAGAGTTCTCCTGGGTAAACTGGGGGGGCAGAGGTGGGGAGGGTCAGGTGATGGGAACTTGAGAAAGCAGTTTAGATAGGCTGGGAATGGAAGGCAGGTTGGGGTGGAATGGAAGGGGAGAGTAATGATGGGGGCATTTCAGGCTTAGGAAGAAACCTGGTGCCAGGGGAACTCCCAAGAATCCACTAGGATGACCCCAGCTAAGGCTTCTAGCAGTAGTGAAGAGGGTACCTGAATTGGTCATCTACCAGATTGCTGACTACCCTGATTGTCATCAGAAAGCCTTTATTCAGAACTCACAGAGTTAGCTGACCTGAGTTTGTGGGAGCTCATGGACTCTGAACCAATAGTTAGGGAGCCTGCATGGGATCCACCTAGGCCCTCTGCATGTGTGTGACAGTGGTGCAGCTTGGTCTGTTGTTTGTAAGGCTCCTAGCAGGGCCTGTCCCTGGCACTTAGCTGGCTTTTGGGAACCTGTTCCCCATGCTGGATTACCTCACCCAACCTTGATGCAGGGAAAAGAGCTCAGTCCTACCTCAACTTGATGTGCTGTGCTTTCTTCAAGCGCATGGGAGGCCTGCCACTTTCTGAAGGGAGAATACGAAGGAGTGGATGAGGAGGGTGATATATGGGAGTCAGGGGGGGAAATGGAAGAAGAGGACAGAGCAGAAATTGTGGTTGATATGTAAAATAAATGAAAAAAATGTTAATTAAATAAAATTTAAATAAAAAAGGGAATATGCCACCCAAAATATACACCTTTGGCATATGGACTCTTTTGAGCTAAAAGCAATTGTGTATAGAAAAGAAGAAAATCAATAACTATCACTTGTAAAGCAGTGCAGATGTGTGAGTTCACATGGGTGCACAAAATGAAGACTCAGAGACACCTTGAGAATAAATTTAGCCTTTCAACTGCAGGGGGCTCAGCCTCTGTGAACTGAAGCAACTAAAGCACTTTCCCTTTGTTTTTTGGCATTTTAATTTTTTACTATGTTTACACTTTAGCTAATAAATTTCCATATCTGAAAAAAACTGAATGAAGCTTCCAAAAATATAAAGCCAAGTGCAAATATCTGATTCATAAGGTACCACAATTTTCTGGGTTCCACCTAAACCAAGCTTTACATTGGCTTTGTATTCATGGGAAACTGTCAGACAAGATTCACATAGGGCAACTAAAAATATCTGTAACACAAAGGATGGATTAAATCTTGGTGCTAATTCCCCAGCTAGGCCAGATATGGCCCAGTGGGGTTTCATGGCTAGTGGAGGTTACTTGCTATCCCTCTGGCTCCAGGCCACAAATACAATAGTAATAGAAGACTTCTAGCTATCTGAATGAGAGTATAAAGTTTTCCCTTTTAAAAGAAATTTTACATGAAAAATATGTCACATTAGGAAAAAATTACTGTAGAAAACATTTCTTCAGGCTGGAGAAATGGCTCATGTTGTATGAGGCCACTTTTTCATTTCTTGGCTACCCAGCAGCTCAAACCCAAATTAATCATACAGAAACTGTATTATTTAAATCACTGCTTGACCCACTAGCTCTATCTTCTTGTTGGATAACTCCTATATCTAAATTTAACCCATTTTTATTAATCTGTGTATCACCATGAGGCAGTGGCTTACCAACAAAGTTTCAGCATGTTTGTCTCTGATGGCAGCCCCATGGCTTTTCTCTGATTCTGCCTTTTTTCTTCCAGCATTCAGTTTAGTTTTCCCTACCTAGCTCTATTCTACTTTATCATGCCAAACCAGTTTCTTTATTAACCAATGGTATTCACAGAATACAGAGGGGAATCCCACATCAACTCCCCTTTTCTGTTTAAATAAAAGGGAAGGTTTTAACTTTAACAAAGTAAAATTACATATAACAAACAGGTATCAAGTAAGAATTACAGTTACAATATTTTAATCTACTTTATCTTTTATAATAACTAAGGAAAACTATAACCATAACTACATATTCTTCAACTCCATCAAAGACTCCAGAAAGGTAATATTACCTAAGTAAACAGGAAGTGCATTGTAAGCAACTTGCAAAACTCTAGAATTGACAGAGACATCTTACTATTTGGACAATCACACAAAGTTCTTCTGTACCATTGGGGCATCCATCTTTAGCCTACAGGCCCATAGTATCTAGCAGACTTTTCCATGAAGCAGGAAATTTCAAAGACAGTTCTGCCTATATTGGCAGTTTGTCAGTCACTTTCTTCTGTGTCCTGAAGAATGTCTAGCAGACTCTTTCATGAAGGAGAAACCCCGAAGGACAGTCTCACCTTCCTTAGGTAGCTTCAGCAGTCATCTCTCTGTGGGTCCTACATGTCCAATTCATATAGCACAGTATCAAGCAGTCCAGGCAAGAACAGTTTCTTGCCCAAATGGCTAACCAACTCCATAAGGAGCCTCTTTGGTGCCCATCTTCCTCTTGAAGTAATTGGTACTGCCAGGAGCAGATGTGTCTCAATGTCATGAAATGTGCTAAGTTCTTAAAACATTTTAAATGCCATATTCTGAAGGTCTCTGAAATATTTGAAGAATATCTAACTGAAATATATCTATATATATCTAGAAAACCTAACATGACAACAAGCTTGATTATTATGGATGACTATCTATTAATCTACATTTCTTAATTATACATTACATTTTAAAATGAACTGCACAAACACAATACTTTAATCAAGAGCAGAAATATACATATAACAAAAATTGATCTTAAATCTGTATTAATAAACCAAGATCCATACCAATGCAAGTTATTTATATCTATAGAATATCCCCCTTTAAATGTAAACAAATATTTATAAATAATATTTGGGAATATGGGTGTAGTTTTTTTCAGACTGCTTCCTGCTTTTTCTTACGTGAAGTATTTTTGGAGGTGTTCACAGCATTTTTTCAGGGGGTCTCAGTCCATCAAACCACATTAGTCTGGAATTAATCCATAGGTTCTCATCTTCTGTGGAAACAAAAGAAGAACCTCTTTTCCAAAGCAACATATACTTAGACCCAATTTTTGAAGACAAGATACCTTTAAAGTATATGTATTAGTTACATAGCTCCTGTACAGTCAACAATTCAAAGAAAACACAATAATATGCATAATCTAGATTCTCTATGTATATTCCATGGCTTATTTTCTACTCTATTATTTTTTAATATTTATTTTATTATCTCTACTCCTTTAATCTATGACTGTCTGTACTCTGTCTCTTTAAAACTTTGTTTTATTTTTTTATAAACCATTTACTTCCTTTTATAACTGTTTATATTCTTTTTTCTTCTCTTTCCCAAGCCTACATATATTTATCCAACACTGTGACCCATTTGGAGGTCTTTTTCATCTTAATTTGTCTTTATTGCATATCTGTAATCCTTTTCTGACCAGAAGTACTTCTTAAAAAGCTAAGTCACATTACTATGACTAAGGTTGCTTTGCCTTTTGTCTCTGCCCAGTTCAACATGTCAGAGGAGGTCGGTTCACTGCCTCTGAGAGCCATTCTTTCCACCCCAGATCCAGGGTTGGGTTGCAGCAGGTCTGTGTTGCCATTGAGCAAGTTGTAACCCTCTGCTTACAAACCCCATTTAAATCCTCCATAGCCGGACCTCCAGAAAGTCAGAGTTCATGTTGACAGCATGGCTCAGGAAGCTGCCATTTCAAAATCATAGCTTTTTTCTGCTACTGCTGAATCCGAAAAACCACTCTTAAAGCAGCCATGGCATTAAACTGTGCTTAACTCTGGTTTTTTTTGTTTTTTTTTTTTTTTGTTGTTGTTGTTGTTGTTTGGGGGATTTTTTGCCTAGAATTCCCTTACCAAACTCTCTCAGGTTTTAAGTGGATTTCAGTTGGCCGTGTTGGCACCAATTTGTTGTAGGGGAAGCCACTTGTTCATTTCCTGGCTACCTGGCAGCTCAAACCCAAAATCACACAGAAACTGTATTGTTTAAGTCTCTGCTTGGCTCATTAGTTCTAGCTTCTTATTGGCTAACTCTTACATCTTAATTTAACCCATTTCTATTAATCTGTATATCACCATGAGGCTGTGGCTTACTGGCAAAGTTTTAGCATGTCTGTCTCTGGTGGCGGCTCCATAGCTTATCTCTGACTCTACCTTCTTTTTCCCTGCATTCAGTTTAGTTTTCCCCACCTAGCTCTGTTCTATGCCCTATCAGGTCA
Organism: Microtus pennsylvanicus; assembly: GCF_037038515.1. Lineage (NCBI taxonomy): Eukaryota > Metazoa > Chordata > Mammalia > Rodentia > Cricetidae > Microtus > Microtus pennsylvanicus. Next base: position 143,406,075 of record NC_134601.1, read on the forward strand.
AGCCAGTTTCTTTATTAACTAGTGGTATTCACAGCATACAGAGAGGAATCTCACATCACTTATAAAAGACCTGGGTTTGATTTCCATCACATACATGATCATTCACATGCAGCAACTCCAGACCCAGGGAATCCAATACCCTCTTCTGACCTGCACAAGCATGATGTATACATGTAGTAAGCAGACATTCATGCAGACAAAGCACCCATATATATAACCTAATAATTAAAAAAACATTCTTTTGGAAGAGGCCATTTGTTCATCCCGGCCACTCAGAACTAAAATAATCACACAGAAACTATATTAATTAAATCACTGCTTGTATTAATTAAATCACAACACATAGAAAGAAGGACCACCCACACCATTTCCCCTTTCCTATTTAAACAAAAAGGAAGTCTTTAACTTTAACATAGTAAAATTACATATAAAAAACATGTATCAAGCAAGAATTATAGTTACAATATTTATATCTACGTTATCTTTTATCATATCTAAGGAAAACTATAACTAACTATTTTTTAACTTCAACAAAGACTCCAAAAGGATATAATATTACCTAAGTAAACAGGAGGTACATTGTAAGCAACTTTTAAAATTTTAGAATTGACAGAGACATCTTGCTGCCTGGACAGTCACCCAAAGTTTTTTTATACCATTGGGGCATCCATCTTCAGCCTACAGGCCCATAGTATCCAGCAGGCTTTTCCATGAAGGAGGAAATTTTAGAGACAGTTCTACCTATATTGGCAGCTTATCAGTCACTTTGTTTGTGTGTGTCCTGCAGAATGTCTATCAGACTCTTTTATGAAGCAGGAACCCCAAAGGACCATCTCACCTTTAGGCAAGTTTAGCAGTCATTTCGTTGTGGGTCCTGCATGTCCAGTTCATCAAGCAGTCCAGGAAAGAGCAGTTACTTGCCCAAATGGCTAACCAACTCCATAAGGAGCCCCTTCGATGCCCATTTTCCTCTTGAAGTAATTGGTGCTGTCAGGAGCAGATGTGTCTCATTGTCATAAAAGTCCTAAATTTTTAAAACACTTTAAATATTATATTTTGTAGTCTTTGAAAGGTTTGAAGAATGCCTATCCATCTGAAATACATCTCTACACCTAGAAAATCTAACTAACATGGCTACAAGCTTGACTATTATAGATGATTATCTATTAACCTATATTTCTTAATTATATATTGCATTTTAATGAGCTATACAAACACAATACCTTAATCAAGAGCAGAAATATATATACAACAAAATTGACCTTAAATTTACATCAATAAAGTAAGATCCATACCAATGCAAATCTCTATACCATATCCCCCTTTAAATGTAAAGAAACATTTATAAACAATATTTGGGAATATGGACATAGAGGCCACTTGTTCATCCCAGCCACCCAAAACCAAAATAACCACACAGAAACTATATTAATTTAATCACTGCTTGGCCTATTAGCTCTGGCTTCTTATTGGCTAACTATTACATATTAATTTAACCCATTTCTATTAATCTGTGTATGGCCATGTGGCTGTGGCTTACCGGCTAAAGTTCTGGTGTCTGTCTCTGACTCTGCCCTTCTTTCTCCCAGCATACAACCTAGCTTTCCCTGCTGAGTTCTGTCCTTCCCTGCCATAGGCTCAAAGCAGTTCTTTATTCATTAACCAATAAAAGCAACACGGAGATAGAAGGACCTCACACACCACATTCTCATCACTTGAGGCTCTACCATCTACATAGTATGACCATCCTTATTGAACATGCTGCTCTAATTCCCCTCCCAGAACTTGCCTCAACCCTTCCTCATAAAAGCCTAAAATGGGGCATAAGTTTCTATCATCTGCCTCTTTCCTGGGTGTCATTTCCTAAAACTATAAACATTTCCCCCTTGGTAATCTGTCTTTTATCAGTTGAATTCAGAGTTCCATGCCAGCGAATTAAGAGGAACAAAATATAGGAGATTATTTTCTGCTGATATCTATTGTTTCTCTCACTCACCACCAATACCTGCATCAGACATTTTCCCATGATGAATAAACTTTTTTTATGAGGCCTCCTCAGTTTCAAGGGCCAACTCAGTGGAGTCATGAGAGCAGGAAGGGAGATAATGAAAAGAATAAGCCTTCCAATACAACCTGACAATAGGAGAAAACACACACATTCTGTAGTCTTTGAACACCAGAGAGAAATGACAAAAGAACAGATCTGGTAAATATTTGTTTTATTCAATGCAAAACAAAGTAAAGTTTCATCAAGATACCAAGATGACACAGTCAGTAACTAGTCTAGATAACCTGAGGACTGCTCACATTACTCCAACTCTCTCCTGCCATCATGCATGGCCTCCTGAGTCTTGAGTGAAGCAGAGGGCTCCAGGCCAGCTTGGAGGAGGTCAATGTTTGCCCTTTGGCACCAGTCTACTACCATTTCTAACATCAGTTCTCTTTTTTCTCTTCCTGGTTCTCACCGTACCAGTTCTACATGTTGATCTCATTAATCTTGTTTGATTGATCAGAATGTGACAGGTTCCCAGGATATTTGATCTTCAATAAGGAATCCAAACAAAACCTTCTCTAGGCCCTACCCAATGCCCTCACCCTTCATATATACTTTCAAATCCTGATTTAGCCCACACTCATAAAGCATAACACAGACACTGTTCCTATCCTATAAGATTGGAGGGCTAGAGATATCACTCAGTGATAGAGCATCTGTAAGATAAGGACTGGGGCTCATGAGATGACTTAGCAAGTAGAAGTACTTGCCAAGCAAGCCTTACATTCTGATTTTGATTTCTAGAACCCACATAAAGGTGGAATGAGAGAATCAACTACATGAATCTCTCCTCTGGCCTTCATCTACACACAGTGACATGTATGCCCATACACACACACACACACACACACACACACAAACACACCACTACACAACCAACACCAATACCATCAACAATAATGATGAATAAATAAAATTTAAAATATATTGGAAATAAAGTTCAGTGGTAAATAGAGCATCTGCTTAGCATGTATAAGACCCTGGGTTCCCCAGCATTAAAAAAATGGTGCTTAGTGTTTAGTCTTTTGTTTCCTTGGAAATCATCAAACAAAACATTTCAAACTTTAGATATGGGGTTTACTTCTGTCTTAGTTAGGGTTACTATTGCTGAGAAGAAACACCATGACCAAAATCAATTTGGGATTAAAGGGTTTATTTTGTTTACAATTCTAATCACTGTTCATCACTGAAGGAAGTTAAGACAAACAGGGCAGAAACCTTGAGGCAAGAGTTGATGTGGAGGCCGTGGGGGGAGTGATGCTTACAAGGCTTGCTCACCCTACTTTCTTATAGAACCCAGGGCGATCAGCCCAGGGATGGCACCACCCACAATGGGATAAGTTCTCCCCCATTGAACACTAATTAAGAAAATGCCCTACAGCTGGATCTCATGAAGAAATTTTCTCAACTGATGTTCCCTCTTCTCAGATGACTCTGCCTTGCATCAAGTTGACATAAGACTAGCCAGCATAACGACTAAGCTCTTAACAAAAGTATTTCCTAAACAAAACAGCAATGCAGCTGATCTCTCTCCATCCCTGGAAATCTGTGAGAACTGATATCAAGAGACAAAGAACACAGCAGTGCTCTAAAACCCCACTCTCATCTGCATCTCCACCACAGATCAAATATACTTATGTGAACCTGTTGGACTAGAAGGAAGAGTATTCTGCATATGTGTGAACACACACACACACACACACACAACGATGCACACACCCCTTTTCTGCTTCCAGTCTTTCTCAGCTGTGTTATCGAAAATTATATAACTATTAACTCTTCCCATAGCCATATATTTGTGCTCAAATACATTTAGGTTAAATTTCTAGCCATTATCAGCATTTAAGGACACATTTAAAGGCAATAAAAGGGAACAATAACTAAGCCTTCTCCTCCCAATAGGTAATTATTCACTTCAAAACAGGTTTTAGGAAATGCCTAGTGATCACTTCTGATAGAAATGTTTTTTTTAATTTATTTTATTTTTTAAAAAAGAAAACAAACTACCATTTTTCATTTTACATACCAATTCCAGTTTTCTCTCCCTCTCCTCCTCCCATTCCTTCTACCAATTCCCCCATTCCCCATCCATTCCTCAGAAAGGGAAAGGCTTTGAGGAAGGTTCAAGACCCTCCCTACTATATCTAGGCTGAGCAAGGTATCCATCCAAAGAGAGTAGGTTCCCTAAAAAATAGTACAGGCAGTAAGGGTAAGTCTTAGAGCCACTTCCTGCAGTCTTCCCCAGCCTTACAACTGTTATCCACATTCAGAGGAACTAGTTTGGTCCTATGCTGGTTCCTTCCTTATCCAGCTGGAGTTGGTGAGCTCTCCCATTAGCTCAGGTAGACTGTTTCAGTGGGTGTCCCCATCATGGTCTTGACCTCTTTGCTCATATTCTCACTCCTCCCACTCTTCAACTGGACTTTGAGAGCTCAGTCCAGTGCTCCACTGTGCGTCTCTGCCTCTATTTTCATCAGTTGTTGGATGAAGGTTCTATGGTGACATTTAAGATAGTCATCAATCTGACAACTGGGCAAGGTCAGTTCGGGCACCTTCTCCTATATTGCTTAGGGCTTAGCTGGGGTCATCCTTGTTTGAAGATTACTTCTAAAAAATAAAGAAAAAGCATGAATGATTTACTTATTTCTCTTATTTTACAGAATTTCTTTTGTAAATGAAATTGTAAGGCAGGTTTATGGGGTACATTGTTTGGTTTTAGAGAAGAGAGAGGAAATTTGTCACAACTAAGCTCAAAGGCACAACATTCTGGCCTTAAGTAAGCAGAGATCATTTTTTTTAATGTTCCATCCTTATTCGGAACTATCTCCTGGAAAAAGGAAGGTTATTTCTGTGGGAAAACTTGATTTTGTTAGTTATGTTGACAGTTCTAACTCTTGATCATCAGGTAATAAAACCAGAATCTAGAAAGAGGCTTCTTTCCCTTCCCACATCCGCTTGATCATCCATATTACTTGATTGTTACACAAATAAAATTAAATGGGTTAATAGAAAAATTATTTTCAGTATGGAACTATGTGTAAGAGTCTCAGAAAAAAAAATGTGATGCTTGGGTGATGAGAATGCTCAGTAGGTCAAACCACCTGATACTAAAACTTGATGACCTGAGTTCAGTCTCCAGGACCCACATGTGGAAGAAGAAAACCAATTACCATAAGTTGTCCTCTTGATGGGAAACCTTCTTCAGCCAATGGCCTTTGAGTAGTTGGAACAGATGGGGCATAGCCTTGGTTCCAAAAAGCCCACATGACCACCCTCTCACTCCCATTCTCGCCCCACTTGCCATGCCTGGATGTTGGATTGGGCTCCTGTTTCTTCATTGTGATCCATGAGTTCCCTTTTAATAAAGAACACCTTAATATACTTTCTTATTCTGGCCACAAAACTCTCTCCATGTATGGAACTGCTTTAATTGTCCTTAACAACTGCTCTTAATTTGTTAAGCAAAGCATATTTATCAGTATCTAAGTAGGTAACAGCACATGAAACCAGAGCTGAACACTGCTTTCTTTTCCATGTAACTCTGCCACGTTACTGCAACCACGACACCTGCTGGCCAATAAAGATTATTACACCCAATCCAATTCACTGAAATTGCCTAAGGTAAGTGAAGTGATAAATTTGAAAGTTATATGATGGGTACAAGGGAGCAACCCCTGAGGAAGTAGGCCAGAGCCAGAGACCTCTGAAGGTTCAGTCATGAGTCAGGGGCCTATGAGGGAGCAGGCCTGAATCAGAGACCTCTGTGGAACCAGGCCCAGGCCAGAAACATCTACAGAAAAGGTCTGAGCTACTGACTTCTGCCAGAGCAGGCCTGAACCAGTCATCTCCACTGGAGCAGGTCTGAGGCAGTGACCTCCACAGGAGCAGGTACAAGGGAGAGACTACCAAGGAAGCAGGCCCAAGTCAGAGAACTCTGCAGGAATGGTACATATCAGGGACCTCTGAGAGAACAGGCCCAATCCAGGGACATTTGTGGGAAGAGGCCTGAAACAGCTACCTCAGCAGAAGCAGGCCCGAGGCAGCAACCTCTACAGGAGCAGGCTTAGGCCAGTGACCTCCACCAGAGCAGGCCTGAGGCAACAGCCTCCATTGAGGGAGCAGTGAAATTACCTGGTGTAAACGAGGAGGAAACATGCAACACACAACAAACTTGCTTAGGAGTTTATTAGAGAGGGTGCATACAGGCCTGGGGAATTGGTGTGCAGAGAGAGAGAGGAAGATGGTGCATCCTGCTTTTTAAAAGAGGTCTAGCGTATGTACACAGGGGGTTGGCGTGAATACATCATACACAGATGACACAGATGACAGACTCCCGCATGCACGCAAGGGTTTAGCTGAATCATACATGGATGGAACACGCATGTGCACACATGCATCACATGGGGCCCTTTAGCATTCAGGCACTTGGTCTGAAGGCTAGGCTGCACCTGCATGGCTCTAGAACCCGGAAGTGCAGCTTTATTTGTGGCTGAATAATTACAAGCAGGCCCAAGACAGAGACCTCTGCGGGAACAGGCATGAATCAGTGACCTCTGAGGTAGCAGGCTGGAGCCAGCAACTTCCACTGGAGCAGGCCTGAGCCAGACCTAGGCCAGAACAGACCCAAGGCAGCACCTCAGTGGTAGCATCCCCAAGCAAGCAACCTCTTTGGGAGCAGGCACAAATAACTCCAAGTATTGCCAAGTAAACCCTGGGAGTGCTGAGCAACCTTCATGAACACCTCTGGAGTGACTGAAACCGTGGTCCTGACTGTACCATGAGGAGCAACCATCTGAGCCCTGGGTCCACTGGCATTGGTAAGATTACTCATCAGAGATACAAACAGCCCCAACTACACAAAACACACTCAACACCACAAAGAGCAACACGGCACCAATAAAAACTAGTGGCCCTACAACAGCAAGGCCTGAACAACCAAATATAGATCAGAAGAAAATGAACTAAAAAATAACTTCAGAAAAATGTTTGAGACCCATAAAGAGGAAATGAAAAATACCCTCAAAGAAATAGAGGGAAAAAAAACAAAAAATTAGAGAAAATCAACAAATCCCTTAAAGAAGACCAAGAAAAAGTAATAAAACATAAGAAAGAAATGAATCCATACTTGAAAACTAAAATAAAGATAATAAAGAAAACAGAAACTGAAAACAGAAACAGAAATTATGAAAAAACAATAAGAAACCACAAATTCAAGTATAAACAGAATGCAAGAAATGAGAGAGAATCTCAAGTGCTGAATATACAATAGAGGAAATAGACTCATCACTCAAAGGAAACATTAAATCTAACAAAATCTTAACACAAAATATCCAGGAAATATGGGATACCATGAAAAGACCAAATAGGGAAAAAGGAAAGAGAAGAAGTCCAACTCATAAGCACAGAAAATATACTCAACAAAATCATAGAAGAAAACTTTCCCAACCTAAAAAAAAAGATAAGCCTATGAAGATACAAGAAGCTTACAGAACACCAAATAGACTGGTCCAAAAAAGGCCACTTGCCACATAATAATCAAAACATTAAACACACAGAATAAAGAAAGAATATTGAATATTAAGAGCTGCAAAGGAAAAAGGCCAAGTAACATATAGAGGCAGACTTATCAGAATTAAACCTGACTTTTCAATGGAGGCAATGAAAACCAGAAGGTCATAGTCAAGCATTATGCAGGCATTAAGAGACCACAGATGCCAGCCCAGACGACTATACCCAGCAAAACATTCAATCATCATAGAAGGACAAAACAAGATATTCCATGACAGAACCAGTTTAATCAATACCTACCCACAAATCCAGCCCTACATAAAGTACTGGAAGGAAAACTCCAAACCAGGAAAGTTGACTACATCCACAAAACAAGACAAAAGGTGATCTCATGGCAGCAAATCCCAAAGAAGGAAAAAACATACACAATAATATCATCAGCAATGAAAACTAAAATAACAGGAGCTAGCAATCACTGGTCATTAATATCCCCTACTATAAATGGACTCAACTCACCTATAAAAAGACAGAGGCTAACAGATTGGATACAAAAACAGAATTCATGCTTCTGCTGCATACAAGAAACACACCTCAAAATTAAAGACACATATTGCCTCAGAATAAAGGGTAAAATTTCTAATCAAATGGGCCTAAGAAACAAACTGGGGTAACTATTCTAATATCTAAAAAAAAAAAAGACTTCAAATTAAAATCAATCGTAAGAGACAAAGAAGGACATTTCACATTAGTCACAGGGAAATACATCAAGAGAAAACTTCAATAATGAATGCCTTTGCCCCAAACACAAGGGTGCCCACAAATATAAAAGAAACACTACTAAAGTTTAAATCACACATTAAACCCCACACACTAATAGTGGGAGACTTCAACACCCCACTCTAACCACAGACAGGTCTGTCAGACAGAAAATTAACAGAGAAATAAGGGAACTAACAGATGCTATGACTCAAATGGAATTAACAGATATCTATAGAACATTCCATCCAAACATAAAAAGATATATATTCTGAGAACCTCATGGAACCTTCTGAAAAATTGACCACCTACTAGGTAACAAAGAAAATCTCAACAGATTTTAAAAAATGGAATAACCCCATATATCTTATTGGATCACCATGGCTTAAAATTAGAATTCAATAGCAACACTAATTCCAGAAAGACCACAAACACATGGATATTAAACAATGCTCACCTGAGTCATCAATTAGTCCAAGAAGAGACAAAGAAAGAAATTAAAGACTTCCTAAAATTCAGTGAAAATGACCACACAACATACCCAAATTTATAGGACATAGTGAAAGCACTGTTAAGAGGAAAGATTTGGTGGTGGTGCACACCTTTAATCACAGCACTCAAGAAGCAGAGGCAGGCAAATTGCTGTGAGTTCAAGGCCAGCCTGGTCTACAAGAACTAGTTCCAGGACAGCTAGGACTGTTACACAGGGAAACCCTGTCTTGAAAAAAAAAAGGAAAATTCATAGTACTAAATGCCTACATAAAGAAGCTGGAAAAAATCTCACACTAGTGAGTTAAGAGAACAACTGAAAACTCTAGAACAAAAAAAAATTCATTCAGGAGTACTAGAAGGCAGGAAATAATCAAATTGAGAGCTGAAATCAACAAAATATAAACAAAGAAAACAATACAAGGGATCAATGAGACAAAGAGTTGGTTCTTTGAAAAAAATCAACAAAATAGACAAACCTTTATCCAGACTAACCAAAAGGCAGATAGAGAATATCTAAATTAACAAAATCAGAAATGAAAAGTGGAACATAACTATAGTCAGGGAGGAAATCGAGAGAATCATTAGGTCATATTTGAAAGCCTGTACTCCACAAAATTGGAAAACATAAAGGAAATGGACACCTTTCTGGATAAATATCACTTACTAAAATTAAATCATGACCAAATAAGCAAATTAAATAGACCATAACTGCTAAGGAAATGGAAGCAGTCATCAAAAGTCTCCCAATCAAATAAAGCGTAGGACCAGATGGTTTCAGTGCAGAATTCTATAAGAATTAATACCAACACTCCTCATTTTTCCCAGACAATAGAAACAGAATGAACATTGCCAAACTCTTTTTTTTTTTTGAGGCTACAATTACCCTAATACCCAAACCACATAAAACATTACTAAGAAAGAGAATTACAGACCAATCTCACTCATGAATACTGATGCAATAAAATACTGGCAAACCAAATCCAAGAACATATCAGCAAAATCATCCACCATGATTAGGTCAGCTTCATCCCAGGGATGCAGGAATGGTTCAGCATACTAAAATCTGTCAATGTAATCCACCATATAAACCAATTGAAAAAAAAAAACATGATCATCTCATTAGTTGTTGGAAAGGGCTTCGACAAAATACAGTCATAAGTGGCTTTTAGACATAAAGCAAAAAAAAAAAAGAGCCTACAATTCACAATCCCAGAGTACCTAGACAAAAAAGAGGACCCTAAGAGAGACATCCCTGCATCTAAACTACATGGTAAGTAGAAAAAGTCAAGATCCCCTGAGTAAATTGGGAGCATGGGGACTATGGAAGAGGGTAGGAGGAGAAGGAAGAGAAAGAAAGGGGAGCAGAGAAAAATATATAGATAATAAAAGTAAGTTATATGATTACTGACAATATTACCATTTTGGGATTTAATAACCATTTTGCTTGGTATTCTGCAAGGTTTATGTGATTTTCCTTATGCAATCATTTATTTGATTTTGGGAATGAGATTTGTTTTTCATATTATATCCTTAAGAAAATGGTTTGACAACAGAGTCAAGAATGGGGTGCTTTTAGAAATGATACAGTCTTAGAGACTAGTAGTGAACAGCTAACTGAAGAAATTAATACCATTAAAAAATATAACATTAATTTGACAGACAAAATTCAATCCATGTCAAAGTGTGCTAAAGAATTATTTGAAAGCATTGATACTGTTTAATTTAACAATTGGAATCTGTTAAAAAGTTATAATAGGTTAATGAATAGGGTATATCTCCAGAAAGGCAATATACATACCATCCAAATAATGTCCAAGAATGAGACGTTATCTTTACTGGACAATTTCATACCTTGGAATCATATTATAGAATATGTACCAGAAGCTAAATGAACCAATGAGAGCATTAGAACTGAATACTGGACAGGAGATTCAGACTTTACAAGAGGCAGTGGTAAAAAGATTTGAAAAAATTGAGGAAATTATTGAAACTGATGAGCAGGGAGAGAAGGTGAAAGGACAGAGTTTAGCCTTGCCAATATGTGCCAGAGTCCAGGATGACTTACCCAGAGTTTCAACTGCTTATCCAGTAATATCCTCAGAGAAGGCATCTGGTACTAAATACCCTAAGGTATTCAAAGAATGCAAATGGCAACATTTAGGTATAAGTGATCTAAAGGAAATTAAGCAAGCAATAGTATCTTAAGGCTTGTACTCAATATTTGTTAGAGAAATGGTGAAAATATAGGTTTCAAGCAATAAGGCTACCCCATATGTTTGGCTTCGATTAGTTTCAGCTGTCCTCAAAGACACACCCCAGCTAGCATGGAAGTGCTATTGGTGAGAAGAGGCAAAAATTTTAGAACAACAGGAAAAAGAAAAAGAATTTGAGGTTTCCCAAGATCAAATTCTTGGCTAGGGACATTATACAGACCCACAGAACCAAGCTCTCTTTGACAACATACCTTGTCCTTATGCCACAATGCACCCTTAAATGCATAGGACAGGATTCAAGAAGCAGGAAAAAGAATTTAATCATATACCAGGGTTAAGCAGGGCCAGAAAGAACTCTTTAGTGACTTTTTACGAAGATTGACTAAGGCTGTACAAATAGGAGTAACAGACCCAGATGCTAGATGAGTATTTATTGAAACTCTGGCTTTTGAGAATACCAACTTGGATTGCAAAAAGATACTTGGACCTTTTTTATTGAGAAAAGGGAAAAAAGTTTCCCCCTCCTCCCAGCCTTCCATTTCCCTCCCCCTCCTCCAACCCTTCTCCCCCTCCCCCCACTCCTCTCCCCCTCCTTCTCCAGTCCAAAGAGCAGTCAGGGTTCCCTGCCCTGTGGAAAGTCCAAGGTCCTCCCCCCTCTGTCCATGTCTAGGAAGGTGAACATACAAACTGGCTAGGCTCCCACGAAGCCAGAACATGAAGTAGGATCATAACCCAGTGCCATTGTCCTTGGCTTCTCAGCAGCCCTCATTGTCCGCCATATTCAGAGAGTCTGGTTTTATCCCCTGCTTTTTCAGTCACAGTCCAGCTGGCCTTGGTGATTTCCCAATAGATCAGCCCTACTGTCTCAGTGGGTGGGTGCACTCCTCGTGGTCCTGACTTCCTTGCTCATCTTCTCCCTCCTTCCGCTCCTCACTGGGACCATGGGAGCTCTATCCAGTGCTCCAGTGTGGGTCTCTGTCTCTATCTCCATCCATCACCAGATGAAGGTTCTATGGTGATATGCAAGATATTCATCAGTATTGCTATAGGATAGGGTTGTTTCAGGCTCCCTATCCTTATCTGCCCAAGGAACTAACTAGGGACATCGCCTTGGGCTCCTGGGAGCCACTCTAGATTCAAGTCTCTTGCCAGCCCTAAGGTGGCTCCCTTAACTAAGAATTGTGCTTCTGTGCTCCCCTATCCAGCCCGGCTAGCTCAGTCGGTAGAGCATGAGACTCTTAATCTCAGGGTCGTGGGTTCGAGCCCCACGTTGGGCGCCAACTTTATCCCAATCATCCTGTTTCCCCAAGTTCCCCCCATCCTCCCCTTCTCACTTTTCTCTCCCCATCTCCCCTTACCCCCCACCCCGCCCCACCCCCAAGATCCCACTTTCCTCCCCGGCAATTTTGTCTACTTCCTATAGGCAAGAGGATAACTATATGTTTTTCCTTGGGTTCACCTTCTTATTTAGCTTCTTTAGGTTCACCAATTGTAGACTCCGTTACCCTTATTTATGGCTAGAAACCAATTATGAGTGAGTACATCCCATGTTCATCTTTTTGGGTCTGGGTTACCTCACTCAGAATAGTGTTTTCTATTTCCATCCATTTGCATGCAAAATTCGAGAAGTCATTGTTTTTTACCGCAGCGTAGTACTCTACAGTGTACTTTCTTCATCCATTCTTCCATTGAAGGACATCTAGGTTGTTTCCAGGATCTGGCTATTACAAATAATACTGCTATGAACATAGTTGAACAAATGCTTTTGTCATATGATCGGGTCTCTTGGGTATATTCCCAAGAGTGGTATGGCTGGGTCCAGGGGTAGGTTGATCCCGAATTTCCTGAGAAACCGAAACACTGATTTCCAAAGTGGTTGCACAAGATTGCATTCCCACCAGCAATGGATGAGGGTACCCCTTCCTCCACAGCCTCTCCAGCAAAGGCTATCCTTGGTGTTTTTGATTTTAGCCATTCTGACAGGTGTAAGATGATATCTCAAAGTTGTTTTGATTTGCATTTCCCTGATCGCTAAGGAGATTGAGCATGACCTTAAGTGTCGTTTGGCCATTTGAACTTCCTCTGCTGAGAATTCTCTGTTCAGCTCAGTGCCCCATTTTTTAATTGGGTTAATTAGCATTTTAAAGTCTAGTTTCTTGAGTTCTCTATATATTTTGGAGATCAGACCTTTGTCTGTTACGGGGTTGGTAAAGATCTTCTCCCAGTCAGTAGGTTGCCAGTAGGTTACTTGGACCTTTAAAGGTCAAATCAGCACCCATGGATGAATGGATCCTTCCGACAATGAATGTTGATACATTTGACTACAGTACTGAGGCTTGGGTAAGAGAAGCAATTTCCAATGGTATAGGAGACACCAAAATACCAAATGTTTTAATTGTCATAGAATAGGACATCTGAGAAGGGACTGTAAGCAAGGAATTCCTAGAAATAATGTCTCATCTGGGAATGACAAAAATAGATGGTCTCAACCTTCGAGAATATGTAGGAGATGTGGCTAAGGCCAACATTGGACCAATGAATTTAGGTTTGTAGGTTGGCCAAGACAGACAAGGCAACCTGTTATCATGGAAAACTCCTTGTGGAGCCTCTCACAGGTCCCCAAGTCAAACATGGTCCACTCATTCCCAGTCACTATAAAGAACATGTCTCACCAGGAAAACTGAACAATCCAGTGCCTACAGTAAAAAACCATTCTGTGCTGAATAATAGAATAGACATGGAGGATGGATAAAAAAAAACAAGAAGGAAATAGGAAGCGTTTATTTTGGCACACTTCTATAAATGATCAAAGACCAAAGCTAAGAGTGCTTATAAATAACATTGTCATTGAGGGATTACTGAACACAGGTGTGGATGTGAATATCATTACTCCAGAATCTTGGCATCTAACCTGGCCTCTTCAAAAGGCAGAGGTTCAGTTCCTAGGAATTGGAACCGTATCTCAAGTGAAATGAAGCAGAAGATGGGTTGAATGCATATGGCCAGATGGACAGAAAGGAAGGCTGAGCCCATATGTAGCTAATACCACAGTGAATTCCATTCACTGTTGCAATGGAATACCCAGATTAACATTTCTGCAGTATCAAAAACTCATGTTTCTGGGAAGGTTATTATAAGGTATTATAAACCAAGGTCACTAGCCATTCAGATTCTGCAAGAACTCAAAGCAACTAGCAAACCTTCAGAGGTACTAACAGCCATACAGTTAAAATGATTAACTGAAAAACTAATATGGGTTAAACAATAGCCTTTAACAGAAGAAAATCTACAGTCTTTAGAACATTTGGTACAGGAGTAATTAGATGCTCACCATATTGAAGAATCAACCAGGCCTTGGAATTCTCCTGTGTTTGTTGTTAAAAAGAAATCTGGAAAATAGAGAATGGTGACAAATCTAAGAGCTGTCAACAAGGTAGTTCAACCTATGGGCCCACTACAATCTGAAATTTCCTTGTCTTCTCTACTACCTGAAGGCTGGCCTCTATAGTTATTTATTTAAAAGATTGTTTTTTCACTATACCTTTAAAAGAAAATGACAGAGAAAAAATTGCCTTCACATTGCCTACTTACAATAATTCTCAGCCTACTAGGAGATATCAGGGGACCATCCATCAACGGAATGTTCAATAGCCCCATCCTGTGCCAATACTTTGTAAGTCAGCCATTGGGAATAATACGCAAAAAATTTCTTAAGCCTATAATTTACCATTACATGGATGACATCTTGCTATCTGATTCAAATGTAGGTACTTTAGAATGTATGTTGGAGGAAGTAAAGAAAGTTTTACCTAAATAGGGATTACAAATTGCTTCTGAAAAAATACAAAGAGGAGATTCTGTTAATTACTTAAGTTATAAAATAGGTTTACAGAAAATTAGAACACAAAAGGCACAATTTAGGAGGGACTAATTGCGGACTCTTAATGACTGTCAAAGATTATTAGGAGACATTTCCAGTCCATGTCCAACTGTAGGGATAACACTTGATCTAATAATTCATTTAAGCAAAACCTTAGATGACAAAGACTTAGGTAATACCAGGGAATCAACAACTGAAACTGAGAAATAATTAAACATTGTTAAAGAGAAATTACAGGAGGCACATGTTGATAGGATGGACCCAAACCTTAATTGCATTCAAGTCATACTGCCTTCCAGAATTTCCCCTACAGGAATTTTAATGCAAATTAAAGATATTATCTTAGAATGGCTCTTTTTACCATTACCTGCAGAGAGTAACCCAAAAGGTACTCAGAGGAACAAAATCTGGTATATGGATGTGTTCCACTTTATAGAATTTGGAAAATTAAAATATGTACACCACTCCATTGACACTTATTGCAGTTTCCAATGGGCAACTGCCTTGAGCTCATAAAAGACTGATTCAGTAATCACACATTTATTAGAAGTATGGTCATCATGGGTATATACAAATAAGAACAAATAATGGTCAAGCATATGTCTCTAAGAAAATGAAACATATTTTTGCTTATTATAATATAAAGCATATTGCAGGTATACCAAATAATCCTATATGTCAGGCAGTTATAGAAAGATCAAATCAAACTATAAATGATATGTTAAACAAACAGAAAGGGATGGAAAATACACCCAGGAATAGATTACATAATGCTTTATTAACCTTGAATTTTCTTAATGCTAATAAGAAAGGAACAATGGCAGCAGATAGACACTGGATAATAGAAAAGTCTTCTAAATTAAATCAGCTGATATATTTCAAGGATGTGTTGACCTCACAATGGAAACCAGGAGATGTGCTACATTGGGGAAGGGGTTTTCTTCTTGTTTCCACAGGAGAAGAAAAGCTATGGATACTGTCAAAATTAATAAAGATTCAGTTTGAAAAAGAGAAACCTCTTGAGAAAGAGAAATGATAGCTCATCCACAGAAGTGACAATGATACAGGTAACGGTTGCGGCAGGAGTGGCAGGATTCTGCTCTTGTCTTTGCAGAAAAAATATTCATCTTCAAAAACTCAAGAGACCTTAGGCATTTGGATGCCTAAAGAGGAAATATATCTATGAATATATATATATATATACATATATATATGTATATATATATATTCATATCTTCTACCCTGTAGAATACCAGACTCACTTAAAAATCAAAGCTGGCTTTGGAGTTGGACAATGGCTATCCTCTAAATCCAAGTATGTTGTTAAAAGAAAAAGTCAGAGTTTCTGTCTCATGTCAGGAGCTACCTGGTATGGGACAGAAAGATTTTAGGGAAAAATTTTACTTTTCTCCATACATGCTTTTGTCTATATTGTATCTTTCATTGAACATATATTTATATGAATATGTATAAGTTTTCCACAATAAACAATAGATTTTCCTGCAGTAGTCTTTGAACTTTCCAGGAAGAAGATGGGGCACCACAATGATTCCACCTGGTTGATATGACATCATAATGCTGATAGCACTACCATAAGACTTGTTTTGGGTCCCAGCTGCTCAAGATGGTTCCAACTTGATGAGCTGAAATGGTGCACCTTCTTACAATGTTCTGGCCAGAACTCCAAATAAGAACTTCAGAAAAACCCTATTAACTACTCAGAGACCATTTACAATTAGACCAGACAGTAATCCTGAAGCTTAACCATCATTTTAGTTTTATAGGATTCCATAGAAAGAACATTGCCCCCATAATAACTGGAAGTTATTTTAAAAGATGACAGCCCTTCTCCCAAGAAAGTTTTCCTCAGTGTTAGGGACATCATTTAGGGGTTGATTATTACTGGTAAAGGATTAGGGTTGGGGTGGAAATTATGTAGGCTCAGGGATCTCTTTGAAAAAAAATGGAAAATTGAATGGAATAATAGGTAGATTAGCATGAGCTTACTCACATTAATAATAATTATAGTGAATAATAGAGTGAATACTTGTGAGTAATAATTTATAGACAATTTACATTGGTATAGATTTTTGATACAAATTCAAATTACATTTGTTATATTGAATATGCACCTATTTCTGTTTACAATATTTGTACACCTATACAAAATTATTCTGTCAGATTGTATGCATGTATGTTTCTACCTCTGTTTAAGACATTTTGTATATTGCTACAATTTTAGGATATATTGATCACATTGCATTATACATTTCTACCTTTGATCAAGATGCTTTTATATTGTTTACATTTTAAGATCATTGTCCTCATTTGCTGCACAGTTATTTGAAGATTGCTTAATATTTTAATATGAAGTCTTATTCTTTAAGTTATACAGGTATTAAGTCAATAGTCATCTATGTTTGTCATACTTATAGCTACATTAATCAGGTTCTTTAGATACATAAAGATCATATTCTGCATAGATAGTATTCTTCAAGCACTTCAAAGAACTGTAGAATATGGCATTTAAATGACTTAGGTTTCTGTTGATGTGAAAGATGATTGCTCCTCTCAGCACTGATCTATTCCCAAGAGAATATTGAGCTCCAAAGACATTTCACTTGGAGCTGGTTTTCTTCTTGGCAAAATTGGCCTTTGGACAAGGAACTGCCCATGCCTCAACCACTGACAAAATGCATGGTGTCTGGACTGGACAAGCAGGACATAACGAAAAAGACTGACAAACTTTGCCAATACAGCATAAGGTGGTTTTAAATTTTTTCCTACATTTGAAATTGGTCTGTCAGTTACTCTAGGTCTTAGCCAAGTTGGTTGTTCCAACGCTGCAAATGAGACTTTGGGTGATTGCCCAGCTCACCAGTTGTCTCTGTCATCTATCGCACATTTTGGAAGCTGCTTGTTTGTACTTCCTGCTTACTCAAGTAATATTATCTCCTTTCTCAGGCCTTTGATGGGGTTGAAGATTAGATAGTCATAGTTACTTTCCTCTTATGATTTATCCTAGCCATTTCTAATACAAGACTTAGACTCCTTAAGATATAATAATTATTGAAACATTTAGCATATGTTTCTTGCTTAATACAGTCTATAATGGTTGTAACTCTAATTTTTATACTTGATATATATTTTTGTATTGGGTTTGGAACTCTCTTATTTTGACAAAGGGGGAAGGTGATGAGGACCTCCTTCAGGCAATGACCTTTGATAGGCTGAACCAGGTGGGGCATGGCCTTGAGTACCAAAAAGCCTATAGAATGGCCCTCTCATTCTCTCACCTTGCCTGCAACCTGGATGTTGGATTCCATTTCTGTTTCCTCATTGTGATCCATAAGTTCTCTTTTAATAAAGAACACCTTAGTATACTTTATTTGGAGTTAGTATATGATTATTTAATTGGTGTTTCTTCCATCTGAAGTGTTCTGCTTCATCCTCTGACTTCCACATGTGTGCTGTTTGCCCATATACCTTACACATAAGCAGGTGCGTGTGTGCATGCACACACACACACACACACACACACACACACACAGAGAGAGAGAGAGAGAGAGAGAGAGAGAGAGAGAGAGAGAGAGAGAGAGAGACTAAATAAATAAGTGGGAATGTGATAATTGAGTAACTGGACATATAAAAATCATACTAAGGAACAGGTTGTTATTGTGGAGATAGTGGTTTATTGAGTGCTGAAAGTTTGGCCTTCAAAATGTTAATATTGATAGACAATGAAACCTTTAAGACATGGGTCTAATGGCAGTATAGTTAGAGCATCAATGTCTCACTTATAGAGCTAGTTTCCTCTGAAATGAGTTGTTTGTAAGGCAAGTTCTGCTGTCTCAGCTTCCTCTTTGCCTTTTTTCACCATGTGATCATATACACACATTAGGATGCCATCCACCACATAACGCTCACCGAGTTAAGCAAATGCCAACACTATGTACTTATATACCCAGAATTATGGATCTAAAGGAATCTCTTTTTTGTGCATTACTCAGAATTGGCTATTTTATTATAGCAACAAAAATGGTCTGAGATATGGGAAAGAAGGAGGATGAAATGCATGGTGAATTAAATTATCTTATATGTAGATGAAAATATCAAGCAATGAAAGTTGCATCATTGTAGCTCTTTCTTTCTTGAACAGATATTTTTACAAATGGAAATTTCTTTTATAAATTTACATTTCCTTTATTGTAAGAGAAAATTATACGTTATTTTAGGCAGTTAAGATATGTGAAGTGGCTCCCCCAACCCTGCCCTGCTGTATGCTAGGACCAGTGCTCAAGTACAGTTTTAAGCTCCTAAACTAAGGCGACCCACCCAGAGTGGTGAGTGCCTGCCTACCAGGGTAAGGGAGCCGGGCACCTTCAGCTCAGGCGCCAGGCTTCCTGCGCGCTCCTGGATACCACCAACCCCCCCCCCCCCCCCGTTTCTCCATTCATCCTGTTGGCCCTGGATCATTGGGCTACTGGCGGCCCTGTTTAGTTGCTGAGGAATCCCATCAGGACGGGTGAGTGTGTGCTATCCAGGGGCAGACCGTCCCGGAAGAGAGCACAAACCCCCTCCCCCAGCTCCTTCTGCAGGGCTGTCTTTCTTTTGCACGACCCAGCCCCCCCAGCACCCCTCCCCAACCCTGCCCTGCTGTATGCTAGGACCAGTGCTCAAGTACAGTTTTAAGCTCCTAAACTAAGGCGACCCACCCAGAGTGGTGAGTGCCTGCCTACCGGGCAGGCCTAAGGGTCCCCTGTAAGGGAGCTGGGCACCTTCAGCTCTGGCGCCAGGCTTCCTGCGCGCTCCTGGATACCATCCCCCCCTTGCTCCATTCATCCTGTTGGCCCTGGATCATTGGGCTACTGGCGGCCCTGTTTAGTTGCTGAGGAATCCCATCAGGACGGGTGAGAGTGTGCTATCCAGGGGCAGACTGTCCCGGAAGAGAGCACAAACCCCCTCCCCCAGCTCCTTCTGCAGGGCTGTCTTTCTTTCGCATGACCCAGCCCCCCCAGCACCCCTCCCCAACCCTGCCCTGCTGTATGCTAGGACCAGTGCTCAAGTACAGTTTTAAGCTCCTAAACTAAGGCGACCCACCCAGAGCGGTGAGTGCCTGCCTACCGGGCAGGCCTCAGGGTCCCCTGTAAAGGAGCCGGGCACCTTCAGCTCTGGCGCCAGGCTTCCTGCGAGCTCCTGGTTACCACCCCCCCCCCGTTTCTCCATTCATCCTGTTGGCCCTGGATCATTGGGCTACTGGCGGCCCTGTTTAGTTGCTGAGTAATCCCATCGGGTCGGGAAGGGTTCCTACTTCTACACTGAAGAGATATACCCAGAGATTCAATCACAGCAAAGACTGGACCAAGAGACCAGGCCTCTCCTGGCTCCATTTGAAGGAAGAGATGGGAAGGCACCAATACAAGAATTCCTCCAACAACCTGAAAGGCAACATGACACCACCAGAAACCAGGGATCCCGAAATAAGAAGAATTGTACACCCTACTCCTGAAGAAATAGAAGAAATCGACTCAAAAGTTAACTATATGAAAATAATAGAGGACCTTAAACAGGAGGTGAAAAACTGCCATAAACAATTAGAGATTACAAACAAAAAGGTAGAGGAAATGAATAAATCGCTCAAAGACACGCAAGAAAACCAAGAGAAACAAGAAAAAGCAATCAAACAGGTTAGGGAAGCAGTTCAAGACATGAAGAATGAAATGGAAGCAATGAAGAAAGCAGAAACCGAGGGAAGAATGGAGATGGAAAATCTGGGTAAACGAACAGGAATGACAGAGACAGGTACTAACAACAGATTACAAGAGATAGAAGAGAGAATATCAGACACTGAAGATACCATAGAGAAAATAAACACACTGATCAAAGAAAACAGCAAAACCAACAAATTCTCATCACAAAACATTCAGGAAATTTGGGACACAATAAAAAGACCAAACCTAAGAATAATTGGAGTAGAAGAAGGAGAAGAAGTGCAGCTCAACGGTACAGAAAATATACTTAATAAAATTATAGAAGAAAACTTTCCCAACCTGAAGAAAGAGGTACCTATGAAGGTTCAAGAAGCATACAGAACACCAAATAGGCTGGATCAAAAGAAAACATCCCCTCGCCATATAATAATCAAAACACAAAATATACAGAATAAAGAAAGAATATTAAGAGCCGCAAAGGAAAAAGGCCAAGTTACTTATAAAGGTAAACCTATCAGACTTACACCTGACTTCTCTATGGAAACCATGAAAGCCAGAAGGTCCTGGATAGATGTACTGCAAAAACTAAGAGATCATGGATGCAAGCCCAGATTACTATTTCCAGCCAAGCTTTCGTCCACTATAAATGGAGAAAACAAAATTTTCCAGGATAAAAACAAATTTAAACAATACATAGCCACAAATCCAGCCTTACAGAAAATTATAGAAGGAAAATCACTAACCAAGGAGTCCAACAATGCCCACAATAACTCAGTCATCTAGAGACCTTTCACCAGCGCATCTCAAAGAAGGGAAACACACAAACCCTACTACTAAAAAAGTGACCGGAGTTAACAACCACTGGTCATTAATATCACTTAATGTCAATGGGCTCAACTCACCTATAAAAAGGCACAGACTAAGGGATTGGATACGAAAACAGGATCCAACATTCTGCTGTCTACAAGAAACACACCTCAACCACAAAGACAGGCATCTACTCAGAGTAAAGGGCTGGGAAAAGGCCTATCAAGCAAATGGACCTAAGAAACAAGCAGGTGTGGCCATACTAATTTCTAACAAAGTTGACTTCAAACTTAAATCAATCAGAAGAGATGGAGAGGGACATTTTATACTCATAACAGGAACAATTCATCAGGATGAAGTCTCAATTCTGAATATCTACGCCCCTAATATAAAAGCACCCACGTATGTAAAAGAAACATTACTAAAACTCAAGGCAGCCATCAAACCACACACACTAATAGTAGGAGACTTCAACACTCCTCTCTCACCAATGGACAGGTCAATCAGACAGAAACCTAACAGAGAAATTAGAGAATTAATGGAGGTAATGAAGCAAATGGACTTAACAGACATCTATAGATTATTCCACCCGAACAGGAAAGAATATACCTTCTTCTCTGCAGCTCATGGAACCTTCTCGAAAATTGACCACATACTCGGTAGCAAAGCTAACTTACACAGTTACAAAAAAATATTAGTAACCACCTGCGTCTTATCAGATCACCATGGATTAAAGTTAGAATTCAACAACAATGCTACCCCCAGAAAGCCTACAAACTCATGGAAACTGAACAGTCAACTACTGAACCATACCTGGATTAAGGAAGAAATAAAGAAAGAAATTAAAGTCTTCCTTGAATTCAATGAAAATGAAGAAACAACATACTCAAACTTATGGGACACTATGAAAGCAGTGCTAAGAGGAAATTTCATCGCACTAAGTGCCCACTTAAAGAAAACAGAGAAAGCACATATTGAAGACTTAACAGCCCACCTGAAAGCTCTAGAAAAAAAAGAAGCAGACTCACCTAGGAGGAGTAGAAGATTGGAAATAATCAAACTGAGGGCTGAAATCAACAAAATAGAAACACAGAAATCAATACAAAGAATCAATGAAACAAAAAGCTGGTTCCTGGAGAAAATCAACAAGATTGATAAACCCCTATCCAAACTAATCAAACGGCAGAGAGAGAACACGCAAATTAATAAGATCAGGAATGAAAAGGGGGACATAACCACAAACACAGAGGAAATTCAGAGAGTCATTAGATCTTACTACAAAAGCCTGTATGCCACTAAACTGGAAAATGTAAAAGAAATGGACACTTTTTTAGATAAATACCATTTACCAAAATTAAACCAGGACCAGGTGAACAATCTAAACAGACTTGTAAGTCGCGAAGAATTAGAAGCTATTATCAAAAACCTCCCTACCAAAAAAAGCCCAGGGCCAGATGGGTTCAATGCGGAATTCTACCAGAACTTCCAAGAAGACCTAACTCCTATACTCCTCAATGTATTCCACAATATAGAAACAGAAGGGTCATTACCAAATTCCTTTTATGAAGCTACAGTTACTCTGATACCAAAACCACACAAAGACTCAACCAGGAAAGAGAATTACAGGCCGATCTCACTCATGAATATCGACGCAAAAATCCTCAACAAAATACTGGCAAACTGAATCCAAGAACACATCCAAAAAATTATACATTATGATCAAGTAGGCTTCATTCCCGAGATGCAGGGCTGGTTCAACATACGAAAATCTATCAATGTAATCCAGCATATAAATAAACTGAAAGAAAAAAACCATATGATCATTTCATTAGATGCTGAAAAAGCATTTGACAAAATTCAACATCCATTTATGTTAAAAGTCTTGGAGAGATTAGGGATACAAGGGTCATACCTAAATATAATAAAAGCTATATACAGCAAACCGACTGCTAATATCAAATTAAACGGAGAGAAACTCAAAGCCATCCCGCTTAACTCAGGAACACGACAAGGCTGTCTACTCTCTCCATACCTCTTCAATATAGTGCTTGAAGTTCTAGCAATAGCAATAAGACAACATAATGGGATCAAGGGGATTCGAATTGGAAAGGAAGAAGTTAAACTTTCGTTATTCGCAGATGATATGATAGTGTACATAAGCGACCCCCAAAACTCCACCAAAGAACTTTTACAGCTGATAAACAGCTTTAGTAATGTGGCAGGATACAAGATCAACTCCAAAAAATCAGTCGCCCTCTTATACACAAAGGATATGAAAGCAGAGAGGGAAATCAGAGAAGCTTCTCCATTCACGATAGCCACAAACAGCATAAAATATCTTGGGGTAACTCTAACCAAGGAAGTGAAAGATCTATTTGACAAGAACTTTAAGGCATTGAAGAAAGAAATTGAGGAGGATACCAAAAAATGGATGGACATCTCTTGCTCTTGGATTGGGAGGATCAACATAGTAAAAATGGCAATTCTACCAAAGGCAATTTATAGATTCAATGCAATCCCCATCAAGATCCCATCAAAATTCTTCACAGATCTGGAGAGGACAATAATCAACTTTATATGGAAAAACAAAAAACCCAGGATAGCCAAAACAATCCTATACAATAAAGGATTGTCTGGAGTCATTACCATCCCTGACTTCAAACTCTATTACAGAGCTACAGTAATGAAAACAGGGTGGTACTGGCATAAAAACAGAGAAGTCGATAAATGGAATCGTATAGAAGACCCGGATTTAATCCCACAAACCTATGAACACCTCATTTTCGATAAAGGAGCTAAAAGTATACAATGGAAGAAAGAAAGCATCTTCAACAAATGGTGCTGGCACAACTGGATGTCAACCTGTAGAAGAATGAAAATAGACCCATATCTATCACCGTGCACAAAACTCAAGTCCAAATGGATTAAAGACCTCAATATCAGCCCGAAAACACTGAACCTGATAGAAGAGAAAGTGGGAAATACCCTACAACAGACGGGCACAGGTGATCGCTTCTTAGGTATAACCCCAGAAGCACAGACATTAAGGGCAACATTGAATAAATGGGACCTACTAAAACTGAGAAGCTTCTGTAAAGCAAAGGACACTGTCACTAAGACACAAAGACAACCTACTGACTGGGAGAAGATCTTCACCAACCCCACAACAGACAAAGGTCTGATCTCCAAAATATATAGAGAACTCAAGAAACTAGACTTTAAAATGCTAATTAACCCAATTAAAAAATGGGGCACTGAACTGAACAGAGAATTCTCAACAGAAGAACTTCAAATGGCCAAAAGACACTTAAGGTCGTGCTCAATCTCCTTAGCAATCAGGGAAATGCAAATCAAAACAACTTTGAGATATCATCTTACACCTGTCAGAATGGCTAAAATAAAAAACACCAAGGATAGCCTTTGCTGGAGAGGCTGTGGAGGAAGGGGTACCCTCATCCATTGCTGGTGGGAATGCAATCTTGTGCAACCACTGTGGAAGTCAGTGTTTCGTTTTCTCAGGAAATTCGGGATCAACCTACCCCTCGACCCAGCAATACCACTCTTGGGAATTTACCCAAGAGATGCTCTATCATATGTCTAAAGCATTTGTTCAACTATGTTCATAGCAGTATTATTTGTAATAGCCAGAACCTGGAAACAACCTAGATGCCCTTCAATGGAAGAATGGATGAAGAAAGTATGGAATATATACACATTTGTACTACGCTGCAGTAAAAAACAATGACTTCTCGAATTTTGCATGCAAATGGATGGAAATAGAAAACACTATCCTGAGTGAGGTATCCCAGACCCAAAAAGATGAACATGGGATGTACTCACTCATAATTGGTTTCTAGCCATAAATAGGGGTCACGGAGTCTACAATAGGCGAATCTAAAGAAGCTAAGTGAGAAGGTGAACCCAAGGAAAAACATATAGTTATCCTCTTGGATAAGGGAAGTAGATAAAATTGCCGGGGAGAAAAGTGGGATGTTGGGGGTGGGGTGGGATGGGGGTAAGGGGAGATGGGGAGAGAAAAGGTAGAAGGGAAGGAGGGGGGACTTGGGGAAACAGGAGGATCGGGGTAAAGGAAGGTTGGATAGGGGAGCACGGAACCCCATTTCTTAGTTAAAGGACCCACTTTAGGATGGGCAGGTGACTTGACCCTAGAGGGGCTCCCAGGTGCCCAAGCTGAGGCCCCCAGTTAGTTCCTTGGGCAGCTGAGGATCGGGAACCTGAAATGACCCTATCCTAGAGCAATACTGACGAATATCATGCATATCATCCTAGAACTTTCATCTGGCGATGGATGAAGATAGAGACAGAGACCCACACTGGAACACTGGATAGAGCTCCCAAGGTCCCAAGGAGGAGCAGAAGGAGGGAGAACATGAGCAAAGAAGTCGGGACCACGAGGGGTGCACCCACCCACTGAGACAGTGGAGCTGATCTACTGGGAGCTCACCAACGCCAGCTGGACTGTTACCAGAAAAAGCATGGGATAAAACTGAACTCTCTGATCATGACGAACAATGAGGGCTGATGAGACGCCAAGGACAATGGCACGCGGTTTTGATCCAACGCAATGTGCTGGCTTGGTGGGAGCCTAGCCAGTTTGGATGTTCACCTTCCTAGATATGGACGGAGGTGGGAGGACCTAGGACTTACCACAGGGCAGGGAACCCTGATTGCTCTTTGGACTGGAGAGGGAGGGGGAGAAAAGTGGGGGGAAAGGGAGAGGGGTGGGAGTAGGGGGAGAAGAATGGGAGGAGGGGGAGGGAAATGGGAGGCTGGGAGGAGGTGGAAATTTGTTTTTTTTTCTTTCTTTTCTTTTTTCTCTTTTTATCAATAAAAAAAAATTTAAAAAAAGAAAAAAAATAAAAAAAAACAAAACCCTCATGATTGACTGGATACTATTGAAATCTTATGCTATAATACAAAAATAATGGAAAGCTCTGGAAAATAAATATTTAATTATCTCTGAAAACTTACTATCTAAACCTTAATAATAATACTATTAATATTGTGTGTGTCACAGAAGAATAAAATTAAGCAATTGAAATCAAAAAAAAAGATACGTGAAGTGCTTTTCTTACATTAGCTGTTTTTTGATTTTATTTTTACCTTTAAATAATCAATATGCCAGAGTGGCATATTTGGAGGTGACATGTTCCAAACGCCATTAAAATCAAGTTTCAAAACTAGTTAAAATCCTGCTCTTCTGTGTTGGCAGAGGCTACTCATTTGTTTCCCGACTACCCAAACCCAAAATAATCACACAGAAACTATATTAATTGCAATATTGTTTGGCCAATAGTCTAAGTATATTTCTAGCTAACTCTTACATCTTAAATTAACCCATTTCTATTATTTTATATTTTACCACAAGGCTTGTGGTTTACTAGTGCAAGCACATGGGCATCTTTCTCCTCCAGTGGCTACATAGCATCTCTCTGACTCTGCCTACTCTCTCTTCCTCTATCTGCTTGGAATTCCTGCCTTGCCCTATTTTGTACTGCAATAGGCCCAAAGCAGATTATTTATTAACCAATGGTATTCACAGCATACAAAGGGGGATACCACATCACTTCTGGGGCTAGAGAGAAGGCTGATTGTTTAAGAGCACTGGTGGATTTCACAGAGGACCAAAGTTCATTTCTCAGCACATATGTGGCAGTCCACAACTCTAGTTCCAGGGAACCCACTATCCTCTTCAAGCCTCCATGAGTATTGCACACATGTATACATGCAGGCAGTACTCCCAAATGTAAAAATAAATAAGTAATATGTTTAAACATGTTTCAGATATCTTCAAAGGTTTTCTATTTTAACAGAAATAAAATCCAAATACCTTTCCTTGACCTAAGACTATTGTTTTATTCTTCTCTCACCTTCATCCTCCCCCAGATCCACTCCTCCTCTGTTTCCCTTCAGAAAAGAGCAGGCCTCACATTGATAGCAAACCAAACATGCCATAACAAGATACAGTAAGACTAGACAAAAACCCTCATACTAAGACTGGGCAAGGCAACCCAGTAGCAAGAAAAGGGTTCCAAGAGCAGGCAAAAGAGTGAGAGACACCTCTACTCCCACTGTTAGGAGTCCCATAAAAACACCAAGCTAACAACTATAGAGGACCAAGTGCAGACCAATGCAGGCACTTTGATTGCCCTTCAGTCTCTCTGAGTCACTATGAGCCCTACTTAGTTAATTCTGTGGGGTGTGTTCTCCTGGTGTCCTTGACCCCTCTGGTCATAGAATCTTCTTCCCCATTTTCCACAGACTTCCCTGAGCTTCAAGGGAAGGGAAATGCAATGGAGATCTCCAATTTGGGATCTCTTTTCACTTAATATTTGCCTGTAGACCTCTAGCTCTGCTCCCATCAGCTGCTAGAGGAAGCCTCTCTGATGCCAATTGGGTTAGGCAGCAATCTAAGAATAAAGCAAAAATATCATCAAGAATTATTTCATTAACTTTTTTCTGCCCTATGTCTCTGGGCTATCCAGCCTCTGATTTCTGGTCATCCAGGCAGTGCTCGACAAGGGCTCCTTCTTGAGGCATGGGCCTCAAAGTAGGCCACTGATTGGTTGGCTACTCCCAAGAGTTCTGCATCACCATTGCCCCAGCACATCTTTCAGGCATGACAGATTGTAGGTGAAGGTTTTGTGGTTGGGTTGGTGTTCCATTTCTACCACTGGAAGTTGCCTTATTACAGAAAAATGGCTGGTTTAGGCTTCATTACAAGGATTCCTGGCTAGGGTCACCTCTGCAGATGCCTGGGAGTTTCCAATGTACTAGGTTTCCACATTGTTCCACAAGTCCCTACAATTCTAGTCATCTCCCCCTCCATCTCTTCCCCCATACCTAATCCCTCCTATTTACACCTGTCCCCCTGATGTGGGATTCCCCTCTGTTTTCTGTGAATATATTTTATTGCCATTGGTTAATAAAGAAGCTGCTTTGACATATGGAAATGCAGAATATAGCTTGGTGGGAAATGCAAGCAGAGATACAGGTGAACAAGGGGTGGGGTCAAGAGAGATGCCAGCAGTCACTAAAGGAGTAAGATGCCAGAGCATTACTGGTAAGCCATGGGATATGTAGAAATAGATTACTAGAAATGGGTTAATTTATATGTAGACCTAGCCAGCAAGAAGCCTGAGCCATTTGTCAAACAGTCTGTAATCAATATTAAGCTCAGAGTGGTTATTCAGGAAATGACAGACAGGGGAGAAACCTCTAGTTATATTCCCCACAAGAGCTTTCCTTGCTACTTAGCTTCTCTGGACTGTGTATTGTAGTCTGATTATCCTTTACTTTATACCTGATATCCACTTTTAAGTGAGTGCATACCATGGTTGACTTTCTGGTTCTGGATTACCTCACTCAGGATGATTTTCTATATTTCTATCCATTTGCTTGCAAAATTCATGATGGGATTTTTTAACAACTAAATAATATTCCATTGTGTAAATAGACTACACTTCCTTTATTCATTCTTCAGTTGAGAGACATCTAGGTTGTTTCCAGTTTGTGGCTATTATGAATCATGCCACTTTGAGCACAGCTGAGCAACTGACTTACTTTGTGGTAGGACAGAGCATCTTTTGGATAGATACACAAGCTGAATCTTGAGGTAGATCAATTCACAATTTTCTGAAGAACCTCCATATTTATTTCCATAGTGGGTGTATAAGTCTGCACTTTCACCAACAAGAGAAAAGTGTTCCCCTTACTCAACATCCTCTCCAGCATGAGCTGTCACTTGCATTTTTTATATTAGCCAACTGACAGGTGTAAGATGGAATCTCAGAGTTATTTTGATTTGTGTTTCCCTGATAGCTAAGGTTATTATGGATCATTTAAGTGTTTCTCAGCCATTTCAGATTACCCTGGTGAGTATTATCTGTTTAGATCGGTACCCCATTTCCAAATGGATTATTTAGTTTGTTGATGTCTAATTTCTATATATTTTGGATATTAGCCCTCTATCAGATGTAAAGTTGGTATAAATCTTTTCCAATTCTGAAGGCTACCATTTTGTCTTGTTGACAGTGTCCTTTGCCTTAGAGATTTTCAGTTTCATGAAGTTCCATTTATTAATTGTTTATTATAGTGCATATGCTATTGGTATTCTGTTCAGAAAGTTGTCTCCTGTGTCAATGTATTCAAGGATATTTCTCATTTTCTCCTCTATCAGATTCAGTGTATCTGGTTTTATGTTGAGGTCTTTGATCCACTTGGACTTGAGTTTTGTGTAGAGAGGTGAATATGGGCCTATTTGCCATTTGCGTATAGGAGGGGTACAGATTTTATTTTAATTAATTTTTTTCATGTTTACTTAATCTTTTTATTTAATCAGCCACTTCACAGAAGGTGTTTATCAACTATAAGAGTTCCCTGATAGAATTTTGGGATGGTTTGTGTATACTATCACATCATCTAAAGATAGCAATACTTTGACTTCTCCCTTTCCAGTTTGCATCGCTTTGATCTCCTTCAATTGTCTTCTTGTTCTAGTTCAAACTGCAAGTAGTATATTGAATAGCTTTGGAGAAAGTGGACAAACTTATCATGCTTCTAATTTTAGCAATTTTAGTGGAATTGCTTTATGTTTCTCTCCATATGATTTCATGTTGGTTACAGGCCCAGTATCAATTGCCCTTACTATGTAGATACATGTTTCTTGTATCCCTAATCTCTTCAAGACTTTATCATAAAGGAGTTTTAGATTTTGTCAAAGTTTTTTTTCAGCATTTAATGAGATCATCATGTGCTTTGTCTTCTTCCAGTGCTTTTACATGTTGGATTTAATTTACTGATTTTTATGTGTTGAACCATTCCTGCTACATCTCTGGTCATAGTGGATAATCTTGTTGATTCTTTGGATTTGGATAGCAAATATTTTATTGGGTTATTTTTATAAGTCTATTTATGAGGAAAACTTCTCTGTAATTCTCTTTCTTTGTTGAATCCTTGTGTGGTTTGGGTATCAAGGTGACTGTGGCCTTGTGAAATGAATTTGGCAATTTTCTTTCTGCTTCTATTTTGTGGAATAATTTGAGAAATATTGGCATTATCTCTTCTTTGAAAGTCTAGTAGAGTTCTATGTTAAACCCATCTGGCACTGGACTTTCATTGGTTGGGACACTTTTAATGACTGCTTATATATTCTTAGGGGCTTATGTCTATTTAAATAATTTATGTGATCTTAATTTAACCTTGGTAAATAATATATATTGAGAAGATTATGAAGTTATTTTAGATTTCCCAATTTTGTGGAGTATAGGTTTTTAAAGTATAACCTAATGATTCTTTGGATTTCCTCAGTGTCTATTGTTATATCCTCCTTTTTGTTTCTGATTTTGTTAATTTGGATATTCTCTGTATCACAATTAACAAAAACCCAGAGACAGAAATTGGAGTTTATCCTGAAATTCAGAAAAGCAAAACAGCAATAAGAAACACCTTAACCTCAAAGACAGACATAACCTCAGAGTGAAGGTTTGGAAAAAGATTTTCCAATCTAATGGACCTAGAAAACAAGTGAGTGTAGCTATGCTAATATGTAAAAAAAAAATAGACTTCAAACTACAGTCAGTCAGAAGAGATGGAGAAGGACACTTTATACTCATCACAGGAACAGTCCATCAGGAGGAAGTCTCAATCCTGAACATCTGTGCCCCAGAAACAAGAGCACCCACATATGTAAAAGAAATTTTACTACAGCTTAAATTGCACATCAAACCCCACACACTAATAATAGAAGACTTCAACACCCCACTCTCTACAATGAAAAAGGCAACCAGACAGGAACTTAAGAGAGAAATAAGAGAAATAATAGATGTCATGACTCAAATGAACTTACAAGACATCTACAGAACATTCCACCTAAACACAAAAGAATATACCTTTGAGTACCTCATGGAACCTTCTCTAAAATTGACCACATACTCAGTAACAAAGCAAACCTCAACCAATACAAAAAATAAAATAAAATAATCCCCCGTATCTTTTCAGATCACCATGGTTTAAGGTTAGAATTCAACAACAACACGGATTGCAGAATGCCTACAAACTCATGGAAATTGAACAGTGCTCAACTGAACCACCTCTGGGTCAAGGAAGAAATAAAAAAACATTAAAAACTTCCTAGAATTCAACAAAAATGGAGTCACAATGTACCCAAACCTATGGGACACTATGAAAGCAGTGCTAAGAGGAAAGTTCAAAGCACTAAGTACCAACATAATGAAAGTGGAGAAATCTCACATTAGTGACTTAACAGCACACCTGAAAACTCTAGAACAAAAAGAAACAGGCTCACCCAGGAGGAGTAGATGGCAGGAAATATTCAAGTTGAGAGCTAAAACCAAGAAAAGAGAAACAAAGAAAACAGTACAAAGAGTCAATGAAACAAAGAGCTGGTTCTTTGAGAAAATCCACAAGATAGATAAAACTTACCCAAACTAATCAAAGGGCAAATAGAGAACATCCAAATTAACAAAATTAGAAATGAAAAGGCAGACAAAGCAACAGACACTGAGGAAATCCAGAGAATCATTAGGTCTTACTACAAAAACCAGTACTCCACAAAATTTGAAAACATAAAATAAATTACAAACCAATATCACTCATGAACATTGATGCAAAAATACTCAATAAAATACTGGCAAACCAAATCCAAGAACATATCAAAAAAAAAAAACATCCAACATGATCAAGTCGGCTTCATCCCAGAGATGCTGGAATGGTTCACCATATGAAAATCTCTCAATGTCATCCACCATATAAGTAAACTGAAAGAAAAAAAAAACATATGATCATCTCATTAGATGCTGAAAAAGCATTCAACAAAATCTAACACCTCTTCATTATAAAGGTCTTGGAGAGATCAGAGATACAACATATCTAAACATAATAAAAGCAATATACACCAAGCTGACAGTCAACATCAAATTAAATGGAGAGAAATTCAAAGCGATTCATCTAAAATCAGGAACAAGACAAGGCTGTCTACTCTCTCCAGATGTACTCAACATAGTTCTTGAAATTTGGCTAGAGTAATAACACAACAAAAGGAGATCAAGGGGAGTCAAATTGGAAATGAAGAAGTCAAACTTTCGCTATTTACAGATGATATGATAGTATATGTAAGTGACCCCAAAAACTCTACCACTGAACTCCTACAGCTGATAAATACTTTCAATAATGTGGAGGGATACAAGATTAACTCAAATAAATCAGTAGCCCTCCTATATACAAAGGATAAAAAGCTGAGGAAAAAAAACAGAGAAACATCATCTTTCACAATAGCCAAAAATAACATAAAATGTCTTGGGGTAACACTAACCAAAAAAGTGAAAGACCTATTTGACAAGAACTTTAAGTCTTTGAAGGGAGAAATTGAAGAAGATATCTAAAAATGGAAAACCCTCCCATGGTCTTAGATAGGTACGATCAACATAATAAAAATGGCATTCCTACCAAAAGCAATCTATAGATTCAGTGCAATCCCCATCAAAATCCCAACACAATTCCTAATAGATCTTGAAAAAAAATAATCAACTTTATGTGGAAAAAAACCCCAGGATAGCCAAACGATCCTATACAATAAAGGAATTTCCAGAGTCATCACCATCCTTGACATCAAACTCTATTATAGAAGTACAGTAATAAAAACAGCCTGGTATTGGCATAAAAACAGACAAGTTGATCAATGGAAATGAATTGAAGACCCGGATATTAATCCACACACCTATGAGCACCTAATTTTTGACAAAGAAGCTAAAAATCATACAGTGGAAAATAGAAAGCATCTTCAACAAATGGTGCAGGCATAACTGGATGTCAACCTGCAGAAGAATGAAAATAGATCCATATCTATCCCCATGTACAAAACTCAAGTCCAAATAGATTAAAGGTCTCAGTGTAAATCCGACCACACTGAACCTGACAGAAGAGAAAGTGGGAAGTAGCCTTCCATGCATGGGCACAGGAGACCACTTCCTAAATATAAACCCAGTAGCAAGACAATAAAAGTAACAATAAATAAATAAATGGGACCTCTTGAAACTGAAAAGCTTCTGTAAAGCAAAGGACACAATCAATAAGACTAAAAGACAGCATACTGAATGGAAAAAGATCTTCATCAACTCCACATCAGGCATAGGGCTAAACTCCAAAATATGTAAAGGATTCAAACAATTAAACATCAAAATCTCAAATAATCCAATTAAAATTGGAATACATATCTAAACAGAGAATTCTCAACAGAAGAATCTCAAATGGCTGAAACACACTTAAGTAAATGTTCAGCATCCTTAGCATGAGATTTATGGGAATTTGTGATATTTAATTTTTATTGTAAAATGGATTCAATAAAGAAACATGCAAGATATTAGTAAGTCAATTCTTTGGATGTGTTTGTAAGGGCTCCTGGGATAGGCTAGAGAGGTCTAACTGAGGGAATAAGATTCACTGTATGAAGATAATAGACATTCTTAAACAGGAAGTGAATAGATCCTTTAGAGAAATCCAGTAAAACACAAATAAGAAGCTGGAGGAAATGAATAAATCCCTCAAAGAAAATCAGGAAAACAAAAGCAAATAATTGGTGGAAACGAATAAATTGCTAAAATAATGCCACAAAAATGCAAACAGCTAAAGGAAACAAATAAAACTGTTCAAGAGCTGGAAATAGAATTAGGTTCAATAAATAAAACACAAAATGAAAGAAATCTGGAAATGAAATATTTAGAAATTCAAACAGGTACTAAAGAGGTAAGCTTCACCAACAGAATATAAGACATGGAAGCAAGAATCTCATGCATTGAAGATACTAAAGAACAGATCAGTCAAAGAAAATGTTAAACCTAAAAAATCCCTGACACAAAACATCCAGGAAATTTTTGACACTATGAAAAGATCAAACCTATGACTAATCGGAATAGAGGAAAGGGAAGGGTCCCAGCTCATAGGCCCAGAAAGTATTTTCAACAAAATAATGAAAAATTTTTCTAACCTGAAGAAGGATATACTTATAAACATACAAGAAGCTTACAGAGCACCAAATAGAGCGGACCTGAAAAGGAAGTCCCCTCACCACACAATAATCAAAACACTAAAAATATTAAAACCTGCAAGGGAAAAGGGCCAAATAACATATAAAGGCAGCCCTATTAGAATTACATCTGACTTCTCAACAGAGACTTTAAAAGCCAGAAGGGCCTGAAGAGATGTCTTGTAGACTCTAAGAAAATAGAGATGCCAACCCAGATTACTATACACAACAAAACTTTCAATTACATAGTTGAAGACAATAAGATATTTCATGATAAAAACAAACTTAAAAAATATCTATCTACAAATCCAGGCCTACACAGGTGTTAGAAGAAAAGCATCAACCTAAATAAATTAACTACACCCATGAAAATACAGAAAATAATAATCTCATATCAGAAAAATCAAATGGAAAGAAGAAAAGCACACATACCACCACCAACAATAACAACAACAGCAGCACAATAACAAGAATCAACAATCATGAACAATCATTAGTCATTGTTATCTCTCAATATCAATGGACTCAATCTCACAATTTTAGAAAAACATCAGAAACTAACAGAATGGATGCAAAATCAGAATCCATCCTTCTGCTGTAGTGGAGAAACACACCTCAACATCAAGGATAAACATTACCTCAAGGTAAAAGGTTGGGAAATGATTTTCCAAGCAAATGGACCTAAGAAGCAAACCTGCGTAGTCACCTTAATATTCAGCAAAATAGACTTCAAACCAAAATTAATCAAAAGAGATAGGGAAGAAGGTTACATCTTCATTAAAGGAAAAATTCACCAAGAGGACACTGAGATTCTTAACATCTATTCACCAAACACAAGAGCAATCAAATTTGTACAAGAAGCATTACAATAGCTTAAAATAGAGATTGACCCAACACACTGATGCTGGGAGACTTAAATACCCAACTCTCACCAATGGACAGATCATGCAGACAAAATCTAAACAGAGAAATGCTGTACTTACTTATCTGACATTATAAACCAAGTGAATCTAAAAGATATTTACAGAACATTCTACCCAAATACAAAAGAGTATACCTTCTTCTAGACACCTCATAGAACTTCCTCTAAAACTGACCACATACTCTGTCACAAAGCAAGTCTCAATAGATACAACAAGATTGAAATAACTTCCAGAATCCTATCAGAGAACTGTGGTTTCAAGCTATATTTCAATAACTTACAACAGAAAGCTTACAAACTCAAGGATATTGAACAACTCTGAACACATAAGACAGAAGGGCCATACCATCAGATAAACGATTTAATGAACCTATAACCCTCAGTGAAATAGAAGCAGTCAGGGCCAGATGATTTCAGCATAGAAATCGTCCAGACTTTCAAAAAAAAGTTAATGCCAATAGTCCTTAAATTAGTTCACAAAATTGAAACAGAAGGAGCATTGCCAAAAATGCATTTATGAGTCCACAGTTACCTTGATACCCAAACAACAGAAAGACTCAACAAAGAAAAAAATTACAGGCCAATTTCTCTCATGAACATAGATGCAAAACTATTCAATAAATTACTTACAAACTGATTTCAAAAACACATCAAAAAAACTATTCTTCATGATCATGTATGCTTCATCTTAGAGATACAGGAATGTCCAGTAAATTTAATCCACTACATAAATTACCTAAAAGAAAAATACCCCATATGATCATTTTGTTAGATGCTGAAAAAGCCTTTGACAAAAATTCAACAGCCCCTCATAATAAAAGTCTTGGGGACATTAGGAATACAAAGAACATATATCAACATAATAAAGGCAGTATACAGCAAGCCTATAGCCAACATTAAATTAAATGGAGAGAAACTCAAAGAAATTATACTAAAATCAAGAACAAAACAAGGTGGTCCAACTTCTCTATACATATTCCATATAGTGCTTGAAGTCTTAGAATGATAAGACATTTTTGTGGTCTTTGGGCTCTTTTTCCCCTTTTTATTGATTTTATTGATTTATACATTTTTCCCTGTTCCCCTCCCTTCCTCTCCCCTCCCCTTCTACTCTCTCCCATGGTCCCCATGATCCCAATTTACTCAGAAGATCTTGTCTTTTTCTACTTCCCATGTAGATTAGATCCATGCATATCCCTCTTAGGGCCCTATTGTCATCTAGGTTCTCTGGGATTGTAGGCTGGTTTTCTTTGACTTGTGTCTAAAAACCACTTATGGGTGAGTACACATGATATTTCTTTTTCTGGGTCTGGTTTACCTCATTCAATATGATTTTTTTCTAGCTCCATTCATTTGCCTGCAAATTTCAAGATGTCATTATATTTTTCTGCTGTGTAGTAATCCATTGTGTAAACATACCACATTTTCCTTATCCATTCTTCAGTCAAGGGGCATTTAGGTTGTTTCCAGGTTCTGGTTATGACAAACAATGCTGCTATGAACACAGTTGAGCACATGTCCTTGTGGCACGATTGAGCACACTTTGAGTATATACCCAAAAGTGGTATTGCTGGGTCTTGAGGAAGGTTGTCTTCTAATTTTCTGAGAAATCACCATACCAACACCCAAAAGGGCTGAAACAGCTTGTACTCCCACAAGCAATGCAAAAATGTTCCCTTTACCCCACAACCTCTCCGGCATAAGTTGTCATCAGTGTTTTTGATCTTGGCCATTCTCACAGGTGTAAGATGGAGTCTAAGAGTCATTTTGATTTGTGTTTCTCTGATGGCTAAGGATATTGAACATTGCTTTAAGTGTCTCCCAACCACTTTAGATTCATCTGTTGAGAGTTTTCTGTCTAGGTCTGTACTCCATTTTTTGAACTGAATTATTTGTTCTTTTGATGGTCAATTTCTTTAGTTCTTTGTATATATTGGAGATTAGTCCTCTGTCTGATGTGGGGTTGGTGAAGATCTTTTCCCATTCTGTAAGCTGCCGTTTTGTCTTGTTGATCATGTCCTTTGCTTTACAGAAGCTTCTCAGTTTTAGGAGGTTCCATTTATTAATTGTTTCTCTCAGTGTTTGTGCTACTCAGGTTATATTTAGGAAGTGGTCTCCTGTGCCCATGCATTGAAGGCAACTTATGTTCTTTGCACATTTATTTGTAATAGCCAGAAAATGGAAAAAAACCTAGATGTCCCTCAACCAAAGAACAGATAAAGAAAATGTGGTACATTTACACAATTTAGTATTACTCACCTGTTTAAAAAATGACATCATGAAATTTGCAGGCAAATAGATAGAACAAGAAAAAATCATTCTGAGTGAGGTAACCAAACCAAGAAAGACAAATATGGTATATATTTACTTATAAGTTGATATTAACTGTTAAGTAAATTATAATAACCAAGTTACAATCCACATACCCAGAGAGGTTAGGTAAAGTGGAGGGCTCTAGGGGAAAGCATGGATCTCCCTGGGGAGAGGAAATAGAATAGATTTTTCAGGTGGACTTGGGCATAGGTAGGGGTTGGAGTGGGATGGATCAAGTTGAAGGGGAGTGATAGAGTGAGAACATGTGAGGAGAGAAAGCTGGAATTGGGGAGCATTTTGGAGCGGTTCAGTAGAAACTTCTGGGAATATATGATGGTGACCCTACTGAGAACTTCTAGGTAGTGGAGGACATGAAGTCTTTTGTAGTCAGGGTTCCAATGGTGAACTGTGTTGCATTCAGTGAGCTGTTGGCCAAGGAGATCACTAAACAACACAAGTTGATTCTAGGACAGAAGGTCACTTTCTTAAAACTGACAGTGGACCCCATTGCCAAGAACAACATTCATTAAACGTAGGTAAAATTGGTGCCCACATGGAGACTTCTCCCCTATATTTTATTCTCTTTGGTACAGGAAATTACACTGCAGGCTACAGAAAAAGAAACTGGAAGCCAGGCAGTGATGGCACATGCCTTTAATCCCAGCACTCAGGAGGCAGGTGGGTCTCTGTGAGTTCGAGGCCAGCCTGGTCTACATAGTGAGTTCCAGGACAGTCAGAGCTACACAGAGAAGCCCTGTCTCAAAAAACAAAATATAAATAAAGGAAGAGGAAGGAAAGAAGGAAGGAAGGAAGGAAGGAAGGAAGGAAGGAAGGAAGGAAGGAAGGAAGGAAGGAAGGAAGGAAAACCTGAACACCAACTCATTCACAAAACCCTCAACCTACAATCTGTCCTGCTTACAAGATGTGCTGGGGCAATGGTGACTAATGGTGGGAGTGGCCAATCAATGTCTGGTTTAACTTGAGGCCCATATCATAAGAGGGAACCTGTGCCCCAAACTGCCTAAATGGCCAGGAACTGGAGACTGGATAATCTAGGAACCTAGGATAGAACCTAATACAACTGGGAAAAAAACAAGAAAATGATTCCTAATGATATTCTGTTACACTCATAGATTGTTGTCAGTCCAGTTGTCATTGAAGGGGCTTCTTCCTCCAGCAGCAGAGAACCACAGCCACACATGCAGAGAGAAAGTCTAAGTTAGAGGGCTCCATTGGGCCCCTTCCCTCAGAGCTCGGGGGAACCCCCACAGAAGAGGGAGAAAAGATTGTAAGAGTCAGAGGGGATAGAAGGTATCAGAAAAACATGCCTCGTTGAATCAGCTAAGCAGGACTCAGAGACTGAAGCAGTAAGCACAAAGCCTGTAAGGGTATGCACCAGGTCCTCTGTGTATATTATGGCTGTTAGCTTGGTGTTTTGTGGGACTCTTGACAGTGGGAATCAATGTGTCTCTGACTCTTTTGCCTGTTGGGGACTCTTTTCCTCCAGTTGGGTTCCCATCATGTGGTTGGTTGTTATCTCTTGGAGGCCTGCTTTTTTCTGAAAGGAAAGAGAGGAGGAATGAATCTAGGGGAGAGAGGTGGTGTGGAGAAACTGGGAGGAGTAGAGGGAGGGGAAAACTGTAATTAGGATGTATTGGATAAGAGAAAACTCTATTTTAAAGTAGAGAAAAAAGAAAAATGCTAAGAAGAAATTCTGGGCCAAAAGTTGACTTAAGTGGAGAAAGAATCACAGAACACGAATTAGCTATCTTTCAAATGCTATAGAGAAAAATCATTACTCATAAGTATCTGAGCTAAGAGCACATGGCGTGCACATGCCCTCTGCCTTGTCTGCCGCTGCCGCTCTTGGTGGGGCCTGTGTGCTCCTTCAGTGCGGACCTGGTGCCTCTTTTGTGAAGCGGCAACTGAGGAGACTCCAGCGTTCGCCATGGCCAACGAGAAACCTAAGGAAGGAGTCAAGACCGAGAACAACAACCATATTAATTTGAAGGTGGAGGGGCAGGATGGCTCTGTGGTGCAGTTTAAAATTAAGAGGCATACACCACTTAGTAAACTAATGAAAGCCTATTGTGAAAGACAGGGTTTGTCAATGAGGCAGGTCAGATTCCGGTTTGATGGGCAGCCAATCAATGAAACAGACACACCTGCACAGTTGGAAATGGAGGATGAAGATACAATTGATGTGTTCCAGCAGCAGACAGGAGGTGTCTACTAAACAGGGAACCTGCTACTTTACTCCAGAATTTTGTTATAGACCAAGAATACATTAGCAATTAGAAAGCAGCAATTTGGTCCCACCACATCCTGACTACTACAGTATAGTTTTCTCTATTCTTTCATGTCCCTGTCCCCATTTCTTTATTGTACATAAAGTAACTGATGTATGTGCACAAGCATATTGCACTTTTTTCTTTTTTTCGTTTTTAAACTAAATGGCCAATGTTCTGTTTTGATTGGCAGCAGATGGAGGTGGTCTGGGGGAAAGTACAGGTTCTGTGAAAATATCCCCCTGCTCCATTAGTGGCATGCTCACTCATCAGCTCTTATCTTTATATTCCAGGAAGTTATTTTGCTCTCAATGTTTTAACAAAAGAACAAAACCACAAAATCCTTGCATGCCTTGTTCGATTGGAGAATTTTAATGTTTTTCATTTGTCATTGTAAAACCAAGGAAAATTTTATAACTTTTTTATACGTAGCTGTTACATGTAGGGCAATCTGTCTTTAAGTAGGGATAAATTACTCTTGAACAAAATGATCCTAGATAGTTTTCCCTTCAAGTCAAGCGTCTTATTGTTTAAATAAACTTCTTGTTAAAAAAAAAACCTGAGCTAAGTTAACAGTATATGTTAAGGTGTGTTGTTAGTATGTCAAGCTCTCTAAGAAATGATTATGCATTAAATTATGATTTATAACAACAACAACAATAACAAAGAAACACAGCATTCTCAATGGTATCTATTTAAGGGCAAATAATGTGGTAACTTAACTGTACTGTTTGCCCAAAGAGAAGCACGTTAAAATGAAATCAACAATGCCTCTTGAAGTTATGTTCAGAAACATGCCTCTACCTGGTTTCAATGTATTCTAAGTCTATGCCAACATAAAAATGTACTTTTGAACTGCTATTTTGAATAGAAGTTTCTAATAATAAAACTAAGCTGATTTTTAAAAAACTCTTCAATAACATTTATAAACATAGCTATTAAATGAAAATATTTCTTCCAAAACTAAAACACAAGGGATTTCTTTAATTTCATATATGCTTCATTGTATATGACATGCAAATAATATAAAATTAAATCTTTTTGGAAGAAAAAGAACAAAATACAATAGAACCCCTAAAGAAAAGTCACTTGGTAAGTTTGCTAAATTAAGACCTCAAAACTTAATACTACTGAGTAGCCAAACGGCTAAGTCACAATTGTTCACAAGACAAAACCTACCTTGTAACAACCTAGTCTTGGTTTTGTCATTTACTTGTTGAAGCAAGTTGCTAGGCCTCATTTAATCAACACTACTTCCAAAGTCAATCTCTGCTCTCATGTTCTGTATGTAGGAGGTTATACATTTGAAATTAAATCAAGCAGTCATTACAGAAGCTTAAAAGTTTTGAAATGCTTATGGAGAAAAAACAGACATTTTCCCAAGGTAATTTGAGATTAAAAAGAAACTATTTTAGTTGGTACAGATTCTGATGTTGACATGCCAATGGCTTTTCACCATGGGTCATTGTTTGCCCTTCTGCATCCTCTC
Source organism: Microtus pennsylvanicus (assembly GCF_037038515.1). Taxonomy (NCBI): domain Eukaryota; kingdom Metazoa; phylum Chordata; class Mammalia; order Rodentia; family Cricetidae; genus Microtus; species Microtus pennsylvanicus. The sequence continues at coordinate 143,447,570 of NC_134601.1, forward strand.
CCACCCTGCCTCCACACAGAGCCATGGAATTTGAATCCATCATATAAAATTTAAAATTATTCTCAAAACCAGTAAATGGGATGCAAATCTGGGAACCCCCTATAAGATTTGAATGCATTAAATGATACATTCAAAAAAGTCAAAGTCCAATTATGGACCTCTTCTCTTTCTCCTAAGTCATTCTCTTGTGGCAACAGAAACAGAAAATCTCATTTCTTTATATGATGCCCCTGATTGGTGTGGAATTTAGCAGAGGTTATTTCTCTCTTTCCTTCAACTTAGAAACACAACACATGAAGTAGCTTTCAAACTAACCTGAGGCATTGGTCTGTATACGGTTCAGGAGCCTTACCTGCAAAAGCTCAATCATATACACTTAAGAATCATGTGATTATCACTTTCTAGTGTCCCAACTAGTTAACCTCAGTGAATTATTATGAATTATCATGGGAATCCGGTCAAGCACCTTGATCTGTATAGCTGTATAGCCTGAATATTCTGTACCTTCCTCAGCTCAGTTTCTGGGAAAATATTTTTCTTTCTCTGTTCCATGTTCAGCACATCTGTAATGAATTCCAAAACCAGGAGACTTATTGCCTCACTTCTCCAATATTTAGATTTGAACTAAGATCTTTGAAACCAGATTTTCCCTCATTAGTCCATTGATATAGGAATTCCAAATATTTTAACTCAGATATTGTTATGCTGAGATCACTCAGCCCCACCCTCAGAAACCAACTAGGAGAACAAGTCCTAAAAGCAAAGAGCCTTTATTCTTACACAAGTTTGCAAACTTGGACTCTCTGTGTGTCCAATGTAGAAGTGATTGGAGATCCCTGAGCTCAGTTGGAGTTGGATTTTCATAGTAGCAAAGGTAGGAATAAGGGCTTTCTAAGTTTCAGGACCCCTGATTGGCTGACATTTGTCTAGGAGTGTTCTGGTGAAAAGCAATGAATGTGTGCTGGCAGGTGATCCTATCTACAATGGTTGGAATGTTAGGAATTTCCTTTGGATGGTCTGTTCCAGGGTGGTGCCAGTTAATGGACTTTCCTGGAACCTGGTACTGGCTGCTATGGCAGCTGTGTAGCCTGGGCTCTGTGTGTGGCCCGGCTGCCCTGAGCCCCACATGGCCTGGGCCCCATTATGTGTGGCCAGGATACCCTGAGCCCCACAGTATCACAGGGATAAAACTTGAACACAGAGTAGAAGTGAGAAAGAGTTTTTCTGAATGTCAGGGAACTCAGGGTCATACAAGGAGTTTCAGTATGTTGAACATTCATCCGTTCTAAAACTTTTGATTTTTCTGGAGGATGCAGTACAAAAGAAAACCCTAGGACTCTAGAATCCCCCAACTTTGCCTGAACTGAAAATGCCTGAACAACTTGAAGCCTTATGCTTGGGAAAGTACAACACTCAGCTCTGTAGCACAATGATGTGGGCTCTAAATAACTCCTATGGCAGTCTGCCTTAGAAAAGAATTCATTTCACAAAAATATTCAGGGATCCATTTTAAAGAGTTCCTGTGAACAAGCAAGAATTGCACATATGTAATATTAGAAAGAAAGAATAAAATGTATGGAGAAATCAAATTTTAAAGGCACTTCTGAGAAACTCAATTTAAGGCTCTGAAAAATAAATCACCATTGTCCATTGCAATCAGAGATTTTTTTGGAGAAGTTTGACTCTGAGGGAATTTCAATTTACTTTGGGAACATAATGTAGAAACCAACATTGGTGGCACAGATGTTTACCTAAGCTCACTGCATCAAATGGTACAACTTTCACTGAGAATTAAATGGCCATGACAGATATTTAGTGGCATCTTTTCTCAGCCAATGAGACCAATAGGATATTCTCTCTACCACTACTACATTCAAGATTATGTTAGAAGTGTAATGATCTGTTCTGTCCCTTTAAGAGACAAGCCACACCCACTCCCTCCCCTGTCTGCTGAAGCAAGCAGATCTTCCTTCCTGCTTATAGCCTGACTCCCTTTTCTGTCTCTCTCTTCTCTTCTCTTCTCTTCTCCTCTTCTTCTTCTTCTTCTTCTTCTTCTTCTTCTTCTTCTTCTTCTTCTTCTTCTTCTTCTTCTTCTTCTTCTTCTTCTTCTCTCTCTCTCTCTCTCTCTCTCTCTCTCTCTTTCTCTCTCTCTCTCCTCTTCTCCCTTTCTCCTTTCCCCCTCCATAACCCACTAAATAAATATCCAGCTTCATTCTGCATGGCATGCCTATCCATCTGTCTCTTGCCTATCCCATGGTTCCCAGCCCAGGACCAGCTGCTTGTAGCATGGCAGCTCAGCCACAGGGCAGAACATGCCTCTAGGTCTCTCTTATTATTAAACTTAAAATCCATGCAACTCAAAAATTGTAGCTTTTCCATACAACATTGATGTGGGAAGGTCATATGCCAATCTATTGATTTCATTGGTTAAATGAGACCCTGTGGATTGCTTCTATCCCAATATGGTATGATAGACCACACTGCTGTGAACACCCTCAAAAAATTACTTAGCTCAACTGCCAACTGAGAGGAACCTAGCATACAGGTTATACCATGAAAGTTCTGATTAACAGCGCCCCCATTCAGCAGGAAGCAGTTTGGAGAGAAAAAACTGTGCCCATGTTCCCAAATACTGTTTATAAATGTTCTTTTACATTTAAAGGGGGAAATTATATAGATATGAATAATTTACATTGGATAAATTATACTCTATTGATATAAATTTAAGGTCAATTTTGTTATATGTATATGTATTTCTGATATTAAGGTATTGTGATTATGTAGTTCATGTAAAAATGTAATGTATATAGGTTGTTAATGGATAATCATTAATAATAATCAAGCTTGTAGTCATGTTAGTTAGATTTTCTAGATGTGCATAGATATGTTTCAGTTAGATAGGCATCCTTCATGTCTTTCAAAGACTACAGAATATGGCATTTAATGTTTTAATAACTTAGGACTTTTCATAACAATGAGACACGTCTGCTCCTGGCAGCACCAATCTACTTCAAGAGGAAGACGGGCATCAAAGAGGCACCTTATGGAGTTGGTTGGCCATTTGGGCAAGAAACTGCTCTTGTCTGGACTATTGCCTAAACTGGACACAGAGAACCCACAGAGAGAGGACTGACTGCTGAACTTGCCTAAAGGTGAGATGATCTTTCGGGGTTCCTGATTCATGAAAGAGTCTGCAAGACATTCTGCAGGACACAGAAGATAGTGACTGAACTGCCTTTGAAATTTCTTGCTTCATGGAAATGTCTGCTGGAAACTATGGGCCTGTAGGCCGAAGATGGATGCCCCAACCATACAGAGGAACTTTGGGTGACTGTCCAGGCAGCAAGATGTCTCTGTCATTTCTAGAGTTTGGAAGTTGCTTATTTCTTGTTTGCTTAGGTAATATTATATACTTCTGGAGTTTTTGGTGGAGTTGAAAAATAAATAGATAGTTATAGTTATAGTTTTCCATTGTTATGATAGAACTTAAAATATATATAAATATTGTAACTGTAATTTTTACTTGATAACTGTTTTGTTATATGTAATTTTGCTATGTTAAAGTTAAAGCCTATTTTGTTTAAACAGAAAAGGGGGAAATGATGTGGGAAGGTCATATGTCAATCTGTTGATTTCATTGGTTAATAAAGAAACTGCCTTGGCCCATTTGATAGGCCAGCCCTTAGGTGGGTGGAGTAGACAGAACAGAATGCTAGGAAGAAAGGAAGTGAGCTCAGACGCCATGCCGCTTCTCTCCAGGGCAGACGCGATGGAGCAAGCCCCCAGGTCAGACATGCTGAATCTTTCCCAGTAAGACACCACCTCATGGTGCTACACAGATTATTAGAAATGGGTAAGCAAGATATGAGAGTTAGCCAGTAAGAGGCTAGAACTACTGGGCTGGGCAGTGTTTAAATGAATACAATTTGTGTGTTGTTATTTTGGGTAAAGCTAGCCGGTGGCCAGGAGCCGGGTGGCAGGAAGGGGCCCGCATTTCCTTCTACACAACATGTGACTGCTGCCATTTTAAGTGAGGTTAGATGATCTTACCACCATCTTAACTGAAACCAGGTGACATCACTACCATCTTAACTGAAAGCCAGGTCAGGTTACCAAGTCCTACCATCTTTACTAAAGTATACCCTGCCTGGTCCCCCAGTTTACTAATGATTTTGTCCCTAAATTCCTCTTGTTAACTCTGTTACAGTGTGTTTTGCACAGTGGCATGCCTTTGGTAGGGCCCAGCAAGAGCATCCACTTAACCCAATTCCTGTTCACTCTGTGTATGTGTGTTCATACATGTAACTTAAATGCATCTATGTTTACTGTTAAATGTTATAATTGCCTGTTCATTGTATCTCATTCCAGAATACAAGGCAATAAGTCTCATGTTTTAAATTGTTATGTACTTTTAAGTCTCTTACAACAATATGGTATATTTAATCCAACCCTAATTTAAAATATATTAAGCTGTTCTCTTGCTGTGGGAACTTCTTCCACTCCTTCAGCCAATAGACTTTAAGATACCAGCCCATTTGGACGTGGTCTCATTTGCTTTAAAAAGCAGCAGTAGCCATGTGCTCACTCTCTTGCTTCCGGCTCCGCTTCCAGCTACTAGATTCCTTTCCTGATTCCGCAGAGTGTTTTTGTCTGGGACAGTGATCTGTAAGTTTTTTCCCTTTAACTAAATAACCATTCTATTAATCATAATTCAAAACTGGTGTGGGGTTGTTTGTGACTTACACCTTCATTCTCTACTGTTGTCAGTTCTGTCATTAACCTTCTATTGCAAGCAGTTTTTTCTTCTTTCTGTCTTTTTATGAGTGTAAATCTTACCTGTTAAGAGCCAGTACAGTCAAGCTCAGACACAGCTCTCCAGGCAGATTCTATACTGTAGTTACACTTAATGAACAGCCCTCAACTGTTCAGAGATCTGAGGAATATGGCATTTAATTATTAAAAACTTTTTATAACAAAAAGAGACAGGTTTGCTCCTAGCAGCAGCACTCTATTTCCTCCAAAGAAGACAGAAGACAAATGGGCACAAATCAACATCAATCTGCACTTTGCTTCAACTGCCAAGAACTGACCACTGGGAAAAATTGACTTTCATCTAATCCGAAGATCTCCAGACATGGACAGAATTGCTGGAATCGACAGCCTAGCTGCTCAGGTCAAGGTAGGCTTGTCTTCCTACAAATTTCTTAGCCCACAGAATCTTCTGGAGCCTGGCAGGTCCTGCACTAAACAGCAGAAGGCAAATATGACCTTCAGCTACCATGGAAGACCCTGAGAAGTAGCTCTAAGTGCCAACCAAGTAAGTTCTCTGTTGTTTTCTAATCAGTAACTCAAATAAAATTTTATCCTTCTCAAAAATCTCTGATGCAGTTTGACAGCTGAGAGATTTTTGTCAGTTTAAAAGGACAGCCTCACCAAACAAATTTCAGTAAATTACAAATACAAGTTATTAAGGTGTGTACCTGCAAGGTATAAAGGTGAGGACAAGTGCATGCTATCAAATTTCTCTCTCACTCTGCCTTCCATAGTCTTAAAAATAATTTTCATTGTGCAAAAATATTTGTCACAGTCATTCTGACATAAATATGCTACTGTTTATACAATGTATATGTCTAAAACTTCTGTTTCCACAAACCCAAAGAATTCTTGTGAGTTCCAGGGAGCTTAATTGAAGGATTTACCTTAACCAGATTAGATACACCCCACTCAATTACCTGGTCCTAAAAAAATTTTTTCCTAAACTTAACATTATCTGTTCTGCCAATACCTTAAATAGGTGTAAGAGACGCCAGACATTTCTATTCCACAAACACTGGACAGGAACAAACCGATCAGCTATGCCAGGATGTGACCAGCACCCAGCTTTCTCAGGTCCCTCCCCCCAAAGATGATGCCCATAAATAAGCAGAAAGTAGTCTTAAGAATCTGCTGCCTCAATTCCTATAACCTGTGGTGACTAACCTCCCACCTTTTTATTATTAAAAAAAAAAAAGATGTGAATGACAAACCATGCCACTCCCTCTCCTGTCCACTGAGGCAGGCAGATCTTCCTTCCTGCTTGCAGCCTGAGTCTTCCTTTTCCATCTCCCTCTTGAAGAGACAACTTCCATCTCTCCTCCCCCACCTCTCTCTGTGTGTCTTTCTCTCTGTCTCTATCTCTGCACACTGATTCCCCAGGCCTGTATAACTCCCCCTCTAATAAACTCCTAAGCAGGTTTTTTGTGTGTTTTGTGTTTCCTTCTTGCTCATACTAGGTAATTTCAAGAAGGCCCCACTAAAGACAGAAGACATTAGTCAGGTCATTTTGAAATTTCTAAATTCACAAAATTTCACTGGATGGCTGAATCAACAAGTCTTCGTGGAATTGAAAAACATAAACCTAGACTGAAAGAAAGTTTTCTTTGTTTTCAGATGAGTGTCCACCAACTGCCAACTACTAGGGATGAACAATAATGGACTATGGATTTCTCTACTCATGGAGAAGTCAGACAATAATATCTTTTCCTGCCCCCATATGCTAACTTTTAGAATATAATCTTGCCACTCCTTTTTAAAATGCCAGGGAAGATACAAAAGCAACAGTTTTGAGTACAAATGGAGCTGGAAGGGAGAGAGAGAGAGAATTTCAGTAGAGATGGCAGAATAAATAAATGAAAAAAAAACACTATCCCTGTTATGATCTGCTGGCCTGGTCTGTCACATGGGTACCCTGTCCCTTTAAGAGACAAGCCTCATCCTCTTCCAACCCCTCCCTGTGCTCCCTTTTCTGTCTCTCTCCCAGAGGCAGCTTCTGCCTCTCTCCCTTATCCCCATGTCATCCCTTTCCCCCTACTTTTTTTGCTCTCTCTCCCTGTTTCTCTCTCTCTCTCTCTCTCTCTCTCTCTCTCTCTCTCTCTCTCTCTCTCTTTCTCTCTCTCTGCCTCACTGCTCTTCTAACTTCTCCCCTTCCTCCTTTCCCTTTCCCCTCCATAACCCACTAAATAAATATTCAACCTCACTCTGTATGACATGCCTAATAGGTCTCTGCCTCTCACCTACTGTGCAGCAGCTCCCTGCCTGGGACACACTGCCCCTCCTGGCCCACAGGCCCCTCACATAACTGAACCATTTTATTTTTACAATAACAATCCCCACACCCATATTTACTTATGTCAAGTTCCTTTACTCCACAGTTAAGCATTGTGAAGCTATTCAGAAGTATAAATGGCTTATTCCCCACCAGATCATTGTAGGACCCAGCCATCACAAGCTCAATAGAAGCCTGAGTCTCAGTAGTTTACCCTGAGGCAATACCTGGTTCCAATGAAGACCACAAAGTGAGACTACCCAGGCACCACCCCAGTACAAAATATCCAAAGGAAATCCCTAACATTCCAACCATTGTAGATAGGATCACCTGTCAGCACACACCCTGCTAATGCAACTTTTCTGCATTTTGCCTTTAAATAATACCCTCTAGAAGGGCGGGATACCTCCTCTTGCTAATACTGCACCAGTTGTTTTGAAAAGGTCCCTGCCAGCTTGTATTGTGCACACAATAAGCCTTGCTTTTGCATTTCGGTGAGTTGGTCTCCCTTGTGGTCTCTTTGGGTCCTCACAGACTGGGCATAACAATCACAAATTACAGAAAATGCCAGTCACTTTGATTATTACAGCCCATAGGCCATGAATTCACTAAAATTCAGATCTCCTTAAGTGATAGAAAGCACAGCTTTGTGGAATAAGTGCCAGACTGAGTCCTGACTTGAATGTTTTCTTTTAAATGATGTTAGGCAATTTTCTTAACCTTTCTCTGTGTTTCAACTCTCCACCTCTAAGGGGAGTGAGAGAGAGGGAGGGAGGGAGGGAGAGAGGGAGAGAAAAGTGAAGAAAGAAATTCTCAAATTCTCTTGCTTGTCTTTCAGGGATGCAGTGGGAATTGGAGAAGAGCAACGTTAGTACACAAAGAAACTTCTGGAAGCCATTCACCTTTATATCACAATATTGGCTGCTGATGACATGAGGAATCACAGAGCTACATGCCTAGAGCTTGGCTATTTCCCCTTTGGACCTGATAGTGCCTGAAATATTGGTGGCATTTCATTCGCACTAAAACTTCCTGCTCCAGCAAGTTCTACTTGCAAACTATAGTTGATTGGTATTCTTGAATGTTCCTTGTGTGGGAGGTAGAAACTGACTGCTTATTTTAAAAATAACTTTCTAAGAGGGATTAAAAAAATAAATTAAAGCCTTTAACTTGGGAAAGGAAGAGAAGAAAAACATCTCATTCAGTGATAAATGTACCAATGCCTCTACTCGTTTTATAAAGCTTTCTGCAGGAAGCTCTGCTAGACTCTAGAGACAGAGCCCAGTGAAACAGGGCTCTGACCGTCAGGAGCTTTTATAGCTCAGCTATCAGGCACTTGGGTTCTTAAACCTGCTGCCTTTAGTTTTCTCCACATTTTAAAAGAGATTAGGAAACAGAAATTGATAAAAAGGAAAATGGATGTATTTAGACATAGCCAAATGGAGTGGGACAACAGTCTCCAGTGGCAACTTATAAATAGTCACGAGACAAAAGCTAGCACAGATGGAAATATAAGTGTGAGGCAAGCTAAGTGTCCTTTCCTAGAGGAAAGAGGCCCTGAACCCCAGCTGTCTTCATTCTTTATAACAAGAGTTTCTACTTTAGAAAAATGGCATCTGAAAGAACTCCCATTTGGAAAGGGAAAAGAATCCAGGTGCAGGAAATTCTCTGCCCATAAACCCAATCCTTTGATGGGTGTCAAGTGTAAACCTTTCAGATCTTTTCTTTAGAGTTCAGCTCCAGCTCTCACAGCCCAAATTCCTGTTACATACACTAATTTTGCAAGTAGGAAAAAAAGCTGAGATAGTCTGATAGCTGAAGGGGGCAATCTGTCTCTAGTATATCTCCTCTCATACAAGGGCTTCAGTGTAGGAACACAGTCACAGTCCTATTGAAGAGGAAGATGTGTGGTCCTTGTACTGACGGTCAGACTAAGTGTAGCAAGCAGCCCATCATAAGTAGATCTACATTGGGTGGGAGTATTTGTCACAGGCCATGCTTAACACTAAATGCTAAGACCACAGGAATTAGATTGGGAGGAGGAATAAAATAGAAAAAAAGGTGCCCTGGGCATAAACCAACATCTACACGCATAGACAGGAAGCACCCTTCCTATGCATACAAATACTAAATAAACACAAGTAACAAAACAACTAAGGAAAAGTGGGCATTCACAAAACACCCAAATAGGTCTGGGGTATAATTCAGTAGTAGGCTGTTTGACTGGCATGTGTGAGACCCTGGATTCCATTCCCAGCAGCCTCTAAAACACATTAAAACAAATGGTGAAGGTGCTAGTGAAAAAACTAGTTAGGCAACTGCTAGTAAGGACACAAGTACCTCCCTCCCTCCATCCACAAGGGCCCTGATATTTGGGCTGCTAGGGAGAAGGATGGATGATGGAATACTTACTATACACAGGTATCCAAACTTCACCACTGTCCCCTTGACTGTCTAAACTCAAACCTCCACCTACAGCACCGTGATGGCAGACAAAAGTGACTGTGTCAACTTTACTTCTCCCAGAGTCAACAACTTACAAAGTGCTATGGGATGCCAGGGAGTGGTCATTCCTTAAAGTCATGAATGGAGAACCACTTCAAACATGCAGATCTGGTAAACAGTGCACTGCTCAAGAAACGCAGTTCTTCCTTTGGATGAGATGCTGTAAGATTAGAGACAGTGCATTGAGTTGAACTAGTTGCCATCTGAGGATGCCCAACACAATAAACATTTATTATGCTCCAAATAATAAGGACTATGATTGTCCAAGAATATTCTAGTTGCTAAGCAACAGTCCTATACACTTAGTGGCCTCTAAGAAGAAGGCAACCGTTACAAATGAAAAGGAAAATTCTAATTATTTATGCATTTATTTATTTATTATTCATTTATGTATATATAATAGATTTATATATTTACTTATTCAATTAATTTATTTGAGACAGGGTCTTGCTATATAAAATAGTCTGGCCTTGAACTCATAATCCTCCTGCATATGTTCCCAGGCACTGTGATTACAGGCTTGCACAACCATGCCCAACAAAATTGCGAGGTTTTAGCAGTTTCTGATTATCAAATGAGATTTTGGGTGTTAATATTCTGACGGAAGTCTCTGCTCCCAGTCTGGCAGTTCAGAACAACTCAAAGATTAAAGAGAATTAAAGCCCAAAACCTCTCTTCCAGCAACAAACTTAGAAAAGCCAAGTGTCTGCTGCCCCCATGTGGCTACAGTCACACTTTGCTTTTAGCAATCATATGAAAGAGCATTTTGCCTCAAGATCAAAAGCAAAAAGTGAAGCGATTAAGCTTTTTAATTAGTTTGGATAAGGGTTTGTCAATCTTGTTGATTTTCTCAAAGAACCATCTCTTTGTTTCCTTGATTCTTTGTATGATTTTCTGTGTTTCTATTTTGTTGGTTTCAGCCCTCAATTTGATTATTTCCAGTCTTCTACTCTTCCTGGGTGAGTCTGCTTCTTTTTTTCTAGAGCTTTCAGCTGTGCTGTTAAGTCGCTAACGTGAGCTTTCTCCATTTTCTTTAAGTGGGCACTTAGTGCTATGAACTTTCCTCTTAATACTGCTTTCATAGTGTCCCATAGATTTGGATGTGTTGTGCCTTCATTTTTGTTGAATTCAAGGAAAACTTTAATTTCTTTCTTTATTTCTTCCTTGATCCAGGGGTGGTTTAGTAGTTGACTGTTCAGTTTCCAAGAGTTTGTAGGCTTTTTGGGAGCAGTATTGTTGTTAAATTCTAACATTACTCCATGGTGATCCAATAACATTCAGGTGGTTACTACAATTTTTTGTATCTGTTGAAGTTTTCTTTGTTACCAAGTATGTGATCAGTTTTAGAGAAGGTTCCATGAGGTGCTGAGAAGAAGGTATATTCTTTTTGGTTTTGGTGGAATGTTCTATAGATGTCTGTTAAGTCCATTTGACTCATTACACGTTAGTTCTCTTATTTCTATGTTAGGTTTCTATCTGATTGACCTGTCCATTGGCAAGAGAGGAATGCTGAAATCTCCTACTATTAGTGTGTGGGGTTTGATGTGCAATTTAAGTTTTAGTAATGTTTATTTTACATATGTGGGTGCTCTTGTATTAGGGACATAGATATTCAGTATTAAGACTTCATCTTGATGAATTGTTTCTGTTATGAGTATAAACTGTCCTTCTCCATTTCTTCTGATTGATTTTAGTTTGAAATTAATTTTGTTAGATATTAGGATAGCCACACCTGCTTGTTTCTTAAGTCCATTAGATTGGAAAACTTTTTCCCAACCCTTAACTCTGAGGTAGTATCTGACTTTGAGGTTGAGGTGTGTTTCTTGTAGACAGCAGAAAGCTGGATCCTGTTTTCATGTCCATTCTCTTAGTCTGTGCCTTTTTATAGGTGAAATGAGTGCATTGATATTAAGCGATATTAATAACCAGTGGTTGTTAACTCCAGTTAGTTTTTGATAGTAGTGTTTCTCTGTTCTTCTCTTTGGGTTATGCTGGTGGGGTATTTACAGATGTCTGTGTTATTGTGGCTGTAGTTAGCTTCCTTGGGTTGAGGTTTTCCTTCTAGTAATTTCTATAAGGCTGGGTTTGTGGATACATATTATTTAAATCTGTTTTTGTCATAGACTATCTTGTGGAGAGAGAACATCCAAATTAAAAAAATCAGAAATGAAAGGGGAGACATAACAACAGACACTAGGGAAATTCAGAGAATCATTAGGTCTTATTACAGAAACCTGTACTCTACAAAATTGGAAAAGATAAGAGAAATGGACAATTTTTAAGATAGATACCATATACTAAAATTAAAATCTATACCAGGTGAGCAATTTAAGTAGACCTATAATCTGTGAGGAAATAGAAGCTGCCATCAAAAATCTCTCAACCAAAAAAGGCCCAGGGCCAAATGCTTTTAGTGCAGAATTCTACCAGAACTTTCAAGAAGAGCTAATTCCTATACACCTCAAAGTACTCCACATAATATAAACAGAAGGGTCATTGCCAAACTCTTTTCATGAGGCTAAAATTACCCTGATACCAAAACTGCACAAAGACTCAACCAAGAAAGAGAATTACAGACCAATCTCACTCATAAACATGGATGCAAATTTTTTTTATTGAGAAAAGGAAAAAAAACAAGTTTCCGCCTCCTCCCAGCCTCCCATTTCCCTCCCCCTACTCCCACCCTTTACCCACTCCTCCAACCCTTCTCCCCCTCCCCCTACTCTTGTCCCCCTCCCTCTCCAGTCCAAAGAGCAGTCAGGGTTCCCTGCCCTGTGGGAAGTCCAAGGTCCTCCCCTCTCCGTCCAAGTCTAGGAAGGTGAACATCCAAACTGGCTAGGCTACCACAAAGCCAGCACATTAAGTAGGATCAAAACCCCGTGCCATTGTCCTTGGCTTCTCATCAGCCCTCATTGTTCGCCATGTTCAGAGAGTCCAGTTTTATCCCATGCTTTTTCAGTCACAGTCCAGCTGGCCTTGGTGAGCTCCCAATAGATCAGCTCCACTGTCTCAGTGGGTGGGTGCACCCCTCGTGGTCCCAACTTCTTTGCTCATGTTCTCCCTCCTTCTGCTCCTCATTGGGACCTTGGGAGCTCAGTCCAGTGCTCCAGTTAATAAAATACTTGCAAAACAAATCCAAGAACACATCAAAAAATAACCATCATGATCAAGTAGGCTTCATACCTAAGATTCAGGGCAACAAATGAAAGTCTATCAATGGAATCCATTATATAAATAAACTGAAAGACAAAACCATATGATCATTTCATTAGATGCTGAAAATGCATTTGACAAAATTCAACATCCCTTTATGATAAAGGTCTTGGAGAGATTAGGGATACAAGGGTCATAACTAAATATTATAAAAGCTATTTACAGCAAGCCGACAGCTAACATCAAATTAAACGGAGAGAAACTCAAAGCCATCCCACTAAAATCAGGAACAAGACAAGGCTGTCCACTCTCTCCATACCTCTTCAATATAGTGCTTGAAGTTCTAGCAATAGCAATAAGACAACATAAGGGGATTAAGGGGATCGAATTTGAAAGGAAGAAGTCAAACTTTCATTATTTGCAGATGATATGATAGTGTACAAAAGCGACCGCAAAAACTCCACCAAAGAACTCCTACAGTTGATAAACACCTTTAGTAACCTTGGCAGGATACAAGATCAACTCCAAATAATCAGTTGCCCTCCTATACACAAAGGATAAGGAAGCAGAGAGGGAAATCAGAGAAGCATCACCTTTCACGATAGCCACAAATAGCATAAAATATCTTGGGATAACTCTAACCAAGGAAGTGAAAGATCTATTTGACAAGAACTTTAAGTCTTTAAAGAAAGAAATTGAGGAGGAAACCAGAAAATGGAAGGATCTCCCATGCTCTTGGATTAGGAGGAACAACATAGTAAAAATGGCAATTCTACCTAAGGCAATTTATAAATTCAATGCAATCCCCATCAAGGTCCCATCAAAATTCTTCACAGATCTTGAGAAGACAAAAATCAACTTTATATGGAAAAACAAAAACCCCAGCATAGCCAAAACAATACAATAAAGGATCATCTGGAGGCATTACCATCCCTGAATTCAAACTCTATTACAGAGCTACAGTATTGAAAACAGCTTGGTATGGGCATAAAAACAGAGAAGTCGACCAATGGAATCAAATAGAAGAGCCCGATTTTAACCCTAAATCATATGAACACCTGATTTTCAATAAAAGAGCTAAAAGTATACAATGCACGAAAGAAAGCATCTTCAACAAACTGTGCTGGCAAAACTGGATGTCAACCTGTAGAAGAATAAAAATAGATCCATATCTATCACCATGCACAAAACTCAAGTCCAAATGGATCAAAGACCTCAATATCAATCTGAACACACTGAACCTGATAGAAGAGATAGTGGGAAGTACTCTACAACATATGGGCACAGGAGATCACTTCCTATGTATAACCCCAGCAGCACAGACATTAAAAACAACATTGATAAATGGAACATCCTGAAACTAAGAAGCTTCTGTAAAGCAAAGGACACTGTCATTAAGACAAAAAGGCAACCTACTGACGGGAGAAGACCTTCACCAACCCTGGAACTGACAAAGGTCTGATCTCCAAAATATATAAAGAACTCAAGAAACTAGACTTTAAAATGCTAATTAACCCAATTAAAAAATAGGGCACTGAACTGAACAGAGAATTCTCAACAGAAGAATTTCAAATGGCCAAAAGACACTTAAGGACATGCTCAACCTCCATAGCAATCAGGAAATGCAAATCAAGACAGCTTTAACCGGTTCTGACTTTACACCAGTCAGAATGGCTAAAATAAAAAACACCAATGATAGCCTTTGCTGGAGAGGCTGTGGAGGAAGGGGTACCCTCATCCATTGCTGGTGGGAATGCAAATTTGTGCAACCACTTTGGAAAGCAGTGTGGCAGTTTCTCAGGAAATTCGGGATCAACCTACCCCACGACCCAGCAATACCACTCTCGGGAATATACCCAAGAGATGCCCTACCATATTATAAAAGCATTTGTTCAACTATGTTCATAGCAACATTATTTGTAATAGCCAGAACCTGGAAACAACCTAGATGCCCTTCAATGGAAGAATGGATGAAGAAAGTATGGAATATATACATATTAGAGTACTACTCAGCGGTAAAAAACAATGACATCTTTAATTTTGCATGCAAATGGATGGAAATAGAAAATACTATACTGAGTGAGGTAAGCCAGACCCAAAAAAATGAACATGGGATGTACTCACTCATATTTGGTTTCTAGCCATAAATAAAGGACATTGAGCTTATAATTTGTGATCCTAGAGAAGCTAAGTAAGAAGGTAAACCCAAAGAAAAACATATAGTTATCCCTCTGGATATTGCAAGTAGACAAGATTGCCAGGCAAAAATTGGGAACTTGGGGGTGGGGTGGGATGGGGGTAAGGGGAGATGGGGAGAGAAAAATGAGAAGGGGAGGATGGGGGAAACTTGGGGGAATGGGATGGTTGGTATAAAGGAAGGGTGGATATGGGAGCAGGGAAGTATATATCTTAATTAAGGGAGCCAATTTTAGAGTTGGCAAGAGGCTTGACCCCTGAGGGGCTTCCAGGTGTCCAGGGACATGTCCCCAGTTAGTTCCTAGGGCAGCTAAGGAGAGGGAACCTGAAATGGCCCTAACCTATAGCTATACTGATGAATATCTTGCATATCACCATAGAACCTTCGTCTGGCGATGGATGGAGATAGAGACAGAGACTCACATTGGAGCACTGGACTGAGCTCCCAAGGTCCAAATGAGGAGCAGAAGGAGGGAGAACATGAGCAAGGAAGTCAGGACGGCAAGGGGTGCACCCACCCACTGAGACAGTGGGGCTGATCTATTGGGAGCACTCCAAGGCCAGCTGGACTGGGATTGAAAAAGCATGGGATAAAACCGGACACTCTGAACATGGCAGACAATGAGGGCTTATGAGAAGCCAAGGACAATGGCACTGGGTTATGATCCTACTGCATGTACTGGCTTTGTGGGAACCTAACCAGTTTGGATGCTCACCTTCCTAGACCTGGATGGAGGGGGAGGACCTTGGACCTCCCACAGGGCAGGGAACCCTGACTGCTCTTTGGACTGGAGAGGGAGGGGGAGAGGAGTGGCGGGAAAGAGGTGGGGGAGGGGGAGGGAAATGGGAGACTGGGAGGAGGCAGAAATTTTTTTCAATAATAAATAAATAAATAAAAGCAATATATAGCAAGCTGAAAGCTAACATAAAATTAAATGGAGAGAAACTTAAAGCAATCCCACTAAAATCAGGAACAAGACAAGGCTGTCTATTCTCTCCATGTCTCTTAAACTTAATTTTTTTAAATTAATTAATTAATTTTTTTATTGAGAAAAGGAGAAAAAAACAAGTTTCCACCTCCTCCCAGCCTCCCATTTCCCTCCCCCTACTCCCACCCTTCTCCTCCTCCTCCCACCCTTCTCCCCCTCCCCCCACTCCTTTCCCCCTCCCTCTCCAGTCCAAAGAGCAGTCAGAGTTTTCTGCCCTGTGGTAAGTCCTAGTTCCTCCCCCCTCCGTCCATGACTAGGAAGGTGAACATCCAAACTGGCCAGGCTACCACAAAGCCAGCACATTAAGTAGGATCAAAACCCCGTGCCATTGTCCTTGGCTTCTCATCAGCCCTCATTGTTCGCCATGTTCAGAGAGTCCAGTTTTATCCCATGCTTTTTCAGACACAGTCCAGCTGGCCTTGGTGAGCTCCCAATAGATCAGCTCCACTGTCTCAGTGGGTGGGTGCACCCCTCGTGGTCCCGACTTCTCTGCTCATGTTCTCCCTCCTTCTGCTCCTCATTGGGACCTTGGGATCTCAGTCCAGTGCTCCAGTGTGGGTCTCTGTCTCTATCTCCATCCATCACCAGATGAAGGTTCTATGATGATATGCAAGATATTCGTCAGTATTGCTCTAGGATAGGGTCATTTCAGGTTCCCTATCCTCAGCTGCCCAAGGAACTAACTGGGGACCTCGGCTTGGGCACCTGGGAGCCCCTCTAGGGTCAAGTCTCTTGCCAAACCTAAAGTGGCTCCCTTAACTAAGAATTGTGGTTCCGTGCTCCCCTGTTCAACCTTCCTTTATCCCAATCCTCCTGTTTCCCCAAGGCCCCACCTCCTTCCCTTCTAACTTTTCTCTCCCCATATCCCTTTACCCCCATCCCACCCCACCCCCAAGATCCCAATTTTCTCCCCAGCAATTTTGTCTACTTCCCTTAGCCAAGAGGATAACTATATGTTTTTCCTTGGGTTCCCCTTCTTACTTAGCTTCTTTAGATTCACCTATTGTAGACTCCGTGACCCTTATTTATGGCTAGAAACCAATTATGAGTGAGTACATCCCATGTTCATCTTTTTGGGTCTGGGATACCTCACTCAGGATAGTGTTTTCTATTTCCATCCATTTGCATGCAAAATTCGAGAAGTCATTGTTTTTTACTGCAGCATAGTACTCTAATGTGTAGATATTCCATACTTTCTTCATCCATTCTTCCATTGAAGGACATCTAGGTTGTTTCCAGGTTCTGGCTATTACAAATAATACTGCTATGAACATAGTTGAACAAATGCTTTTGTCATATGATAGGGCATCTGTTGGGTATACTCCCAAGCGTGGTATTGCTGGGTCCAGGGGTAGGTTGATCCCGAATTTCCTGAGAAAACGAAACACTGACTTCCATAGTGGTTGCACAAGATTGCATTCCCACCAGCAATGGATGAGGGTACCCCTTCCTCCAAAGCCTCTCCAGCAAAGGCTATCCTTGGTGTTTTTGACTTTAACCATTCTGACAGGTGTAAGATGATATCTCAAAGTTGTTTTGATTTGCATTTCCCTGATTGCTAAGGAAGTTGAGCACAACCTTACGTGTCTTTTGGCCATTTGAAATTCTTCTGTTGAGAATTCTCTGTTCAGTTCAGTGCCCCATTTTTTAATTGGGTTAATTAGCATTTTAAAGTCTAGTTTCTTGAGTTCTCTATATATTTTGGAGATCAGTCCTTTGTCTGTTGCGGGGTTGGTGAAGATCTTCTCCCACTCAGTGGGTTGCCTTTGTGTCTTAGTGACAGTGTCCTTTGCTTTACAGAAGCTTCTCAGTTCAGGAGGTCCCATTTATTCAATGTTGCCCTTAATGTCTGTGCTTCTGGGGTTATACATAGGAAGCGATCTCCTGTGCCCATCTGTTGTAGGGTATTTCCCACTTTCTCTTCTATCATTTTCAGTGTGTTCGGGCTGATATTGAGGTCTTTAATCCATTTGGACTTGAGTTTTGTACACTGTGATAGATATGGATCTATTTTCATTCTTCTACGGGTTGACATCCAGTTGTGCCAGCACCATTTGTTGAAGATGTTTTCTTTCTTCCATTGTATACTTTTAGCTCCTTTATCAAAAATGAGGTGTTCATAGGTTTGTGGGTTAAAATCCGGGTCTTCTATATGATTCCATTGGTTGACTTCTCTGTTTTTATGCCAGTACCACACTGTTTTCATTACTGTAGCTCTGTAATAGAGTTTGAATTCAGGGATGGTAATGCCTCCAGACGATTCTTTATTGTATAGGATTGTTTTGGCTATCCTGGGTTTTTTGTTTTTCCATATAAAGTTGATTATTGTCCTCTCCAGATCTGTGAAGAATTTTGATGGGATCTTGATGGGGATTGCATTGAATCTATAAATTGCCTTAGGTAGAATTGCCATTTTTACTATGTTGATCCTCCCAATCCAAGAGCAAGGGAGGTCCATCCATTTCTTGGTATCCTCTTCAATTTCTTTCTTCAATGCCTTAAAGTTCTTGTCAAATAGATCTTTCACTTCCTTGGTTAGATTTACCCCAAGATATTTTATGCTGTTTGTGGCTATCATGAATGGTGAAGCTTCTCTGATTTCCCTCTCTGCTTTCATATCCTTTGTGTATAAGAGGGCGACTGATTTTTTGGAGTTGATCTTGTATCCTGCCACATTACTAAAGCTGTTTATCAGCCGTAAAAGTTCTTTGGTGGAGTTTTGGGGGTCGCTAGTACACTATCATATCTAAATAACCTAATTAAAAATGTTGTACTGAACTAAACAGAGAATTCTCCACAGAAGAATTTCAAATGACCAAAAGATACTTAAGGACATGTTTAACTTCCTTAGCTATGAGGGAAATGCAAATCAAAACAGCTCTGAGATATCATCTTATACCTGTCAGAATGACTAAGACCAAAAACACCAAAGATAGCTCATGCTGGAGAGGATGTGGAGTAAGGGGAACACTCATCCATTGCTGGTGGAATGCAAACTTGTGCAACCACTTTGGAAATCAGTATGGTGGTTTCTCAGAAAACTGGGAATCAACCTACCTCATGATCCAGCAATACCATTCTTGGGAATATACCCAAAATATACTCAATTAGCAGCACTATTTGTAATAGCCAGAATCTGGAAACAACCTAAATGCCCCTCAACTGAAGAATGGATAAAGAAAGTGTGGCACATTTACACTTTAGAGTACTACTCAGCGGTAAAAAACAATGACATCTTGAATTTTGCATGCAAATGGATGGAATTAGAAAACACTATCCTGAGTGAGGTTACCCAGACCCCCCCAAAAAATGAATATGGTATGTACTCACTCATTAGTGGATTCTAGCCATAAACAAAGGACATTGAGCCTGTAGTTCCTGATCCTAGAGAAGATAAGTAATAAGGTGAACCCAAAGAAAAGCATATAAAGACCCACCTGGGAATTGGAAACATAGATCACCTGACAAAATTGAGAGCATGGGGGTGGGGGTAGAAGGAAGGGGAGAAGGGGAGGATTGAGGAGAACTTGAGGGAATGGGATAGTCAAGGTGGAGGAAGGACAGATATGAGAGCAAGGAATGAGATATCTTGATTAGGGGAGTCATTATGGGGTTAGCAAGAAACGTGGTACTAGATAAATTCCCAGGAATCCACAAGGATGACCCCAGCTAAGAATCTAAGCAATAGAGGAGAGGGTGCCTGAAATGGCCTTGCCCTCTAGTCAGACTGATGATTATCTTAAATATCACCATAAAACCTTCATCTATCAACAGATGGAAACAGAGGCAGAGAACCACATTAGGGCACTGGGCTGAGCTCCCAAGGTCCAGTTGAAGAGTGGGAGGAGTGAGGATATGAGCAAGAAGGTCAAACCATGAGGAGTTCACCTACTGAGACAGTTTGCCTGAGCTAATGGGAGCTCACCAACTCCAACTGGACTGGGAGTGAATGATCATGGGATCAAACTAGTCCCTCTGGATGTGGTTGACAGTCGGGGCAGACTGAGGAGCCACTGACAGTGGCACTGGTATTTGTCTCTACTGCATGTACTGGCTTTTTGGGATCCTATTCTCTTTAGATGTATACCTTGCTCAACCTAGATGTAGTAGGGAGGTCCTTGGACTTGCCACAGAGCAGAGTGCCTTGTCCCCTCTTAGGTTTGGAGCGGTTGGGAATGTGTTTGGAGGGAGTTGGAAATTGGATTGGTATTTTTAATGTAATAAAATAACAATAAAAATATAAATAAATAAAAAAAGAAATTAAGCTTTTTATTGAATATAAGCCTTATGTAAGAGAATCTCCTTTTCTGTGCTCTTAGTAAAAAGTCATATCTGAAATATAAAAATAAATTTTCTTCAGGTCAGCCTAGAGGAGCTCAGTGACAGTTTGCTTTATCCTTTTTAATTGAAGGCCCTTATTCTGGAACTTTAAACACTAAGTTTCTGTAATGTCCAACTGTTAAGGGCAATTCCTTTCCAGAAATTCAGGGAGCAAATTCTGGAAGATACCTCAACCAAGATCTTGGCCCCTTACTGTTAAAAATATTGAAGAAGCTATTGGGGGAATGGCTCAGTAGTTAGGAGTGCTCAGTGATCTTGCCAAAGACCAGAGTTCAGTTCCTAGCATGTAGTAATATGGAGCAGCGGGGCTGCGTCCCCAACACCCCAGCCGCCTGCCCGGCTATCTTATGCCCCGGAAATAATTACACAGACACTGTATTCATTTAAACACCGCTTGGCTCATTTCTACCTAGCCTCTTCTAGGCTAACTCTCGCACCTGGACTAGCCCATTTCTTATCATCTGTATAGCACTGGTCTTACCGGGAAGATTCTAGCCTAAGTCCATCCTGGGTCGGAGCTTCATAGCGTGCATCTTCCCTGGAGCGGGGAATATGGCGTCTCTCTCTGAGGTGTCTGCTCCCGAGAGGAGAGCTGTTGAGTCTGAGCTCACTTCCTCTTCCTCCCGGCATTCTGTTCTGTTTACTCCACCTACCTATGTCCTAACCAATAAAATGAGCCAAGGCGGTTCCTTTATTAGCCAATGACCTTCCTCCATCATTTCCCCTTTTTCGGTTTAAAAAAAAAGGCTTTAACTTTAACATAGCAAAATTACATATAACAAAACAGTTATCAAGTAAAAATTACAATAATCTTTATCATAACTAAGGAAAACTATAACTAACTATTCTTAACTCCATCAAAGACTCCAGAAAGATACAATACTACATAAGCAAACAAGAAAAAAGCAACTTTTAAAACTCTAGAAATGACAGAGACATCTCACTGCCTGGACAGTCACCCAAAGTTCCTCTGTACCGTTGGGGCATCCATCTTCAGCCTTCAGGCCCATGGTATCCAGCAGACATTTCCACAAAGCAGGAAATTTCAAAGGCAGTCACTATCTGCTTGTCCTGCAGAATGTCTTGCAGACTCTTTCATGAATCAGGAACCCCGAAAGACCATCTCACCTTTAGGCAAGTTCAGCAGTCCTCTCTCTGCGGGTTCTCTGTGTCCAGTTTATGCAATAGTCCAGGCAAGAGCAGTTTCTTGCGCAAATGGCTATCAAACTCCATAAGGATCCTCTTCGATGCCCATCTTCTTCTTGAAGTAGAATGGTGCTGCCAGGAGCAGAGTGTCTCATTGTCATGAAAAGTCCTCAGTTATTAAAACATTAAATGTCCTATTCTATAATCTTTGAAAGACATGAAGAATGTCTATCTAAAGTATATCTCTATATATCTAGAAAATCTAACTAACATGACTACAAGCTTTACTGTTATCGATGATTATCCATTAACAACCTATATTTCCTATTATACATTACATTTTAAAAATGAACTACACAATCACAACACCTTATTCAAGATCAGAAATACATATACATATAACAAAATTGACCTTAAATCTCTATAAATAAAGCAAAATCTATACCAATGCAAATTATTCATATCTATATCATATCCCCTTTAAATGTAAAAGAACATTTATAAACCATATTTGGGAACATGGGCACAGTTTTTTCTCTCCAAACTGCTTCCTGCTGAATGGGGGCGTCGTTAATTAGGTCTTTCATGGTATAACCTGTGTGCTAGTTTCATCTCAGTTGGCAGTTGAGCAAAGCAATTTTCTGAAGATGTTCACAGCAACCCTTCAGGAGGACGTGGTCCATCATACCAAATCGGAATTGAAGAAATGAACAGGGTCTCATCCTCTGTGAAAACAAAATAAGAAACTCCTTTCCAAAGCATCATATCCTTAGATCCAAATTCTGAAATCATACCCTCATGATATCCGTTCTGGTTATACTTGGCAGCCCATATAATGAAATGTCTCTCTGTACTTAGCTCCTTCACAGTCAAAAATTTTAAAGAAAACACAATGTACATAATCCAGACTCTCTGTGAATTTTCCATTTTTACGTGGCTTATTTTTCTTTATTTCTTTTAATCTCTTAACTACCTGTACTCTGTCTCTTTAAAGACTTTACCATTTTTTTTAAACCATTAACTTTATTTTCTATATTCTTTTTCTTCTCTCTCCCAAGCCTACGTACATTCATCCAACAGTGTGACTCATTTAGTGGTCTGAATCTGTCATATTGTGAAACTGCAATTTTTTACTATCCAGGAGCACTTTTGATTTGCGCCTTTAAATCTCTAGGCACTTAAGAATCTAAGCTGTGACATTCCTAGGTTAACTTTTTGCTTTTTGAGCGTATATCTTTTACCTGGAATAACCCTGTAGACCAGGCTGTCTTTGAACTCTCAGAGATCCGCCTGTCTCTGCCTCCCAGGCATTGGGATTAAAGGTGTTTGCTACTACACCTTGAACTCACAGAGATCTGTTTGTCTCTGTCTTCTAGGCACTGGGATTAAAGGCGTGTGCTACCACACCTTGAAGTCACAGAGGTTTACTTTAAGAATTTTAACTTTTAGTCTGTATATATTTTAACACTGTAAATCATTTAAAATTTTTCTTTGTCTTTGATGTTCTCTTTACTGTATCTCTGTTTTTCTGACCACATGAGTCTTTAATGTACCAAGCAATCTCAGTAGGACTAAAGCCGTGGCTTTGACGGCTGGATCCTTAGCTTTCCAGCCTCATGGCTGAGGTACTGGCTGTAGCCATGTTTATAGCCACAACTGGCGTTTCAAGGTCCCTGCCAGCCAGCGAGCTACAACAGACAACACTCAAATCCTCTCTCGGTAGCTGGCCCTCCTGCCTCCAACAGTCAGAGTTTGCCCTGGCAGGATGGCCCAGAAAGCTGGCATTTTTAAACGGCACAGCTTTTTTCCTGCTCTGGCTGAAAACTGAAAAGCATGCGTTCAGCTTTTCGTCAACACTGTTTAAGTGTTTAGTGGCAGGACCTCTTAATGAGCTGCAGGCTTTGCAGCTAAAGCTGAGTCAGGAAGCCTCTCTTAGATGAAGCGCTTGCTTGCCTCTGGCAAGCAGAGTAGACCAGAGAAATTGTCACAAGAAACGTGCTTTATTCTTTTCCAAGCTTTCTCAGGCTTTCTGTGGACTCAGTTAGCCACACGTCTGGGCGTCATTTGTAGTAATATGGAGCGGCAGGGCTGCGTCCCCAACACCCCAGCTGCCTGCCCGTCTATCTTATGCCCGAAATAATTACACAGACACTGTATTCATTTAAACACCGCTTGGCTCATTTCTACCTAGCCTCTTCTAGGCTAACTCTCGCACCTGGACTAGCCCATTTCTTATCATCTGTATAGCACTGGTCTTACCGGGAAGATTCTAGCCTAAGTCCATCCTGGGTCGGAGCTTCATAGCGTGCATCTTCCCTGGAGCGGGGAATATGGCGTCTCTCTCTGAGGTGTCTGCTCCCGAGAGGAGAGCTGTTGAGTCTGAGCTCACTTCCTCTTCCTCCCGGCATTCTGTTCTGTTTACTCCACCTACCTATGTCCTAACCAATAAAATGAGCCAAGGCGGTTCCTTTATTAGCCAATGACCTTCCTCCATCACTAGCACCCATGTCAGGTGACTAATACTTAAAATACAGTTGATTTTCTATATGTCTTGGATCTTCCAACCTTACTTGTTCTAGTAATTTTTTGTTGTTGATTCACTAAGATATTTTACATTCGGGATTTTATTGTCTGTAAATTAACAGAGTTTTACTACTGCTTTCCCGTGTAGAAACTTTAATTTTCTTTTCTTGTTGCATTGACTAGAACATCAGTTCAATGTTTTAAAAAAATGATAAAAGTAGACTATTCTTCCTTGTTCCCAGTTTTGGGTTTTGGTTTGGGGGGTTTGTTGTTGTTGTTGTTGTTGTTTTCTATTTTGTAATTTGGCAGGTGCTATTTTAATGATATATCCCTCATAAATTTAATTTATGCAGCTGAGGAAATTCCCTTTCTATCCTAGCTTTCTCACAGAGCATTTTAATTTACAAATGGGTTTTTAATTTCATGAAATGTTCTTCAACATCTACTCAGATTATTGTACTTATTTAATCCTGTTAGTAAGGTTTATTATATTTGTTATCACATGATAAAACAACTCACATTCTTGAGATAAATTCCACTTGATCATACACAATGTGCAACTTTTTGATATAATACATAATTAGATTTGCTAGCATTATGTTGAGGTTTCAACATTTATATTCTTCTTATGTGTATTTGCCTGACTTTGACATCAGGATAATTAATACTCATTTTTTCTGTTTTCTGAGAGTTCTTAAGAATAAATTGTAAAATACTAAGTTTTAACTCGGCAATGGTGGCACACACCTTTAATCCCAGCATTTGGGAGGCAAAGGCAGGCAGATCTCTGAATTCAAGTTCAATCTGATCTACAGAGGGTGTTACAGGCAGCCAAGGCAAGACAGAAAAATGCTGACCCCTGTGGAGATATTTTGTTTGTGCTCCAAATAAAGCTTACCTGACGAAAAGAGGGCAGAGCTAGCCCTCTATGTTAACCATAGAGACCAGGTGATTATGGATCACACCTTTGATCCCAACACAAGGGAGGTGGAGGCAGGAAGTGATATGGGTGGGGTGAAGAGAGGAAAATGAGCCTGGAGGAGATAGGCGATTGGCCCTTTTCAGTCTGAGGATTTTGTAGAGGTAAGAACTCATGGCTGGCTGCTTCTCTGATCTCTCTTCTTTCACCCCCTAATATCTGACTCCAGATTTTTATTACTCCAGTCAATTAGATTTGCACTACAGTCCTCAAAAAGAAAAAAAAATACTCCTCACACTTCCTTCCTCACTTAACCTACCCTTTCTGTCTCTCATTACAAAAGAACAGGCTTCTAAGAGATGATAAACAAAATAAAATATAATAAGATGAAACAAAAACTTTCATATCAGTTTGGACATAGGAACTCATCAGAAAGAAGAGTTCCAAGAGCAGACTTAAGAGTGAGAAACCCACTCGTTCTCAAACTCAGCTGTCTGATAAAATCACTGAACTAAAAACTATAATATATTTGCAGAGCACCTGGTGCAGACTCATGTAGGCCCTATGCTTGCTGCTTCAACCTCCATGAGCTCATGTGCACCTTGTTTAGTTAATTCAGGAGGCCTTGTACTTGGGTGTCCTCCACCCACTCTGGCTCTCACACATTCTATTTCCTCTTTCCTGGGATTCCTTGAGCTCTGGGGGTAGGAATTTGATGGAGACCTTCTGATTAGACTTTCTCTGTGTATATTGTCTGGATGTGGGTCTCTGCATGTATTCCCATCTGCTACTGGAGAAAGCCTCTTTGATGATGACTAGATAAGGCACTAATCTATGAATATAGCAGGCTATTATTGGGGATTAGATTCTGATGCTTTTTTGAGAGCAAAAGTATTTGGATTTACTCTATATCTCTGGGCTAGCTAATCTCAGGCTCTTGGGTATCTAAGCAGTACTGGGTGTGAGTTCCTTTTCATGGAGTAGGCCTTAAATCAAATCAGACATTTGTTGGCTACTCCCACAAGTTCTGTGCCACATTGCTCTAGAATATTTTGGATGCAGGACAGATTGTAGGTCAAAGATTTTGTGCCTGTGTTGGTGTCTACATTTCTCTTTTGGTATCCTGAAGAGTAACTTCCCACACCAATGAGACTAGAACATAGGGGTGAAGGCTCCAAGTAGGCACCAACTTGACTTCTCCATCTTCAATGAGTTGTATGGATGTTGTCCTTGGCTATAGGGCCCATCAGTTTGTAGAGAGCAACAAACTGATTTTAGCAACAGCCTGAGTATTTGAGTATTGACCAGATCCCTTGGTCAATAATTTGACTTAATGAAACTCAGTGCATCTCCTGGAAGCCTCACCTAGTTACAAAAGATGGTCAGTGGAGACTCTGATCCTGGATTACTAGGAGTCCTCATTAGGATCTGTTCAATAGATTCCAGGAAGTTTTCACTACACTTGGTTTCCACACCACTCCCCCAAATGCCACCCAATTCTGTCAGTCTCTCCCAGAACTCTCTCCCTCCACCTCATCCCCCCCCCATATACATACCTGATCACATCCCCAACCCCAATCCACCTGTAAAATCTATCCTATTTCTTCTTCACAGAAAGATCTATACATTCCTCCTCTTCTTTACCTAACCTCTCTGGGTCTACAGATTGTAGCTTGGTTATCATTTACTTAATGGTCAATATACACTTATAAGTAAATACTTAAAAGGTTGTCTTTCTGGGTCTTAGTTACCTTGCTCAGGGCGTTTTTTTTCTAGTTCCATTCATTTGACTGCAAATTTTATGATGTTATTTATAAACATCTGAGTAATACTCAACTGTACAAATATATCACATTTTCTTTATCCATTCTTAGGTTGAGGGACATCTAAGTTGTTTCCAGGTTCTGGCTTATAAATAACGATGCTATGAACACAGTTGAGCAAATGTCCCTATGGTATGCATGTTTATCTTTTGGGTACATACTGAAGAATGGTACAGCTGGGTCTTGAGGTATATTGAGTCACAATTTTATAAGGAAATGCCATATTGATATCCATAGTGACTGTACAAGTTTGCACTCCCACCAACAATGGATGAGTATTTCCCTTGCTCCACATTCTCTCCAGCATGAGTTGTCACTTCTGTTTTTTGATCTTAGCCATTCTGACAGGTGTAAGATGGAATTTCAAAGTCATTTTGATTTTCATTTCCCTGATGGCTAAGGATGTTGAATATTTCTTTGGGTGTTTCACAGATATTTGAGATTCCTCTATTGAGAATTCTTTCTTTAGATCAGTACAACATTTTTTTAAATGGATTATTTGGATTTTTTGATATCTAGTTTCTTGACTTCATATATTTTAGATATTAGACCTCTATCAGATGTGGATTTCATATGATTATTTTTACTATTTTATCGGCCACTGTTTTGTCCTATTGATAGTGTCCTTTGCCTTATAGAAGCCTTTAGCTTTCCTGAGGCCCATTGATTAGTTGTTGATCTTGATGTTCTCTTCAAAAAGTCATCTTCTGTGCCAATACATTCAAGACTATTGCCCATTTTTTCTTCTATCAAATTCAGTGTATCTGGTTTTATGTTGAGGTCTTTGATCCACTTGGGCTTGAGTTTTGTGAATGGTGATACATATGAGCCTATTTGCTTTCTCATGCATACAGCCATCATTTGACCTACCTCATTTGTGGAAGAAGCTGCCTTTTTTCCAATGTGTATTTCTGTCTTATTTATAATTAAACAGATGTCCATATGTGTGTGGATTTATGTCTAGGTCTTCAATTTGATTCCATTGACCAACTTGTCTGTTTTTATTCCAATACCATGCAGATTTTATTACTACGTCCAGTCATTTCCAGTCACTGTGGAGGACATGTCTCCCCAGGAAAATTAAAAATCTAGTGCCTATAGTAAAAAAATACTGCTCTAGATGATAGAATAAACATGGAGGATGAATCAAAAATTCCAATAGAAAATAGGGAACATATATTTTGTAAGACTTCTATAAATGATCAAATACTAAAGCTTAGAGTACAAATAAATAACATTGTACTTGAAGAGTATGGGTGTGACTACTATTACTCCAGAATCTTGGAATCTGAGTTGGTCTCTTCAGGAGGCAGATGTTCAATTCCTAGGAATCAGAACCCTATCTCAAATAAAACAAACCATTAGATGGATTGAATTCATAGGGCTAGAAGGACAGAGAAGAAGACTGAGTCCATATGTGACTAATATGGCAATGAATCTAAGGGGTTGTGAACTGCTGCAGCAATGGAAAACCCACAATAACATTTCTGCAATCTCAGAAACAGAACATAAACCAACTCATATTTCTGGGAAGGGTATTACAAGGAACTATAAAAAAAAAGTCACCAGCCATTCATGCTGTACAAAAACTCAAAACAACTAACAAACCTTCAGAGGTACCAATGGCTGTACCTTCAAAAGGGTTAAATAAGGAACCAATATGTGTTAAACAATGGTTTTTAACAGAAGAAAAACTGAAGGCTTTAGAACAGCTGGTACAGGAGCAACTAGATGCTCACCACATTGAAGAATCAACCAGTCCTTGGAATTCTCCTGCATTTGTCGTTAAAAATAAATCTGGGAAATAGAGAATGGTGAGAGATCTAAGAGCTGTCAACAAATTACTTCAACCAATGCGCCCTCTACAATCTGGAATTCCTTTGAATTCCACATTGCCTAAAGGATGGCCTCTTACAGTTATTGATTTAAAAGATTGCTTCTTCACTATACCATTACAAGAAAAAGACAGAAAAGAATTGCCTTCACAGTGCCTACTTACAATAATTCTCAGCCTAATAAGAGTTATCAAAAATGAAGGGTCCTCCTCCAGGGAATGTTAAATAGCTCCACCCAGTGCCAATATGTTTTAAGTCAGCCATTAGAAATAATATGTAAACAATTTCCTAAATCTATAATTTCCCATTATATGGATGACATTTTTTAGAGTATATAAGATTACATTTTATTTCATTTTATTAATTTATATTAAATATGTGATACAAGAATTTTTAATATGAAAGGAATTAAAAAGGATATATTCTATAATATTTTTATGGGTTGACCAAATATATTTATGGATGACATTTTGTATCTAATTCAAATGTAGATGCTTTAAGAAGAATGTTTGAGGAAGTAAAGAAAATTTTACCTAAATGGGGTTTACAAATTTCTCCTGAAAAAATACAAAGAGGAAAGTCTATCAATTATCTACATTATAAATAGGTTAATAGGACATTAGAACACAAAAAGCAATGAAAACAGATTGAATAAACAAAATGAAAATGAAAATAGATTGAATAAATAAAGCAGAAACTAAGGGGATTCTAAAAATAAAACATTTAGGAATTTGAATAGGAACTAAAGAGGCAACTTTCACCAATGAAATACAAGAAATGGAAGAAATAATCTCAGGCATTAAAGAAACAATTGAAGAAATGGATAAGTCAGTCAAAGAAAATCTTAAATCTAAAAGTAAGTTTGGAGGGGAAGTCCTATGGTATTCATAAGAGATATACACAGGAAGGGAAAGAAGGTTTCAGCAGGTGGTCTGTCACAGAGCTAGAAATGAGACTGAGGAATTGGATTTGGAGGAGAGGAAGGAGATTTCAGTTGGCTTACCTGTTTCCCTGGTCTGCTCAACTGCTATGTTTCCAGGGAATGTCTGCTAGTGTTGGAAGCTGGGATAGTGGGATGGGTTGGGATGAAGAAGATTGGGGAAGATCTTTGTGATCCATTGAGAATGGGGTGACAGAGGAAAGGGAGACCTCTGGCTCTTTCAGGAGGTTCTGCATTTAAATGGGGTCTGTGAGCAGAACGCTACAACTTGCTTAATGGCAACATAGACCTGCTGTGTGCCTGAAAATGGGGCAATGTGCATGGCTCTCAGAGGCAGCAAATATGTCTCTACCATGTTGAACTGGGCAGAGTCAACAGTCAAGACTTCGGAGTTGGTCCTAGCCATGCCTACTTAGCATTTAAAAAATAAAAGTGCTCCTGGTCAGAAAATAATTACAGATATGCAATAAAGACAGATTCAGACAAAAATAAATCTCTAAATGGGTTACAGTGTATTTAAAAGATGTATGTAGGCTTGAGAGAGAAAAGAAAAAGAGGATAGACAGTTATAAATAGAATTAAATAGCTTTACAAAATAAAAACGTCTTTAAAGAGAGTATAGACAGTCATAGATTAAAGAAGATTATATATATATGCCACATAAAGATGGAAAATACACAGAGAGTCTGGATTATGAATATTATTGTGTTTTCTTTGAATTTTTTGACTGAAGGGAGATATTTGATTCTGGGGACTGCTAGACTAAACAACATATATATATATATATATATATATATATATATATATATTGAAGGTGTCTTGACTTCAAAATTTGGGTCTAAGGATATGTTGCTTTGGAAAAGGGGTCCTGCTTTTGTTTCCACAGAAGATGAGAACCTGTGGATTCCTTCCCAACTAATGTGGTTTGATGGACTAAGAACCCCCTGAAAGTTCACTGTGAAACCCAAAATTACTTCACCCAACAAAAAGCAAGAATCAGTTTGGAGAGAACTATGCCCAAATTCCCCAAATGTTGTTTATAAATTTTTATTTACATTTAAAGGGGGATATGTTATAGAGATGAATACTTCGCATTGGTATGGATCTTAGTCTGTTGACACAAATTTAAGGTCAATTTTGTTATATGTGTATTTCTGCTCTTGATTAAGGTATTGTGTTTGTGCAGCTCATTTAAAAATGTAATATATAATTAAGAAATATAGGTTAATAGATAATCATCTATAATAGTCAAGCTTGTAGTCATGTTAGTTAGGTTTTATAGACATATAGAGATATATATCAGTTAGATAGGTATTCTTCAAACCTTTCAAAGACTAACAGAATATGACATTTAAAATATTTTAAAAACTTGCTACTTTTGAAGATGATGAAACACATCTGCTCCTGGCAGCACCAATCTACTTCAAGAGGATGATGGGTATTGAAGAGGCTCTTTATGGAGTTAGTTAGCCATTTGGACAAGAAGCTGTTCTTGCCTGAACTGCTTGATATTATCCTGTATGAATTGGACATGCAGGACACACAAAAAAATGACTGCTGAACTTGCCTAAAGGTAAGACAGTCCTTCTGGTTTCCTGCTTCATGAAAGAAAAAAAAAGAGTCTGCTAGATATTCTGCAGGACACAGAAAAATGTGACTGACAAACTGCCAATATAGGTGGAACTATCTCTGAAATTTCCTGCTTCGTGGAAAAGTCTTCTGGATACTATGGTCCTGTAGGCTGAAGGTGGGTGCCCCAATGTTACAGAAGAACTTTGAGTGACTGTACAGGCAGCAAAATGTCTCTGTCAATTCAAGAGTATTAGAAGTGGTTTACAATGTACTTCCTGTTAATTTAGGTAATATTTTATCCTTTTGGGTTCTTTGGTGGAGTTAAAGAATAGATAGTTATAATTACAGTTTTCCTTAGTTATGATAAAAGATAAAGTAGATATAAATATTGTAACTGTAATTCTTGCTTGATACCTGTTTTGTTATATGTAATTTTACTATGTTAAAGTTAAAACAGCAAAGGGGAAATGGTGTGGGAAGTCCTTCTGTATATGTGTTGCTTTTATTGGTTGATGAATACAGAAGCTTCTGTGGCCTGTGACAGGGCAGAATGGAGCTAGGTGGGAAAAGTAAGCTGAATGGTGGGAGAAAGTAGGCTGAGTGAGGGTGAAGCCATGCAGCTGCTGCAGGACAGAGACCCACATTGCAGAACCGGACAAAAGTCTCAAGGTCCAAATCGGGAGCAGAAGGAGAGAGAGCACGAGCAAGGACCTCAGGACCGCAAGGGGTGCACCCACACACTGAGACAATGGGGATGTTCTATCGGGAACTCACCAAGGCCAGCTGGCCTGGGTCTGAAAAAGCATGGGTTAAAACCGGACTCTCTGAACATAGCAGACAATGAGGACTACTGAGAACTCAAGAACAATGGCAATGGGTTTCTGATCCTACTGCACGTACTGGCTTTGTAGGAGCCTAGGCAGTTTGGATGTTCAACTTACTAGAACTGGATGGAGGTGGGGGTTCCTTGGACTTCCCACAGGGCAAGGAACCCTGATTGCTCTTCGGGCTGAGGAGTGAGGGGGACTTGATTGGGGGAGAGGGATGGAAATGGGATCGGTGGCGGGGAAGAGACAGAAATCTTAAATAAATAAATAAATAAATACGACTCAGAAAAGAGCAAACCACGCGGGCAGAGACTACGTGGGCCTGTGGAGTTTAAATCCACGTGGGGAGGCAAACAATAGTGTGCATGGGGACTTGAAGTCAATCTGAGGTGTCTAAAGGGAAAATATACAAAACTGTAACAAGAAAAGCTGGCTCAACGCACAAGGCACAGGCCGCGGCTGAGGGAGAAAGGGCTCGTGCCAAGCCAGGCTGGCAGCAGGCAGCTGAGCAGGGGAAGGAGGGGATCCTAAAACCAAACATAGGGCGCCAGATGAAGGCATAAATCATAAACAATCCCACACCAGTTTGGAATTATGATTAATAGGGTGGTATTTATTTAAAGGGGAAAAAACTTACAGATCACCATCCCAGACAACAGCCCTCTGAGCAATGAGGAAGGAGTCTAGTCGCTGGAAACAGAGCAGGAAGCAAAGAGAGCGTGAGGAGAGAAGTGGCCACTTTTTTAAAGAGAGACACCATGCCCCAATGGGCTGATATCTCAGCGGCTATTGGCTGTAGGAGCGGAAAGACCTCCCACAACACAAGTCCAAATGGATTAAAGACCTCAATATCAGTCTGAACACACTGAACCTGATAGAAGAGAAAGTGAGAAGTACTCTACAACACATGGGCACAGGAGACCACTTCCTACGTATAACCCCAGCAGCACAGACACTAAGGGCAAAATTGAATAAATGGGACCTCCTGAGACTGAGAAGCTTCTGTAAAGCAAAGGACACTGTCGCTAAGACACAAAGGCAACCCACTAACTGGGAGAAGATCTTCACCAACCCCGCAACTGACAAAGGTCTGATTTCCAAAATATATAAAGAACTCAAGAAAGAACCTAGACCGTGAAAGGCCAATCAACCCAATTATAAAATGGGGCACTGAGCTGAACAGAGAATTCTCAACAGAAGAAGTTCAAATGGCCAAAAGACACTTAAGGTCATGCTCAACTTTCTTAGCGATCAGAGAAATGCAAATCAAGACAACTTTAAGATACCATCTTACACTGGTCAGAATGGCTAATATCAAAAACACCAATGATAGCCTTTGCTGGAGAGGCTGTGGAGGAAAGGGTACCCTCATCCATTGCATGTGGGAATGCAATCTTGTGCAACCACTTTGGAAAGCAGTGTGGCGGATTCTCAGGAAATTCGGGATCAACCTACTCATGGACCCAGCAATACCACTCTTGGGAATATACCCAAGAGATGCCCTATCATACAACAAAAGTATATGCTCTACTATGTTCATAGCAGCATTGTTTGTAATAGCCAGAACCTGGAAACAGCCTAGATGCCCTTCAATGGAAGAATGGATGAAGAAAGTATGGAATATATACATATTAGAGTACTACTCAGCAGTAAAAAAAAAAACAATGACATCTTGAATTTTGCATGCAAATGGACAGAAATAGAAAACACTATCCTGAGTGAGGTAAGCCAGACCTAAAAAGAGGAACATGGGATGTACTCACTCATAATTGGTTTCTAGCCATAAACAAAGGACATTGAGCCTATAATTCATGATCCTAGAGAAGCTAAATAAGAAGGTGAACCCAAAGAAAAACATATAGTCATCCTCCTGAATATTAACCTTCATCAGGCGATGAAAGGAGACAGAGACAGAGACCCACAGTGGAGCACCGGACTGAAATCTCAAGGTCCAAATCAGGAGCAGAAGGAGAGAGAGCACGAGCAAGGAACTCAGGACCGCAAGGGGTGCACCCACACACTGAGACAATGGGGATGTTCTATGGGGAACTCACCAAGGCCAGCCGGCCTGGGTCTGAAAAAGCATGGGATAAAACCAGACTTGCTAAACATAGCGGACAATGAGAACTGCTGAGAAGTCAAGAACAATGGCACTGGGTTTTGATCCTACTGCATGTACTGGCTTTGTGGGAGCCTAGGCAGTTTGGATGTTCACCTTACTAGACCTGGAAGGAAGTGGAAGGTCCTTGGACTCCCCACAGGGCAGGGAACCCTGACTGTTCTTCGGGCTGATGAGTAAGGGAGAGTTGATTGGGGGAGGCGGAGGGAAATGGGAGGTGGGGAGGAGACAGAAATCTTTAATAAATAAATAAATAATAAAAATAGAAAAAAGAGACAAAGAAAAAGCACAAGAACCATATATATAGATGCAGAGACACATGTTTTTACACACATAGAAACAAAAAAATCCCACAGAACCCAAAACCATAATAAATACTCAAAAGACCTCTAAGGTTAACCAAAAATTTAAAAGGCTCCAACAAAGCACTGGGAAACAAAGACCACTCCCCACACACCAAATGCTGTTTTTCCATTTTCATTTACTGCTGGGTGTGGCAAAACCACACAAGAACATAGAAGTAGCATTTTAACCATTGTTAAACATATACTTCTTTAGGGTTAAGTGTATTTACATTGTTATGAAGCAGATCTCCAGAACTTTCTCATCTTGCAGAATGGAAAGTCCCCATTAAATATCCAATGTCTACTCTTTCTTCCTCCCTCCAGCCCCTGATAAGTGGAAATTTTAAAAATTGGGCCTATTACCTTAAATGATCATGTTTTGTATTTGAAAACATGACTATACGTGTTTTTGTTAACATCAAATTGTTTTATATATATTCCAACAAATATATTCCAGTAAATATCAGGCTGTTGGGAAGACAGTTTAGTTCAAAGTTGTAGTCCCCAAAAGAAATTATTTTTCAATTTCCAATTTAAAATGTATAGTCCCAGAAACAATGACTGCCTTGTCTAGAGAGAATCATCAGCTTTACAATGTTTTCTAAAATTAATCTTATTAACAGAACCTTTAAAAATTCTCTAAAATGTTTTCATTCAACACACTTAACCAACAGGTGAAAGCAGTCAGTTATGTCAAATCTATAATCAATAATGTAACATTGACTGAGCTGAGAAGAAGGCTAATATCAATTCTTGACTCCTCCTGTTAGTGGACAAGTCTTTAGGTCACCACACGCTGACAGCAGTAAGCATGGTTTTTAATATCATTTTATTTAAAATAGATCAGTTGTTTAGAGGCATAATTTGTAAAGCAAGGCAACCAAATTAAATGAGCCTTTGGCTTGTGGAATTTCTTAGGAACACCCACAAACACCAGTGCCAAAGCCCTTGTACTTCTTGTAGGCTTCAAGGTGAGAGCAGAGGTATCGGCCCTGGAGATCTCTATCTGGGTAGAGAGAAGATTGTGTTCCCAAAGCACCACAGGAGAGTCCAGGTTGGAGAGAATCTTCTTCATTTAAGTCATCTTCTCTTAAAGGATCTAAAGGCTTGGGATATGACTGAATAGAATCATTTGTTGATCCTACGGATATAAAACCAGCTGTCAATGATACCTCTTAGTTATTCTGGGTAACATTCCAAAGTTGTGGGTTTGATGGCAGATGTCTGGCATCTCCTTTAACGAGGGAACATGGGTGGAGTATAGATTATGGAATTAGCTTTTACTAAGAGAAAGACTCAAATTCAAGGGTATCGGGCATTTCCAGTTGAACTAGCATGTGGATCCCATACCAGTCAGGTGATAGGCTTAGGTACAAGGTTCCCTTGTTCACAGCATCCTCTCACATCCATTAGGGAGACATTGAGGGCAGAGCAATTGTCATTTGCCTCTCTGTTGTTTGAGATATTTACGATGTGGGTGTAGACTCTAAGACCTTTCACTGGGTAAGAGAATCTGTCTCCCCTGTTGTGTGAGACAGGAGGGATAATTTACCTTTAAGATGAAGAGATTTTTGCTTTCTTTTTCTGATTTGTCGTACTTGGCTGAAGCTGGTCAGGTCTACACAGCCAGAGGCAGAAGCAGCAGACTTCTGGCAGGTCTTACTTCATCCTTGTCCTGAAATGAGGCTAGCATGCAACTTACTGGGATGGGATGGTGCTCCATCCAAGGGAACTTGTGCTCCATCTAAGGGAACTGCTTGAGCCACGAGGTTTGCTGCAATGCAAGTGTGTTGAAATTTAACCCATTTTGCATAAGTATTCCGTCTTTTATAATCAATTTTTATATACAGGATTTTGAGTATCATTTTACATTAAACAAACTTTTAGTTTACTTTAAACTTGTTTTGCTTTACTATCTTTAGACTTAATATTGACAACATATACAGAGCATAGTGTGATGGGAAATAAAAATTGTTCTCTCTCTTCAAGCTTGTCCCCATAAATGAATTACATCTGTACTAAGCATGACTGACCAATAAATTGTGTATCTTAGTTATCTGTAACAGTTTATAATAAATTAGTAACTCTATCATAGCGTTAGGATTTTATAATTTTTCCATGATAAGTTTGAGCTTAAAAATATAATTCTTGAATTAAGAACCTTTAGTATCAAAAGAAACTTAAACCATAAATATAGCTCACAGAGAGACTTGGGACCTCATTTTCCTGATCCTTTTATGATGTACTTTTACAAATACCAGTTGGGGGGAGGTTGTTTGTTGTTGTTTTGAGAAAGGGTTTCTCTGTAGCTTTGGTGCCTGTCCTGGAACTAGCTCTTGTAGACCAGGCTGGCCTTGAACTCACAGAGATCTGCCTGCCTCTGCCTCCTGAGTGCTGGGATTAAAGGCATGCACCACCACTGCCCAGCTCAAATGCCAGTTTTTTTTAATATGACTCAGTTTTAAAATAAACCATCTTGGAAGCCTGGCATTGCCTCCTTAGTCTAGTAAATGGGAGATACAATGACAAGCAGAGGGCTCGGTGGGTACTGCCTAAGCTGTGGTCGCTTTTACCATGTTTCCCACCATTATAGAAATGGGATAAATCGATTTTATGTACTGTTTTGCTATTCTATATTTTTTTAATTTCCACCCAAATCTCCATCATTTTATACTTCTTTCTTGTTTTAGTGTCTTGAGACAAATGGTCAGGTTATTGAGCTGATATTTTTTTTAAAGATGTATGTGTATGTGTTTGTGTGGGTGTGTACCTTTGTATGTATGAGCATGTGTATATGGGTACTTGACGAGCCCAGAAGGCATCACAATCCTTGGCGCTAGAATTTCAAAAGGTTGTGACTCCTGAATGTGGCTTGCACGACCCAAACTGGTTCCTTTGCAAGAACAGCAAGGGCTTGTAACTGCTGCACCATCTCTCCAGCCCCGTTTTCTTGGTTTTTAAAAAGGCACTCATACTTTAAAATCTTCCCTAAGCACTAATTTAGTAATGTCTTATAGATATTCATATATTTTGTCTTCATTTCCATTTTTTATTTCCAACATATTTTCTCTGTAGTTAGTTGGTCTTTCAATTCTCCTGCCTCAGCAGCTCAAGTGGCTGGGATTGTAGGCCTTTACCACCATTTGTAGTGTTTTCAATATATATTCTAATTTCTCTTTTTAATTTTTTTCTTTTACACATTGTTATACTATTTAGTTTCAAGAGATTTTTATTTTCATAAATTTCTTTGCTATCGATTTCTAACTTCATTCCGTTGTAGTTAAAGTGTGTACTTAATTCTACACTTTTCTTTTTCTTCATGTCAGTGTATGATCTAACATGGAGAATGTTCTACATTCACCTGAGAAGAATGTCTGTTCTGCTACTCTTGGGTGGATTGTAGAGTAGACGTATTTCTAGGACTATTTGCTTCTTAGTGTTGTTCAAGTCTTTTATCTCACAGTTAGCGACTCTCTAGTGTCCTAACCACTACTGAAAGTAGTTACTTAAATCTCCAATTAGTATTTAGAATTGTCTATTATAGCTCTGTGACGTTTTGCTTCCTGTATTTTTTTTTTCTGTTCTTAGGTGATTGTAATAGCTTCCTATTACAATCAACTTTTTCATCATTAGAAAGCATTCTTTAGCCTGTAATGTTTTTGTTTTAAAGTGTTTTTTGTCGGATACTTACATTACCACTCTAGCTTTTTTAGGCCTGCAATGTTTTTCTCTATGGAAGTACATTTTATTTTCAGTGATACAATAGTATTTCACAGCCAAAAGATAATAATCTATATAAACTTTCTACTACAGATGGACCATTAGGTTATTTATACTCTTATAAACTATAAACATTCTTTTACAGATGTGCAAGCATTTTTGTAAGTCAAATTACTGTAACAAAGTACTTTTGCATTTTAAAATTAGATATGATTCCAAATTATCCAAAAGAATGATTATGAAGGTGTAAGTCACAAACAATGCCACAACAGTTTGGAATTATGATTAATCGGGTGGTATTTATTTAAAGGGGAAAAAACTTACAGATCACTGTCCCAGACAACAGCCCTCTGTGCAACCAGGAAGGAAGTCTAGTCGCCCGCAGAGCAGGAAGTGAAGAGAGAGAGGAGAGGGAAGTGGCCGCTTTTTTAAAGGGAGAGAGACCACGCCCCAATGGGCTGATATCTCAGCGGCTATAGGCTGGAGGAGCGGGAGGACCTCCCGCAACACCTCCCCCTTTTGTTTAAATAAGAGAGTTCTAAACCTACTATGAAATTATATACAATAAGTACAAATATCCTATTCTAACTAGCTTAGGTCTTGTATAATAAATAACTTGGCCAAGTCATGAGAGAAAGTAACTACATTTATATAGTCTTCAACCCCATCAAAGATCCGAGAAGGGAAATAATGTTACCTGGGTAATTAGGAAGTTCAGTAAAACAACTTCCAAAACATGCAACAAATCACAGAGACAACTGGCTACCTGGGCAATCACCCAAAGTCACGTTAGCAGCATTGAAGCAACCAACTTTGGCTAAGGCCTAACATAACTGACATACCATTTTCAAAGGCAAGCAACTTTTCAAAACTATCTTACCCTGTCTTGGCAGGATATGACAGTCCTGTTTTATCCATTGATGCATGCTCTGTATCTCTGTCAGTGGTTGAGGTATGGGCATTTCTTTGCCCAAAGGCCAGTTCTGCCAAAAAGAAAGGCTCTAGGTGGAATGTCTTTGGTGCTCAACATTCTCTCGGGAATAGAGCGGTGTTGCCAGGAGCAATTGTGTCTCACTACCTCAAAACTCTGAGTTAGATTAAAGGCCATTTTCTACAGCTCTTTGAAGAAGTTGAAGATTATCTATCTATACTGAGTATAATCTCTATATATCTAAAGAACCTGATTAGGCTAATTATAAA
Organism: Microtus pennsylvanicus; assembly: GCF_037038515.1. Lineage (NCBI taxonomy): Eukaryota > Metazoa > Chordata > Mammalia > Rodentia > Cricetidae > Microtus > Microtus pennsylvanicus. The sequence goes on from NC_134601.1 coordinate 143,486,806, forward strand.
TGACAAACTTAGATGACTATTAATCTATATAATTCTCAATATCTATCTAACTTAAAGACTAAGAAAATAAACGACTGTGAAACAAATGAGGATAATGACCTCCAAATATAAACAATGTACAAATATACATTTCAGTAGGTAAATATATATCAATATACAAACATTATATAAGGATCTTAATCAGAGGTAGAAATGTACACTCAATATGGTAAGTATATACAATATATATCAATACAATATAGTCAATACATAAAAAATGTTTTAAACAGAGGTAGAAACATGCATGCATACAATAGTCAATATAATTTAACTTTGTGTCAATATACAAGAATCTATACCAATATATTTGTCTAAAAACAGTAACTCACAATTACAAATCTATTAACTCATCATCCCTCTTTTTTTTTCTTCAAAATGATCCCTGAGCTTATAAAATTCCTCCCCCAACCCTCAATCGTATACTAATTATAATCAACCCCTAAATGATGTCCCTAAACCCAAGGGCAAACTTTACTGGGAGAGGGGACGTCGTCCTCTAGAATTACTTCCAGCTGTCATGGGGGCGACGTTCTTTCTGGGGGATCCTGTGAAAGTAAAATGATGGTTAAATTTCAAGATCAATGTCTTTTAAAATTGCCAATAGTCTCTGAGTATTTTGTGCAGGTCTGGCCAAAATGTTGTATAAGATGTGCACCATTTCAGCTAACCAAGTTGGGATCATCGTCTTGTGCAGCTGGTACCCAAAACAGGTCTTGTAGTAGCTCTATCAGTATCATGACGTCATATTAACCAGGTGGAGTTGTTGTTATGGGGCCCCATCTTCTTCCTGAAAACTTCAAATGTCACTTCAGGAAAAACTCATTGTTCATTGTGAAAAACTTAAACATTAATCACATAGGCATATATATATATATATTCACTGAAAGGCATGATAGATATATTCAATGAAAAGTATGATAGATATGAAGAAAAGCAAAGATGTTTTCTAAACTCATATTTCTTTCTGTCCCATCATGGCTCTTGATATGAGACAGAAACTCCAGAAACTCTGGGTTTTTCTCTTACTAACAGGCTTGGAATTGGAGAGGGACTGAGCCAGAGCCCAACTTCAAAACCAGCTTTATAAATTTAGAAATATGGTTTAAAATATTTTACTGACACAACTCATTCAGTTTTCTTGATATTTCCTATTGGGCAGGTATTTTTCCATCTGTCAGTATCCAAACATCCAGGGTCCCTTGAATTTTTCAAAGATGAGTGTTTTCCTGTGGAGATAAGAACAGAACCCTGCCCCCATTTTATATGCTTTTCTTAACATCTGTATGAATATCATCATTGTGGATGAGTTGTCATTTCTCCTTTCCAAGAGGTTTCTCCTCTTCAAATCGAAACTTTATTAATTTTGATGGTATCCACAATTTTTCTTCTCCTGTGGAAACAAGAGCAAAACCCCTTCCCCAGCATAGCACATCTCCTGGCTTCCGTTGAGAGGTCAGCACATCTTTGAAATAAATCGGTTGATTTAGTTCAGCAGACTTTTCCATTATCCAATGTCTTTCTGCTGCTGTCGTTCCTTTCTCATTAGCGTTAAGAAAATTCAAGGTTAATAAAGCATTATGTAATCTATTTCTGGGGGTTTTTTTAGTCCCTTTCTGTTTGTTCAGCATATCCTTTATAGTACGATTTGATCTTTCTATAACTGCCTGACCTGTAGGATTATTTGGTATACCTGTAATGTGTTTTATATTATAATAATCAAAAAAGCGTTTCATTTTCTTAGATACATATGCTGGACCATTATCTGTCTTTATTTGTGCAGGTATACCCATGATGGCCATAACTTCCAATAAATGTGCGATTACTGAATCAGCCTTTTCTGAGCTCAGGGCAGTAGCCCATTGAAAACCTGAATACATGTCTATGGTATGGTGTACATATTTTAATTTACCAAATTCCATAAAGTGAAACACATCCATCTGCCAGATTTCATTTCTCTTAGTACCCTTTGGGTTACTCCCTGCAGGCAACGGTGTTTGATTATAGAAAGAACAAGTAGGACATCTCTTTATAATGTCCTTAGCTTGTTGCCAAGTACTGGAAAATTCTTTCTTTAGGCCTTTACTATTAACATGATGCTTCTTATGAAATTCTGAGGCCTGCAACACACTTCCAATCAATAATTGATCAATCTCAGTGTTGCCTTGGGCTAGAGGACCAGGCAGACCTGTATGGGAACGGATGTGTGTTATGTACATCGGACAAAGCCTGTTCCTGATTATGTCTTGTACCTGGATAAACAATGAAGTCAACTCTGTGTCATCTGGTATAAATTCAGTGGTTTCAATATGCAAGATAACTCTTTCTGCATATTGTGAATTTGTAACTATATTAAGAGGTTCTTTAAAATCCCTTAGTACCATAAGAATGGCATATAATTCTGCCTTCTGGACAGAATTATAAGGGCTTTGTTCCACCTTACTCAATTCATCTGGCTTGTAACCTGCTTTCCCTGATTTATTTGCATCAGTATAGAACGCACAGGCTCCAGTTATTGGAGCATCATGTACAATTCTAGGAAGAATCCAAGAAGTTCTTTTTATGAGGTTAAGTCTACCACTTTTGGGATAGTTGCTATTAATTTCTCCCAAAAAATTAGCACGAGCTCTCCGCCACGGTTCATTGTCTTCCCATAACTTTTTTTATTTCTTCAGTAGTAAAAGGCACTATAATTTCTGCTGGGTCTATACCTGCTAGTTGACGAAGTCTCAGCTTACCTTTTATAATTAATTCAGAGACTTTTTCCACACAAGTTTTTAATTTTTTACTTGGTTTATTAGGTATAAATATCCACTCTAAAAAAATATCTTCCCTCTGCATTAGAATCCCTGTAGAAGAAATTCTGGAAGGCAATATGACTAGGATGCAGCTAAGATTTGGGTTCACCCTATCCACATGTGCCTCCTGTAATTTTTCCTCAATCATTGTCAGTTCCTTTTCTGCTTCAGCTGTCAGTTTTCTTGGACTATTCAAATCTTTATCACCATCTAAGGTTTTGTTTAAATGAACTATTAGATCAGGTGTTATCCCAACAGCTGGTTGTAGACTGGAAATGTCTCCTAACAATCTTTGGAAGTCATTAAGAGCCTTTAACTGGTCTCTCCTGATTTGTGCCTTTTGTGTTTTAATTTTCTCTAACCCTATTCTGTAACCTAGGTAATTAATAGAATTTCCTCTTTGCATCTTTTCAGGGGCAATTTGTAATCCCCACCTAGGCAAGACTTTCTTTACTTCTTCAAACATCCTTTCTAAAGTATCTTTATTTGAATCAGATAACAACGTGTCATCCATGTAATGAGAAATTATAGACTTGGGGAATTGTTTATGAATTATTTCCAATGGCTTACTTACAAAATATTGGCACAATGTAGGACTATTGAGCATACCCTGTGGGAGGATAGTCCATTGATATCTCCTATTAGGCTGAGAATTATTATAAGTAGGCACTGTGAAGGCAAATTTTTCTCTATCCTTTTCTTGTAACGGTATAGTGAAAAAACAATCTTTCAAATCAATAACTATAAGAGGCCATCCTTTTGGTAACAGAGAAGACAAAGGAATTCCAAATTGTAGTGGGCCCATAGGGTGAATTACTTTGTTGACAGCTCTTAGATCTGTCACCATTCTCCATTTACCAGATTTCTTTTTTACAACAAACACAGGAGAATTCTAAGGGCTGGTTGATTCTTCAATATGGTGAGCATCTAGTTGCTCTTGCACCAGCTGTTCCAATGCCTGTAGTTTATCTTCAGCTAGAGGCCACTGTTTGATCCATATTGGCTTCTCAGTTAGCCATTTTAAAGGTAGGGCTGTTGGTACCTCTAAAGGTTTGGTATTTGCTGTATGTTCTTGTACAGCCTGAATGGCTGCTGACCTTTTTCCGTAATACCTCATCATATCCTTCCCAGAATTATGAGTTCCTGGAACTACAGGAATGTCAATCTGGGTATTCCATTGTTGTAGCAGGTCACAGCCCCATAAATTTATGGCAATATTGGCTATATATGGCCTTAGTCTTCCTATTTGCCCTTCGGGCCCTATGCATTCAACCCATCTTGTGCTTTGTTTTACATGAGATAGGGTTCCAATTCCCAGGAACTGAACATCTACCTCTTGAAGAAGTCAATTCGGATGCCAAGATTCTGGGGTAATGATACTTACATCCGCACCTGTGTCTAATAAGCCTTCAATAAAAGTGCCATTTATACAGACTCTTAGCTTTGGTCTTTGATCATTAATAGAAGTCTGCCAAAATATACGTTTACTCTGTCCTACTGGGTTTTTTGACTCATCCTCCACACGTAATTCATCATTTAGACCAGTATTACTTTTTACAGCAGAAATTGGGGCTTTTAATTTTCTTGGTGAGGCATGTTCTCCACTGTGACTGGGAATGACTGGGCCACTGTTGGCTTGGGGGCCTGCGAGAGGCCCCCCAAGGAGTTTCCTGATGATATCGGATTACCCCGTCTGTCTGTTGTTGACCTGCATTTGTTGGACCAATGCCGGCCTTTACCACATCTCCTACATATACCTGAAGGCCGAGGTTTCCTATTTTTGTCATTCCCAGAAGAGATATTATTCCTAGGAATTCTTTGCCTGCAATCCCTTTGCAAATGTCCTAATTTACCACAATTAAAACAGCTGGCAGTTTGATGTCTCCTCATTGCTTTGGAAATCGCTTCTCCTACCCAAGATTCACCATTATAGCTAAACGTCTCAACATTCATCATATGCTGAATCCATTCATCCATAGGTGCTGATCTAGACTTTAAAGGCCCGATTATCTTTTTGAATTCTATGTTTGCATTCTCAAAAGCTAGAGATTCAAGAAGTATTTGTCTAGTTTCTGGGTCTCTTACCCCTATGTCCAGAGCCTTAATAATCTTTGCAAAAAGTCAATAAAGGGTTCTCTCTGTCCCTGCCTAATTCTGGTATATGATTCAACCCTTTTTGCTGGATCTTGTATCCTATTCCAAGCATTTAAAGCTGCTTGGTGACATAGACACAGTACTTCATCATCATAAAGAGCTTGGACCTGTGGATTAGCATATTCTCCTGCACCAAGAATTTGATCTTGGGAAACCTCAACACCTTTTGCTCTTCCTTGCTGTTCCATATGTTTGGATTCTTCTCTGAAATAAATTCCAAACATCAAGGAAGGTCCATTATCTAAAACTGCAGACACTAACTGATGGAAATCATGGGGGGTAGCTCTAGCATTAGAAGCCCAAGACCTTATCATTTCCTTTACATATGCATTGTGCAAGCCAAAATTAACAACAGCTTGCTTAATTTCTTTCAGATCATTCATTGCTATTGGCGTCCATCTAGCTTCTCTGACTCCCTTTGAGCCTTTAGAAGTTGACGCGTTGTCAAAATTAAGTATAGGGTATGTCACTAGAACACTGGGTAAACCAGTTCTAATAGCTGGTGGAGGCATTGTATACTGTCCTTGTGCCTCCTTACTCTGTTCACCAGCTCCAATAATTTCTCCAATCTTTTCAAATCTTTTTATCATTGTCTCTCTTAAATCCTGAATCTCCTGGCCTGTATATATTTCCAGTGATTTCACTGAGGTATCAATTTTTTGGTCCCCATTCTGCACCTGTGATTCCAAAGCTTTATTTTTTTCCTTCAAAGATAACATGTCCTCCTTAAACTTTTCTTGTATATCATGTAGATTCCCATCTTGGAGGTACATTCTGTCTGTTACCTTATCAAAACTTGTAGATTGCCTTTGGGTGGGCTACTCAGTCTAGGGGTTGTAACCCACCCGGCAGTCAGTTATTCCAGGGTCCCGGAGAGGCACTATCTGGAAGATAATGGGCTAGAAGACAAGAAGGAGGCTAAGCTGGGGTTCCTGTCAAAGCCTCCTTTTATTAGAGATGGGGTAGAGCTTATATATGGTAAAGAGTTGGGGGATGGGCACAGGGGCCTGGGCTCTTGCCACGTGGTTCACGTTGGTCACATGGTCCTCGTTGGTCACATAGCCAGGAGGTTACCCTCGGTCAGGTCACTGTAGGCCAGGAAGTCACGAGTTGACACACCTAGCTCCCTAGATAGTTTGGAATGTGGGGTGGGTTCCGCTAACAGATAGCTCTCATTAACAGCCAATTTGGGTGTGGGGTAGGCTCTGTCAATAGAACCATTCTTAACACAATTAGGGGTGTGGGGTTCTCTGCAGACTCCCCAGGGTGATGGTTCCTGTAATGATTATAGGAGGAAATTGGCTCCTGACAAAAACTTTGTGATAAAGTCTGAAGGTCAAATTCAACAGCCTGAACCCTTTCAGGTAACTTTCTAATACCCTTGGATATGGAGTCAATTTTGTCTGTCATAGTACCCACTTATTCAGATAACCTCTGATTTTCAATAATTTTAATCCTGTCAATTAGTTGTTCATTATTCGTACGTAAAGATTCTATCGTTCTTAGGAGTGCCATATTCTTCCTTAATGATAGAATATGGAAAAGAAAACTGAAACCTAGTAGCAAGCAAATTAAGGTATCCCCATAATCATATAAACCTTGTATGACGTAATCTATTGTATTAGTAAATATAAATTTACTAATCCATTGTATTAGTGAAAACAAAGTAGTAAAATTTGCGTTAGAAACGAAAACTGCCATATTACCTATTATCCAGCAGGTGGCGCTGTTGCCGAGTCGCGATGAAAACGGGGTCCTGTTTCAGTGTCTGCCTTAGTAGATGTTAAAAACTGGAAAATGCGAGTTTCTCAACAAAGTAAATGTAATTAAATCAATTCCAGAGACGGAACCAGAAACCCAGAATCCAGGGGTAGAGAAGAGCAACCTGGAAGCCGCTTATGCCTCCACGTGACAGAGTAACACTGAGGGGTTGCAGCTTTCAGCAACCTCGTGCTCTGGTTCGCGCCACTTAAGAGCTGTGCTTACAAGGGAGATTTAAAAACGACTCAGAAAAGAGCAAACCATGCGGGCAGAGACTACGCAGGCCTGTGGAGTTTAAATCCACGTGGGGAGGCAGACAATAGGGTGCATGGGGACTGGAAGTCAATCTGAGGTGTCTAAAGAGAAAATATAAAGAACTGCAGCAAGAAAAGCCAGTGCGTGATGATTTATATTAAGCTGCTGGCTCCATGCACAAGACACAGGCCACAAGGCCGCCGCCAACAAGTCTGCCGCTGCCACCGCAAGGCACAGGCCGTGGCTGAGGAAGGGAGGCTCGCACCAAGTCAAACTTGCAGCCGGCAGCTGAGCGGGGGAAGGAGAGGTCCTAACACCAAACGTTGGGTGCCAACTGAAGGTGTAAGTCACAAACGATGCCACACCAGTTTGGAATTATGATTAATAGGGTGGTATTTATTTAAAGGGGAAAAAACTTACAGATCACTGTCCCAGACAACAGCCCTCTGTGCAACCAGGAAGGGAGTCTAGTCGCCGGCGGAGCAGGAAGTGAAGAGAGAGAGGAGAGGGAAGTGACCGCTTTTTTAAAGGGAGAGAGACCATGCCCCAATGGGCTGGTATCTCAGCGGCGATAGGCTGGAGGAGCGGGAGGACCTCCCGCAACATGATTATATGTATTTAAATTCCCACCAATAATGTGTAGTAAGTTTCCCACACTCTAGTCAACATTGCATGATATCAGTAATTTTTTTTATTGATTTTTATTGAGCTCTACATTTTTCTTTGCTCGCTCTCCTCCCTGTTAGGCTTGCAATTTATGTCTTGTATCTTTTCCCAGTTTTTTTAAACTTTCAGTCTATCTGCGTATTTTTTGAGATACACAATTTAATAGATTAATTTATCATCCTTACATTCTAAGGGTGAATGGAAATGAACTCGTTGCCATGTTCAGAAGTGTACCAAATCTGGAGGCAATGTAAAAAGGGAGAATGGAAAGAGACCTATTCTTCCTCAGTGATGATAGGCTGGAGATGACACCCTTTTCTTTATCTCCTTCTGGGCTGCAAGGCCCTTAAGTTTAGAGCTTCTCCACACCCTTGCACTCAGGATTGAAGTGTAGGGACCAAGTGATTTAGGCATAGAAAGAGTCAGAGGAAGTCACATTAATCAAGAAAGATGAGCAAGGCATACAGGCCTTTAATACCAGCACTGGAGAGGCATTAGCTTGCGGATCTTTGTGTTCTTAAGGGCAACCTGGGTCTTTAAAAAAATACCCCCTCCCCCGCCCCACATGCCACCACTATGACATCAGAGTGGTGGGCCAATCATCTGGGTATGGAACATAGTATAATTTACATATGACTACCAATTGGCCGTAGGGCGTAAGCCCGTCCCTAAGATGACGGTTGTGTACAGATAGTTTCCAGAGAAACCTCAGTTTGTGCTGGCTGTTAGACAAGCAGAGTGCTGCTCCTCTACCGTCCTTAAAAAAGAGCTAAATTTGGTAAACAATCGGGAGATTTGGTCCTGGTTGTAGAACTAATTCAGACAACAGACTTCTAGAATGTGTGCCCAGTCCATTTTCCCAGATAATACTAGAAAACCTGGGAATTCATTAGTATTACTTAAATGAATTCCAGAAAGAAAGGACCTCATGTTTGTGACCAACATTTTGGGGAAGGAGATGACTTGGGGAAACAGACACCAAGCTACAGGGAAGTCAGAAAGGTGAGAAATCGCCCCTCAGAACAAAAGTCAGCCAAGCTGATGAATCATCAACCAGCTCTTCCAGGAAGACCACAGGGTTGCCCTGCCTCAAAAAGTCGCTCAGTGGAGAGAGGCCGCTCCCATGGGAAATCCCGAAGAACAGAGAAAAATCCCTCCCCCAAGAAGTATCACGTTGCTGATAAAAGTCCCACTGCTGAGAAGCACTGCACTAGAGTTAAGAGCACCTTGGCTGAGAAGCCTTTGTTGGCTGAGAAACATCGTGCTACAGAGACGAGTTCCTCTGCCAGGAAACACCATTCTCTTGGAAAACATCGTACTAGAGGGAAATTTTCCTCTGCCAGAAAGTCCCCCTCTGACAGGCGCCTCCCTGGGAAGAAGCGTCACTTCTCTGAGAAAAGACATTCATCTGAAAAGCATCTCTCTGTTAAAAAAGATCTTCCTACACAGAGAGGTCGCTTTATCAAGAAAAGCCGTCTTACAGAAAAACGTCACTCTACAGAGGAATGTGGACTGGCTGAGAGAGGCCGCCCTATCATGAGAGGTCGACCTGTAAAGAAAGGACTTTCTACTAAGAAGAGTGCATCTACTGAGAAAGGTTACTTTGATGGGAGAGCTCGCTCTACTGAGAACCATCACCCTGAAGAGAAAGACCCCTCAGCCAAGAAATTTATTTCTGCAGAGAGCAATCACCGGCTAGAGAGAGGCCATTCTGTAAAGAAAGGACTCTCCACAGAGAAGAAAGGTCAGCCCATAGGGAGAGTTTGGCCATCTGAAAAAAGTCACGTGGCAGGGAAGGGTCGCTCACCAGAGAAGACTAGCGCTGCAGTGAGAGGTCGCCTCTTCAAAAGCTGCCCTGCTGAGAAGAGTTATTTATCCAAAAAGGGTAACTCTGCAAATAGAGGACCCTCTCCTGGGAAAGATCGCTGCACAAGGAGGTGTCACCTCAGAAAAAGTTATCCTGCAGAGGAGGGTTACTCATTCAAGTGGGGTAATGTGGCTGCAAGAGGACCCTCCGCAGGTGAAGATCACCCTGCATGGAGAGGTCAGCCTCAGAAGAAAAGCTGCCCTGCAGAGGAGGGTCGCTCAGATGAAAAGGGTAACTCGGCAGCAGGAAGACCCTTCACAGGTGAAGATCGCCCTGCAAGGAGTAGTCAGCCCATCAAAACCTACTGGGCCAAAGAGGGTCATTCATCTGAGAGCTGTATCCCTGCAAAGAGAGGACCTTCTCGCGGAAAAGTGGATCATTCAGATGAAAGGGCCAACTATGCAGAGAGAGGATCCTTTGCAGCAAAAGATTTCCCCACAGGAAGTGGTCAGGCTCCAAAGAAAATCTGCCCTGCAGATGGGGGTCACTCAGTTGAGAGGGGTGACTCGGCAGGGAGAGGACCCTCTGCAAGAAAGGATGGCCCCACAGGGAGACATAGGCCTCCAAAGAAAAGCCAACTTGCAGAGATAAATCTATCTGCCTTGGGAAGATGCCCTCCTCAAACAAGTTGTCCTGCAGAGAAAAGTCTATCTTCCCAGAGAGTCTGCTCTGCAGAGAAAGTACATGCTGGGGAGAAAGATCACTTTATTGAGAAAAGACGCCCTGCAGAGAGAGAACTCTCTGCTGAGCAAGGTCAGATGGAAAAGAAAGTCATCTGTTTTGAGAAACTTCATTCTGAGGAGAGAGGTCAGTCTTCCCAAAGCAGCTACACTTTCCCAGTGGGGAAAAGTCATCACTCCAGGAAAAAAAGCTTTCCTGTAGAGAAACCCTCTTCTTCAGGATCTGCACCTAACATGCCAGTGCCAAAGAACATGCAGAATGTTCAAGAAAACAGAGTTGGCAGTGGTACCAGCACAGTACCACAGATTCCTCACCAGAATGTGGCTGGGACTGTCACCACTGGTCAATCTGGGCAGGCAGGGAAGGTGAGAATGGGAGTTGAATTGAAGTTGCCTGATGAACTTAAGCCTTGTCTTGTTGAGGACTGGGAACTGATAAATAAGCATAAGCAGTTATTCCAACTCCCTGCTGACAAGAATGTAGATACTATTCTCGCGGACTATGTCAGTTTTGTGAAATCACAAGGAAAGGCTGATAATAGGGAATATTCTGTTAATGAACTTGTATAAGGAATAAGAGAGTACTTCAACAGGATGCTGGGCACCCAGCTACTCTGCAAGTTTGAAAAGCCCCAGTTTGCCGAAATCCACCTGGCTTATCCTCATATTCCAATGTCTCAGGTTTATGGGGCTCCACACCTCCTACGATTATTTACTCAAATTGGGACTGTAGTGACCCATTCCCTCCTTAGTAGGCATAGTCCTATGCGAGTGTCTACGTATCTGCACGATTTCCTTAAATACCTAGCTGAGAATTCCACTTCTCTATTTAGTGCCAGCAATTACAAAGTGGCTTCTGCTGAGTATTGTTGCCAAGCCCTGTGAGGGTCAGCTGACCACTCCCTGTTATGACCTGGATCATTAAACATTTCTCTTTGCTGTTTTTATTATAGTTGTTCTTGAAAATTGTCAAAGTATAACAGGGTTTAATATTTCAGTCTGCTTATTGTTGTGAACAGAAATAAAAATATTAAATGTTTTATCAGTATTTCAACAACAAATAAATGTTCACTAAAAGAATTTGCATTGCTTATTTGACAACATTGCTTGAATGTTGGTGCTTCTATTCTTACACATTATGAGTTTCTACTAGGTGTTCATAGTACATGATGTTACATGTACATCATATACATGATATTACATGAGCATATATTACATGAACACATATTACATTACACATATTACATCATGTAATATGTGTACATATTACATGAACACATATTACATAAACACAGAGGACATGGCCTCATTCCTAGTGCTAAAGGTTCAACATAATGGATATGCTCCAAACATATGCATACACATAATTTAAAATATAAAATCATTTAGAAATGTAAAAGGATTGGAGATGTAGCTAAGGAGGCCCTGGGTTTACTCTTGGTTTCAAAAGTGAAAGAAATGGGAAGAAAAAGAGGAAGAACTGAGGAGAAGGAAAAGGAAGAATGGGTATAAAGTGAAATGGAGGCTAGAGAGGGGGAGGTGAGGAGGGAGAGGTAGTGAGGGGAGGAGAGAAATAGGTGGAAAGGAGTGGAGGGGAACAAAGAAAAGGACAGGAGATAGAGGAGGAGGAGGAGGAGGTGAAGGAGAAGGGGCAGGATGAAGACAAGATGGGGAGAAGAAGGAGGAGGGAAAGTAGAATGGGGAGAAGAAAAGGGAGGAAGAAGAGTGGGAGGAGACAGAGAAGGGTAATGAAGAAATGGAAAGGAAGGAAAAGAGGAGAAAGAGGAGGAGAAGGGCAGGAGGATGTGGAGAAAGATATGGATGAGGAAAAGGAGAGGAGGGATAGGAAGGGAAGAAGAGAGGGAAGAGAAAATGAAGAGAAAGCAGGAAAGGAGAAAAATAGGGAATGGAGGGGTGGAGAAGGAGAGGAGGGAGGGTAGAAAGAGGAGGGGAGAGGTAGAAGGGAAGGTGAGGGAGGAGGAGAAAGAGAGGAGGAGAGTTGAGGGAAGAAAAAGAAGAGAAGAAGAGGAGGGAGGAGTAGAGAGGAAGGAGAGGTGAGGGAAAAAGAAGGATGGAGAAAGGAGAAGAAGAGGAGAGGGAGGAGAAAGGGAGAGGAAGAAGAGAAGGTGAGGGAGGAGAAGGAGGAAGAGGAAAGGAGAGGACGGGAGAAGAAGAGGAGGAAGAAAATAAGAGGTAAGGAAGAGAGAAGGAAGAAAAAGAGGGAAAGAAGGATAGAGAAAGGGATGAGGAAGAAAAGTAAGGGAAGAAGGAGAAAGGAGAAAGGAAGGAGTGGTGGAAGAGGAAAAGAACAGAAGGTGGAACATGAGAAGAGACAGCAGGGAGGAGAAGGAATGGAGAAAGGGGAGGAGTAGAAAAATGAACTTAGAAAGGGGAGGAAGAGAAAGATAACATGAGGGAAGAACAGAAGGAGGGGCAGTAGAAGAGGAGGAAGAGTAGTGGAGGATGAAGCAAAAGAGAAGAACACAGAAGATGTGGTAGCAAAGGAAAGGGGGAGAAGGTAAAAGGAGAAGTAGGGGAAGGAAGATGGAGAAAGAGTGTGGGGAGGAAACAATGGGAAGAAGAAGAAGATGAGGAAAGGGAGCAAGGCAGAGAGAAAGAAAACACTAGAAAGAGAATGAAGAGGAAGAAGAGGAGGAGTAGAAAGGTTGGAAGAAGGAGTTAGAGAAGAAGGAAGAGAGAAGGGAGGAGAGGGGTGAGGAAGAAGAGGAAGAGGAGGAGGGAGAGTGCTGGGTTCAAACCCCAGCTTTGTCCAGGCATGGTTGGGAGGGGAACAGGCAGAGCATGGACAGGACCAAAGGTGGATCATGATCGGCCATTTGTACAATGTGCATGGGGGGAATAACAACCTGGAGGCTGTGTCGGTGGACAGCTTGCTTATCCAGAGGGGCAAGGGACATTTTTACTCTAGGAAGAATGGCTCCTTGGGTCCATGTGGTGGATTGTCATTGGTTTGGGGCAATAACATCGAGGGTGCTTCATTCATGAACTCAGAGGCAGCAGGGGCCAGAGGAAGGAACCTTATAAGGTCATAGAAAGTCCAGCCTGGGCTGTTTCAGTGGTCAGATAAGCAGTGACTAGTCCCTGTAGCCTTGGAGACACATGAGCTTATCAGATGTTACATGCATTGGGGCACTTTGGGGCATATTCACAGGAAGCCTAAATGGGGTCTGCTGGCACCTGGGCAAGTGGGGAGAAAACAAACTCCTGCTGATATCAGGATGAGAAAATGCAGCTTTTAGGCTTAACTTCAGAACATCCCTGCAGGAGAGGGTGAGGAAAAGAAGGGGAAAAGGATGGAAGGCAATAAGGAGCGAGGCTGAGGAGGAAGAGAAGACAAGAAGGCAAGGGAGAAAGGAAGAGAAGCAAAAGGAGGAGGGGAAAATGAGGGGAGAAGGAAAATGGAATGAAGGAGAAAGAGGAAAATGAGTAGGGATAGGAGAAAGAGAGGTGAGGAAGGGAGAGGGGAAGAAATGGAAGGGACAAGGAGAGGGAGAAGAGAAAAGGAAGAGGAGGGAAAGGAGCATGGGAAAGTGTGGTGAGCCCACAAGCTTGATACAGTAAATGTACAGCTGACAGATCTGTTAGACTAATCCACGGGAAGTGTGTATGTGCAAATCCACATGGAGAACCTGTTCAGCAGAGCTCCGGGAACACTTCTCTTTTGGATAAGTCACTGCCAGTTCTGTAAAAATCTTGTGAAAGCATGGCGTTTCTCCCTTCAAAATGGAATTCATTCCCCAAATACCTCAGCAGTGTAACTTCTTCTGTCCGGGGACAATGGAATGAACTTCCTTGAGGCCTTAGAGTGATAACATTTACCCTTTGTTCCAAGAGTCAAATTTACACAAAGTCAATCCCCAACAATTACCTTTGCTATCAGACCAGATAGGAATTTTAAAAAAAAATAGAAGACACTGCCCTTACCAGACAAACAAGTCTTGGTGTGGGTGAAGACCAAGGTTCAAAGACATTTAGTAACTCTGTCTAATGGTTTGGAATGCCAGGTATTTCTCCTTAGATGCTGGCCCCTCCTGGGTGGTGTCGCCTATGGAATTTTTTCTTTTCTTTTTTTTTAAAAATCTTTTTATTTTACATACCAATTCCAGTTCCCACTTCCTCCCCTCCTTCCCTTCCCTCCACCTTTCCCCCACCCCACCCCCATCCACTCCTCAGAAAGAGTAAGTTACATTGCTTTGAGGAAGGACCAAGGCCCTCCCTACTGTATCTAGGCTGAGCAAGGTATCCATCCAAAGAAAATGGGTTCAAAAAAGCCAGTACAAGCAATAGGGATAAATCCTGGTCCCACTGCCAGTGGCCCTCCCAGCCATACAACTGTCACCCACATTCCAAGGCCCCAGTTCATCATATGCTGGTTCCTTTCCTCCCCAGCTAGAGTTGTTGAGATCCCCTTATCTCAGGTAAACTGTTGCAGTGGGTGTCCCCGTCATGGTCTTGACCTCTTTGCTCATAGTCTCACTCCTCCCACTCTTCAACTGGACTTTGGGAGTTCATCCCAGTGCTCCATTGTGGTTCTCTGCCTCTGTTTCCATCAGTTGCTGAATGAAGGTTCTATGGTGACATTTAAGAGAGTCATTAATCTCACTACAGGAGAAGACCAATTTGAGCTCTCTCTCAACTATTGCTTAGACTCTTAGTTGGGATCATCCTTATGGATTCCTGGAAATTACTCCAGTGTCAGGTATCTTGCTAGCCCCATAAATGTCTCCCTCAATCAATATATCTCTTTCCTTGCTCTCCAACTCTGTCCTTCCTCCATCTTGACTATTCTGTTCCCTCAAGTTCTCCTCCTCCCTCATCTTCTCCCATCCTCTTCCCCTTCTGCACTCCCTTTCTCCCCACCCCCATGCTTCCAATTTTGTCAGGAGAGCTTGTCTATTTCCCCTTCCTAGGAGGATCTATATATGTTACTCTTAGGGGTCTCCTTGTTACTTGGTTTCTGTGGAGTCCTAGACTATGGGCCTGTTATTGTAATGGTCTGTCCTGTCTCTTTAAGAGACAAGCCATGCCCACTCTCTCCTCTGTCTGCTGAGGCAAGCTAATATTCAGCTTCCAGCCTGAGTTCCTTCCTTTTCCATCTTCCTTTAGAAGAGGCAGCTTCTGCCTCTCCCCACTTCTCCACTTCCCCTTCTGCTTCTCTCTCGTGCTCTCTTCCCTACTCTCTGCTCTTCTCCTTCTCCCCCCTCCCTTTTATAACCCACCAAATGAAATAAATATCCAACCTCACTCCGCATGGCGTGCCTATCTTTCTCTCGCCCACTGCCTGGTTCGCTGCCCAGGACCAGCCACCTTCAGAGTCGTGCAGCATGGTCTAGAGGTGTACCATTTGTCTGTCTCTCCTCGTGGCCTGCTGCAGCCACTTGTGGAACTGCACAGTCCCTGTCTGGGACTGGCCACTCTTCTGATGTGGGAGTGTCATATATCAATCTGTTGATTTCATTGGTTAAGCAATAAAGAAACTGCTTGGCCCTGATAGGTTAAAACATAGGTGGGAGGAGTAAACAGAACAGAATGCTGGGAGAAAGAAGCTGAGTCAAGGAGTCACCATGGTTCTCCCACTCCAGACAGATGCAGGTTAAGATCTTTCCTGGTAAGCGCACCTCGTGGTGCTGCATAGATTATTAGAAATGGGTTAAGAGGCTGAAACTAATGGGCCAGGCAGTGTTTAAAAGAATACAGTTTCCATATAATTATTTCTGGGAACAAGCTAGCCATGTGGGCAGCTGGGTGGTAGGACACAGCCCCGCTGCTCCTATTACAACACTCTTCAAAACTGCTATTCACTGCCTGCTGCCACATGGCTCACTGCCGTCGCTCGGGTCCTGCACCATTTCTGCTGCCACCGCCACCAGAGATCCTGCTGCATTTTTATTTTTACCACTTCATTGGTGCCATGATTCAGAGGGCTCTCCCTCCCCAAGCCCCTCTCCTGGGTTCGGGATCCAGAACCAGGTTTTTATTCCACAACAACTATGTGTTCCATATGCATGAGCATGATTTCTACACACACCACCGGCTTCAATTGGTGAGTTTTCCCCCATTCTGGTTAGTTTAACCATTTCTCCAAACCTGAGAAATTGACTGGTCAGTTACTGGAAGTCTTCCGGTGTTCCTAGAAATGGGGGAAGCAACCCCTAAACACGGAGAGTTGAGCCCTGCACTGACATTCATCTCTGCATTGCTTTCCTTAGCTAAGATTGTGTTTGGACGATCCAGGGCTGATCCACCCATGACTGGGGCCTCAGGATCCCTCAAATTCTTATCTTTTTTTTCCTTTTCTTTTCTATTTTTGCCTCACTGAAAAATGCCACTCAGAGCAGCTCTGGCTTCTCTGACTTCCAAGTAACCATGACAGCATCATGCATCCCACCTGCAGGCTGCAGACACTCTCCCACGGCTCCTGCAATGTTCACACTGATTTACACCCTGCCTATAGGGGGAGTCGTCCCATTATAGGTCTTGTGGTGCTGCCGTTTCATGGGTTTTCACAGTATCAGCTATGGGTAGCAAGCCATCCATGTCTGTCCCACCCTGGGGTGGATGCCTTTTAGAGGCCCTAAAACCCCAGACCTTAATACCCTACTTCTTCAGCTCCTACCCTCACTCTTCCAGTTTCATACTGGGTCCACTTTTATGGGGGCTTTCTAAATACTGTCAGCGCATAGGCAAATGGAAGGAGTTTCCTCAAACTGTTCCTGCCACTGCTACTGCTGGCAACAAGATTGGTCAGATCCATAAGTTGGCTGTTTTCATTTCCAGCCTTTTGCTCCCTGCTGCGGCTTGTGATGTGGTGGCTCAGCCACAGGGCAGATCATGCCTCTGGGTCTCTCTTATTATTAAACTTAAAATCCCTGCAGGTCAAAATAACATGTGACCTCTGCCATTTTGACTGAGGTCATGCTTTTCCAAACAACATGTGACCTCTGCCATTTCGACTGACCTTACCTCCATATCAACTGAGGTCAGGTGACTTTACTGCCATCTTGGATGAAAGCCAGGTCAGGTAACCAAGTTTTGCCATCTTTACTGAGAGATACACTTCCTGGTTCCCCAGTTTACTTATGCTTTTGTCTCTAAATTCCTCTTGCTGACTCTGTTGCATGTGTGCTTTGTGCAGTGGCATGCCTTTGGTAGGGCCCACCAAGAGCATCCACTTCACCCAATTCCTGTTCAATCTGTGTGTGTGATCATACATGTAACGTAAATACTCCTATTCTTAATGTTATAATTGTCTGGTCATTGCATCTCATTTCAGACTTCAAAATAATAACTCTCATGTTTTAAACTGGTATGGACTTTTAAGTCTCTTACAAAAATACTTTATATTTAATCCCACCCTCATTTAAAATATATTAAGATGTTCTTTCTCTACTATTGCCAGTTCATCCATTAACCTTCTATTGCAAGCAGTTTTTTTCTACTTTCTGTCTTTTTATGAGTGTAAATCTTACCTGTTAAGTTAAGAGCCAGTACAGTCAAGCTCAGACCCAGCTCTCCAGGCAGAAACTATACCATAGCTGTACCTGATAAACAGCCCTCGGCTGCTCAGGGATCTAGGGAATACGATATTTAAATATTTAATTATTAAAAAAAATATTTCATAACAAAAATAGGTTGGCTCTTAGCAGCAGCACTCTATTTCCTCCAAAGAAGACAGAAGACAAATGGGAACAGAACAATGTCCATCTGCAATTTGCTTCAACTGCCAAGCACTGACCACTTGGAAAAACTGCCTTTCATCTAAACTGAAGATCTCCAGACATGGACAGAATCACTGGAATTGACAGCCTAGTTGCTCAGGTCAAGGTAGGATTGTCTTCCTACAGATTTCTTAGCCCACAGGATCTTCTGGAGTCTGGTAGGCCCTGTGCTAAACAGCAGAAGACAAATATGACCTTCAGTGATCATGGAGGACCCTTAGGAGTAGGTCTAGGTGCCAACCAAGCAAGTTCTCTGTCACTTTTAAATCAATAACTCAAGTAAAATTTTATCCTTCTCAAAGATCTCTGATGCAGTTTGACAGCTGAGAGATTTTGTCAGTTTAAAAGGACAGCCTCACCAAACAAATTTCAATAAAACATTAAGTTATTAAGGTGTGTACCTGCAAGTTATAAAGATGTGAGGACAAATACAAGTTATCAAATCTCTCTTACACTGCCTCCCATAGTCTTAAAAATACTTTTCATTGTACAAAAATATCTGTTACAGTCATTCTGACATAAATATGCTACTGTTTATACAATGTATATGTCTAAAACTTATGTTTTGACAAACCTAAAGAATTCTTGTGTGCTCCAGGGAGCTGAATTGAACACTCCACCTTAAATAGGTCAGATATACCCCACTCAATTACCTTGTCCTAAAATTTTATTCCTAAACTTAACTTTGTCTGTTCTGCCAATACTTAAACAGGTGTAAGAGACACCAGACATTTCCATACCACATACACCAGACAGGAACAAACATACCAGATACACCAGGATGTGACCAGCACACAGCTTTCTCAGGTTCCCAGATGCAAAGATAATGCCCACAAAAAAAGCAGGAAGCAGTATTGAGAATCTGCCACCACAATTCTTTTAATCTGTGGTGCCTAACTCCCGTGTTTTATTGTAAAAAAGAGAAGGAAATGTAATGATCTCTCCTGTCTCTTTAAGAGACAAGCCATGCCCACTGCCCCCTGTCTGCTGATTCAAGCTAATCTTCAGCTTGCAGCCTGAGGCAGCTTCTGCCTCTCCCTACTTCTCCCCTTCCCCATTCCCCCTTCTGTTTCTCTCTCTCTCTCTCTCTCTCTCTCTCTCTCTCTCTCTCTCTCTCTCTCTTCCTCACTCTCTGTTCCTCTCCTTCTCCCCTTCCTTTCCATAACCCACTAAATAAATATTCGACCTCACTCTGCATGGCATGCCTATCTGTCTGTCTCTCGCCAACTCTGTGGTTCCCTACCCAGGATCAGATGCCTTCAGAGACCTGCAGCATGGTCTTGTGGAAGGCTCATCTGTCTGTCTATCCTCATGGCCTGCTGCAGCCACTTGGGGAACTGTTCCTTCCCTGCCTGGGACTGGCTGCTTTTGGGATATGCTATTTGCTGCCTGCTGCCACATGGCCCATTGCCACCACTAGCTGACCTGTGCCAGTCCCTGCCTAGGACTGGATGCTCTTGGGACCTGCTGCCTACTGCTGCCACTCAGGGACCTGTAGCATTTCTGCTGCTGCAGCCACCAGGGATCCTGCAGCATTTTTATTTTTACCATTTCAGTTATCCTTTGCTTCACAGCTAGTATCTACTTATGAGTGAGTACATACCATGTTTATCTTTCTGGGCCTGGTTTAACACACTCAGGATGGCTTTTTCTAGTTCCATCTATCAACATGCAAATTTCAAGATGTCATTTTTTGTTACCACTGAGTAATACTCCGTTGTATGAATATACCACATTTTCTTTATCCATTCTTCCATTGAGGGGCATCTAGGTTGTTTCCAGGTTCTGGATATTACAAATAATACTGCTATGAACATAGTTGAACAAATGTCCTCGTAGTAAGATTGAGATATTGAGCATTCTTTGGGTATATGCTCAAGAGTTGTATTGCTGTGTCCTGAGGTAGGTTGATGCCCAATGTTCTGAGAAACCGCTATACTGATTTTCAGAGTGGTTGTACAAGTTTGCATTCAAAACAGTAATGGAGGGGTTTTCCCCTTGCTCCACATCCTCTTCACCATAAGTTATAATTGGTGTTTTTGATCGTAGCCATCCTGATTGGTGTAAGATGGTATCTCATGATGTTTTGATTTGCATTTTACTGATGGCTAGGGATGCTTAAAGAAAACGAAAATAAAGCAATCAAACATATGAAAGAAACTATTTACGACTTGAAAATTTAAATAGAGACAAAAAAGAAAACATAAGATGAGGGAATTATAGAAACAGAAATTATGAGAAAATGATCAGGAACCACAAACACAAGCATAAACAGCAGAATACAAGGGATGGAAGAGAGAATCTTAAGCACTGAAGACACAATAGTGGAAATAGACTCATCAGTCAAAGAAAACATTAAATCTAACAAATTTTGACCAAAATTATCAGAAAATATGGAGCACCATGAAAAGACCAAACCTAATAATAGGTATAGAAGAAGGAAAAGAAGTTGAACTCAAAAGCACAGAAAATATATTTAACAAAATCATAGAAGGAAACTTTCTCAACCTAAATAAAAATATGCCTATGAAGATACAACAGGCTTATAGAATACCAAACAGACTGGATAAAAAAAAGTCCCCCCTGCACATAATAATCAAAACACTAAGCATACAGAATAAAGAAAGATTATTAAGAGCTGCAAAGGAAAAAGGCCAAGTAACATATAAAGTCACATCTATCAGAATTGCACCTAACTTCTCATTGGAGACAATGAGAGTCAAAAGGTCATGGTCAAACGTTATGCATACATTAAGAGACCATGGATGCCAACAGTGATTATTATACCCAGCAAAACTTTCAATCACCATAGAAGAACAAAACAAGATATTATTTTATGAAACTAGTTTTAAACAATACCTAGCCACAAACACAGCCATACACAAAATACTAGAAGAAAACTCCAACCCAAGGAAATTGGCTACTTCAACAAAACACAGACAATTGAAGGCCTCATAGTAGCAAATCCCAAAGAAGGGAAACACGTGCAAATTAAGATCACCAACAATGAAAACTAAATTAACAGGAGATGGCAATCACTGGTCATTAACACCCCTTCATATACATGGACTCAACTCACATATAAAATGACACAGACTAACAGATTAGATACGCAAACAGAATCCATTCTTCTTCTGCATATAAGAAACATACCTCAACCTCAAAGACAGACATAGCCTCAGAGCAAAGGGTTGGGAAAAAATATATACCAATCAAATGGACCTGAGAAACAAGCTGGTATAGCTATCCTAATATCTAATAAAATAGACTTCAAACTAAAATCAATCAAAAGAGACAAAGAAGGTCATTTCATATTAGTCACAGGAAAAATCTTTCAAAAGGAAATCTCAATACTGAACATCTATGCCCCAAATACAAAGGCACCCTCATATGTAAAAGAAACACTTCTAAAGCTTAAATCATATATTAAACCACACACACTAATAGTGGGAGACCTCAACACTCCCCTCTCACCACTGGACAGGTCAGTGAGACAAAAAATGAACAGAAAGATAAGGGAATTAACAGATGTTATGTCTCAAATGGACTTAATAGACATCTATAGAATATTCCATCCAAACAGCAAAGAATTTACCTTCTTATCAGCACCTCATGGAACCTTCTCAAAAATTGACAACATACTCGGTAACAAAACGGACCTCAACATATATTAAAAAAATTGGAAAAACCCAATATACCTTATCAGATCACCATGATTTAAAACTAAAAGTTAACAGCAATACTAACTCCAGAAAGCCCACAAACACATGGAAATTAAACAATGCTCACTTGAATCATCAATGGGTCAAGGAAGAAACACAGAGAAAAATTAAAGATTTCCTAAAATTCAATGAGAATGACCACACAACATACCCAAATTTATGGGACACAGTGAAAATAGTATTAAGAGGAAAGTTCATAGCACTAATTGCCTACATACAGAAGCTGGAAAAATCCCACTCTACTGAATGAATAGAATATTTGAAAACTTTAGAACAGGCCAGGCGGTGGTGGTGCACACCTTTAATCCCAGCACTCGGGAGGCAGAGGCAGGTGGATCTCTGGGAGTTTGAGACCAGCCTGGTCTACAACAGCTGGTTCCAGGATGGGCACCAAAGCTACAGAGAAGCCCTGTCTCAAAAAACCAAAAAAGAAAGAAAAGAAAACTTTAGAACAAAAAGAAGCAAACTCATTCAAGAGAACTAGATGGCAGGAAATAATCAAATTGAGAGCTGAAATCAACAAAATAGAAACAAAGAAAACAATACAAAAAATCAATGGGACAAAGATTTGGTTCTTCAAGAAAATCAACAAAATAGACAAACCTTTATCCAAACTAACCAAAAAGCAGAGAGAGAATATCTAAATTAACAAAAATAGAAATAAAAAAGGCATAACAACAGACATGGAGGAAATACAGAGAATCATCAAGTCATATTTCAAAAAATTGTACTCCACAAAATTGGAAAACTTAAAGGAAATGGATAACTTTCTGGATAAATATCACTTACTAAAATTAAATTAAGACCAGATAATCAAATTAAACAGACCTATAATGGTTGAAGAAATAGAAACAGTCATCAAAAGTCTCCCAATCAAGAAAAAAGTCCAGGGCTAGATGGTTTTAGCACAGAATTCTACAAGATTTTCAAAGAAGAACTAGTACCTATACTCCTCAAATTATTCCACACAATAGAAACAGAAGGAACATTGCAAAACATTTTTATGAGTCTACAATTACCCTAATACCCAAAGAACATAAAGACATTACTAAGAAAGAGAATTACACACCAATCTCACTCATGAACATTGATGCAAAAATACTAAATATAATTCTGCCAAATTGAATCCAAGAACACATTAGAACCATCATCCACCACGATCAAGTCAGTTTCATCCCAGAGATGCAGGGATGGTTAAACATACAAAAATCTGTCAATGTAACCCACCATATAAACAATCTGAACAATAAAAACCACATGACCATCTCATTAGATGCTGAAAAAGCTTTTGATAAAATACAACATCCCTTCATGATAAAGGTCTTGGAGAAAGCAGGGATGCAAGGAACATACCTAAACATAATAAAAGCAATATACAGTAAGCCAACAGTCAACATCACACTAAATGGAGAGAAACTCCCAACGATCCCACTGAAATTAGGAACAAGACAAGGTTGTCCACTCTCTCCATATCTATTCAATATAGTTCTTGAGGTCCTACCTAGAGCAATAAGACATCAAAAGGAGATCAACAGGATACATATAAGAAAAAAAGAAGTCAAACTCTCACTATTTGCTCATGATAAGATAGTTTACATAAGCAATCCCAAAAATTCTACCAAGGAACTTCTACAACTCATAAACACTTTCATTAATGTAGCAGGATACAAAATTAACTCAAAAAATTAGTAGACCTCCTGTACACAGCTGATAAATGGGCTGAGAAAGAAATCAGAGAAATATCACATTTCACAATAGCCAAGAATAGCATAAAAGATCTCAGAGTAACTCTAACCACACAAGTGGAAGAATTGTATGACAAGAACTTTAAACCTTTAAGAAAAAATTAAAGGCACGCTGTGAAGGGACCAGCGCACAGATGCACGTGGCAGAGAGACCTGCGCTTGTGCAGACGCGGCCAACGTGGGATGGTCCAAGCATGAAACAGTGAAGCCCACACTGAGAGAAGATCGTCCCACTACAATTAAACCAAGTAGGTTTTTTGAGGGTGGCCTACAGAGTAGTAGGCCTTTTATTGGCGAGGTCACTGGCGAACGGGGAGCCTGGTCCTGTCCCTGAAGACCCTCCTGGGTGGTGAGAGTGTTTTTGGCCCACAGCAGAACCCAGGAAATGGAGCGGGGGGCATTCCCCAACCCCCTTGCCTCCCCGGTAAGTCAGTGAGGGCTGCTCCCTTCTGCTGGGGCTGCTTCTCCTCTGCTGTGACCTCTCTATCCCTGGCCCACCCCAGCTTGTGCCCAGGGGCTTCCTTCCTTCTCCATCCCTTCCGTGGGGCCACGGGAGTACCCAGTTCAGCCTGTTTGGGCGCTGGGTCGGGTGCTCAGGGTAGAGAGCAGCAGGAATTTCTTTGTTTTGGTGGCTGGACTGGAGAGTGGTAGACCTTTTGTTGGTGAGATCCCTGGCAAACGGGGAGGCTGGTCCTATTCCTGAAGACCCTTCTGAGTGGTGAGAGGAGTCTTGACCCGCGGCAGAAGCTAGGAAATGGAACGGGGGCATTTTGTAAGTGAGGCCCCTGGCCAGCAGGGAAACCTGATCCTGTTTTAGAAGACCCATTAGATAGCATCGGTAGGAGGAGATGGGCAGGCACCAAGGCAAGAATTCACCCAACAATCTGAAAAACAACATGAAAACACCAGAATCCAATGATCTTACAACAGAAGGACTTCAACACACTAACAGAAGAAGTGGAAAAAAATTGACTTTGTGAAAGCAATAGAGTCCCTCAAACATGTAAAAAATATAGAAATGGATGAGAAGTATAACAAAAAGTTTGAAGAAATGAGTAAATACGTAAATGATACCCTGGGAAACCAAGGAAAAACGATCAAACAGACAATGGAAACAGTTCAAGAATTGAAAACCGAAATGGAAGCAAGGAAGAAAACACAAACTGAAGACCAGCTGGATATGGAAAATCCAGGTCAATGAGCAGAGCCTACAAAAACAAGCATAATCAATAGAATACAAGAGATAAAAGAAAGAATCTCAGATTCTGAGGACACCATAGAGAAAATAAATGCACTGATCAAAGAAAACAGCAAAGCCAACAAATTCTCATCACAAAACATTCAGGAAATATGGGACACAATAAAAAGACCAAACCTAAGAATAATAGGAATAGAAGAAGGAGAAGAGTCACAACTCAAAGGCCCAGAAAATATTTTTAACAAAATTATGGAAGAAAATTTTCCCAACAAAATTATGGAAGAAAACTTTCCCAACATAAAGAAAGATATTCCTTTGAATATTCAAGAAGCATACAGAACACCAAACAGACTGGATGGAAAAAAAAACCATCCTCTCACCATATAATAATCAAAAAGCAAAACATATGGATTAAAGAAAGAATATTAAGAGCTGCAAAGGAAAAAGGTCAAGTAACTTATAAAGGTAAACCGATCAGACTTACACCTGACTTCACTATGGAAACCATGAAAGCCAGAAGGTCTTGGATAGAGGTACTTCAGGAACTAAGAGACCATGGATGCAAGCCCAAACTACTATACCCAACCAAGCTAGCGTTCACTATCAATGGAGAAAAAAAAAATTCCAAGATAAGAACAAATTCAAACAATATGTAGCCACAAATCCAGCCTTATAGAAAGTAATAGAAGGAAAAGCACAACCCAAGGAATCCAACATTGCCAACACTGCCTACAATAACTGAGGCATCTAGCGACACTTCACCAGCACAACTCAAAGAAGGGAGACACACAAACTCTACTACCAAAAACAATAAGAAGAACTGGAGTAAACAACCACTGGTCACTAATATCAATTAATATTAATGGACTCAATTCACCTATAAAAAGGCACAGGCTAAGAGATTGGATGCGAAAACAGGATCCAACATTCTGCTTTTTGCAAGAAACACATCTCAAAAACAAAGACAGGCATCTACTCAGAGTAAAGGGTTGGGAAAAGGTCTTTCAAGCAAATGGTCCTAAGAAAAAAGCAGGTGTGGCCATATTAATTTCTAACAAAACTGACTTCAAACTAAAATCAATCAGAAGAGATCAAGATGGACACTTTATACTCATAACAGGAACAATTCATCAGGATGACGTCTCAATCCTGAATATCTATGCCCCTAATATAAAAGCACCCACTTATGTAAAAGAAATATTACTAAAACTCAAGGCAGACATCAAACCACACACACTAGTAGTAGGAGACTTCAACACACCTCTCTCACCAATGGACAGGTCAATCAGACAGAAACCTAATAGAGAATTAAGAGAATTATGGAAGGTAATGAAGCAAATGGACTTAACAGACATCTATAGAACACTCCACACAAATAGGAAAGAATATACCTTCTTCTCTGCAGCTCATGGAACCTTCTTGAAAATTGACCACATACTCGGTAACAAACGAAGCCTCCACAGATACAAAAAAATATCAGTGTCCACCTGTGTCTTATCAGATCACCACGGATTAAAGCTAGAAGGCAACAACAGTGCTACCCCCAGAAAGCCAACAAACTCATGGAAACTGAACAGTCAACTACTGAACCACACCTGGGTCAGGAAAGAAATTAAGAAAGATATTAAAATCTTCCTTGAATTTAATGAAAATAAAGAGACAACATACTCAAACCTATGGGACATGATGAAATCAGTGCTAAGAGGAAAGTTCATAGCACTAAGTGCTCACTTAAAGAAAACGGAGAAAGCATACATCAGAGACTTAACAGCCCACCTGAAAGCTCTAGAAAAACAAGAAGCAGACGCGCCCAGAGGGAGTAGATGACTGGAAATAATCAAACTGAGGGCTGAAATCAACAAAATAGAAACACAGAAAACAATCCAAATAATCAATGAAACAAAAAGATGGTTCTTGGAGAAAATCAACAAGATTGACAAACCCCTATCAAAACTAATTAAACGACAGAGAGAGAACACGCAAATAAATAAGATCAGAAATGAAAAGGGGACATAACCACAGACACAGAGGAAATTCAGAGAATCATTAGATATTACTACAAAAGCCTGTATGACACAAAACTAGACAATGCAAAAGAAATGGACATTTTTTTAGATAAGTACCATATACCAAAGTTAAACCAAGACCAGGTGAACAATCTAAATAGACCTGTTAGTCACAAAGAATTAGAAACTGTTATCAAAAATCTCCCTTCCAAAAAAAGCCCAGGACCAGATGGTTTCAATGCAGAATTCTACCAGAACTTCCAAGAAGAGCCAATACCTATACTCCTTGCGGTATTTCACAATATAGAAACAGAAGAGTCATTGCCAAATACCTTTTATGAAGCTACAGTTACCCTGATACTAAAACAACACAAAGACCCAACCAAGAAAGAGAATTATAGGCCTATCTCACTCATGGACATCGATGCAAAAATTCTCAATAAAATACTGGCAAACCGAATCCAAGAACACACTAGAAAAATTATCCATTATGATCAAGTAGGCTTCATCCCAGAGATGCAGGGCTGGTTCAACATACACAAATCTATCAGCTTAATCCACCATATAAATAAACTGAAAGAAAAAACCATATGATCATTTCATTAGATGCGGAAAAAGCATTCGACAAAATTCAACGTCCCTTTATGAAGGTCTTGGAGAGATTAGGGATACAAGGGTCATACCTAAATATAATAAAATCTATTTACAGCAAGCCGACAGCTAACATTAAATTAAACGGAGAAAAACTCAAAGCCATCCCACTAAAATCAGGAACACGACAAGGCTGTCCACTCTCGCCATACCTCTTCAAAATAGTGCTTGAAGTTCTAGCAATAGCAATAAGACAACATAAGGGGATCAATATCAGTCTGAACACACTGAACCTAATAGAAGAGAAAGTGGGAAGTACTCTACAACACATGGGCACAGGAGACCACTTCCTACGTATAACCCCAGCAGCACAGACATTAAGGGCCTCATTAAATAAATGGGACCTCCTGAGACTGACAAGCTTTGTAAAGCAAAGGACACTGTCACTAAGACAAAAAGGCAACTCACTGACTGGGAGAAGATCTTCACCAACCCTACAACTGACAAAGGTCTGATCTCCAAAATATGTAAAGAACTCAAGAAACTAGAATGTAAAAGGTTAATCAACCCAATTATAAAATGGGGCACTGAGCTGAACAGAGAATTCTCAACAGAAGAAGTTCAAATGGCCAAAAGACACTTAAGGTCATGCTCAACTTCCTTAGCGATCAGGGAAATATAAATCAAGACAACTTTAAGATACCATCGTACACCGGTCAGAATGGCTAAAATCAGAAACACCAATTATACCATTTGCTGGAGAGGTTGTGGAGTAAAAGGTGCACTCATCCTTTGCTGGTGGGAATGCAACCTTACGCAACCACTATGGAAAGCAGTATGCAGTTTCTCAGGGTATTTGGGATGAACCTACCCATGGACCCAGCAATACCACTCTTGGGAATATACCCAAGAGATGCCCTATCATACAACAAAAGTATATGCTCAACTATGTTCATAGCAGCATTGTTTGTAATAGCCAGAACCTGGAAACAGCCTAGGTGCCCTTCAATGGAAGAATGGATGAAGAAAGTATGGAATATATACATATTAGAGTACTACTCAGCAGTAAAAACAATGACATCTTGAATTTTGCATGCTAATGGACAGAAATAGAAAACACTATCCTGAGTGAGGTAAGCCAGCCCAAAAGAGGAACATGGGATGTTCTCACTCATATTTGGTTTCTAGCTATAAATAAAGGACATTGGGCCTATAATTCGCGATCCTAGAGAAGCTAAATAAGACGGTGAACCCAAAGAAAAACATATAGGCATCCTCCTGAATATTAACCTTCATCAGGCGATGAAAGGAGACAGAGACAGAGACCCACAGTGGAGCACCGGACTGAAATTCCAAGGTCCAAATCAGGAGCAGAAGGAGAGAGAGCACAAGCAAGGAGCTCAGGACCGCGAGGGGTGCACCCACACACTGAGACAATGGGGATGTTCTATTCAGAACTCACCAAGGCCAACTAGACTGGGTCTGAAAAAGCATGGGATAAAACTGGACTCACTGAACATAGCAGACAATGAGGACTACTGAGAACTCAAGAGCAATGGCACTGGGTTTTGATCCTATTGCATGTACTGGCTTTGTGGGAGCCTAGTCAGTTTGGATGCTCACCTAGGCTCACTTTGGATGCCCTTGGACTCCCCACAGGGCAGGGAACCCTGATTGCTCTTCCGGTGATGAGGGAGGGAGAGTTGATTGGGGGAGTGGGAGGGAAATGGGAGGCGGTGGTCGGGAGGAGGCAGAAATCTTAAATAAATAAATAAATAAATAACAAATAGGCAAATGAAAAAGCAAACCAGAATGGAAAAGAAACATACACACACAATATACTTAAAAACAGAAAGTTGGAAACCATAATATATAAGCAAAAGATCAGTATGTTCAAAAAACAAATCAATCAAACAACGCAACATGAGATAAAAATTAACTTTAAAAACACCATTGATTTAATTTTGTGTTAGCATCTCTTGCTGGTCAGGAGACCCACCATTAAGTAATATTGACAAACCCAGTGAGACTCCTTTGGGAAAAAAACCTGATTTTTCCTTTGCAAGTGGTAGGTTTCTAAAGAGAAGTTTAACTTGTTATGATGATTTGTTTTTCTATGCTTTCATAATTGAAATGTTTTGTTGACCACGATGTGTGTGACTGGAAATTTTAGTGGACCCATAACAGAGAAGCAATATGATGTGAATTGATATGGGCCATACAATTCTGATGTCAGATTGATCCCTAAATATTTTCTACATGTTTAAGTAATATAAATTATAAGGGCCATAGCAACGTTTCATAAAGGTTAAAAACATGGGAGTACATAAAAAGATAAAAAATTCAACTCCAGTGCCATAACAAAGCACATAAACACAAAACACTATTTTATGGATGGTTTTGCCAAACCTCAAATTCATGTATTGAAACTATCTACATCTAATATGAATGTTTTCAGAAATAGAATAAAGAATGAACTAGTGTTAAAAAAAGGAAAGAAATTAAAGAAGACATCATAAATTTGAAAGAACTCCCATCCTCTTGGCTATGTAGAATTAACATAGTAAAAATAGCAATTGTATCAAAAGCAATCTACAAATTCAATGCAATGCCCATCAAAATCCCAGCAAAATTCTTCACACACCTCGAAAGAATGAAACTCAACTTCAAATGGAAAAGAAAAAACTCAGGATAGCCAAAACAATTCTGTACAATAAAGAATATCTGGAGGCATCACAATCCCTTGACTTCAAATCAAACTCTACTACAGAGCTACAGTAATAAAAACAGCCTGGTATTGGCATAAGAACAGACAGGAGGACCAATGGAACCAAACAGAAGACCCACATATTAATCCATGCACCTTCAAACACCTGATTTTTGAAAAAGAGGCAAAAAAATCAAATGAAAAAAGAAAGCATATTTAACAAATGGTGCTGTCATACCTAGATATCAACATGTAGAGGAATGAAAATAGACCCATATCTATCATCATGCACAAAACTCAAGTCCAAATGAATCAAAGACCTCAACATAAAACCAGCCACACTGAACCTTATAGAAGAGAAAGTGGGAGGTACACTTTTAATGCATTGGCACAGGAGACCACTTCCTAAATATAACCCCAGCAGCACAGACACTGAGAGAAACAATTAATAAATGGGACCCCCTAAAGCTTAAAAGCTTATGTAAAGCAAGGGAAAGTCCAACAAGACAAAACTACAGCCTACAGAATGGGAAAAGATCTTCACTAACCCACATCAGACAGATGTCTGATCTCCAAAATACAAAATCTCTTTTTGTATAAAGAACTCAAGAGGTCTGCAAGGTCCTTGGCCCAACAAGAGTTCCTGCTCCTGTACTGAGGAGATCCATCCAGAGGGGTAAGTGTTTGCCTGCCCAGATAGATGGTCCCAGGAACAGAGTACAGGTCCCCTCTATTTCCCTAATAGTTTCTGCTATACAGCGGGGTGTCTCCCTGGTTACTGGCTTTCTTTAGTTACCCCATACCATCTTGCCCCCAAGCACTTTTTTCTATCTGCTGGGTCCTTAGATCCACCAGCACAGCCTGCTTCGGGGTGGAGGGGATCTGAGAGCCAGCTACAGTGCTGAAGTGTCCTAAGAGAGGGCAGACCAAGAAAATCCCCCAAATACACAGTCAGTAGCAGCAAAGATTGGACCAAGATGCCAAGACTCTCCTGGCTGCATTTGAAGAAAGAGATGGGCAGGCACCAATGCAAGAATTCCTCCAACAGCCTGAAAAGCAACATGACAACACCAGAATTCAGCAAACATGCAACAGGAAGCCTTGAACACCCTAATCCAGAAGAAGTAGAAGAAATCACCTATAAACATTACATTATGAAAATAATAGAGGCCCTTAAACAGGATGTGAAAAACTCCTTTAAAGAAATAGAAGAGAAGACAAACAAAAAGTTAGAAGAAATTAATAAATCCCTCAAAGATACACAAGAAAACTAAGAAAAAAAAACAATCAAACAAGTAAAGGAAACAGTTCAAGACTTGAAGACCTAAATGGAGGCAATAAAGAAAATACAAACCGAGGGATGGCTGGATATGGAAACTCTGGGTAAACAAACAGGAACTACAGAGACAAGTATAACCAAAAGAATACAAGAAATAGAAGAAAGAATCTCAGGCACTGAAGATACTATAGAGGAAATGAACACATTGATCAAAGAAAATCACAAATCCAACAAATTCGTAACATAAAATATCCAGGAAATTAGGGACACCATGAAAAGACCAAACCTAAGAATAATAAGGGTAGAAGAAGGAGAAGAATTCCAGCTCAAAGGCCCAGAAAATATATTCAACAAAATTATAGAAGAAAACTTTCCCAACCTAAAGAAGGATATTCCTATGAAGGTACAAGAAGCATACAGAACACCAAATAGACTGGATCAAAAAAAAGTCCAATTACCATATAATAATCAAAACACAAAACAGACAGAAAAAAGAAAGAATATTAAGAGCTACAAAGGAAAAGTGTCAAGTAACATATAAAGGTAAACCTATCAGAATCACACCTAACTTCTCTATGGAAACCATGAAAGCCAGAAGGTCTTGGATAGATATGCTGCAGACACTAAGAGACCATGGTTGGAAACACAGACTACTATACCAAGCAAAGCTTTCTTCCATCATCAATGGAGAAAACAAATTATTCCATGACAAAAGAGATTTAAGCAATACGTGGCCACAAACCCAGCCTTACAGAAAGTACTAGAAGGAAAACCACAACCCAAGAAAGCCAACAACACCCATAATAACACAGATATCTGACAACCCTCTACCAGTACAACTCAAAGAAGGGAAACACACAAACACTACCATAAAAAAATAACCGAAGTTAACAACCAATGGTCATTAATATCACTTAATATCAATGGACTCAATTCACCTATAAAAAGGCACAGGTTACGAGAATGGATATGAAAACAGGATCCAACATTCTGCTGTTTACAAGAAACACACCTCAACCTCAAAGACAGACATTACCTCAGAGTAAAAGGTTGGGAAAAGGTTTTCCAATCAAATGGACCTAAGAAACAAGTGGGTATGGCTATACTAATATCTAACAAGATTGATTTCAAACTAAAATCAATCATAAGAGATGGTGATGGATGCTTTATACTCATAACAGAAACAATTCATCATGAGGAAGTCTCTATCCTGAATATCTATGCCCCTAATATAAAAGAACCCACATATGTAAAAGAAATATTACTAGAACTCAAAGCACACATCAAACTCCACACTTTAATAGTGGGAGATTTCAACACTCCTCTCTCACCAATGGGCAGGTCAACCAGACAGAAACTTAACAGAGAAATAAGAGAACTAACAGATGTAATGAATCAAATGAACTTAACAGACATCTATAGAACATTTCACCCAAACAGAAAAGAATATACATTTTTCTCAGCATCTCATGGATCCTTCTTGAAAATTGATCACATACTTGGTAACAGAGCAAACATCCACAGATACAAAAAAATCATAGTAACCACCTGTGTCTTATAAGATCACCATGGAATAAAGTTAGAATTCAACAATTCTACCCCCAGAAAACCTACAAACTCATGGAAACTGAACAGTCAACTACTGAACCACCCCTTGGTCAGGGAAGAAATAAAGAAAGAAAATAAAGTCTTCCTTGAATTCAACAAAAATAAAGACACAACATACCCAAAACTATGGGACACTAAAAAAAACAGTGCTAAGAGGAAAGTTCATAGCACTAAGTGCCCACAGAAAGAAAATTGAGAAAGCTCACATTAGAGACTTAACAGCTCAGCTAAAAGCTCTAGAAAAAAAAGAAACAGACTCACACAAAAAGAGTAGAAGACTGGAAGTAATCAAATTGAGGGCTAAAATCAACAAAACAGAAACACAGAAAACAATCCAAAGAATCAATGAAACAAAGAGCTGCTTCTTTGAGAAAATCAACAAGATTGACAAACCCCTATCCAAACTAATCAAAAGGCAAAGAGAGAACATGCAAATTAACAAGATCAGAAATGAAAAAAGGGACATAACTACAGACACTGAGGAAATTCAGAGGATCATTAGGTCTTACTACAAAAGCCTGTATGCCGCAAAATTGGAAAATCTAAAAGAAATGGACACGTTTTTAGATAAGTACCATATACTAAAATTAAATCAAGACCAGGTAAACAATTTAAATAGACCTATAAGTCGAGAGGAAATAGAAGTTGTCATTAAAAACCTCCCAACCAAAAAATCCCAGGACCAGATGGTTTTAATGCAGAATTCTACCAGAACTTCTAAGAGCTAATACCTATACTCCTTAATGTGTTTCACATAATAGAAACAGAAGAGTCAATGCCAAACTGCTTTTATGAAGCTACAGTCACCCTGATACCAAAACCACACAAATACTTAATCAAGAAAGAAAATTACAGACCAATCTCACTCATGAACATCGACGCAAAAATTCTCAATAAAATACTGGGAAACCAAATTTAAGAACACATAAAAAAATTATCCATTACGATCAAGTAGGCTTCATCCCAGAGATGCAGGGCTGGTTCAACATATGAAAATCTATCAACTTAATCCATCATATAAAGAAACTGAAAGAAAAAAAACCCATATGATCATTTCATTAGATGCGGGAAAAGCATTTGACAAAATTCAACACCCCTTTATGATAAAGGTTTTGGAGAGATTAGGGATACAAGGTTCATATCTAAATATAATAAAAGCAATATACAGCAAGCAGACAGCTAATATCAAATTAATTGGAGAGAAACTCAAAGCCATTCCAATAAAATCAAAAACAAGACAAGGCTGTCCACTCTCTCCATACCTCTTCAATATATTGTTTGAAGTTCTAGCAATAGCAATAAGACAACATAAGAAAATCAAGGGGATTCAAAGTGGAAAGGAAGAAGCCAAATTTTCATTATTTGTAGATCATATGATAGTATACATCAGTGACCCCAAAAACTCTACCAAAAAACTCCTAAAGCTGATAAATACCTTCAGTAATGAGGCAGGATACAAGATCAATTCAAAAAATCAGTAGCCCTCATATACACAAAGAATAAAGAAGCAAAGAGGGAAATCAGAGAAATATCACCTTTCACAATAGCCACAAATAGCATAAAGTATCTTGGGGTAGCACTAACCAAGAAAGTGAAAGATCTATTTGACAAGAACTTTAAGGCTTTGAAGAATGAAATTGAAGAGGATACCAG
This sequence comes from Microtus pennsylvanicus, assembly GCF_037038515.1. Lineage (NCBI taxonomy): Eukaryota > Metazoa > Chordata > Mammalia > Rodentia > Cricetidae > Microtus > Microtus pennsylvanicus. The sequence goes on from NC_134601.1 coordinate 143,521,271, forward strand.
AAAATGGAAGGATCTCCCATGCTCTTGGATTGGGAAGATCAACATAGTAAAAATGGCAATTCTACCAAAGGCAATCTATAGATTCAAAGCAATCCCCATCAAAATCCCAACAAAATTCTTCACAGACCTTGAAAGAACAATAATGAACTTTATTTGGGAGGGGAAAAAACAGGATAGCCAAAACAATCCTATACAATAAAGGAACTTCAGGAGTCATTACCATCCCTGACATCAAACTATATTACAGAGATACAGTAATGAAAACAGCTTGGTATTGGCATAAAAACAGAGACATTGACCAATGGAATCGAATCGAAGATCTGGTTATTAATCCACAAACGTATGAATACCTGATTTTTGACAAAGGAGCTAAAATTAAATAATGGAAGAAAGAAAGCATCTTTAATCCATTTGGACTTGGGTTTTGTGCACGGTGATCGATATGGATCTATTTTCATTCTTCTACAGGTTGACATCCAGCTATGCCAGCACCATTTGTTAAAGATGCTTTCTTTAACAAAGACTTCAATATAAATCTGACCACACTGAACCTGGTAGAAGAAAAAGTGGGAAGAGTCTGCAACACATGGGCACAGGAGACCATGTCCTACGTTTAACCACAGTGGCACACACAATAAGAGCAACAATAAATAAATGGAATCTCCTAAAACTGAGAAGCTTCTGTAAAGTGAAGGACACTGTCATTAAGACAAAAAGGCAACCTACTGAATGGGAGAAGATCTTCACCAACCCTGCATCAGACAAAGGTCTGATCTCCAAAATACATAAAGAACTCAACAAATTAGACGTTAAATTTCTAAATAATTAAAAATTTCAATTAAAAAATGGGGTACTGAACTGAACTGAACAGAGAATTCTCAACAGAAGAAGTTCAAATGGCCAAAAGATACTTAAGGTCATGTTCAACTTTCTTAGTGATCAAGGAAATGCAAATCAAAACAACTCTGAGATATCATCTTACACCTGTCAGAATGGCTAAAATCACAAACACCAATGATAACCTAAGCTGGAGAGGGTGTGGAGTAAGGGGAACAATCTTCCATTTCTGGTGGAAATGCAAACTTGTGGAACCACATTCAAAATCCGTGTGGCAGTTTCTCAGGAAACTGAGAATCAACCTACCTCAGGATCCAGCAATACCACTCTCGGGAACATACCCAAGAGATGCCCAATTATGCTATCAAAGCATTTGTTCAACTATGTCCATAGCAGCACTATTTGTAATAGCCAGAACCTGCAAACAACCTAGATGTCCCTCAATGGAAGAATGGATGAAGAAAGTATGGCACATCTACACATTAGAGTACTACTCAGTGGTTAAAAAAAATGACATCTTGGATTTTGCATGCAACTGAATGAAAATAGGAAACACTATCCTGAGTAAGATAACCCAGATCCATAAAGATGAATATGGTATGTACTCACTCATTAGTGATTCTATCCATAAATAAGTGACATTGAGCCTATAAATCGTGATCCTAGAGAAGCTAAATAAGAAGGTGGACCCAAAGAAAAGCATATATAGATCTTCCTGGAAACTGGAAACAGACAAGATCACAGGGCAAAAGTTGGGAGCATGGGGGTGGGAGTGGGGTGGGGAGAAGGGGAGAGGGGAAGATAGAAGGGAGAAGAAGAGGATTAGGGAGAGCTTGGGGGTGTGGGATGGTTGAGATGGAGGAAGGGTGGATATAGGAGCAGGGAAGAGGATATCTTAATTAAGGGAGTCATTTTAGGGTTGGCAAGAGACTTGGCTCTAGAGGGGTTCCCAGGTGTCCACGGGGATGTCCCCAGCTAGGTCCTTGGGCAGTAGAGGAGAGGGTGCCTAAACTGGCCTTGTCCCATAGCCACACTGATGAATATCTTGAATATCACCATAGAACCTTCATTCAGAGATGGATAGAGATAGAGACAGAGACCCACATTGGAGCACTGGACTGAGCTCCGAAGGTCCAGTTGAAGAGCAGAAGCAGGGAGAAGATGAGCAAGGAAGTCAGGACCACGAGTAGTTAGTCCACCCACTGAGACAGTTTGCCTGGTCTAATGGGAGGTCACCAAGGCCAGCTGGACTGGGACTGAACGAGCATGTGATCAAACTGGACTCTCTGAATGTGGCTGACAATCGAGGCTGACTGAGAAGCCAATGATAATGGCACTGGGATTTGATTCTACTGCGTGTACTGGCTTTTGGGGATCCTAGTCTGTTTGGATGCTCACCTTCCTAGGCCTAGATGGAGGTGGGAGGGCCTTGGACTTCCCACAGGGCAGAGTACCCTGCCCTCTCTTAGGACTGGAGGGGGAGGGAGAGTAGGGAAGTGGGAGGGAAATGGGAGGAGGTGGAAATTTTGAATGTTATTATTTATAAAGCAATAAAAAAACAAAAAAAGAAACGTGAATATGGTAATAAACCATTTTGTATTCAGATGTCAAGCAGTACCATTTAGGCATTTGGTAGATAAAACATTGTTTTAAATTCTATTACACAAGAGAATATACTCCTTTACTGTCTTTGAGATCACATGCTGTGCACAATTCTTTCAATGGATATTTAAATGAGATAATGTGATTAATTTTGATAATCATTGCAAAATTACAATTTTATCTTTTTGCTTTCTTGAGATAGGATCTCGTTCTGTGGTCCAACTTGACTCGGAACTCACCTTATATCCTAAATTGACTTCAAATTTTTGGTGACTTTATCAATTATCTTGCCTGTCCCTTCTGATTTGAAATTAAAAAAATAATCCACAAAAAAAGTAAGCTGAGCAAGCCTGTAAGTAATACACCTCCATGGTCTCTGAATCAGGTACTGCCTTTGGGATTCTGCCCTGTTTGAGTTCTTGTCTTGACTTCCTTCAGTGATGAAGAGCAATAGTGAAGTGTAAGCCAAATAAATCCTTTCTTCCTCCCCCCCCCCCAAAAAAAACTCAAGAAATTGGTCACATTTAAAAAAACACATAAAAGAACACATTTAAAAAAATTTTTAAAAATGGAGTACAGACTTAAACAGAAAACTCTCAACAGAGGAATCTAAAATGGCTGAAAGACACTTAAGGAAATGTTCAACATCCTTAGTCATCAGAGAAATGCAAATCAAAACAACTCTGAGATGGAAATCTTATTCCTGTAAGAATGGCCAAGATCAAAAACATTGATGACAACTGAGAGACCCTCATGAGAGACCCTCACCCCTTATTTTCAAAGGGACAAGAATTTCCTAGCAAAATGTTGTAAAATTAGAAAACTAGATTCGCAGTGCTTCCCTTTCCCCCTCCCACCCAAGCACAAGGTCACTTAGCCAGCCAGCCACCTGGTGATAATGCCTAAAACAAGGAGAAAGTTGACTTATCAGGATAGGAGGGGGCAGAAGGCCTTGCACCCATGCCAAAAGCCATTTCAAAAAACCTCTTTGTAAATTACACCTTTTAAAAACTAACCCTGCAAAGGAATTTTTAATTTCTCTCTCTACCTTGTTGTGTCGTGGTAATGAAGAGGAAGTTCCTGTCCAGAGAGTAATTGCCTCTACTTACAATAAAGGAGTTAACCTTGCATTTTGCAGTCTGGTCCACTCTGCTTTCTGGTGGTCTCCCTCGTGGGGGTCTCCCTCGTGGGGGGTGGGGGAACATGCTCTGGGCACAACAACAACTTATGCTGGAGAGGTTGTGGGGTAAAGGGAACACCTCTGCATTGCTGGTGGGAATGGAAGCTGGTACAAGCCTTTTGGATGTCTGTGTGGCGATTTTCCAGAAAATTAGGAAACAATCTTCCTCAAGACCCAGTAATACCACTTTGGGGTATATATCCAAAGGATGCTCAATCATGCCACAAGGACGTGTGCTCAACTATGTTCATAGCAGCTTTGTTTGTCATAGCCAGAACCTGGAAACAACCTAAATGCCCCTCAACCAAAGAATGGATTAGGAAAATGTGGCACATTTACACAACAGAAAAAAAAAACATCTTGAATTTTGCAGGAACATGGATGGAACTAGAAAATATTATTTTAAGTGAGGTAACCCAGACCCAGAAAGACAATTATCACATGTACTCACTCATAGGTGGTTTTAAAACATAAAGCAAAGAAAACCAGCCTACAAACCATAATCTCAGAGAACTTAGACAATGAGGACACTAAGAGAGTCTTACATAGATCTAATCTACATGGGAAGTAGAAAGTAGAAAAAGACAAGATCTCCTGAGTTAATTGGGAGCACGGGGGCCTTGGGGGAGGGTTGAATGGGGAAGGGAGAGGCAGGGAGGGGAGCAGAGAAAAATGTTGAGCTCAATAAAAATCAATAAAAAAGAAAGTCCCAGAATACAGAATTAAGATATATCATCCAATTATATTCCTATAAAAATTTACCAATAGAGAATTATTTTTTAAAATTCACTCTTTATAGCATGACCCAAGAATATAAAACATTTATGGATGAACTAAATAAAATATGTGACATGGAAGACTTAAGTATTTAAAACTATAAACTATTGCTGAGATTCATTGTAGAAGACATAAATAAATACCATGTTCATAAATTCAAAATTGCCAGTGTACTAATGACTCACAGATTCAATTTTAGTCCAAACAAAACCTCTTAATGCTTTTGGATAAAAATTCACAAAGTAACTGAAAATGCACATGAAAATGCCAAAGATTATAAAGAGCCAGACATCTTGTTAAAATAATAACCTCCACCACCACAACAGCAGCAGCACCACCACCAATAATAATAATAAAGTTGTACTGAATCAGAGCCTTCTTGGGATATTATCCTACTTTGGCATGGTAGCAAGCAGGTGGGCAGGCAGTACAATGGAGCAGTAGCTGAGAACTAACCTCTTATCTGCAAGCAAAGGAGAGAGAGAGAAAGAACTAACTAGAAATGGTGTGGACTTTTGAAACCTTCAAACCTTCTTCCAGTGATAGGCCCTTCTCCAATAGAGCCACACCTCCTAATTTTTCCCAAGCAGTTCTACAGTTGGTCACCAGTCACTCAAATATATGAGCTTATGGAGCCATTCTTATTCAAACCAGTAATCGAAACTGTTGTCTAGGACATGAAATACCTGCAACCATCAGCCATAGCCAATGGAAAAGTGATGATAGAAAAAAGAGAATCATCTTACAAAGTTACCCCCACTCTGAAATTAATGACTTCTCTCTTCTCAAGTTTATTGTCTGCACAAATAAAGAAATAATACAAAAAAAAAGATTTGAAGAGGAAGCTGAGAACCTGTGGCACTGTCAGATTTATAAGAGTTTCAGAAAACAGTGTTAAGGATGACTGTGTTTGACTTCAAAGTAGGGCAGATGAAAAAAGGTGAGGACCTGGCCTGACTAAAGGTCATTATCAAAGTGATGTTACTCACAACCACTGAACAAGGTAGGATAATTTCCAAAGAAGTTTCCTAATTTCAGATGGAAAGGACCCACAGTATGCCCAATCAAGAGGGTATCTCTGCTTTACTTCTATCTTTTCTGCTGAGAACACAAAAACCCAAAGATGAGAATGGGGGCCCTAAAAGTTCCTTTCTCACTAGCAAAGCAGATGTGGGGGGTGGGGGAGTATAGATGGGATCTCAGCACGTGAAAGGTTTTCTGTCTGACAACCAGGCAGCAATCATGGAGGTTGGCAAAGACTGCCATGGTGGACAGTCACCAGACCAGAGTCATGTCTACAAGTCTGGGTCCTGAGAAGAGCCCCCCAAAAATCCTAGGATCCAAGATATTGCTGATAATCAGGCTCCCTAGCATGGTCTGAGTGTGTTCACCTGGACAGTTTCTCATTCAAGTTCCTCTGTCTCTACCAAGGCTTCTTGTTCTAGCCCAAAAACTGCATCTGGCTGGGCAATCAGATACCCTGTCCCGGGGAAACAACAGAATTGTCTTACTAATGCTGGGGTCATTATAGATTAAGACCCATAGTTTCTTGCTCTTTGAAGGTGGCATAGCCTCTGTGACTGCCCTCTGTATGAGGCCATTGGCCCTTCATGTAGAGTACTCCATTCACAGTTCAGTTGGGACTAGGCAAAGTGGACAATAAGCCTCTCCACCAAGCTCAGTGAGTGTTTCATGTCTTTCTTCCCTGCAGCATCTGGGAAAGGAAGACGCTACTGGAAGCATCATTCTATATCCCACTGTGTAGTGGTCCTTCACCCACAAACAACATATGGCTGTTGTTCTAAAGCATGACAACTCTGTAGAGCTTGTTCCAGGTAGTTGGCCCAGGTCATACGCCTAGGAATTAGGAATAAAAACTCAAGTGGTCTACTTTAGTACCCAGTATTAAATGCTATGAAATAAAAACATAGTTATAGAATTAAAATCATTTTAAATTTCACAGAAGAAAAACATCGGGCATTAGAAATACTTTGCCCTGGAAATTCATGCACTCAACACACACTTATTGAACAGAGATCAAACTGCAAAATAATATAGATACTAATATTAATATAAAAAACCCAGGCTCTTAGGACTTAGATTTGATCCCTAGCAACATGCCCCAACTCTCTCTCTCTCTCTCTCTCTTCTCTCTCTCTCTCTCTCTCTCTCTCTCTCTCTCTCTCTCTCTCTCCATCATCTATCTCTCTATGTCTTTATCTAGCTATCTGTCTAACTCTATCTCTCTCTATCTCTGTCTCCTGAACTTAAACTTTAGTTAGGGGAGCAAAGAATACTTACAAACATATCTATGACAGGCAGAGGGAAAGAAGAGACTGCCTTCCAGGTGGCCAAGGAAGCAGGATGTCATCTGCTTGGGCTGATAGTGCAGACTCTGTAAGGAACATGGAGATAGAAAATGCTAAACATAGAGGCTAAATCATCAGCAACATAACTAACCTTAGCTTATCAGTCATGAGACAAAGAGCAGGAAACCAGAGGCTATATGGCCTGGACAGTCAACTCAGACAGGGGAAACTCAGATAGGGGAAAAGATCTGTGTATGGCTTTGTCCCCACCAAATACAAACTCCCTTCTACGGATACCCCAATTCCTATCAAAGAGCACATATAATTGTTCATGCCCTAGATCCCATTCTGTTATGCCCACATTTCACCTGGTACTGTTGAATTTAGTGTAACCATCCAAATTTGCCAGAGTAGGCACCAGTTTTCTCAGAGAGGCAGAATATCAGAGTCAGTGTGCCAAAGAGCAGTAACAGGCAGGTTTTGCCACATCCACGGTTGTCTCGCCTGTGTGACAAAATGCCCCTCAGGTGGTGGCTGTCTCAAAATGAGGGGCTCGTGCTTCTTGGAGCTTGGCCCCCGGCAGTTCCCTGGCGGTCTGCTCGAGTTGAGGTGCCTGATTAGCCTCAATGACCTCGTTCACTTTGTTCCTGGCGATGGTTTCTTGCATTGACTCTGCTATCTTTTTCTTCTGTTCTATTTTTCTCTTGACAAAAACTTAATCTGTTCAAGGAACCAGAAAACATTTCCAATGGCTCCTTGAATACGGAGGAACTGATGTGTCAGTTCCCTCCCTTGATTCAGGCCATTAATGTTATGATTAAGACTCTGGCTCGCTCTCTGGATGAATTTACAGATACCCTAGAACAGAAAGAGCTCATGGTAGGAGATTTGGTAGAAGATGGGCAAATTATGAAGGAAAATGTATGGGATGGCATGAATTACCATTTATGGAGAGGCTAGCCAGAATGAGAAACCCCTGGTACATTTTAGATAGGAAAGAAAGGCAAGATATTCTTGATAACATGAAGCCAGCCATGCAATATTGAAATAAACCCTGGGGGTGGAATCCTGAAGAATGGTGTTTGGGTTACCTTGGTTACCTTGAGGGCAGATATGATTTAGGGCCATGAGAAAGCACAGTTAGTGGTGTGAGACGAATTTCAAAGAACAGCTCTGCCCACCTGGCCCTGACCACAAGACTTGCTGAGAATAATCAATTGTCTATAATCATTTTTCTATGGAAACCTTTATGTCTGCCAACTTCCTTCTGTAATCTCTTAAAAGTGATGCTTGAATTTTAGTAAAGTTGCAGCAGATTCAAATCTCATTAGAGTTGTGTCTGTCATTCACGGAATCCTGGGTTCTCCTAAGCCTTCACCCCTGTTCTCCCTCGGTCTTCGATCTCCAAGAGAGTCAGTCCGCAGCAAGATTTCTCCTGAAGAAGGGCACCTCAGGGCCACCCATTAGCTATGAGCCCAGACTGATGAGTTTGCTGATGACATACAGCATCCCCCAAAGGATAATACCACAGATAACTAGCCCCGGACACTATCCAAATTCAAAACTCAAAGCAAACTCTCAATTGAATGTGTACTTCTCATAACACTATAAATTTGAACCATCATAAATCTCTGCAGAACAGATGACATTAGAAAAATGCAGGTTCACTTGCATATCACAGTCCATCATAAAAGGAAGTCAGGACAGGAACTAGAGCCTGGAGGCAGGAGCTGATGCAGATGCCATGGAGGGGTGCTGTTTACTGGCCTGTTTCCCCTAGTTTATTAGCCCTGCTTTCTTATAGAACTCAGAACCACCAGCCCAGGGATGGTACCACCACCATGGAGTGGACCCTCTCCCATCAATCACTAATTAAGAAATTGCTCTGCAGGCTGGCCTACAGCCCAAGCTTATGGAGGCATTTCCTCAACTGAAACGTCCTCCTCTCAAATAACTCTAGCTTAGATCAAGTTGACATAAAACTAGACTGCACAACATAGTAATTAAGCAATGATACTGTGTTGGGGGAATTCTGTTAGTTCATTCCCGGCTGCTCAGCCAAAGTTAATCATACAGAAACCATTTTATTTACGACACTGCTTGGCCAATGACTTAAGTGTATTGCTAGCAAGCTCTTACATCTTTAAGTAATCCATTTCTATTATTTTGTATCTTACCATGAGGCCTACTGGCAAGATTCCAGCTGGTTGCTCATGTCTTTCTCCTCTGGCAGCAACATGGTGTCTCATTGACTCAGCCTTCTTTCTCCCAGCATTCAGTTTAGTTTTTCTGCCTAGCTCTATTCTGCTAAGCCACTGGCCAAAGCAGCTTTATTCATTAACCAATAAAAGCAACACATATATAGAAGGACTAGGCGCCAGATGATGATAAACATTTAAAAAAATCCCACACTATCTCAGAATTGAGTATAATAAAAGGTTATTTATTTAGGGGTAGACTCACAGATCACAGTCCTCTGAATGAACGGGTAACGGGAACCAAATCCAGCGCCGAAAAGAGAGAGAGTATGTGATTTACCTTGACATTTATAGTATAAGAGACCATGCCCAAGTGGGCTGGTATCTTAAAGACTTTTGGCTGAAGGAGCAATACTGTCTTTTATATACAAGATTTGTAAATATCCAAAACATAGATAAGGGACATTATTGATTATAAGAATATTTGAATAGGAGTACTCTCAGAAAAAGGTGCTTAAGGTACCTTAAAGCAATGCCTAACCTAATATTATATATTGTTTTAAATTTGATTTTTATTTGCGTGTATGTATGTGGGTATTGATGGAGGCCAGAAGAGAGTGTCAGATCCTCTGCAGGTAGAATTACAGGTAGTTGTGAACTGCCCAGGATGGGGTTTAGGAACTGAGCTCTGGTCTTCCACAAGACCAGCAAGTGCTTTCAGCTACTGAATTACTTCAGCCCCCAAAATGCTTTCTTGAGTTGAGCATAGTGGTATGTGTCTTTAACCCCATCATTCATGAGGCAGAGACTAGTGGATCTCTGAGTTCAAGGCCAGCCTGGTCTATATATAAATTTTCAGACCAGCTAGGGTGACATAGTGAGACCCAGTCTCAAAAAAATTTTTTTTGTTTTTTCAATTTAACTAACAACTGCATTTAAAGCACTCACCTATTGAAATATTTGCTTGCACATAAAGATTTACAAGAAAGTATTATCTGCATTAGCAAAAGAAAGGGTAGAAAGCCCTAAATGGTCCATGTTCCTTTGAAACCAGTAATGGCAAAATAACATGTATTACCTGTGACAAAATTACCCCAATTGGCAAATGTGACATGAAAATGGAAAGGAGACAGAGTGAACGATATGAGTGTGGGGACTCAGGAAGCTATGGAAGAGGAGAACCAACTAAAACAAATGTTGCTTAAAGAATGCCATAATGAGGGGTGAGGTAAACAATTTAGTGTGTAGGAGCACTTGCTTTGCAATCATGAGGAACTGAGTTCAAATCCTCAGCATCTACGTAAGAAGCCAAGCATGGCTGCAGGTGCCTGTAACTCAGTGTTTTCATTTTGTTTCTTTTGCCATGATAAAATCCAGACAAAAGCAAGTTGGGGGCCACCAAATTGGTTCAGTGGGAAAAGGTGCCTGATGTCAAGCCTGAAGATCTGAATTTAATCCCAAGTACCTACATGGTAGAAGAAAAAAGAGAACCAACTCTACAAGTTGTCTTCTGAACTCCACTTGGACACTATGATAGCATGTGTGTCTCTGCACGCACACAGACACACACACACACACACACACACATACACACACACACACACGTACATACACGGGGAAAGTGAAAGAAGGGAGGGAGAGAGGGAGAATAATTTTTTAAAAGCAACTTAGAGGAGGAAAGGTTTATTTTAATTCATCTCCAGGTTATAGTATATCACAGCAGGTAAGTCAAGGTAGGAACTTAAAAGAACTAGTACTTTCCATCCACAGTCAGCAAAAAAAAACTTAATGCATATATTCTAGTAATTAACTCACTTTCTCCCCTCTTTTTTCAAAGATTTGTGTGTGTGTGTGTGTGTGTGTTTTGTCTGCATGTATGTCTGTGTGCCATGTGCCAACAGAGACCTGAACAAAACATTGGATCCTCTGGAACTGCAGCTGCAGACAGTTTGTGAGTTGCCGTGTGGGTGAAAAGAAATCAACTTGGGTCCTCCGAAAGGACAGACATTGAGCAATCTCTCCAGGACCCAAGGTATGATGCTGCCCACTATGGACAGGTCCTCACGTATCAATTAACATAATTAAGGCATACTTCATAGACATTTTAGAGGACTTTATCTCAGGTGATTCTATACTGTGGCAAGTTGACAATTAAAACTAATAATCACATTCGGTACTCATGAGGGAAGACCACCAGACCCCAAGTTTGGGGGATAGATATGGTAATAGCTTACTAAAAATGTCATCATGTTTAACATTGCTGAATAATATATTAAAAAGGCTAAAGTGAAGCTGGAGAGATGGCTGACGTGGGAGTCTTCTGTTTTGTGTTGATTTCATTGGTTAAATAAAGAAACTGCCTTGGCCCTTTAATAGGACAGAAAATTAGGTAGGCGGAGTAAACAGAACAGAATGCTGGGAGAAAGAAGCTGAGTCAGGCAGTCGCCATGATTCTCCCACTCCAGACAGACGCAGGTTAAGATCTTCCCTGGTAAGCCACCTTGTGGTGTTACACAGAATATTAGAAATGGGTTAGATCAATATGTAAGAGCTAGCCAATAAGAGGTTATAACTAATGAGCCAGGCAGTGTTTAAAAGAATAGTTTCCATGTAATTATTTCGGTAAAGCTAGCCGTGTGGAGCTAGGCAGGAACGCAGCCCACCGCACCTCATACAACAGAGATGTTACCGGTAAGCTACTACTGCCGCTCCACACAACAGATGGCTCAGAGGTTAAGAGCACTGGCCATTCTTTCAAATTCCTGAGTTCAACTTCCACCACCCACGTGGTGGCTCACAACCATCTATAATGTGATCTGGTGCCTTCTTCTGGCATGCAAGCATACATGCAGGTAGAACACTGTATATACAATAAATATTTTAAAAAGCCTAAGGTGGTAAATTTCGTGTTATGTATATTTTATCACTTCCACACCCAAGATTCAAGATACTGTACTGTGGGAGCCCGCATATGACTCAGTTTCCATCTGGAATCATTTCTGACTTAAAGAAGTCATTTGAGTTTAAGCTTGCCTACTCTGCTCTTTTCCATAACCTTGAGGGCTGTGAGCGACTTCTGATTTAGCCTGTAAGAAAAAAAACCACTCTATCTAGTAGAAAGTGTACTGCTGACGACAAACTTCAGGAACATCAAGATAGAAAATAAAGGCTGCCTCCGAGCAGCAAGCCCGTGTTGGAGAGGAGGCTGCTCACTCAAGGACAGGAATGGACTTGTGGTTGGATACTGACTGACCATCTGTGCTGTGCTTTGTTCTGCTTTTGTATATAAACAAGTTCTGAAATAAACTCTGGGCTGTTTGGCTGCTTTGGCATGACCAGACAGACCTCCCGTTCCTATCCTGTCTTCTGTTTCTTTCATCTGACTTTTCCTTGGTCCCAAGAAACCCTAGCTGACTTTGTAGGAGCAGCTCCTACACTGTACATGTGGAGAAAGACTCCAAACAGGAAATTCTGTCAGGAGATGGTAATTCTCCAGATGTGACACTAAAATCTGGACCAGGACCGCCTGAGTGCAGAGGAAGCTTTCTGAGCATAGTGCATCAGGCTTACAAGTTCTTTGTTGACAACTGGCTTTTTTGTCACTGTTTTTCCTCTCTTCGTCAGTTTCTAGAGTCCTAAAGTAGTTGGCTTTTTGTTTATTTTACTTTCTTGTTGGTTTTATTATATGAGTGTATGTGCCTGTTTATGTGTATATGAATGCATGTGCATGCATATGTAAGAGTGTATTGCCTGTTTATGTGTATATGTACACATGTGCATGCATATGTAAGAGTGTATGTGCATGTTTATGTGTGTATGTATGCATGTGCACGTATATGTAAGCCAGAGGATCCCCTAGATGTCATTCCTCAGACATTGTTCATCTTTTTGTTTTCTTTCTTTTCTTCCTTTTTTTAATTTGAGACAAAGGCTATCACTGGTCTGGAACACACCAAGTAGGCTGGGCCAGATGACCAGTGAACCTCAGCAATCTGCTTATTTCTATCTGTCCCATGCTGGGATTACAAGTTCATGTCAACATGCCCAACTTTTTAAAAATATAGATTCTGGAGACCAAACACAGATCCTTGTGTTTATAAGGTGAGCCCTTTACAGGTGGCAATATATCCCTGGTCCTACCCTGGCTTTTAGAGGAGAGAATTTGTTAAGCTCATCACTAAGTTATTCTAGAAGCCTCACTTGGGTAGTAGCTGATTTTATTTCCTAATTCTTCCAAAAAAGAGTTAAAAAAAGAGACAATGAGTAACACCAAGAAAGTTTCCTTCTAAAATGTTATGAAAGGCACTTTATGTAAATTTCCCATTGAGGCATGCTTATGCCTCAAACAAAGCAGAATACTGAACTCTATTTGTTTGAGTGGTCTTTTTATGTAAATTTCCCATTGAGGCATGCTTATGCCTCAAACAAAGCAGAATAATGAACACTATTTGTTTGAGTGGTCTTTTTAACTACTCAGCAGCTGAGCTGTTGTGATCATCTTGCTAAAAAAACAAAAGTTCTGCCCTCTAGAGTCTAGATCATCAGGTGGACTTAAAATAGGTTTTCACACAATCAAGTTGAATTGCACATCTTTCTTTCACCCAGCAGATGGGGACGTTTTATAAGACATGAAGAAATTGTTCAAACATATCTAAGTAGCTAAAAGAGAAATTGTCTCTATTTTTCTTTCTCCTTTATCAACATCTTGAAATCATTTACAAAATTGTTTTGATCAAAAGGTAGCATTAATTATATGTACATTATAATATACCCATATACTATGTATGTATATACATATACAATATACACATATACTATAAATATACACATAATATATACATAATATATTTATGTATATGTGTGTGACTAAGAACAATTATAAAAATCATGAAAAAATTACAACTTCTTCCATACCTGATTTCCATAAGGATTTTTTTTGTCAAATACTGTCTTATTTAGCATCAGATCACACACATCTGACTACTTGCTGATAAAAACAGAACAGCAGTATGTAAAAATGGGCAAATTTTTCTTTCAATAATTGATCCCTCTGTTTTCTTCTCATTTTCTTTAACAAAGTTTCCTAACTCTTCTTTGTTCCCTACATTAGTTCTTTAGAATTTATACCATACCACCCCCATGTACGTTTTCATTACCTGCAATTTCAGTTACATAAGTCAGCCAATGTTGGCCAGAAAATGTCAGAAATAAACAACTCATGACTCCTAGATTTCATTATGTTCTGAGTACTAGGATTAAATTCCAGGTCTTCCTGCTCTGTCAGGCCATAGATATAAATCATCATTGGTCTAATGTATTCATAGTGGTTGCCCTGCCTGCTGGCTAGTTTCCTACTAACCGTCTTGGTTATAAGATCATCTACTACAATGTCACAGTGTTTGTATTCAAACAACACTTGGGTACAGAGGGCAAAAGTAATGCTGACAGCTCAGCCATACCAAAGAGAAATGGGAGAAATACCAAAAAACAAAACAAGTAAACAACAAGAAACAAAACCCCCACAAAACTGGAAAGTATTTTGCTTATATGAAAAGAAGAAAATACTAGACTTAAGGCAAGACAAATTGTATATTGAGGTTGCTACGATGTACAATACCACAAGATGTTTTGAGACTAAACACAATCTATATGTGTGCGAGAGAGAAACAGTATAGTGAATGCACACATGTGAAGTAGGGGAGAACATCTGGTGTCCTGCTCTGTCATTTTCCAACTTATTCATTTAAGACAGGGTTTCTTACTTAATTTGGAGCTAGGCTTGCAGTGAGCAAGCTTCAGCAAACCTCCTCTCTCTACGTCTCCCGCAGCTATGGTGTTACAGGTACGAACAGGACCATACCCAGCATGTTCAAAATATTTTTCAATTTTGTTCTGTGTGAGAGCTTTATCTGCATGCATGTCTGTGTAACATGTGCCTGCAGAGGTTAGAGGGTGGTGAATAATTCCCTGGAACTGAGTCACAGATGGGTGTGAGCTGCCATGGAGGGGACTGAACCTGAATCCTTTGGTAAGGTAGCCAGTGCTCTTATCCTCTGAGCCATCTCTCCAGCCTCTTGCTTCTGTTTTTTTAACATGAATGTTGGAATATAAACTCAAATTCTCATGCTTGTGCATCAAACATTTTTACCCACTGAGCCATATCTCCAGCCCACACACATAACTTTTATTAAAATATATTATTGTGGTCAGCAGTTAAGAGTACTTGGTTAAGAGAAGTACAGTGGTTAATAGAAGACTGGGGTTTGATTCCCAACACACACATGGCATCTTATAACTGTCTGTAACTCCAGTCCCAAGAGATCTGATGCTGTCTTCTAACCCCCACAGGCATGAGGCCTGCACGTAATACACATACATACATTCATGCCAAATAGTCACACATAAAATGAATCATTAGTTACATTAATTTCATATGTGGAATTTTGTGTGTAATATCACAGACTGAGATATGAGTAGAAAGTATTTCATGCAGAGTGAATTACTTGAGCTCAGATTTAAAAGCATCAAAACATTTTGTACATTTTTATGGAAGCCACAATACTTTGGCTACACTGTGTGTCAAGAGAGTCAAAATGTAGGATGGAGAAATGATGGGAAGTGTGACAGTAGGGGCACATCATTATCATAACCCTTAAAGAGGCACTGGGAAGTAAGGACAGCAATGTAAAGCTATGCCATCAACTTGTTTACTTAAAAGCCACTGTAGGCGAGTGTGGAGGCTGTAGAAGATAGAAGCAGAGAGATTAATTAAGAGTAGATAGATAGGGCCTGGAGACGGCTCAGTGGTTTAGAGCACCCATTGTTCTTAGAGAGGACCTACATTCAATTTCCAGCACCTACATGATGGCTCATAGCCATCTGTAACTTGAAATTCCAATTCCAGAGGATCTAATTGATGCCTTCTGATCTCTATGAGCACCAGGCATATACACATGGTACTCATACAGACAGACAGATAAAACATTTACACATATAGAATAGATAAATCTAAAATTTTTTAAAAGAAGAGATGATGGATGATTTGCTGGTGGCCTATATCTGTAATCTTGAGGAGAAGATTGTTACAAGTTGACGATCACACTAGGCTACCTAATAAAACATTGTCTCAAAAAAGGTGAGATAATGGATCACACAAAGTAAAGATGAGACTGAGTTGATAAACAATAGTGTCTTAGGAGGGGAAACATTAATGATGGAGACCTTTAGGGGAGCTCGCACTATGGAAAATTCAACAATAGGAGCAACTTAGCTGGAAGCCTAAAGAGCCTTTGACAAAACACCTGGCACTTGGCAGGAGCGCAGGACCTAAGTATGCCCGTTATGTTCAGCAAAAGAGTCCTGAGGGCAACCGCCAGCCTTCAAGAAAGATGGATTCAGGCAAGTTCTGGAGTAGATGAAGACTTCATATGACCACAACAAGTTTGATGGGAATGAAGCAAAGGAAGATGGATAATTTGATACCAACCACGAAATTTTGGCATTGGTCTTTGTTAATCAATAGACTCTGCACTGTAACATTCTGCGCTCTGCACAAAGAGCAATTGTTTTGAATTAGAAGACTCAGGTGGGAATATGATGGCATCTTGCCAAATGCTTTACAGTTCCATACATATGCTGAGGAAATAGAGTGGTTCAAGCATTATAAAAAGTCTTTTGCTATTTACATGAGGCCACTGGGAGGAGACAAAGGTTTATATATCACACTGCATGTGAAGCCTCCTAAAAAGCCTTTATGTTAAAGTATAGAGTCTAAAAGACTGTCAGTGCACAAACTTTTCAAAAAACAAGAAATAAAGCTACTATATGACTCAGTTATACCCAAAAGATTTAGCATTCTATTCCATAGATACTTGCTCAGCCATGTTCACTGCTGCTCTATTCACAGTAGCATGGAAATGGAAGCAACCCAAATGTCCTTAAACTAAAGAATGGATTCTGAAAATGGGGTACTATTGAGCTGTAAAGAAGAATGCATCAAGAACTATGAAGATAAATGGATGAAACTAGAGAAGATCATATTGAGTGAGTGTTCTCTCTAATTGGAAGCTCTTAGCTCTAAATCTTCAGATGTGAGTACATATCCATAAGTAACTGCAGAAGCATGGAAAGTAAAATGGAAGCATCGCCAGAATTCAGATGGGTGTAGGGGAAATGAAAAGGAGGGCTCTCTAAGAAGGGGAAGGAAGGTAAATACAGAAAAAGAAGGTAGAAAAATAAAATAAGAATATGAATGTCTCAAAAAGCCATATGAAATCTTACCTGTTTACCTAAGAATCTCTAAAATGCACATAATTTTGTATATAAATATACATGTATAATTTCAGTGACATTTTCTCACCTGAATTTATTATGTTCCCTCCAAGAGTCAAAGACACCCTAACAAAACCCCAATACCCTAAGAAGTCCTCTTTTGAGCTGTTAGCCTAAGCTGTCCAAGAGATGCCCAAAACTTACAGCCTATTATTATTGTTCTTGGTTGTCCCCCTAGAAATAGAAGATAAGTCTTATTGCTGAAGACATCATGCCCTTCAGAAACAGGGCCCAGAGGTCCCTGAACTAGAACACTGACGTGAATATACCTCCCTGAAGACTAACTTTCATGTTAGTAGAAGGTGCCATGCAAACTTCCAAAGGAGGGAGGAAACCAATAGTCCTACCCAGCTATGATGCCTAGAAACCATATCAATGACCAATATGATATTGGTCACAATAACCCTAAGGGTGCAACAGTGGCATTCACACATCGACAGTAACCAACAGCTCTCTAATTGGACTTAAGACTCTTTTAATAACACAGAAACCATGCCTCGTACTGGAAACTTAACTGATTGCTCGGTGTTAGTGAAGTCATGAATTTTGAAGAAGAACCTATGTAACAGGCCCCCAGACCTTAGCAAAACTGATTCCATGACAGGCCATAAAAGTAATCACATAAACCTGCCAAAACTAAAACAAAGACCCAATCTATCTGTTTTGGTTAGGGTTTATATTACTGTGAAAAGACCCTATTAGTATGTCAATTCTTATAAAGGAATTGGGGCTGGCTTACAGTTCAAAGGATTAGTCTATTATCATCATGGCAGGAAGCATTGCAGCACACAGACAGATATGGTGCTGGAGAAGGAGCTGAGAGTTCTGCGGCTGAATCTGCAGGTAGGAGGAAACTGTATACTACACTAGGCATAGCTTGAGCATATGAGACTACAAGTCCACCCCTATAATGACACACTTCCTCCAACAAAGCCACAGCTACTCCAACAAGGCTATACTTCTTAATAGTGCCACTCTGAATAGACTAAGCATTCAAACACATGAGCCTATAGAGACCATACCTAGTCAAACCACCACATTTCACCTCTTGGCTCCCATAGGCTTTATAGGCATGGCATAATGCAAAATGCATTTACTCCAGCTTCAAAAGTCCCCATAGTCTATCATAGTATCAGCACCATTTAAAATCCCAAAGTTTTAAGTCTCTTCTGAGACTCATACAATCTCTGAATTGGTAACCCCTATAAAATCAAAATGAAAAAGAAAATCACATCCATCCAACATATAATCACACAGGATATACTTTATTGTCCCAAAAGGGAAGAAAGAGAACATAATGAGGAAATACTGAACCAAAGTAAACCCAAACCCAGTTGGGCAAACTCCAAACTCCGTGTCTCCATATCTGATGTCAAAGTGCTCTTCAGAACTCCACCTCCTTTCAGCTTTGTTGACTGCAACACACTTCTTTCCCTTGGGCTGGATCCACTCCCTGTTAGGAGATATCCTTGGCAGATATCACATGACTCTGGTACCTCTAATGTCTTGGGGGTCTCCATTTTAATCCAGGTTTCACCTTCACAGTTTCACACAATGGTTTCTCTAGGCCTCCATGCCAGGACACCCCTGGCAGATGCCTGGCCTCAGAAGCTTTGTTTAGTCTCAGAGGGAGATTCTATTAACCCCTTTCTTCTACCCTTGACTCAAAAAGCAGAACCATGGTCTGAAGCTGCCACGTTGTGCTGCTTGCTGAGGTTGGAACATGCTCTTTCATTCAATTACATCTTCACCAGCTTTTTGTTTTCCCTGGTTTCCTTCACTACCTAGGCTTGGCTGTCTTGTAACTTGTTCTGTAGACCAGGCTGGTCTTGAACTCAGAGATCTGTATGCCTCTTTTTCCTGAGTGCTGGGATTAAAGGTGTGTACCACAATGTCTGCACCTAAACTGTTCTTTAATTCCTTTTCACAAGTTGAAAGTTTAGCTGGTTGGAGTCTTACCCAGAGGTCTCCCTTAATTTATTCCATTTACCATCAGGATTTCCTTTAATCTGTTTGATGGAGGAAGGTCATTGGTTAAATAAAAAGAAACTGCTTGGTCCTCCTTGGTTAGAAGATAGGTGGGAGGAGTAAACAGAACAGAACGCTGGGAGGAAGAGGAAGTGAGCTCAGACTCCACAGCTCTCCTCTTGGGAGCAGACGCCTCAGAGAGACGCCATGCCCCAGCTCCGACCCAGGATGGACTTAGGCTAGAATCTTCCCAGTAAGACCAGTGCTCACAGATCATTAGAGATGGGTTGATCGGGATATCAGAATTAGCCAGTAAGGGCTAGAGCTAAAGGGCCAAGCAGTGATTAAAAGAATACAGTGTCCGTGTAATTATTTCGGGGCATAAGCTAGCCGAGCAGGTGGCTGGGATGTTGGAGACGCAGCCCCGCCGCTCCTATTACTACATCTGTTTATCTCTTTCAATACAGAATTTAGCTCTATTCCACGTCCTGGTGTCCCTTTTCTCCTCAAATTGTACATTTTGTATTTTTTCTTGCCAAGCTTGCTCCTTTTCATTATAGATCTTCATAAGAGTGAGCACTAATAACTATATGACAGAGTCAATACTAGGCTGTTTTGAGATTTCTTCTGCCAATGGAAAAGTCTTAACTTTGGCCCCAGGCAGACCTTTCAGACAAGGGAAAAAAGAAGCCACTAAAATATCACAAGACTGGTCTCTAGGTCACATATCAACATTCTTCTTCTCTGAAATCTCCTAAGCAGACCTAGTTCAAATGACACTCAGAATCACTTTCTTCCATGTTCCTACTAAGATGGTCCATTAAGACCCACTTAAAGCATTCAGCCGCTTTTCTAATCCATATTCCCAAATTCTATATCCCTCCAAACAAAAGCATGGTCCAGCCTATACCAGCAATACTCCAGTCCCTAGTACCAATTTCTGTTTTATTTAGGGTTTCTATTGCTGTGAAGAGACACCATGACCAACTCTTATAAAGGAAAACATTTAATTGGGACTGGCTTACAGTTTCAGAGGTCTAGTCCATTATCATCATGGTAGGACATGACAGCATGCAGGCAGACATAGTGTTGGAGGAGAAACTGAGAGTTCTTCATCTTGTTCCACAGGCAGCAGAAGGCAGCTGTGTACCACACTGGGAGTAGCTTGAGGTTACGAGTTCTCAAAGCCCACCCACAGTGACACCCTTCCTCCAGCAAGGTCACACCTCATTCAACAAGACCACATCTCCTAATAGTGCCACTCCCTATAAGCCAAACAGTCAAAAAATGAGTTTCTGTGGGCCATACTTATTTAAACCACCACACTTGTGTCAGTGCTGGGGAGCCTGTCTGTTACTTACCATATAAGAAAGCCAACCTCTTCCACATGTGAAAGACTGAAAACATTACAGAAATATCCTGACCTATACCATGTAATCATTATTTTTCTTTTTTGCTAAGAAAGGGGTTGAAAGGAATACACTGAACAAAGTAAGTTCCATTAAATTTATATTTTCCTTTTAACCAGATAAATTACATGTATTACAATAAGGAAGAAAACTCTGTAGAACTATAAAAAATAATTTAAAATGCCAAAGTCATTCTTTAGCCAGGAAGCTATTTGTTCATTGGGTTTCTAGTTAAAAAACCAAAATGCCCTGGAAAGTTCGTGTAGATTTCAGCATGAACTCAACATTTCTGCCCTCTTTAGAAAAGGTCAAGGAGTATAGTAAATTGGTCCAGATTCTCCTTTAAGAACTAAAGAAATATTTCCTATACGCTAGCATAGTTCCATCTCTTTCTGGTACTGCCTTGTCCAATAATAGCTGCTTTGCCAAAAGTTACATCTTTTTACAAGTCAGCTTGTATTTCATACCTAAGTGACATGGACCCAGGTCTCTCTCCTTGATTTGTAACAACTACTCTGAAAAGCTATTTTATTTTCTAAGATAACCTCTCAGTGAAGCAAAAGAGGTTTTAGACTTGAATTTCAACCCAACTATATGTTTATAGACTTGAATGCTTAGTCACTAGTGAGTGAAACTGTTTGAGAGCAATTAGGAGGTGTGGCTCTCTTGGAGGAGGTGTGTCACTGGAAGTGGGCTTTAGGCTTTCAAAAGCTCACACCAGGTCAAGTCTCTCTCTCTCTCTCTCTCTCTCTCTCTCTCTCTCTCTCTCTCTCTCTCTCTCTCTCTAGATCATGTTATAAAGCTCTCAGCTACTGCTTGTTTTCTTGAAATCCTCTACCCCTTCTGGCTCTTATGCTCTTTCTGCCTCCTCTTTCACAGAATTCCCTGATCTCTAAGCGGACGGATTTGGTGGAGATATACTCTTTAGATCCGAGTCTTCCAAGGTCTCTCTGCTTATTCACTGACTGTAAGTCTCGTATTCATTCCCATCTGCTGCAAGAGAAAATCTCTTTTATAATGACTGAGCAAGGCACTGATGTGGGATTCCCTTCTGTATGCTGTGAATATGTTTTATTACCATATAATAAATAAGCTGCTTTGGTGTGTGTCAGGGAAGAATATAACAAGGTGGAAAATCGAAGCAGAGATAGAGAAGGAAAGAAGGTAGAGTCAGAGAGACCCCATGTAGCTGCCCAAGAAGCAAGAGGCAACAAACCATGAGCCTTGTGGTAAAATAGAAAATAATAGAAATGGCTTAATTTAAGATGTAAGAGTTACTTAATAAGAAACCTGAGCTAATAGGCCAAAGAGTATGTAATTAATATTAAGCCTCAGAATGGTTATTTCATTAACAGCTGCAGGAGCTAGTGAGCAGGATCAGGTGGGTAGAAAGAAACTGGCCCAGGGCAACCATTGGGACAGAAAATATTTGTACCTACAAGACACTGATCTATGAGTATAGCAGAAAGTTGTTAGGAGTCATTTTATTGTTACAATTTTTTAGTACAAGTAGTATTTGGTTTTACCCTAGGTGCCTGGGTTATCTAGTCTCAGGTTGTAGGTCACTGAAGTAGTGTTAGATAGGGGTTGCATCTTATGGAGTCAGATCAGATATTGATTGATTACTCTCACCAGCCTTGTGCTGTCGTTGTTCTAGCATATCTTGCTGGAATGACACCCTTGTAAATCAAAGGGTATATTACTGACTTGGTATTTACATGTCTTTTTTGCTTGCATATACTAAAGATGCTAGAACATGTACCAGCTCTACTTCTTTGTGTTCAATGAGTTGTGTAGGTGCTGACTTCAGCAATTGAGCCACGCCATCAGTTTGTAGAAAGCAACTGATATTCTTGGCAAATTGGGGATTTTCATGGGGCCCTTTGGCCAACAACTCAAGTAAATGTAATCCAATCCCAGGACTGGAAACTTCATTTGTTGACAAGAAATGACCAGTTGGGGTTCTGTTGCCCCCATTATTTGTCAATTTCCATTAAATAACCTTCATATATGTATATATTTTAGGGAGATTTTACTGTATTGTTTTCATATTACTCCTCAAGTGGCCCTTAATGTTAGCTGTCTTTCTCTACATACTCTCTCACCTTACCTTCTTCCCTCCCTCTCCCCTCTTTCTCCTTCAGTTCCAGCCCCCACCCCCAGCCACAACTATTTATTCTATTTCCCTGTCCTAGGAAAATCTCCCTGCCCTGTCACAGTCCATTATTTTATACCTAATATGTTTGGTTCTTTGAATTAGAGCTTGCATATCTGTGGAGACCCAAAGAGGCCAAAGTTTTGAGACTTGTTTTTAGTTCATTCAAGGTTATTGTGCTTCTAACTCAAACAAAGGCCCCACCTAGTTGTAAATCAGAGTTCTGCTCTCTCAAGACTATTGTCAACACAGGTGACTAGTTGTTAGACCTCATGCTCCTGAAATAGGGAACTAGTTGGTTCCTACCTAAAACAAAAGTCTAAGGATCAAACTAAGTTTCAGCACCCTTTATGGAAATAACTTGGGATTCCACCCAGGGAGTGGTTTGCCTACAAAGTGTTTGGTCTAGGGCATGAGTCTAAAGCATGAGCAATGAATGTAGCTCGTAATTTTCTATTTGTATGTTACTGCAGTCCTTTGTTTTACTCCTGCGTTTTGAGGTCAGGGCTATATGAACCATTTGGAAATTAAACATGGGTAAATTTTCAGTGCTCATTGAAAAATTTCCTCCTGATATTATCTTGTATGTTTCTGTGTTTTATTATTTGCATTCGAGTCTTTGTATTCTTTACTATATTTCAAAATTCCCATGCCTCCACTATGGAGAATGGTATTTTTGTCGAGGCTGGCCCCCAACAGATATCATTGACTTAACAGCTAAAATCCACATATACACGAATACACACCATAATTCTATTTCTGGGTCTAAAATGCCTCACTAGGGATTCTTTTTTTGTTCCATCCACTTAGTTAGGATTTTTTTAAATGGCTGAGTAATACTACATCATGTAAATGTACCACATTTTCTTTATTCATTCTTCTGTTGTAGGACACCTAGATTGTTTTAATTTTCTGACTATTATGAATAGAGCATCAGTGAATATGGTTGAGCAAGTGTCTCTGTGGCATTCTTTGTGTACACACTTGAATGAGTTAGCTGGATCTTGAGGTAGACTGATTCACATCTTTCTGAAGAAATGCCACACTGATTTTCATAGTGGCTATACAAGTTTGAACTCCCAATAGGAACGTATGAGTGTTTTTCTTATTCTACATCCTTGCAAAATGAGCTGTCACTTGTTTTATTGATCTTAGCTGTTCAATTCTAAGTTGCTTTGATTTGTCTTTCCCTAATGGCTACAATGTTGAAACTTTATGCTTTTCTTAGACATTTGAATTTCTTTTCCTTTTCTTTTTTGGGGGATTCTCTGTTTATATCTACACCCCATTCTTAATTGAGTTGTTTGTTTTCATGATAGCTATGGGGTTCTTTGTGTTGTTCTT
This sequence comes from Microtus pennsylvanicus, assembly GCF_037038515.1. Lineage (NCBI taxonomy): Eukaryota > Metazoa > Chordata > Mammalia > Rodentia > Cricetidae > Microtus > Microtus pennsylvanicus. The sequence continues at coordinate 143,545,381 of NC_134601.1, forward strand.
TATATATTTTGGATATTATTCTTCTATCAAATGTGTAGTTGGTAAAAATCTTTTACCATAGGCTGCTGCTATGTCTGAATGATGGTATCCTTTGCCTTATAGAAGCTTCTCAGTTTCGTGAGGTCTCATTTACTAATTGTTGATTTTTGTGCCTGTGCCAATGATGTTCTGTTCAGAAAGTTGTCTCCTGCACCAATGTGTTCAAGGCTATTCCCCACTTGTTCTTCTATCAGGTTCAGTGTACAGTTTTATGTTGATGACTTTGATCCATTTGGAGTTTTGTGCAGGGTAAGAAGTATGGATCTATTTACATTTTTCTACATTCAGTCATTAAGTTTGACCGGCACCATTGATTGAAGAGATGCTGTCTTTTTTTTTTCAGTATGTATTTCTGATTTCTTTATCAAAATTCAGGTGTTCATAGGTGTGTAGACTTATGTCTGGGTATTTATTTGATTCCACTAATTAACATGTCTGTTTCTATGTCAATACCATTCTGTGTTTGTTACTATTGCAATGGATTAAGTAAAATGTTGCAGATCCCCAAAGTGGCTGCAGCAGCAGAAATGCTGCAGGTAAGCCATGGCAGTGGCCAGGGGGTCCCGAGAGCAGCCAGTTCCAGGCAGGGACACTGCAGTTCCCAAGTGGCTGCAGTGGGACATGAGAGGCAGCAAGTCCCACAAGGAGACACAGACAGATGTGCATGCCACAAGAACATGCTGCAAGTCTCTGAACGCAGCTGGTCCTGGGCAGGGAGCCATTCACTGTGCAGGAGACAGAGACATGGATAGGCATGCCATGCAGGGTGAAGTTGGATATTTATTTTGTGGGTTATGGAAGGGAAGGGGAGAGAGGGTAAAGGAAGAAGGGGAAGAGCAGAGAGAAACAGAAAGGGGGGAAGGGGAGAAGTGGGCAGAAGGGAGTAAGGCAGAAGCTGCCTCTTTGGGGGAGAGACAGAAAAGAGAAGGGACTCAGGCTGGAAGCTGAAGATTAGCTTGCCCCAGCAGACAGGGGAAGGAGTGGGCATGGCTTGTCTCTTAAAGGGACAAAGCAGACCATTACAACTATAGCTGTATAATACAACTTGAAATTGGGGATAGCAATGCCTCCTGCAGTTCTTTTTATTCAGGATTGCTTTAGCTATCCTGGTTTTTCTTCTCTTTCCTTATGAAGCTGAAAATTGTCCTTTCGAAATCTGTGAAAAATTGTGTTCAAATTTTGGTGAGAATTGCATTGAATCTGTAGATGGCTTTGGTAGGATGTCCATTTTTACAACATTAATCCTATCAATCCATGAGCATAGGAGATCTTTCCAACTTCTGACATCTTCTTTAATTTCTTTCTTCAATGTCTTAAAGGTTTTATCCTACAAGTCTTTCACTTGCTTGGTTAGACTTACACTAAGAAATTTTCGATTATTTGGGGCTATTGTGAAATATGTTTTTCCCTGATTTTCCCCAGCTCTTTTGTCATTTGTACATTGAAAGGCTACTGATTTTATGAGTTAACTTTGTATTCAGCTACTTTGCTAAAAATGTTTATCAGAACTTTCACTGCAGAATTTTTAGGGTCACTTATGTATACTATCCTATCACCTGCAAATAGAGATTCTTTGACTTCTTCCTTTCCAATTTGTATCCCCTTGATCTTCTTTAGTTGTCTATGGCTCTACCTAAGACTTCAAGTACTATATTGGATAGATACAGAGAAAGTGGATAGTCTTGTTTTGTTCCTGATTTTAATGGAAATGCTTTGATTTTTTCTCCCCCATTTAAGTCAACTTTGGCTATAGGCTTGCAGTAACTGCCTTTACGTTTTGCTATATCCCTTGTATCCCTAATCTCTCCAAGACTTTTATCATGAAGAAGTAGTGGATTTTGTCAAAAGTCTTTTTTGCATCTAGTGAGATGATCATTCAGTTTTTGTACCTCAGTTTATTTATATGGCAAATTACATTTATTGATTTACTTATGTTGCACCACATCTGAATCTCTGGGAATTATACTTTTGATGTGTTCTTGAACTTAGCTATTTTATTGAGAATTTTTACAACTATGTTAATAAGGGAAATTGGTCTATAATTTTCTTTCAATTTTGGGCTTTTATGTGGTTTTGGTATCAGGATAACTGTGGCCTCATAAAACAAATTTGGTAGTGTTCCTTCTGTTTCCACTTTGTGAGATAATTTGAAGTCAGTTTTGGAAAAAGTTCCATGAGGTACTGAGAAGTTATATTCTGTTATGTTTGAGTAAAATGTTGTAACTATCAGTTAGGTCCATTTGATTTATAACTTCAGTTAGTTCCAGAATTTCTCTGTTTAGTTTTTGTCTGGATGACCTATTAATAAGAGTGGGTCATTGAAGCCTCCCACTAATCAGTGTGTGAGGGTAAATATTGTGATTTAAGCTGCACCAGTGTTTTTAATATTTTATGAAGTTGTATGCCCTAGCCTAGTATTTTATACATAGGTGTTAAGAATTTCAATGTCCTCTTGGTGGATTTTTTCTTTAACCAGTATATATTGTCCTTCCCTATCTCTTCTAATTAGTTTTTGCTTGAAATCTATTTTGTCAGATATTAAAATGGCTACCCAAGATTGCTTATGAGGTCCATCTGCTTGGAATATCTTTTTCCATCTTTTTACCCTGAGGTGATATCTTGCTGTTAAAGTGTGTTTCTTGGATGTAACAAAATGATGGATACTGTTTTGGCATTCATTCTGTTAGTCTGTGTCTTTTTATTGAGGAATTGAGACCATTGATATTGAGCAATATCAATGATCAATGACTGTTGATTCCTATTATTTTGTTGTTGTTGTTGGTGGTGGTGGTGGTGTGTGTATGTTCCCTTGATTTGCTGGTAAGGTATCATTTATTTTTTGTTTTCTTGGGTGTGGTTAACTTCTTCAGGTTGGTATTATCCACCTACTACCTTCTGTAAGGCTATATTTTAGATAGATATTGGTTAAATTTGATTTTAGCATGCAATATTTTATTTTCTTCATCTATTGTGATTGAAAGTTTTGCAATGTATAGCATTCTGGAATGGCATCTGTGGTCTCTTAGAATCTGCAGGACATCTGTCCAGGCCCTTCTGGCTTTTAGAGTCTCCATTGAGAAGCTGGGTATAATTCTAAGAGTGCTGCCTTTATATATTGTTTGTTCTTTTTCTCTTGCAGTTTTTAATATCTTTTTTGTTCTGTATGCTTAGTGTTTGGATTATTATATAGAGGGGGCTTTATTTTCTGGTCCAATTTATTTGGTGTTCCATATACTTGTATCATGATAGGCTTCTTCTTTAGGTTAGGGAAATTTTCTTCGATGATTTTTTGAAAACATTTTCTGGATCTTTAATCTGGGTTTCTTTTCTTTCCACTATTCCTATTAATCTTAGATTTGGTCTTTTTATGGTGTCCCAGATTTCCTGATTTTTGTTGTGATTTAACATTTTCTTTGATCAAGGTATACATTTTTTCTATCCTGTCTTCAGTGCCTGAGAGTCTTGCTTCACTCTCTTGTATTCTGTTGGTGAAGCTTGCCTCTCAGGTTCCCATTCGAATTCCTAAATTTTTCATTTCCGGTTTCCTCTCAGTTTTTTTTTTCACTAATTTGGGTTGTCTTTATTGATTCTATTTCCACTTTCAGGTCTTGAACTTTTTAAGTAATATCTTTCCACTGTTTTTGCTTTCATATATTTCTTTAAGGGGTTAATTTATTTTTCTCTTTATGGATCGCTATCATCATATTCATCAAGGCTATATTAAGGTCTTTTACTCTAGGGCTCCTGCTATGTTGCAACACTCAGGTCCTGCTGTGGTAGGGTTGCTGGACTCTAGTGGAGACATATTATCCTGGCTGTTATTGGTTGTGTTTGTTACATTGGAATCTAGGCACCTGTTTTTTGCAAGACTGTAATTCTAGGTACTGATGTAAGGTCTTTTCTTTGTTGGGTGGGTTCTTTGGTTTCTGTTGCCTTCTCTGGCTCTTAGAAGATTGTGGTGGCTGTGTACTGCCTGATAGGAAATTCTGGAATTCTGTGATGGTTTGAATAAGAATACTGCCCCCCCACCCCGCATAGGCTCATCTATTTGAATGCTTAGTCACCAGGGGATGAAACTTTTTCTTAAAGGATTAGAAAGATTAGAATATGTGGACTTGTTGGAGGAAGTGTATTTCTGGGGGAGTGTTTCGATGTTTTTAAAAACACATCCCAGACCAGTGTTGCTCTCTGCCTACAAATTAGGGATGTAGCTGTTAGCTACTGATCCAGAGCCTGCCTGCTTGCTGCCATGATGATAATGGACTAATAGCCCTTTGAAACTGTAATCAAGCCCCCAGTTAAATGCTTTCTTTCAAAGAAATTGCCTGGTTATGGTGTCTCTTCACAGCAATAGAACAGTGACTCAGACAGACAGATCTTGAGAGGTGTGGCCACTGGGGTTTCTAGGTAAAAAATGTGTTTCTTGGTATTGGGAGCTGATACATAAGAATGATAATGAGCTCAGAACGGGGAGCGTTGAGTGTTTCTGCAGGAGGGAGTCAATTAGAATGTCCACCAGGATCAGGTTAGTACCCTGGGAATGAGGGGAGAAAGGAAGGAGAAGCAGCAGTACATGGTGAGCTACAGAGCTGGGGATGAGCCTGGCAGACTAGACTTAGAGGAGTGGAGAGAGAGGTGAACATCTGCACTTAGCTTACCTGCTTCACTGGCTGGAATCTCTTCCTATATTTTTTACCATATAATATTTTATTAATTCTTTGAAAAATTTATACAACATGTCTTGATCATATTTACCCTTTCCTCCTCCCCTACAATTCCGTCCATAATCTCCTCCTTCTCTTTATCCCCCCACACTTCATATTCTGTTCGTTCATATTTTGTTTTGTTTCTTAGAGGTGACTGTCTTGAAACAGATGGCCCAGGATATAAGTGCAACTATTGCTCCTTTTGAATATCTTGCCTTGCTGGTCTCTGTGGTTCTTAGGTTTTATAACTGGATAGGACTGCTGATTGCTTTTCTCTGGTGGAGCTCGTATAAGTGCTTCCTATACTATGAGAACTATTTCTCAGCGAGGAAGTTTCCAGGTCATCTCTAAATCACTTTCTCCAGTCCCACTTCTCACAGCTATCATGTTTGATGTCTATAATGGCCAGGCCAGACTGTAACAAAGCCATCATGTACTTAATGAGTCCGATTCATTCCAAAACTCTGCTAAAGCTGTTGTGGGGTTTTCAGCCAAGGGTCTGGCTATGACAAGGTCTTTGGAACTAGGCTCTGGACAGGTCAAGAGGATAACAAAGAGGACTACATCTTTGTCTCTACTAGCAGTTCAGTTGGTAGGCATTGCACTCAAGAGGTGTAATTTGAGCTACCAGTACCTGTCATCTGTGCCTTCTTGTAAATCATCTAGTCCAATAACACTGTCTGCTCCCTCCCATTCCCTCTCTCCCCAGATGGAGAAAACCAGGATTTCCTGCATAGGAGGCAAACAGTGTATAAACTGAGCTATGACTCCAGAGGCTCTCTCCCACCTCAGAGCTGGTGTGCGATAATTGTATTTTTAATATTTCCACTACTGGGCTTGAGATTTTGGGAAGGAAACACCAGAAGTTAATTACATTCTGTTCAGACATATTTTTCTCCCCAAGTGAGCCAAGAGCCACATTATTTGCTTAAAAAGAAAATGAGGAAAGCAAAACCATACCAGAAGCTATGAATTTTATGTTAAAAAATAATATCCTTGCTACGAAGGAGATTAATGCACAAGAGTGGATACACAAATGTTACTGGTGGGAAAGGGAAAGGTTCAATATGGTTTCTTCTGACAAAAAAAGTATAAAGTAATAGCACTTTCGGGAAAGGGGTGTAGGAGTAACCATAGTTGGTGAAGAGCAGAGAATTTGAAATAGTACTAGTGACTTGAATTTTGAAACTGACTTGATGAATATGGGATTCTAGAGGCTATCTGATGGTGTTAAATTTCTCTTGATGCCAATATATCCATTATGGAAACTTTTGGTGCCTGTGAGTCCAGACAGAGCCAAAAGCAGGTTTTGGGGCGATAGTGGCTTTTCTAGACTAGTAATGAAATGACAAAGTGCAAGGGGATTTAGTTTTATTCACACAAGGGTCATTAAAATAATGACCCAAGAGAGGACACAGGCCGCAGGCAGCGGGGACTGGCGTGGCAGCAGACACAGGCAGCAGGGACTGGTGCGAAACACCGAGAGCAGATCGCCCCACTACAATTAAATCAAAGAGGTAGGCCTTTGGTTGGCGAGCTCCCTGGCAAAGGAGGAGCCGGGTCCTGTTCCTGAAGACCCTTCTGAGGGGTGAGAGGGATCTTGGCCCCTGGCAGGAGCCAGGAAACAGAGCTAGGGCATTTTGTAAGAGGAGCCAGGAAACCTGATCCAGTTTTAAAAGACCCATTAGATATCATCGGTAGGAGAAGATGGGCAGGCGGCAAGGCAAGAATTCCCCCAATAATCTGAAAAACAACATGAAAACACCAGAACCCAATGATCTTACAACAGAAGGACTTCAACACACTAACACAGAAGAAGTGGAAAAAATTGACTTTATGAAAGCAATAGAGTACCTTAAACAACATGTGAAAAAATGCCCTTATAGAAATGGATGAGAAGTATAACAAAAAGTTTGAAGAAATGAGTAAATACGTAAATGATACCCTGGGAAACCAAGAAAGAACGATCAAACAGGTAATAGAAACAGTTCAAGAATTGAAAACTGAAATGGAAGCAAGGAAGAAAACACAAACTGAAGACCAGCTGGATATGGAAAATCTAGGTCAACGAGCAGAGCCTACAAAAACAAGCATAATCAATAGAATACAAGAAATAGAAGAAAGAATCTCAGATTCTGAGGACACCATAGAGAAAATAAATGCACTGATCAAAGAAAACTGAAAAGCCAACAAATTCTCATCACAAAACATTCAGGAAATATGGGACACAATAAAAAGACCAACCCCAAGAATAATAGGAATAGAAGAAGGAGAAGAGTCACAGCTCAAAGGCCCAGAAAATATTTTTAACAAATTATGGAAGAAAACTTTCCCATCATAAAGAAAGATATTCCTTTGAATATTCAAGAAGCATACAAAACACCAAACAGACTGAATCAAAGAAAAACATCCTCTCGCCATATAATAATCAAAACACAAAATATACAGGTTAAAGAAAGAATATTAAGAGCTGCAAAGGAAAAAGGCCAAGTAACTTATAAAGGTAAACCGATCAGACTTACACCTGACTTCTCTATGGAAACTATGAAAGCCAGAAGGTCCTGGATAGATGTACTGCACAAGCTAAGAGACCATGGATGAAAACCCAAACTACTATACCCAGCCAAGCTATCGTTCACTATCAATGGAGAAAACAAGACATTCCAGGATAAGAACAAATTGAAACAATACGTAGCCACCAATCCAGCGCTACAGAAAGTAATAGAAGGAAAATCGCAACCGAAGGAATCCAACATTGCCAACACTGCCTACAATAACTGAGGCATCTAGCGACCCTTCACCAGCACAACTCAAAGAAGGGAGACAAACAAACTCTACTACCAAAAACAATAAGAAGAACTGGAGTAAACAACCACTGGTCACTAATATCAATTAATATTAATGGACTCAATTCACCTATAAAAAGGCACAGGCTAAGAGATTGGATGCGAAAACAGGATCCAACATTCTGCTTTTTGCAAGAAACACATCTCAAAAACAAAGACAGGCATCTACTCAGAGTAAAGGGTTGGGAAAAGGTCTTTCAAGCAAATGGTCCTAAGAAAAAAGCAGGTGTGGCCATATTAATTTCTAACAAAACTGACTTCAAACTAAAATCAATCAGAAGAGATCAAGATGGACACTTTATACTCATAACAGGAACAATTCATCAGGATGACGTCTCAATCCTGAATATCTACGCCCCTAATATAAAAGCACCCACTTATGTAAAAGAAACATTACTAAAACTCAAGGCAGACATCAAACCACACACACTAGTAGTAGGAGACTTCAACACACCTCTCTCACCAATGGACAGGTCAATCAGACAGAAACCTAATAGAGAATTAAAAGAATTATGGGAGGTAATGAAGCAAATGGACTTAACAGACATCTATAGAACACTCGACCCAAATAGGAAAGAATATACCTTCTTCTCTGCAGCTCATGGAACCTTCTCGAAAATTGACCACATACTCGGAAACAAAGGAAACCTCCACAGATACAAAAAAAATACAGTGTCCACCTGTGTCTTATCAGATCACCACGGATTAAAGTTAGAAGGCAACAACAATACTACCCCCAGAAAGCCGACAAACTCATGGAAACTGAACAGTCAACTACTGAACCACACCTGGGTCAAGGAAGATATCAAGAAAGAAAATAAAGTCTTCCTTGAATTTAATGAAAATAAAGAGACAACATACTCAAACCTTAGCACTATAAAAGCAGTGCTAAGAGGAAAGTTCATAGCATTAAGTGCCCACTTAAAGAAAACAGAGAAAGCATACATCGGGGACTTAACAGCACACCTGAAAGCTTTAGAAAAAAAAGAAGACACGCCCAGGAGGAGTAGATGACTGGAAATAATCAAACTGAGGGCTGAAATCAACAAAATAGAAACACAGAAAACAGTCCAAAGAATCAACGAAACAAAAAGTTGGTTCTTGGAGAAAATCAACAAGATCAACAAACCCCTATCCAAACTAATTTAAACAACAGAGAGAGAACACGCAAATAAATAAGATCAGAAATGAAAAGGGGGACATAACCACAGACACAGAGGAAATTCAGAGACTCATTAGATCTTACTACAAAAGCCTGTATGACACAAAACTGGAAAATGCAAAAGAAATGGACATTTTTTTAGATAAGTACCATATACCAAAGCTAAACCAAGACCAGGTGAACTATCTAAATAGACCTGTTAGTCGCGAAGAATTAGAAACTGTTATCAAAAATCTCCCTTCCAAAAATAGCCCAGGACCAGATGGTTTCAATGCAGAATTCTACCAGAATTTCCAAGAAGAGCTAATACCTATACTCCTTAATGTATTTCACAATATAGAAACAGAAGAGTCATTGCCAAATTCCTTTTATGAAGCTACAGTCACCCTGATAGCAAAACCACACAAAGACCCAACCAAGAAAGAGAATTACAGGCCTATCTCACTCATGAATATCGACGCAAAAATTCTCAATAAAATACTGGCAAACCGAATCCAAGAACACACTAGAAAAATTATCCATTATGATCAAGTAGGCTTCATCCCAGAGATGCAGGGCTGGTTCAACATACGAAAATCTATCAATGTAATCCACCATATAAATAAATGAAAGAAAAAGCCATATGATCATTTTATTAGATGCTGGAAAAGCATTTGACAAAATTCAACACCACTTTATGATAAAAGTTTTGAAGAGATTAGGGATACAAGGGTCATACATAAATATAATAAAAGCTATTTACAGCAAGCCGACAGCTAACATTAAATTAAACGGAGAAAAACTCAAAGCCATCCCACTAAAATCAGGAACACGACAAGGATGTCCACTCTCTCCATACCTCTTCAATATAGTGCTTGAAGTTCTAGCAATAGCAATAAGACAACATAAGAGGATCAAGGGGGTTCGTATTGGAAAGGAAGAAGTGAAACTTTCATTATTTGCAGATGATATGATAGTGTACATAAGCGACCCCCAAAACTCCACCAAAGAACTTTTACAGCTGATAAACACCTTTAGTAATGGGGCAGGATACAAGATCAACTCCAAGAAATCAGTCGCCCTCTTATACACAAAGGATAAGGAAGCAGAGAGGAAAATCAGAGAAGCTTCACCATTCACGATAGCCACAAACAGCATAAAATATCTTGGGGTAACTCTAACCAAGGAAGTGAAAGATCTATTTGACAAGAACTTTAAGGCATTGAAGAAAGAAATTGAAGAGGACACCAGAAAATGGAAGGACCTCCCTTGGTCTTGGATTGGGAGCATCAATTTAGTAAAAATGGCAATTCTACCAAAAGCAATTTATAGATTCAATGCAATCCCCATCAAGGTCCCATCAAAATTCTTCACAGATCTTGAGAGGATATTAATCAACTTTACATGGAAAAACAAAAAACCCAGGATAGCCAAAACAATCCTATACAATAAAGGATCTTCTGGAGGCATTACCATCCCTGACTTCAAACTCTATTACAGAGCTACAGTGATGAAAACAGTGTGGTACTGGCATAAAAACAGAGAAGTCGACCAATGGAATCGTATAGGAGACCCAAATTTTAACCCACAAAACTATGATCACCTCATTTTCTATAAAGGAGCTAAAAGTATACAATGGAAGAAAGAAAGCATCTTTTACTAATGGTGCTGGCATAACTGGATGTCAACCTGTAGAAGAATGAAAATAGACCCATATCTATCACCATGCACAAAACTCAAGTCCAAATGGATTAAAGACCTCAATATCAGTCTGAACACACTGAACCTGATAGAAGAGAAAGTGGGAAGTACCCTACAATAAATGGGCACAGGAGATCGCTTCCTATGTATAAGCCCAGCAGCACAGACATTAAGGGCAACATTGAATAAATGGGACCTACTGAAACTGAGAAGCTTCTGTAAAACAAAGGACACTGTCACTAAGACAAAAAGACAACTTACTGACTGGGAGAAGATCTTCACCAACCCCGCAACAGACAAAGGTCTGATCTCCAATATATATAGAGAACTCAGGAAACTAGACTTTAAAATGCTAATTAACCCAATTAAAAATGGGGCACTGAAATGAACAGAGAATTCTCAACAGAAGAAGTTCAAATGGCCAAAAGACACTTAAGGTCATGCTCAACCTCCTTAGCGATCAGGGAAATTCAAATCAAAACAACTTTGAGATATCATCTTACACCTGTCAGAATGGCTAAAATCAAAAATTCCAATGATAGCCTTTGCTGGAGAGGCTGTGGAGGAAGGGGTACCCTCATCCATTGCTGGTGGGAATGCAATCTTGTGCAACCACTTTGGAAATCAGTGTTTCGGTTTCTCAGGAAATTCGGGATCAACCTACCCCAGGACCCAGCAATACCACTCTTGTAATATACCCAAGAGATGCCCTATCATATGACAAGAGCATTTGTTCAACTATGTTCATAGGAGCATTATTTGTAATATCCAGAACCTGGAAACAACCTAGATGCCCTTCAATCGAAGAATGGATGAAGAAGGTGTGGAATATATACATATTAGAGTACTACTCGGTGGTAAAAAACAATGACTTCTCGAATTTTGCATGCAAATGGATAGAAAAAGAAAACACTATCCTGAGTGGGGTAACCCAGACCCAAAGAGAGGAACATGGGATGTACTCACTCCTAATTGGTTTCTAGCCATAAATAAGGGTCACGGAGTCTACAATTGGTGAACCTAAAGAAGCTAAGTAAGAAGGTGAACCCAAGGAAAAACATATAGTTATCCTCTTGGCTGTGGGAAGAAGACAAAATTGCAAGGGAGAAAATTGGAATCTTGGGGGTGGGGTGGGATGGGAGTAAGAGGAGATGGGGAGAGAAAAGGGAGAAGGGGGGGGATGGGGGGAACTTGGGGAAAAAGGATGATTGGGATAAAGGAAGGTTGGAGAGGGGAGCACGGAAGCACAATTCTTAGTTAAAGGAGCCACCTTAGGGTTGGCAAGAGACTTGAACTTAGAGTGGCTTCCAGGAGCCCTAAGCGATGTCCCCAGTTAGTTCCTTGGGCAGCTGAGGATAGGGGACCTGAAATGACCCTATCCTATAGCAATACTGACGAATATCTTGCATATCACCATAGAACCTTCATCTGGTGATGGATGGAGATAGAGACAGAGACCCACACTGGAGCAATGGACTGAGCTCCCAAAGTCCCAATGAGGAACAGAAGGAGGGAGAACATGTGCGAAGAAGTCAGGACCATGAACGGTGCACCCACCCACTGAGACAGTGGGGCTGATCTATTGGGAGCTCACCAAGGCCAGCTGGACTGTGACTGAAAAAGCATGGGATAAAACTGGACTCTCTGAACTTGGCGAATAATGAGGGCTGATGAGAAGCCAAGGACAATGGCACGGGGTTTTGATCCTACTTAATGTGCTGGCTTTGTGGTAGCCTAGCTAGTTTGGATGTTCACCTTCCTAGACTTGGACGGAGGGGGGAGGACCTTGGACTTTCCACAGGGCAGGGAACCCTGACTGCTCTATGGACTGGAGAGGGAGGGGAAGAAGGGTTGGAGGAGGGGGAAAAGGGTGGGAGGAGGGGGAAAAGGATGGGAGGAGGAGGAGGGAAATAGGAGGAAGGGAGGAGGCAGAAACTTGTTTTTTTTTCCTTTTCTCAATAAAAAAAAAGAAATTGAAGAGGACACCAGAAAATGGAAGGATCTCCCTTTCTCTTGGATTGGGAGGATCAATATAGTATAAATGGCAATTCTACCAAAAGCAATCTATAGTTTCAATGCAATCCCCATCAAAATCCCATCAAAATTCTTCACAGATCTTGAGAGGACATTAATCAACTTTATATGGAAAAACAAAAAACCTAGGATAGCCAAAACAATCTTATACAATAAAGGATCTTCTGGAGGCATTACCATCCCTGACTTCAAACTCTATTACAGAGCTACAGTGATGAAAACAGTGTGGTACTGGCATAAAAACAGAAAAGTCGACCAATGGAATCTAATAGAAGACCCTGACATTAACCCACAAACCTATGAACACCTGATTTTCGATAAAGGAGCTAAAAGTATACAATGGAAAATAGAAAGCATCTTCAACAAATTGTGCTGGCAAAACTGGATGTCAACCTGTAGAAGAATAAAAATAGATCCATATCTATCACCATGCACAAAACTCAAGTCCAATGGATTAAAGACCTCAATATCAGTCTGAACACACTGAACCTGATAGAAGAGACTCTACAACACATGGGCACAGGAGACCACTTCCTATGGATAACCCCAGCAGCACAGACATTAAGGACCTCATTGAATAAATGGGACCTCCTGAGACTGAGAAGCTTCTGTAAAGCAAAGGACACTGTTGCTAAGACACAAAGGCAACCCACTGACTGGGAGAAGATCTTCACCAACCCCGCAACAGACAAAGGTCTGATCTCCAAAATATATAAAGAACTCAAGAAACTAGACCGTAAAAGGCTAATCAACCCAATTAAAAATGGGGCACTGAGCTGAACAGAGAATTCTCAACAGAAGAAGTTCAAATGGCCAAAAGACACTTAAGGTCATGTTCAACTTCCTTAGCGATCAGGGAAATGCAAATCAAGACAACTTTAAGATACCATCTTACACCTGTCAGAATGGCTAAAATAAAAAACACCAATGATAGCCTTTGCTGGAGAGGTTGTGGAGAAAGGGGTACCCTCATCCATTGCATGTGGGAATGCAAACTTGTGCAACCACTCTGGAAAGCAGTGTGGCAGTTTCTCAGGAAATTCGGGATCAACCTACCCCTGGACCCAGCAATACCACTCTTGGGAATATACCCAAGAGATGCCCTATCATACAACAAAAGTATATGCTCAACTATGTTCATAGCAGCATTGTTTGTCATAGCCAGAAACTGGAAACAACCTAGATGACCTTCAATGGAAGAATGGATGAAGAAAGTATGGAATATATACATATTAGAGTACTACTCCGCAGTAAAAACAAGGGCTTCTTGAATTTTGCATGCAAATGGGTGTAAATAGGAAACACTATCCTGAGTGAGGTAAGCCAGACCCAAAAAGAGGAACATGGGATGTAGTCACTCATATTTGGTTTCTAGCCATAAACAAAGGACATTGAGCCTATAATTAGTGAACCTAGAGAAGCTAAATAAAAAAACATATAGGCATCCTCCTGAATATTAACCTTCATCAGGCGATGAAAGGAGACATAGACAGAGACCCACATTGGAGCACCGGACATAAATCTCAAGGTCCAAATCAGGAGCAGAAGGAGAGGGAGCACGAGCAAGGAACTCAGGACCGCGAGGGGTGCACCCACACACTGAGACAATGGGGATGTTCTATCTGGAACTCACCAAGGCCAGCTGGCCTGGGTCTGAAAAAGCATGGGATAAAACTGGACTCGCTGAACATAGCGGACAATGAGGACTACTGAGAACTCAAGAACAATGGCAATGGGTTTTTGATCCTACTGCATGTACTGGCTTTGTGGGAGCCTAGGCAGTTTGGATGCTCACCTTACTAGACCTGGATGGAGGTGGGGGTTCCTTGGACTTCCCACAGGGCAGGGAACCCTGATTGCTCCTTGGGCTGACAAGGGAGGGGGGCTTGATTTGGGGAGGGAAATGGGAGGCGGTGGCGGGGAAGAGACAGAAACCTTTAATAAATAAATAAATTAAAAAAAAAATAATGACCCAGATCTAGTGTCATGACTCAGTGAGGGCGCCTGGCCTGAGCTGATCCTAGCAACCTGAGTTCAGTCCCCCGTTCCCAGGATCCACAAACTCCTCCGGGTTGTCCCCTGACTTCCATATGCACCTGCATACATACAAATACAAAATTTAAAATTAAAAAAGAGAAAGAGGGAAAGAATGGCCCAGAGTCTTTTAACTGAACAGGAAGTTTGAGACCAAAGTAAGTAGTTCCGAAATACTATATAGTGTATGTGTGTGTGTATATATACGTATGTATATATATACTTATACATACACAAGAGGCTGGAAAATAAGAGAATTGTGGACAGAAAGCAGCTACTGAGTCAGGTTTTACAAATGAGGAAGGTTTGGTGAAGAGAAGACGGATATTTTCAGGTGTCATTTCCCACTCTGAACACTTGCCCTTGGTGGAGAGAAGTCCATTCGTTTTCAGTCTTTTAATCTTTCCAGGCCTTATCAAGGTAGGTGAGAGACAACTCTGCCTGCCCTGTTCACCCAGCTGAAACCGAGGAAAACAACATTTGTTCGGTTCTCTTTTAAATTTTAATTTTAAGCTTAATCTGCCTCTTGGATTTCCTGTTACCTTTTCATCTGCCATTTGGCACATGTCTCTATGTGTTCTTTTAAACACACATTTCTTGGGGAAATTCACCATTTTGCCATTCTGGTTCTGCAAATATCCGTGTATACATGTGGATTAAACTGTAGCATCAACTCCTAAGGGCTGGAACTTTAGGATAACTAGCACTGGAAATTAATCATAGTGCAAGTGAGTAAATTGAATGCTTGTAAAATGTGCACAACAGAACACTTAGAGTTTCACAAAGCCTACTTGATCGTACCCATCAAATTTCTTGCATGAATCCAGCAATGTCTCCCTGCCTCCACCAACATAAGGTGCAGGCGGGTACCTTTTATCTTCACTGGGTACTCTATTCAGAACTCCACAACACCCACTGCGGGGCCAAGGAGTGTAGATCATGACGAGTCATCATTTGTCTAGGACCAGGATGGCAAGGCAGAGGAAACAAAACAAACTAACTAACCACCAACAATAAAACTGTGGTGTTCTCTCGGTAGGGTTCACGTCCAGGACCGTCCCTCGCCTGAAGTCAGTTGGTTAACGAAGACTTAACTTCGTTTTGAAGGAGTTTGGGAGAGGTGGAATAAGGCTCCATGCACCCCTGAGACTGTCCCCGGCCTGTGGCAGCCTAGTCCAAATCTGGCTAGGCAGTGAGCGAAGCCGGGAGGCTAAGGGGGCGGGGAGAAGTTGCGGGAACTGTGGACAGGGCGGGCAGCTGCTGAACCGGCCAATGAGTGCTCTCAAGAGGTTGAGCCAAACAGAGCAAGCCGGCACCACCGCCTCCCAAGTTTCCTTTAGTGGACGCACTGCCTGGCCGCTCTGCTCCACCCAGCGCAGAGGGACCCGAAGAGGCGGGAGCTGCAGTTGGGAGGCAGAGGAGACAGCCACCAGGCGCCGGCTCTGCCCTGGGCGAAGCGGGGGGAGGGGGGCGCGGTGAACTATGAAGGGCCGGCGGCGGCGGCGCCGAGAGTACTGCAAGTTCACCCTGCTCTTGGTGCTCTACACGCTTCTGCTACTGCTCATCCCCTCTGTACTGGACAGTGGCAGCGAGCAGGACAAGGGCGTCAGGAACTGCCCCGGCCTGCAGCGCAGCTTGGGCGTATGGAGCCTGGAGGCGGCGGCGGCTGGAGAGCGTGAGCAGAACGCGGAGGTGCGATCCCGGGCCGAAGGAGACGCGGGTCTATACCCTGGGTCCCCAGGCAACCTTAGCGCCGTCGGGGAGGCGGTGGCCCAGGAGAAGCAACACATCTATGTTCATGCCACCTGGCGTACTGGCTCGTCCTTTCTGGGCGAACTCTTCAACCAGCACCCGGACGTTTTCTACTTGTATGAGCCTATGTGGCATCTGTGGCAGGCGCTGTATCCGGGCGACGCCGAGAGCCTGCAAGGCGCGCTAAGAGACATGCTGCGCTCCCTCTTCCGCTGTGACTTCTCTGTGCTGCGGCTCTACGCGCAGCCCGGGGACCCCGCAGCGCGAGCACCGGACTCGGCCAACCTCACCACGACCATGCTCTTCCGCTGGCGCACCAACAAGGTCATCTGCTCGCCGCCGCTGTGTCCTGCCGCGCCCCTCGCTCGCTCCGAGGTGGGCCTCGTCGAGGACAAAGCCTGTGAAAGCAGTTGCCCGCCCGTCCCGCTCCGCGCCCTGGAGGCCGAGTGCCGCAAGTACCCGGTGGTGGTCATCAAGGACGTGCGGCTGCTCGACCTGGGCGTGTTGGTGCCCCTGCTACGTGACCCAGGCCTCAACCTGAAGGTGGTGCAACTCTTCCGTGACCCGCGGGCAGTGCACAACTCACGTCTCAAGTCTAGGCACGGGCTGCTGCGCGAGAGCATCCAGGTGCTGCGCACACGCCAGAGGGGCGACCGCTTCCACCGGGTGCTTCTGGCGCACGGCGTGGGTGCACGTCCCGGAGCCCAGGCTCGTGCGCTGCCCCCCGCTCCGCGAGCCGATTTCTTCCTAACCAGCGCACTCGAGGTGATCTGCGAGGCCTGGCTGCGCGACCTGCTATTCGCACGCGGTGCGCCCACCTGGCTCAGGCGTCGCTACCTGAAGCTGCGCTACGAGGACCTGGTGTGGCAGCCCCAAGCCCAGCTGCGCCGCCTGCTGCGCTTCTCCGGGCTGCGGACGCTCGCCACGCTCGATGCCTTTGCATTCAACATGACGAGGGGTTCGGCTTATGGCGCAGATCGGCCCTTTCACTTGTCTGCCCGGGACGCCCGAGAGGCTGTGTACGCCTGGCGCGAGCGGCTGAGCCAAGAGCAGGTGCGTCAGGTGGAAGCTGCCTGTGCCCCCGCCATGCGACTGCTGGCCTACCCTCGCAGCAGAGACGATGGCGGCGTGGATAGCGCCAGGGAAGGGGAGACATCCCTGGAGACCAAGGCCAACTGGGCCACGTAACATTCTGATCCCAAACCCTGCCCCAGGGCTGATCCAGGTAAGGTGGCTCTGGACAGGGCAGATTGTAAGGAATGGTGTTGGGGGAAACAACTAGCGTGGGGAAAGGGGAGTTAGAGGGTTGCTGCCAGAACACGTCCTGCTTCAATGGGTTCACTTGCTTAGCCACCTCCCTTCTCAGAGGAGGACCTAGAGATGAGAGATGTGTAAATGGAGCTCAAGCAGCATCCAGAGCTCTCTGCTCTCTCATACCCACTTATGAGGCGTCAGAGGTCCAAAGGCAGTAGAGAAGCCTAAAGCATCCTAATGCAACTTGAGACTGGGAACTGACTGGAAGAGTGGAGCATAGGATTTAGAGAACCCTTTTGAGACTGATGGTTCTGAAACTGGTGGCTGTTTGGCCGGTGGGGCAGCCTTTTGCCATGGTGTCTGCTGCCAGAGGGGGAAACCAAAACCAGAAACAAGGTGTCACGGAAAAGTGTGGATTCTTCCCCTACTTAATCTTAATTTTTCTGCCTGATATTTCGCCTCTCTTCTCCTCAGGCTCCAGAGCTCTCTTCCTGAGTACTCAGCAGGCAAGCACTTTCAGGCAACTCTTGTGACGATTTATGCACATTTGTGTGACTCCAGCCTATTTTAAACAAGTAAAACTGACAGTATTTTCCCTGGCTTGTGGATGCCCTTCTCCCTTCCTGTCTCTCTTCTCCTTTCCCCTCTCTCTAGAGGGTGACTGCTGTTTGCAGGATATCTGACCATATCCCGTTTGTATCAGGTCACAAAAGCTCCTTGGTCAACTTCCTCTAGTGCTCTAAGAAGGCTGGGCTGGGTTTCCCCCCAACTCCCTTGCACCGTTTTGATAGGTGGGCTCTTGGGTGGGCAGTTAACAATTTGTCAAGTAAACCTCTTTTGTTGTTGTTGTTGTTGTTGTTCATTCCCTGTACATTGGTTTGCTAAAATGGCTTCAAACAGGCTCTGTATGTGTCCAGTGTTGGGTTAGCAGATGCTGTGTAACATTGGGCCAAGGGAAAGCTTGTTCTGCATGATGCTCACCATAGTAATCTAGTCAGTGGCATGGTAATGCATTTCCCCAAACACTGTGAATTGCCTTCAGTACAGTGCAGACCAGAGGAGGAAGAAAAGGGACGGAGGCCAGACGTAACTTAAGTTTCCATTTATTCTTTTATAGTGCAATTCAGTATTCCCCTAGGATGGGATGGAAGGACAAAGGTTGAAGATGTTAATGAAGATGGATTTTTCTTTTTGGTTAATAGACCTAGGGTTCAGGAAGTGGTTTCAGGAAACTGACTAACTGAATTTGTTTCTCACAGTAATCAAATCAGTTTCTATAATTGCTAGGAAGTATGTGCTCTTTCCTGATTTCTACAGTGAAGGAAGGTAAGACACAGGGAGACTTCTCATATTTTTTCTTAAAATTAGATTATTTATTTTACATCCTGGTTGCAGTTTCCCCTCCCTCTTCTCCCATTCTCTCCCCCCACCTCCCTTCTGATCCTCCCCTAATCGAAGATGCCTCTGTTTCTGTTCAAAAGGGGCAGGCCTCCTAAGGATTGCAACAAAGCATGGCATTTTAAGTTGCAGTAAGGCTAAGCACCTCCCCTTGTATTAAAGCTGAAGACTAGGTTCCCAAAAGCCAGACAAAGCGTTAGACTCCACATCTTTTTTTGTTTGTTTGTTTTTGACTCCCACATCGTAACAAAAACATCCTATCATCTGTATTTACTGTAATGGATCCTAACTCACGTTCACAGACTTCAGGAAACTCCTCCTGTGCGCAAAAGCTGAAGCGTTCTGTGGTTTTAAGACATGAGAAACTCCTAAAAACCTTTTTCCACCTCCTCCCCCAATTTTTTTGACACACTGAATGATGTCTGGGGCCGGGAATTAGAAATGAGGGTAGGGTCCAAAGACTCTGTCCTCTCGGGAGTGCAAGTCTGTGTGGGTGACAGTGACTGTGGGTGGAGATGCTGCTGCTGCTGCTGCTGCTTTTGGAAGGTTGATGGTGCTTCTCTGCTGGACTGCAGGCACATCTGGGTAGAAGTTTTAGCCTCTTGTAGACTTTGGTGACTGAGCTCCTTTTCCTACATTGGACACTTATATCAATGTGTGAATTTATTAAAATGCTTGTATTCCTGGCTCCTAGGAAGGTAATCTGGTAAAACAGTCTTTCTCAGAACCCACCACTTACTAGACCTACTACTCACTGGCTAGAGCTAACTCACATGGTCTGGCCTAGGCCAATAATTAGCATAAAAGAACGGAAGTCTCTTGAGTGGCTCTTCTCAGCACTTCTCAGTCCTGGGTGAAAATTCCACTTGACTTCTTCGGTGAGTATGTTTCTAGAACCCTTTGCTAATACTGCACCTTATATGTACCATGATCTTCCTTATTCATGCATACCTATGAGAAAATTTAATCTATAAATTAGGCACATTAAAATATTAACAGCAATAATAAAATGGAATGATTATAATAATTAATTATAATAAAAGTTCTATCAGTGTATTGCTTCTGGACTGTCATGACACAGATGGGGTATACACTGTGGATCAGTGTGAATATTCTAGATAAAGGATGGTTTGCATCTCAGATAGAACAGTTCATCCTGATACTCAGAGCAGTGTAGTAAAGCTTAGAAATGATTTCTGCGATTTTCTATTTCTATATCTTCACTGTGGTTGACAGTAGGTAACTGGAATCTGAGAAAGGAAAACCATATGGGCAGGAGAAAGCCATTACTCTATATTCAGCCGAGGAACTTTGAGGAAAATGCCCATGCCTGGGACCCCAACTCTGAGATGTTTGTGAGGTAGATCTTGGTGTTGGAGATAGAACCCATAGTCCAGCGTATGTTATAAGCAGGTGCTCTATCATTGAGCTTCACTCCAGACACAGGAAATCTGATCCATTCAGTCTATGGTGGGGTCTCCAGACCCAAGCATCGGGGTTTCCAAAGCTCCCAAGGCAACTACTATACAGCCAAACCGCAAACCACTTGGCTTGGACCAAAGATTCATTTCCTGGGCTAGGCCACTGGCGTGAGGCCAAGATCAGAATGAGAACTCAAGGGCACTTAATAAGCAGCAAACTCTGCCACAGTGTTTTATGTGAAAGAACTTAAAAATACAAAGTTCTTTGCAGATAAAGATGTTATTATGGGAAGGGAAATTCTATGCGGGGCTTTTTAGCAGCTGCATATCTTCAGATGTTTGGTTGTCTTTCGATTCACATCTCAGAATCCACCATTGCAGAAACACTATCTACTCCTGTTCTGTGCAGATTGCTGTGCTGTTCTGCCCTTCCAGCGTGTCCCTCTTTGCCCTCTGTCCTTGGTAGGATACAAGATATTGCAGCAATGAAACACCAGAATCTAAAGCAAGTTGGGGGAGGAAGCAGTTTATTTGGCTTATACTTTAGCATTTCTGTTTATCACTGAAGGAAGTCAGAACAGAAACTCAAACAGGACAGGTCCTGGGGGCAGGAGTTGGTATAGAAGCCATGGAGGGGTGCTGCTTACTGTTTTGCTCTACATGGTTTGTTACTATGAGGTTTGTTCAGCTTGTTTCTTTATAGAACCCAAGACCACCACCCCAGGGATGGTACCACCCACAATGAAGTGGGCCCTCCCCCATCAATCACTAATTAAGAAAATGCCTTACAGACAGAAGCATTTTTCTCAATTGAGGTTACCTTCCTTTCAGATAACTCCAGCTTGTGTCAAGTTGGCATAAACTAGCCAGCACACAAGACTCCATTCATACTGCCCCTATATGTGTGCATCTATGTGTGCATGTGATGTGCGTGTCTGTGCATACATACACATACCGATGATAGACCAGAGCCTTAAGCATGCCGAACATACATTCTACCACAAGGCCCTAAATCTTTAGGTCTTTGTTCTTGATAAGATATATGCTACCATTGAAAGAAGCTAGAGACAGAGACAGGTGTCCTGTAGTTTAAGTCCTAACAATTAGGAAACTTTCCCAGGAAATCATTCTAAACAAAAGAAATGACCAGCCACCACCATTTTGGAACTCATTACATTTAAATCAGTGAACTGAACCCCAAAGTTCTATGCAAGATTATGTATTAATTATCACTGAAATGTCTATACTTGGTTTAAACCCGGACTACTGAATAACAGGCATTTAAAAACACTGCTTCTATATAGAACCTTTATCGGTTCTGACTTTCAGTAGCAAATTAAGCTGTGTACTGTGTTTGAGCCGAAGGCCATTAAGATGATGGTTTGAAATGGTGATGATGGTGTGTATATTTGTGTGCATATGCAAGCACATAGATAGGTTATGATTGTGTGTTCATACCAATAATAGGTAGATAGAAATCACAGGGCTTCAGTAGCACAGTTTTCTAAAATGTACCCATGTCCAAATCATTACTATCCCTTGTAAGTGAGATTTGTGCTTATTTTTGATTCGGACATTCTCTGAGTTCCTTCTGGGACTGTCTTCTTTGGCAAGTTCCCTCAGCTGATGGTGGGTTTGGTGTTTGTTTAGAAAATGGTAATACTCTTCAAGTCTGGTGAGTGAGAACTGAGAGAAAACTATTCCTGAAAAGTGATGTGTAAGCCCAAAGTACCAACAGTCATTTATTGACTTATATGAAGTCAGTTTTGACATTAGAACACAGGAACCCAGGCTTTGGGACCTGGGTCCTAGGTTGGTACTTTCTTAAGTATAAGAGGTCATTAACTGAGGATGTGGCTCAGTCATCAAGCAATGAAAAATAGCAAACAAACAAACAAGCAAAAACCAAACCTAGAACAATTTAAATGTCCTACCTACAGTGTGGCATCAGGAAGTAGGTGAATATGCAATAATACATTTCTACAATAAAATATAGTCACAGAAAAACAAAAAACATAGAAAAATCACCAAAACAATAAATGTGGTGGGAAAGTACAGGACAATAGTTTAGTCTTACTTATGTATTAAGATGCCAATATATTTTATTTAAATTTGTATAAAACATAACAAGAAGTATATTAGTTGATTCTAGGAATGGAGACTGGTGGGTTTTCATACTCTTTTTCTTACCGCATGCTTCCATGATTTCTATACGTGTGACAGATACTAGTTTAATAAAACTAGTTTTTAAAAATAGTGTGAGCTTGTTTAATCACCCCGAAATACGGAGCTGAGATGAGGAGAAACATATGTTTAGCAGGGAACACAGTGCACAGAATAGGCACTTAATGAGCATCCTTTGGGAATCCTCATTCTACACCCCTCCCCACGTGCTGGGAATGGAACCCAGGGCCTTGCCCAAAGCTAGGCAAACTCCCAGCTCCTTGCATTCCGATCATTCTCTAAAAGTTTGCTTTTAGTTTTGGCTGAGGTTTTCTCTCATGAATACAAATTCAAAATAAATAATTGGAAGTGATTCTTTCTAAAAACACAAGCAGCTTATTTAGAATTCTTTAAATTTGCCTCTTCTTAGCCTGCTCCCAGCATGAGCAGTCCAGAGGGAATGAAACTAGACACTCTCTGACCTTGAGATGTGTGTCTGACATTCTGGTCCAATGTGGTGGCTCCCAAGTAAAGCTCAGTCTCTCCTGTCTTCTGGCTTCCCACCCTCTTGGTTCCGATTGGAACTGAAGGAACTAACCCTAACTGAATAAGTGTCTCTGCTTGAGTGCAGTATAGAGTAAGATTCGTAGAGACTAAGAAACAGTTCTGCCCAAAGTTCAAGAACACTGGGAAGTGGAGGATTGTTTGGAAGCTGAACAGGAAGCCGTTTTAGTTGGAAAAAAGTTGCAGAGCTCAGTGATGTTTCCATGAGAATTAGAACCCTTCAGCTCTGCTCCCTTCCCCTTTCCGGACAGGCATAAAGTCAACAGCCACACTGATATTTCTGCAGCTGGCCTTCCTTATGATAAAGACCATGCTGCTAGAGGCGGAGAATAAATCAGAATGCTAGCCAGTGGTGAATATTTTGAAGTACAGAGGGTAGAGGCTAGGAAAGAGAACCACTACAGTTCAACCTGAGCACTCGTTGCATGCTGGGTCAACAGATCTCCCAGGAGATGAACAGGACAATCACTTCTGCCTAGAATCATGTCCCAAAATGGGCATGGAGGTGACATATTTTTACCTATAGATTTGAAGCCTTTTCTGTGAAGTATTACCTTACAGCTGGGGTGTCAAGGTGCTAGGACAGCAATCTGATGGAAGCGCTTTTTTAATTGAAGTTCTTTCTTCCCAGACTCTAGCTTGTGTGAAGTTAACAGAAAAAAACTAACCAGAACGTTAGGTGATAATGAATGTTTTCCGAAAACAGTAGGTTTTAGATATAGAAAAACTAATCGGAATGTGTTTGGCTAAGAAATCCAAAAGCTTTATTCAGTTTTGAGCACTAGTGCCATTTGTTCATTTAATCATCAATCTAGATGACTATATGCGCAATGGAAATTGTATTACAGGCCAAATTTTATAGATAAAGTTAAATATTACCCATTAAAATTGGTTCTACAAATACTATGAAATGTAGCAGGAATGTCACAGGTACAAGTAATTTTTAATAGAATTTTTTCTACTGTTAAGGCAGTGCTATTTGTGAGGGAAAACTTCAACCCAATGGGAAAACAGAAAAATTTAGTATTTAGATAAAATCTAATCAGATTGGATGCCAAAATCTGCCAGTCCCAAAGCATAGCATTTGCCTCAAAGGAAACTTTTGGAGCTAAATATATGTGATCATGGTACCAGAGCATAGATCCAGGCTGACCACAAGTACTAGTATGATAGCAGTTTGATGAAGTTTTTACGGTAACAGAACCGCAAGAACAAAATACAAATCAAAGCACTTTCAAGATCCATTGATGGAAATATTGAGTAGGTAAGTTACAGCAAAGGGGAGAAATCTGCTATAGGTCGCAAATGCTCTCTGATAACATTCTTAGCATCTGAGTTGCTGGAAGCTAAAGGTCTCTTTGTCCATCCTAAAACACTGTTACCTAATGATCACACTATGGATTAACATTCAAACACCAGTGAGTGGCTATTAAGGAAAGTAAAGATAGCAAGATAATTTGCTTCTGGCTGTATAAATTTCTGGCCCTCCACAACACAAGTTGTTCTGATCAGTTAAGCAGCCTTACAGAGCATGTAGCACACAAGTGCTGCTTTTTCCCTGGCAACTTTAGTTCACACTGGTGTGGAAACCAAATGGTTCCCTGAATAGGTCTAAACTCTGGTCACTTCCCAGACTTATGCCCTCAGCCTTCTCATCCTTAGTGGTGGCTGGTGAACATTTGAGTACATATTATAAAATATTTGCTCGATTCCTTTACTTCAGTTGAGAGAGCAATTTGTTCAAGAATAAGCAACCACCATGCCAATGGAAATAATTTCCCTGAAAACTCTTCAACAAAAGGAAAACTCTGTCAAACAGGCAAGCTCAGCTGTTTCTCACTTGTATTGTTTTTGATGTTTTTTAGTTTTAGTTATAAAACTGATGCATATTGGTTGAAGTATTGCTTAGCGTATGTGAGGCTCTGAGTTCAGACCCGGCAAACAAAAATACATAAAACCGAAGGATTGGTGGCTGAAGGAAGATGGCTCCTGCAGAGGATCCAGGTTCAGTTCCTAACACACACACCAGGCAGCTTGAATCCACTGTAACTCTAGTTCACATGCGTGATACACATAAACTCATGTAGGCACGTACACATACATATGTCAGTTTTATTAATACTCATTTGGTGTGCATTCATTTGTTCTCAAGTAAGGTTAGAAATTTGGGAAATTTTTAGTTGTGGGTGTTAGGAATTTTTCCTAACATGAGCTCTCTGCCGATGCAAAATCCCAATCAAGCCAAATCAAAACAAGCCAAATTAAAAAATATCCAGGTTTAATGGGATTCCTGCGCTCTCGGGTGGCCCCAAAGGGAAACCTGGAGGCCGCGAACTGACCACCAGGAGGAAGGCAAAGGGACCACATGTTCCTCTTTTGGGAGTTCACTTAAATACCCTGTGGGAGTGGTCTGAGCCCCCCCCCCCAGGACCTGGCATGCTGGGATTTGAAGTCCAGACCAATACAGCTTCTCAGGCCTAGGGGCTAGGATAGATGCGAGGGGCTGGGGTCTATGCTCCCAAGTTAACATTCCAGACGTTTTAGATATAGGGATAACAGGAAATCAAAGCGATAATTATAGGCTCTCTAGGGAAAGGGGGCATTGACTAAAGTCTGGCTACTTCCTGCGGGTATAGGGCAATGTGGAGAAGGGGAGAGCTGGGTGTTGGTGGGTCCACGCTCAGCAAGAGGTGTGGCTGGAAAGGCATCCCATGTACTGTCATCCCAGAGGTATGACATCTGTTCCTTGGGGGAGATGAGAAGGCATATGTCTAGGAAAAACATATTGTTATTATGGAAGATGAGCATGCCAGAATGAGGAGTAGGTAGGCCCTTCATTGTGGCGTCCTGGAAAACCGGAGGGTGGACGGTCCTGTCTGCTGGACAGACCAAGAGTCCTGAGTAGGTGCCCGCTTGAGCCTAGAGAGATGGTGCCAGCATGGGTGTCCCAGGAGCTTGGCAGCCGAGGGGGTGGTGAGGATTACCGTGTGAGGTCCTGTCCATCGAGGTTCAAGAGACTTAGGATTTAACTGTTTGAGGAGTACTCTGTCCTCTGGGGAGAGCAGGGCAGGTTCAGGGGCACTAGGGTCCACTGGTGTGGGGGCAGGGAGACAACTGTCAGCGTGTGAATGGAGAAGGGACCTTAAAAGGGAGAGGTAGGGTAGGTACCCTGCCAGTGGAGGAGTTTGAACTGGAAGGTGATGGTTAAGGAGAAAGGGCCTAGCATAAATCAGCTCAAAGGGGCTCAGGCCCATAGGGGAATGTGGGGGTGGCCCTGAGGCGAGTAAGGGCAATGGGGAGAAGGGAGGCCAAATCTTAGTGCATAGGGAAATTAGCCATTTGGGACAGATGGTATCGGACAGTCTCAATTTAAAAAGATTTTGTAAGAGGTGTCCCAGGGGAGACAGTGGATCTGGCTTTGAACTGCAAGTGCCCATTTTAAAGTCTGTGCCCAACCAAGTGGCCTAAGTCTATTACAGCGCGTCCTCTAAAGTAGCTCTTAGGCCTAACGGGGCCATGGAAATTGAATGCTAGGCGTCCCTAAAGCAAACAAAGTCCATCTCAGCCAAGCCTGATCTTGCCAGTCTGGCTGCTCCTGGAATCAAACTCTTGGCGTGAGCTCACGGCTTTAACAAGAGTCCAATAATTGACAAAAATAAGTAGAAATGGCTTCCCCCCAAACCCTATAGGATAGACAAGAAAAAGGGACTCACCGAGACGCAGCAGTTAGCGTGGTGTGGAGAGTGCAGATTTTGGACTAGGGAGCTTTGACACTGGGCCTAGGGCCACAAGGAAAGGGCTGCCCTACCCAGTGGGGCCTCCAGATGTTAGGACCTAGCATGCTGGGATTTGGAGTCCAGACCAATACAACTCTCAGGCCTGGGGGCTAGGATAGATACGAGGGACTGGGGTCTATGCTCCCAACTTAACAGCAGAGATTATAATAAGATTGAAAAATGGTATTATTTCATTCTACTCCATTGGAGGAGATATAATGGGCATTTAATTTTGGCCTTGGTCAATCCCAGGACTTGAGTGATCAAGCAATTGAAGTTTAACTCTTAATTCCTCCCATGATGCCTAGATAGCAGGGATAGACAGACCAAGATCTTCTCAGCCATTCTCTGGGGCTACCTAGGTCCCTCTTTTCCCCCACCCTCCACATACACTCCCTAGGTAATGGTTTTCTGCTTTGATTTCTGACTCAACCCATTTTTTGACCTGAAAGTTGTTTCAAATTAAATAAGTCTGAGACGGTGGAGAACTAGTGCAGACATTAACCAGCAGTCTTTAGTCCCTGCCACTTTCAGACTGGAAGTCTAGATGTTTGACATTTATGTTGCTTGATGTCCATTTCTGGGAGCGCTCTCTCTCTCTCTCTCTCTCTCTCTCTCTCTCTCTCTCTCTCTCTCTCTCTCTCTCCCCCCCCCCCCGTGTGTGTGTGTGTGTGTGTGTGTGTGTGTGTGTGTGTGTGTGTGTGTTTCTATCAACAAACTGACCATTTCTAATTATACTTTGTTTCAGAGTCAGGCTGAAGATATGCTGACGCCCCACATTGCTGGCATTTTGAGAATTATCTTATCCTTGCCTCTAAGCAAGTCCCTTACAACAAAACAATTTAATGGCTCTATTGTCAACATTATCAGTCATTTCCTTTTTCCTTGGCTCAGTATTTCACTGATTTGAAGTGCAAGCAGGAAGATGAAGAAAGCTTAACCTGGGCTATCAGATAAGCCTCAGATGTTAGTGCCATTCACAGTGTGGTTCTCAATGGAGTAGTTAAGGGAAGCCTCCACCAGAACTCCTGTCCATTGAAATGGAGACTACCACACTTGCCAACCCATTTGCTCTGGAAGTGGTCCTGGAGGAAGGCTGTGACAATAAGCTGGGAAGTAGTAACATAGCCCTGAGGATGGAACTTGCTGAATACCCGGAAATCTCTGCTCTCAGTCCAAGTGTTAAGTGCCAGCTCTCACTTTGAGCATCTGTTAAATAGCTTTAGGTGGTCAGTCTCCATGGTTCCTCACCTGGCATGAGCAGGTGAAGAGGAACAGGAAAAGACACATCAGTCTTCAGCACAGAACCCATACTCTGCAGGCAAGACCAGAAAATTTGAAAGGAAGAAAGGCAGGTCAAAACTTAGAAGTGGGACATGTATGGGGGCGGTGAGATCTACTTGGCATGACTGTGGCTCTTGACTTGACCTGAAAGAGACAGAAGACCACAGAGAAAGATGGAGCACCAAATTCAGTTGGTTAAGCCTTCTGTTCTAAAACTTTAAAAACAGCAGGAAGTTGATTCTTACCCCTCCCCTTCCTAGCTTCAAAGGTTGGAAATAATATGGTTAGAACACTAAGCCTGCCTTCCTGAGTTATTCTGCTACGGCAGGAGAACTTCAGCAAGGCCAAAAGCCTGCAATCCAGGCCACACAACTGCAGCATACCCAGAAGGCAGTTTCTTTTTGATGGCACTAAGGCTATGAGTAGGCCAGCTCATTGGAATTGGATTGATTTTAAAAGAAAAAAATCTATTTTAGAAAGTGAAAGCCAATTTGTGATTTTATTGAATATTCAGGAATGATGTCATATGTCAATGCCATGTATTAAAACCAACCCTTTAACATGTGCTTCTCAAAACAATGACATATAGAAACCTCTTTGATTTTTTTGCACTAGTTGCTCTGTCTTTTAGTAATGGTTTGCATGCTGTTATCATTCAAGCTAGATTTCTAATAATTTAAACCTATGTACAACCAGAGGGTCTATATTAATTTCAGACAGTATGCCAAATGTTTTCATGCTCCCCAGATTCTAGGTCAAGAAATTTATGAGCTTAGCATTGAATTTTTTTATTGTTTCCCATGTGCTGGCTGGAAAACAGGAGAAAGTGAGCTTCTGGGGTCAGTGTAGCTTGTTGATCAGTAGTGTTTACTTTAGAAGTATACACCAAATTTCATCTTTCACGGCTCTGTAGGAACATAGCCCCATTATAGTTTTACATTGGAGTGTAGGAGCTAGAGAGATGGTCCAGTGGTTAAGAGCACTAGCTCTTCTTTTAGAGAGCCCAGGTTTATTCCCAGAACCCATATGGCAGTTTACAACTGTCCATAATTCCAGCCCCAGCAGATCTGACATGTCTTCTGGCTTACATATGTAATGCATGTTACAAACACAGTGTACATGCAAGCAAAATACCTATACATATAAAATAAATATTAAAAGAATTGGAGTATGGAGCTAATTAAATTCTTAATATCTATATCTAAGGTATATTAGGTTTAATAGATTTTGGGGAACATCACACCAAGCAACTTTTCAGGTAGATTTTCAAAATGTTAAAGATGTACTTTCTATGCTAACTAAAAACATTCTTTTAAAAAGCAGTGAGTTGTATGTGGTAGCACATGCCTGTAATCCCAGTGTTTGGGAAGAAGGAGAAGCTAGAGTTCCGGGTTATCCTTGGCTCCATAGCTACTTTGAGGCCAGCTTGGTGTTATGGTAAAAGTAAAGTGGCACCATTCCCTGAGTGGCTTCAGTGGGCAGCAAATCCCGGGACCACAGTGGCCTACGAAGGCAGCCAGTCCCAGACAGGGAGCTGCGTAGCAAGTGAGAGCCAGAGACCTATGAGGCACACCATGCAGAGAAAGTGGGTATTCATTTAGTGGGTTATGGAGGGGAAATGGAAAGGGAGAAGGGGAGAAGGGAGAAGAGCAGAGAGAAAGAGAAATACATACACAGAGTGGGAAAGGGGAGAAGTGGGGAGAAGGGAGAGAGGCAGAAGCTGCTTTTTCAGTAGAGAGACAGAAAAGAAAAGGAGTCAGACTGGAAGCAGAAGAAAGATCTGCTTGCCTCAGCAGATGGGGGAGGGAGTGGGCGGGGTTTGTCTCTTAAAGGGACAGGACAGACCATTACATTTCTATCTCTTTTTTATTATAAAAAAAAGCAGGAGGTTAGGCACAACAGGTTAAAGGCACTGGGGCACCGGGTCCTCAAGACTACTTACTGCTTATCTGTGGGCATCATCTTGCAGAGGGGGAGAACCTGAGAAAGCTGGGTGCTGGCCACATCCTGGCATATCTGGTATCTTTACTCCTGTCTGGTGTTTGTGTTATGGAAATGTCTGGTGTCTCTTACTCCTGTTTCAGGTATTGGCAGAAACAGAGGACAACATTAAGTTTAGGAAAAAAATTCCCTGGAACTCACAAGAACTCTTTGGGTTTGTGAAAATATAAGTTTTAGACATATGCATTGGATATTTAGACATATGCAGTAGGATATTTATGTCAGAATGACTGTGACAGATATTTTTGCACAATGAAAGGTATTATTAAGACTATGGAAGGCAGCGTGAAAGAGAAATTTGATAACTTGTATTTGTCCTCACACCTTTATAACTTGCAGGTACACACCTTAATAACTTGTATTGTGTTTTACTGAAATTTGTTTGGTGAGGTTGTCCTTTTAAACTGACAAAACCTGTCTCAGCTGTCAAATTGCATCAGATCTTTGAAAAGGATGAAATTTTACTTGAGTCATTGATTAAAAACAACAGAGAACTTACTTGGTTGGCACCTAGAGCTACTCCTCAGGGTCTTCATGGTCGCTAAAGGTCATATTTGCCTTTTGCTGTTTAGCGGAGGACCTGCCAGGCTCCAGAAGATCCTGAAAGCTAAGACATCTGTAGGAAGACAGCCTACCTTGACCTGAGCAGCTAGGCTGGCAATTCCAGTGATCCTGTCCATTGTCTGGAGATCTTCAGTTTAGATGAAAGGCAGTTTTTCCCGGTGGTCAGTTCTTGGCAGTTGAAGCAAATTGCAGATGGACGTTGTTCTGTACCCATTTGTCTTCTGACTTCTTTGAAGGAAGCAGAGTGCTGCTGTTAGGAGCCAACCTGTCTCTTTTTGTTATGGAAAGTCTTTTAATAATT
Organism: Microtus pennsylvanicus; assembly: GCF_037038515.1. Taxonomy (NCBI): domain Eukaryota; kingdom Metazoa; phylum Chordata; class Mammalia; order Rodentia; family Cricetidae; genus Microtus; species Microtus pennsylvanicus. The sequence goes on from NC_134601.1 coordinate 143,576,360, forward strand.
AAATACTTAAATGTCATATTCCCCAGCTCTCTGAGCAGTTGAGGGCTGTTTACTGGGTATATGTGAGTTATAACTACAGTATAGTTTCTGCCTGGAGAGCTGAGTCTGAGCTTGAATGTACTGGCTGTCAACTTAACAGGTAAAGCAGGGTTGGATTAAGAGACTTAAAAGTACATACCAATTTAAGACACGAGACTTATTGCTTTGTAGTCTGGAATGAGATACAATGAACAGACAATTATAACATTTAACAGTAAACACAGGCGTATTTAAGTTACATACACACACAGAGTGAACAGGAATTTGGCCCTACCAAAGTCATTCACTGTGCAAAACACACTTGTAACGGAGCCAGCACCGGGAACCAGGCAGGGAATACCTCAGTAAAGATGACAGGACTTGGTCACCTGACCTGGGTATCAGTTAAGATGGCAGTGAAGTCACCTGACCTCAGTTAAGATGACAGTAAGATCTCCTAACCTCAGTCAAAATGGCGGCAGTCACATGTTGGATGGAGAAGTTTTTTTTTTGAACTGTGGGAAATTTAAACATAATAACGAGAGACCTAGAGGCATGATCCGCCCTGTTGCTGAGCTGCCACACAACAAGCCAAGGCAGGGAGCAAAGGCTGGAATTGAAAACAGTTGCCTCACGGATCCAACTAATCTTGTCGTTTCTGTGGGATCAGCAGTAGTGGTGGCAGGGATAGTTTGAGGAAAAGCAGAGCTGGTGGCACACCAGTAGAGCATTTATAGGTGGGTGGCTGATAGTTTGAGGGTTTATACCATAGCTGAAAACATGAAAACAGTGAACAAACACCACAGGGCCTATAGAAGGATGTCTCCTCTATACAGGTGTAGGGGGAGGGGGAGGGAGTAAAGCCTGACTGGCTCCAGTCTGGGTGACTTGGAAACCAGAAGATAGAGGCTGCTCTGAGTGGTCTCTCACAGCAGGGACCACTGATAAGTAGTCCAAAAAAAAAAAAAAGAAAAGAAAAGAAAAAGGAAAATCTGAGGGATCCTGGGCTCAAAGACAACCACACTGCTCAGCATGTGCAGTGCTAACACGGGTGGACTAACCCTGGGTTGCCCAATCACATTTTTAGCTATGGGAAGCAACCAGAGATGACTGTTAGCGGTGGGCTCAACCATATCAGTGAAGGCTGTAGTTGGCTAACTGGAAGGGGGAAACTCACCACTGAAGCTGCTGGTGTGTGTAGAGGTCGGCATTCAGGCAGATAGAACACAGAGCTGTTGTAAAGAAACCTGGTTCCTGAGCCCAGGGTTCCATGTTTCCTCAGCCAGCCCACCCGTGGGCAGGAGGAAAGGTGGAAAGAGCCTGGCTGAGTCACAAGGACCAATGTTATGGTAAAAGTAAAATGCTGCAGGACCCTGAGTGGCAGCAGTGGGCAGCAGGCCATGAGACCATGGCAGGCCATGAAGGCAGCCCATCCCAGACAGGGAGCCATATGACAGGTGAGAGACAGAGACCTATTAGGCACACCATGCAGAGAAAGTGGGTATTTATTAAGTGGGTTATGGAGGGGAAAGGGAAAAGGGCAGAGAGAGAGGCAGAAAGAGAGGGGAGAAGGGGAGAAGGGAGAGAGGCAGAAGCTGCCTCTTTGGGAGAGAGATGGAAAAGGAAAGGACTCAGGCTGGAAGCAGAAGGAAGATCTGCTTGCCTCAGTGGATGGGGGAGGAAGTGGGCAGGGCTTGTTTCTTGAAGGGACAGGACAGACCATTACACTTGGTATATATGAGAACCTGTCTCAAAAATAACTAAGCAAAAAGTTATAAAACATTTGGACATAAAAATGTTTAATAAAAGGATACAAATATTGTATGGTCCAGGGGTTGAGCTGAGAGTACTTACCATAAATGGTTGTTAGGAAATGAGATCTGACTTGGCAACATTTAATACTTGGTTAGTCATTGACAAGACTGTGTTCTTGCTGAGCTAATTTCTGGGTCCTTAAAGTAATCCAAGTGACATGCTGAACACACCACACAAAGAAACAGTGATAAGAAATTTTTCTTGGCTTTCCTCTTTGAATGATTACAGACTCACAGGAAGTTGCACAAAAAATGTACTCAGGTACAGTGTACCCTTCACCTATTTTCCCCCAAGGGGATGTCTTACAAATAGATTAACATCAATACTAGGATATTATTGGTGTAATCTAAAGACTTAACATTCTACTTTCAAGTTTTGATGTACCACTTGTTATATATATATATATATATATATATATATATATATATATATATATATACACACACACACACATATGCAGAGATCTGTGTGAATGCATCACTCACAAATTTCTGTAAACACCATTATAGCCAAGACAGAATCATTGTATCAACACCAAGAATAGCCAAGACAGAATCATTGTATCAACACCAAGAAATTGTAGTGGCAACTGGTTGTAGTTATATACCCTGTCCAATCCTACCATTTCCCATAGCAAACACTAATTTGTCCTCCATTTCTATGATGGTTTTATTTTCAAGAATGTCTGTGTGATCTGGGCAGTGATGGCACATGCCGGTAATTCCAGCACTCAGGAGGCAAGGGCAGGTAGATCTCTGTGAGTTCAAGGCTAGCCTAAAAGACCGAATGAGTTCCAACCAAAGATACATAGAGAAACCCAGTCTTGCAAAACAAGAGGGGGGGAAGGGAAGGGAAGGGAAGGGAAGGGAAGGGAAGGGAAGGGAAGGGAAGGGAAGGGAAGGGAAGGGAAGGAAAGGAAAGGAAAGGAAAGGAAAGGAAAGGAAAGGAAAGGAAAGGAAAGGAAAGGAAAGGAAAGGAAAGGAAAGGAAAGGAAAAGGGAAATGTCTCTGTGAGGGTATCAGATCCCCTGGAACTGGAGTATAGACAGCTGTGAGCATTGAACTTGGGTCTTCTGAAAGAGAAACCCATGGTCTTAACCGCTGAGCCATCTCTCCAGTCCAATTTCAATCTTCTTTCTAGCTGGATCAAATCATCTTGTATGTACAGGACAGTCTCTTTATCCATTGATCCATTGATGGACACTGGGGTTGATGCTATATGTTGGCTATTGTGAATAGTGCTGCACTAAGTATAAACGTGCAAGCATCTCTGGGGTTTGGTCACATGTCAGAAGTAACTGTCATTGGTGTGTGGGTTCACACGGGTCTGAGAGGTGAAGACTCAGAGACACATGAGAATGAATGCATCCTCTGTGGCTACAGAGGGCTCAGTCTTGGTCAACTGAAGCGCCTTCCCTTTGCCTCCTAGCATCTTTATTTTTTCCTATATTTACACTTTAGCTAGTAGATTTCCATATCTCAAAACAAAATGAATAAAGTTTCTGGAAACACAATGCCAGGTGCAAATACCTGGTCACCAATTGGCAGGGTTTCTTAGAGGTGGAGTCTGGACTGAGGCAACTCTTAGGGAAGGGGGCTTCTCTCGGGAGCTGGGGTAAATCCCCCAGGCAAACAAAAAGTGTAATGTTTGGTCGGAAGCATCACCTCAGCTCCCTAATACCCCTTTATACAAAAAGTCTGGATTGTTTGCCTCAGGGCTTCACCCCAGCTCCTGACAGAAGCCCCCTCCCCTGGGAGTTGCCTCAGTCCAAATTCCACCTCCAAGAAAGCCTGCCATATGGTGACCCCCTCCCCAGGGAGGGTCAAGAAAGCCCATCAAATGGTATCCTCTCCCCACAGAAGACTAGGACCACTCCCACAGGCTATTTAAACTGCTCCCCCCAGAGAATGAACAGGTAGTCTCCAGGTTTCTCATGGTCTTCCTCTCTCCATGTTTTCCTCGGGCTACCCAGGAGTAAGGTAATCTATTAAACATGGGCATCTTTTAATTTGGTTTAATTTGGTCTGATTGGAATGCTGGAGATGGAACCCAGGGTTTCCTGCGTGGTAGGCAAATACTCGACCAACTGAGTTTAATAAAAGCACCTCCGTTTTACTTTTTATGAGGAACCTCCATACTGACTGTTAGGTCTCAAACTTGACAAATGGCTAAGTAAGGTACATTATCAAAGCAGAAGGTGTTCACCAGGTTCTCCCAGCACCTCACAGTCTACCAGCTGGCATACCCCATTCCCTACCCCAAACTCCCCAACCCAGATTGGGCTGGGCTTCCCTCTCCCCAGTACTTCCGTCCCCTATATGACTCAGCCATCTTAGTTACGCCTGTTTCTTGACCAGGCTGCCCTTCTTGGTCAGAGGCTCCTTTCTCCTATCTCCCACCCCCTCCTCACATGGCCCAGCTCAGTCTGGCCATGCTCACTCTGGATTCTCCCAGATGTGGCTATGCTTTTATCTACAATAAACTTCCTCTACCATACCCAGGAGCAGTCATGTCTTTTTTATTTCTCTTTTTCATTCTCTGATTTCCATAGTGGTGGCACAACTTTCTACTGCCACCAGCAATCTTCAACCCCTTCACACTTACTAGTGTTTGTTACTTGATTCCTTAGTGACTGAGTGGAAATGCAATCTTAGTGCACCTTGAGTTTGGAGCTCTGTGATAGCTAAGCAGATTAAGCACCTTCTTATATACTTACTAGTCATACACACATCTCTTTTGAATACTGTTTCTTTATTTGGCCTATTTATTCATTAGATTGCTTGGTTTCTTCTTAGTAGTTGTCTGTGTGTTTAATATGTTACAGATATTAATTCTCTGTCCAGGGTATAACTACAGATTTTCCCCATTCTGCACATGTGTGAGAGGACAGCTATAAATACAGCCCAACACAACATCATAAACTTACTTGAACTATTCTGAGATTTCATTTTGCAGTTTCTATTGTAATTCAATTATGCAGTTCTTGAGCATGATGTTTTATATGAGAACATAGTGTTGCAATGCAGAAAACTTGAACACACCTACTGGATTCTCTTTCGACTGGATTCTTTCCTTATGTAGAAGTTTCTACTTTCATGCAAGGCCATTTTTCAGTTCTTAAGTTTACTTTCTAAACTATTTGAGTCATTTTTCAGAAAGTCCTTTGTAAATCTATATCTTGATGTGTTTCCTCTTCTTTTTCCTTCAGCAGTTGCAGAATTTCAGGTTTGTAAGTCAAGCCTTTGATGCACCTTAGTTATTTTTGTGCAGGGCAAGAGGTCTGGATCAAGTTTTATTCTTCTACATGCAGACAAATCAGTTTCCCAGCACCATTTGGTTAAAATGCTTTCTTTTATCTGATATGTTTTTTACTCCTTTTGTCAAAAATCAGGCAACTACAGCAGTGCAGTCTTATTCTGGATTTAATATTATATTCTACTGTTCTACATGGTTTTGTTTGGTGTGTGTGCGCGCGCGTGCGCGTGTGTCAGGACAATGTAGTGTAAGCTGAAATTAAGTCTGGTGATATTTCCAGTATTTTCTTTTTGCTTAAAATTGCTTTGACTATTGAAGAATGTACAAGTTTTTATAGATAAAGGTGCTCAATTCTTAGAAGTAAATTCCCAGGAAAGCAATTTTTAGATTATGGGCAAGTGTAGTTTTAATTTTCTGAAAAATACACCAAACTATTTTCGAGGGCGGCTATCACATTTACATTACCTCAGTTACACATGGACTGACACACTTGATATTGTCACCATGCTGCAGCTGTTTAAAGAGTACATAGTGACATCTCATTATAGTTTCCATTTGCATTTTCCTGGTGGCTGGTGATGTGGAACATGTTTTCAAGTGCTCATTTGCTATCTGGACCTCTTCTTTTTGGTCCAGATGTTTTGCCCATTTTCTAATTAGACTTTTTTCTTTCCTTTTTTTAAATTTATTTTTTATTGAAAAAAAAATTTCCACCTCCTCCCAGCCTCCCATTTCCCTCCCCCTCCTCCCACTCCTCTCCTCCTCCCCCCACTCCTCTCCCCTTCCCTCTCCAGTCCAAAGAGCAGTCAGGGTTCCCTGCCCTGTGGAAAGTCCAAGGTCCTCCCGCCTCCGTCCATGTCTAGGAAGGTCAACATCCAAACTGGCTAGGCTCCCACAAAGCCAGAACATGAAGTAGGATCAAAACCCAGTGCCATTGTCCTTGGCTTCTCATCAGCCCTCATTGTTCGCCATGTTCAGAGAGTCCGGTTTTATCCCATGCTTTTTCAGTCATAGTCCAGCTGGCCTTGGTGAGCTCCCAATAGATGAGCCCCACTGTCTCAGTGAGTGGGTGCACCCCTCACCGTCCTGACTTCCTTGTTCATGTTCTCCCTTCTGCTCCTCATTGGGACCTTGGGAGCTCCTTCTGGTGCTCCAATGTGGGACTTTGTCTCTATCTCCATCCATCGCCAAATGAAGGTTCTATGGTGATATGCAAGATATTCATCAGTATGGCTATAGGATAGGGCCATTTCAGGTTCCCTATCCTCAGCTGCCCAAGGAACTAACTGGGGACATCACCCTGGGTACCTGGGAGCCCCTCTAGGTTCGAGCCTCTTGCAAACCCTAAGATGGCTCCCTTAATTAAGATATGTGCTTCCCTGCTCCCCTACCCACCCTTCATTTATCCCAATCATCCCGTTTCCCCAAGTTCCCCCCATCCTCCCCTTCTCACTTTTCTCTCCCCATCTCCCCTTACACCCATCCAACCCCACCTCCAAGATCCCAATTTTTTGCCCGGCAATATTGTCTACTTCTCATATCGAGGAGGATAACTATATGTTTTTCTTTGGGTTCACCTTTTTATTTAGCTTCTTTAGGATCACAAATTATAGACTCAATGACCTTTTATTTATGGCTAGAAACCAATTATGAGTGAGTTCATCCCATGTTCATCTTTTTGGGTCTGGGTTACCTCACTCAGGATAGTGTTTTCTATTTCCATCCATTTGCATGCAAAATTCGAGAAGTCATTGTTTTTTACCACTGAGTAGTACTCTAACATGTATATATTCCACACCTTCTTCATCCATTCTTCGATTGAAGGGCATCTAGGTTGTTTCCAGGTTCTGGCTATTACAAACAATGCTGCTATGAACATAGATGACAAATGTTTTTGTCATATGATAGGGCATCTCTTGGGTATATTCCCAAGAGTGGTATTGCTGGGTCCTGGGGTAGGTTGATCCCGAATTTCCTGAGAAACCAAGACATTGATTTACAAAGAGGTTGCACAAGTTTGCATTCCCACCAGCAATGGATGAGGGTACCCCTTCCTCCACAACCTCTCCAGCAAAGGCTATCATTGGTGTTTTTTATTTGAACCTTTCTGACAGGTGTAAGATGATATCTCAAAGTTGTTTTGATTTGCATTTCCCTGATCACTAAGGAAGTTGAGCATGACCTTAAGTGTCTTTTGGCCATTTGAACTTCTTCTGTTGAGAATTCTCTGTTCGGTTCAGTGCCCCATTTTTTAATTGGGGTAATTAGCATTTTAAAGTCTAGTTTCTTGAATTCTTTATATATTTTGGAGATCAGACCTTTGTCTGTTGCGGGGTTGGTGAAGATCTTCTTCCAGTAAGTAAGTTGTCTTTTTGTCTTAGTGACAGTGTCCTTTGCTTTACAGAAACTTCTCAGTTTCAGTAGGTCCCATTTATTCAATGTTGACTTAATGTCTGTGCTGCTGGGGTTATACATAGGAAGCTATCTCTTGTGCCCGTATGTTGTAGGGTACTTCCCACTTTCTCTTCTATTAGGTTCAGTGAGTTCAGATTGATATTGAGGTCTTTGATCCATTTGGACTTGAGTTTTGTGCATGGTGATAGATATGGATATATTTTCATTCTTCTACAGGTTGACATCCAGTTGTGCCAGCACCATTTGTTGAAGATGCTTTCTTTCTTCCATTGTATACTTTCAGCTCCTTTATCGAAAATGAGGTGTTCATAGGTTTGTGAGCTAAAATCTGGGTTTTCTACTTGATTCCATTGGTCGACTTCTCTGTTGCCAATACCACGCGGTTTTCAATACTGTAGCTCTGTAATAGAGTTTGAAGTCAGGGATGGTAATGCCTCCAGAAGTTCCTTTATTGTATAAGATTGTTTGGGATATCCTGGGATTTCTGTTTTTCCATATAAAGTTGATAATTGTCCTCTCAAGATCTGTGAAGAATTTTGATGGGACATTGATGGGAATTGCATTGAATCTATTAATTGCCTTTGGTAGAATTGCCATTTTTACTATGTTGATCCTCCCAATCCAAGAGCAAGGGAGATCCTTCTATTTTCTGGTGTCCTCTTCAATTTCTTTCTTCAATGCCTTAAAGTTCTTGTCAAATAGAACTTTCACTTCCTTGGTCAGAGTTACCCCAAGATATTTTATGCTGTTTGTGGCTATCATGAAAGGTGATGCTTCTCTGATTTTCCTCTCTGCTTCCTTATCCTTTGTGTATAGGAGGGCGACTGATTTTTTGGAGTTGATCTTGTTTCCCGCCACATTACTAAAGGTGTTTATCAGCTGTAGGAGTTCTTTGGTAGAGTTTTTGGGGTCTGCAAATAACGAAAGTTTCACTTCTTCCTTTCCAATTCGAATCCACTTGATTCCCTTATGTTGTCTTATTGCTATTGCTAAAACTTCAAGCAACATATTGAAGCGGTATGGAGAGAGTAGACAGCCTTGTCATGTTCCTGATTTTAGTGGGATGGCTTTGAGGTTCTCTCCGTTTAATTGGATGTTAGCTGTCGGCTTGCTGTATATAGCTTTTATTATATTTAGGTATGACCCTTGTATCCCTAATCTCTTCAAGCCCTTTATCATAAAGGGGTGTTGAATTTTGTCAAATGCTTTTTCAGCATCTAATGAAATGATTATATGGTTTTTTCTTTCAGTTTATTTATATGATGGATTACATTGATAGATTTGCGTATGTTGAACCAGCTCTGCATCTCTGGGATGAAGCCTACTTGATCATGATGGATAATTTTTCTAATGTGTTCTTGGATTCGGTTTGCTAGTATTTTATTGAGGATTTTTGCATCGATGTTCATGAGTGAGATTGGCCTGTAATTCTCTTTCTTGGTTGGGTCTTTGTGTGGTTTTGGTATCAGAGTAACTGTAGCTTCATAAAAGGAATTTGGCAATGACTCTTCTGTTTCTATATTGTGAAATACATTAAAGAGTATAAGTATTAGCTTTTTTTGAAAATTCTGGTAGAATTCTGCATTGAAACCATCTGGTCCTGGGCTTTTTTTGGAAGGGAGATTTTTGATAACAGTTTCTAATTCTTTGTGACTAACAGGTCTATTTAGATAGTTTACCTGGTCTTGGTTTAACTTTGGTATATGGTACTTATCTAAAAAATGTCCATTTCTTTTGCATTTTTCAGTTTTGTGGCATACAGGCTTTTGTAGTAAGATCTAATGATTCTCTGAATTTCCTCTGTGTCTGTGGTTATGTCCCCCTTTTCATTTCTGATCTTATTAATTTGCATATTCTCTCTCTGACGTTTTATTAGTTTGGATAGGGGTTTGTTGATCTTGTTGATTTTCTCCAAGAACCAACTTTTTGTTTCATTGATTCTTTGGACTGTTTTTTGTGTTTCTATTTTGTTGATTTCAGCCCTCAGTTTGATTATTTCCAGTCTTCTACTCCTTGATGAGTCTGCTTCTTTTTTTCCTAAAGCTTTCAGGTGTGCTGTTAAGTCCCCAATGTATGCTTTCTCCGTTTTCTTTAAGTGGGCACTTAGTGCTATGAACTTTCCTCTTAGCACTGGTTTCATAGTGTCCCATAGGTTTGAGTATGTTGTCTCTTTATTTTCATTAAATTCAAGGAAGACTTTATTTTCTTTCTTGATATCTTCCTTGACCCAGGTGTGGTTCAGTAGTTGACTGTTCAATTTCCATGAGTTTGTCAGCTTTCTGGGGGTAGCATTGTTGTTGCCTTCTAACTTTAATCCGTGGTGATCTGATAAGACACAGGTGGACACTGTATTTTTTTGTATCTGTGGAGGTTTCCTTTGTTTCCGAGTATGTGGTCAATTTTCGAGAAGGTTCCATGAGCTGCAGAGAAGAAGGTATATTCTTTCCTATTTGTGTGGAGTGTTCTATAGATGTCTGTTAAGTCCATTTACTTCATTACCTCCAATAATTCTCTTAATTCTCTATTAGGTTTCTGTCTGATTGACCTGTCCATTGGTGAGAGAGGTGTATTGAAGTCTCCTACTACTAGTGTGTGTGGTTTGATGTCTGCCTCGAGTTGTAGTAATATTTCTTTTACATAAGTGGGTGCCTTTATATTAGGGGTGTAGATATTCAGGATTGGGACGTCATCCTGATGAATTGTTCCTGTTATGAGTATAAAGTGTCCATCTCCATCTCTTCTGATTGATTTTAGTTTGAAGTCAGTTTTGTTAGAAATTAATATGGCCACACCTGCTTTTTTCTTAGGACCATTTGCTTGAAACACCTTTTCCCATCCCTTTACTCTGAGTAGATGCCTGTCTGCTTATTGCAGTGTTGAGGACTAAACTCGGTATCACACACAAACTAAGAAAGTCATCTACCGCTGAATAGCAACGCAGTCCCAGAATGTCTTCTGTATCCCTCAAATGTGTAGACCCTTTCCTCCTACCTCCAGAACTCTTCTAGTACATCCTCAACCTAGCTTGTTCTTGTTCATTCTTTATTTTCCGGTTTGCAAAGACTTTGGTTTTTTTGTTGTTGTTGTTGTTAGTCAGAGTTTTACTTTGTAACCCTCCTGTGCTAAACCTATACACCTTATGCCATCCTTGCCCTGACAGCCATATTCCTGCCTACGTCTTTTGTATGTTGGTATTATAGGTGTGAGCCACCATGCCAGGCTTGCAAAGCCTTTTAAAAATCATGTAATTTCTCCTGATCCTACAAGAGAGACTGAGAACCCAGTAATATTTTTTTTATATTATCTTCAGAAATTCCTTTGATATCTTCTGATATTCTTCAGAAAAAGTTAAAGTTTCTCCCTTTATACTGAGACCTGCTAGGTATTGGATTTACAGTGGAGAATGAGAGCTTAAGTGAAGACCATGAAAACTGCGAGATTTAGATAGCTCTGGGAATACTTCTCCACGGAGCTGAAATTTAAACTGAAGCTATGAAAGAGAAGAAAGGTAGATTATTTCAGACAGACTGCATAGGTTCTATAAAGGTACCAAGGTAGGAAAAACCTTGGTATTGTGAACATGAGCAACGACCAGTGCAGTTAGTTTTCTGGGTAGATGACTCAGTGGTTAAGAGCACTTGCTGCTATTGCAGAGGACCTGGATTCTGTTTACAGCACCCACACAGCAGCTCACAGTAGGCTGTAATGCTAGTGCTAGTTTCAGGAGATTGAACAACCTCTGAGGATTCCAGACAATGATGCAAGCAAAACACCCATAGACATAAAAATAATAAAACAGATAAGTATGACTGAAGTGCTTTTTAAAAAATTGTTTTTATGGAGCTATATATTTTTCTCTGCTCCCCTCACTTCCTCTCCCCTCCATTTCTGCCCTCTTCCATGATCCCTATGCTACTATTTTACTCAGATCCTGTCTTTTTCTACTTCCCATTTAGATTATATCCATGCATGTCTCTCTTTGGTCCTCTTTCTTGTCTAAGTTCTCTGGGATTGTAATTTATAGGCTGGTTTTCCTTTGCTTTACATTTAAAAGCCATTTATGAGTGAGTACATATGATATTTGTCTTTTTGGGTCTGGGTTACCTAACTCAATATGATGTTTTCTAGATCCATCCATTTGCCTGCAAATTTCAAGATGTCATTATTTTTTTCTGCTGTGTAGTACTCCATTGTATAAATGTACCACATTTCCCTTACTCATTCTTAAATGTCTAGGGGCATTTAGGTTGTTTCCAGGTTCTGGCTATGACAAACAATGCTGCTATGAACATAGTTGAGCACATGTCCTTGTGGTATAATTGACCATCCTTTGGATATATATCCAAAAGTGGTATTAATGGGTCTTGAGGAAGGTTGTTTCCTAATTTTCTGAGAAATCACCACACTGATACACCAGTTTTCACTCCCACCAACAATGCAGGCGTGTTCCCTTTTCCTCACAACCTCTCCAGCATAAGTTGTCATCAGTGGTTTTAGTCTTGGCAATTCTTACAGGTATAAGATGAAATCTCATAGCTGTTTTGATTTGCATTTCTCTGATGACTAAGGATGTTGAGTATTTTCTTAAGCGTCTTTCAGCTATTTTATACTTATCTTTTGAGAGTTCTCTGTTTAAGTCAGTACCCCATTTTTGTATTGGATTATTTGTTTATTGGATGAGCAATTTCTTGAGTTCTTTGTATATTTTGGAGATCAGACCTCTGTCCAATGTGGGGTTGGTAAAGATCTTTTCCCATGCTGTGGGCTGTTCTTTTGTCTTGTTGACCATATCCTTTGCTTTACAGAAGCTTTTTAGTTTCAGGAGGTTCCATTTATTAATTGTTTCTCTCAGTGTCTGTGCTGCTGGGATTATATTTAGGAAGTGGTCTCCTGTGCCAATGCATTCAAGTGTCCTTCCCACTTTCTCTTCTATAAGGTTTAGTGTGGCTGGTTTTATGTTGAGGTCTTTGATCCATTTGGACTTGAGTTTTGTGCATGGCGATAGATATGGATCTATTTTCATTCTTCTACATGTTGATATCCAGTTATGCCAACACCGTTTATTGAATATGCTTTCTTTTTTCCATTTTATATTTTTTTTACTTCTTTGTCAAAAATCAGGTGTTCGTAGATGTGTGGATTGATATCCAGGTCTTCGGTTCCATTGGTCCTCCTGTCTGTTTTTAGGCCAATACCAAGTTGTTTTCAGTACTGTAGCTCTATAGTGGAGTTTGAAGTCAGGGATTGTGATGCTTCCAGAAGTTCCTTTATTGTATAGGATTGTTTTGGCTATCCTGGGTGTTTTGATTTTCCATATGGAGGTGAGTAACGTTCTTTCGAGGCCTGTGAAGAATTTTGCTGGGCATTGCATTGAATCTATAAATTGCGTGTGATAAGATTTTTCTTATGTTAATTCTACCTACCCAAGAACATGGAAGATCTTTCCATTTTCTGGCGTCTTCTTCAGTTTTTTTTCTTCAAAGATTTAAAGTTCTGGTCATGCAAGTCTTCCACTTGTTTGGTTAGAGTTACTCCAAGATATTTTATGTTATTTGTGGCTATGGTGAAAAGTGATATTTCTCTGATTTCTTTCTTAGCACGTTTATCATCTGTGTAAAGAAGGGATACTGATTTTTTTCAAGTTAATCTTGTATCCTGTTACATTGCTGAAGGTGTTTATGAGTTGTAGAAGTTCCTTGGTAGAATTTTTGGGGTAACTTATGTAAACTATCATATCATCAGCAAACAGTGTGTTTGACTTCTTTTCTGAATCGTATCCCCTTGATCTTCTTTTGTTGACTTATTCCTCTAGCTAGAACCTCAAGTACTATATTGAATAGATATGGAGAATGTGCACAACTTTGTCTTGTTCCTGATTTCAGTGGGATCACTTTGAGTTTCTCTCCGTTTAGTTTGGCTGTTGGCTTGATGTATATTGCCTTTATTATGTTTAGATGTGTTCCTTGTATCCCTGCTTTCTCCAAGACTTTTATCATGAAGGAATGTTGTATTTTTTCAAAGGCTTTTTCAGCATCTATTGAGATGATCATGTGGTTTCCGTCATCCACCATGATCAAGTCAGCTTCATCCCAGAGATGCAGGATGGTTCAACATATTATATATTATATATATCCTACATCTCTGGGATGAAGCCGACTTGATCATGGTGGATGACGGTTCTGATGTATTCTTAGATTAGGTTTGCCAGTATTTTATTTAGTATTTTTGCATCAATATTCATTGGTAAAATTGGTCTGTAATTCCCTTTCTTAGTAATATCTTTGTTTGGTTTGGATATCAGGGTAATTCTAGATTCATAAAAAGAGGTTGGCAATATGACCTTTGTTTCTATTGTGTGGAATAATTTGAGCAGTATTGGTATTAGTTCTTCTTTGACAATCTTGTAGAATTCTGAGTTGAAACCATCTGGCCCAGGGCTTTTTCTGGTTGGGAGACTTTTGATTACTGTTTCTATTTCTTCAGCGGTTATAGGTCTATTTAATTTGATTGTCTAGTCCTAATTTAATTTTGGTAAGTGATATTTATTAAGAAAATTGTCCATTTCCTTTAAGTTTTCCAATTTTGTGGAGTACAGGTTTTTCAAAATATGGCTTGATGATTCTCTGGATTTCCTCTGTGTCTGTTGTTATGCCATCCTTTTCCTTTCTGATTTTGTTAAGTTGGATGTTCTCTTTCTGCCTTTTGGTTCATTTGGATAAAGGTTTGTCTATCTTATTGATTTTCTTGAGGAACCAACTCTTTCCCTCAATGATTCTTTGTATTGTTTTCTTTGTTTCTATTTTGTTTATTTCAGTTCTCAATTTGATTATTTCCTGACATCATTTGGATATGTTGTGTGCTCATTTTCACTGAATTTTAGGAAGTCTTTAATTTATTCCTTCACCCATTGATGATTCAGGTGAGCATTGCTTTATTTCTACATGTTTGTGGGCTTTCTGAAATTAGTGTTGCTGTTGAATTATAATTTTAAACCATGGTGATCCAATATGATACATGGGCTATTCCAATTTTTTTTGTATCTGTTGAGGATTGCTTTCTTACTTAGTATGTGTTCAGTTTTTGAGACGGTTCCGTGAGGTGCTGAGAAGAAGATATATTTTATGTTTGGATTGAAAGTTCTATAGATGTCTGTTAAGTCCATTTGATTCATAACATCTGTTAGTTCCCTTATTTCTCTGTTAATTTTCAGTCTGATAGACCTGTCCAGTGGTGAGAATGGGGTGTTGAAGTCTCCCACTATTAGTGTGTGGGGTTTAATGTGTGATTTAAGCTTTAGAAGTGTTTCTTTTACATGTGAGGGTGCCCTTCTATTTCGGGCAAAGATGTTCAGTATTGAGTTTTTTCTCTTTATGGATTATTCTTGTGACTAATATGAAATGTCCTTCTACATCTCTTCTGATTGATTTTAGTTTGAAGTTTATTTTGTTAGATATTAGGATAGCTACACCTGCTTTGTTCTTATGTCCATTTGATAGGAAAAATTTTTCCCAACCCTTTACTCTGAGGCAATATCTGTCTTTGAGGTTGAGGTGTGTTTCTTGTAGATAGCAAAAGAATGGATTCTGTTTTTGTATCCAATCTGTTAGCCTGTGTCTTTTTATAGGTGAGTTGAGTTCATTTATATTAAGGGATATTATTCTTATTGTTTTTCTTTTTTATTTCTTTTTTATTATTATTTTTATTGAGCTCTACAATTTTCTCTGCTCCCCTTTCTACCTCTCCCCTCCCCTTCAACCCTCTTTCAAGGTCCCCATGCTCCCAATTTACTCAGGAGATCTTGTCTTTCTCTACTTCCCATATAGATTAGATCTATGTATGTCTCTCTTAGGGTCCTCATTGTTGTCTAGGTTCTCTGGAATTGTGATTTGTAGGCTGGTTTTCTTTGATTTATGTTTAAAAACCACTTACGAGTGAGTACATGTGATAATTGTCTTTCTCTGGGTTACCTCACTCAAAATGATGTTTTCTAGCTCCATCCATTTGCCTGCAATATTCAAGATGTTGTTATTTTTTTCTGCTATGTAGGACTCCATTGTACAAATGTACCACATTTTCCTTATCCATTCTTCTGTCTAGGGGCATTTAGGTTGTTTCCAGTTTCTTGCTATGATAAACAATGCTGCTATGAACATAGTTGAGCACATGTCCTTGAGGCACGATTGAGCATCCTTTGGATATATATCCAAAAGTGGTATTACTGGGTCTTGAGGAAGGTTGTTTCCTAATTTTCTGATAAATTGCCATGCTGACACACAAAGGGGTCGTACCAGCTTGCATTCCCACCAGCAATGCAGGAGTGATGTTATTGTATTTTTCCCTTCTTTGGGATTTGCTGCTGTGAGATCATCTATTGTCTGGGTTTTTGTGGATGTAGCTAACTTCCTTGGGTAGGAATTTTCCTTCTAAAATTGTGTAGGGCTGGGTTTATGGCTAGGTTTTGGTTAAGTCTGGTTCTGTCATGGAATATCTTGTTTTGTCCTTTTATTGTGATTAAAGTTTTGCTGGGTATAGTAGTCTGGGCTGGCATCTGTGGTCTCTTAGTGTCTCCACAATACTTGCTCAGGCTTTCAGTGTATCCATTGAGAAGTCAGATATAATTCTGATAGGTCTGCCTTTATATGTTACATAGTTTTTTTTCCTTTGTAGCTTTCAATATTCTTTATTGTGTATGTTTAGTGGTTTGATTATTATGTGATGAGGGAACTTTTTTTTGATCCTTTCTGTTTGGTGTTCTGTAAGCTTCTTGTATCTTCATATGCATATCTGTCTTTAGGTTGGGAAAGTTTTGTTCTGTGATTTTGTTGAATATGTTTTCTGGCTTTTTAATTGAACGTCTCCTCTTTTATCACTATTATTCTTATGTTTGGTCTTTTCATGGTGCCCCATATTTCCTGAATATTTTGTCTTAAGCTTTTGTTAGGTTTAATGTTTTCTTTGACTGATGAATCTATTTCCTCTATTGTATCTTCAGTGCTTAAGATTCTCTCTTCCATCTCTGGTATTCTACTGTTTATGCTTGCGTTTGTAGTTCCTGATTGTTTTTTCATATTTTCTGTTTTCAAAATTCCCTCGGTTTGTGTTTTCTTTACTCTATTTTGGTTTTCAAGCCTTGAATCATTTCTTTCATTTGTTTGATTGCCGTTTCTTGGTTTTCTTTAAGGGATTTATTGATCTCTTTCAATTTTTTGTTTGTCTTTTCTTCCATTTCTTTGAGGGAATTTTTCATTTCCTCTTTAAGGGCCTCAAACATTCTCCTAAAGTTATTTTTTGGTCATTTTCTTCTGCTTCATCTATATTTTGGTGTTCAATTCTTATTGTTGTATAGCCACTAGTTTTTGTTTGTGTTGTGTTGCTCTTTGTGGTGTTGACTGTGTTCTTACCTTGTCTACCCATCTTTTCCTTTGATTGGTGTAGCTGGTGCTGTGTCTCTGGTGATCAGTCTTCCACATGCCAATGGACCCAAGGCTCAGATGGTTGTTCCTCAGGACCATGGTTCCAGTCAGTCAGTGTTCCTAGAGGTTGCTTGGTGCTCCCCAGTATTGTTCTGCAATCCTGGAGGTTGGAGGTCATTTGGGCCTGCTCCTATTGAGGGTGCTTGCTTGGGGATGCTTCCACTGATGTTGCTGCCTTGGACCTGCTCCAGCAGAGGTCACTGTATTGGACCCATTCCTATAGAGATCACTGACTGAGGCCTGCTCCCTAGGAAGTCCCTGACTAGTGACTTGGTATTCTTTAAAACAAACAAAACCTTTCTTTTTGGTTTTTCAAGATGGAATTTCTCTGTAGCTTTGGAGCCTGCCCTGGCACTCATTGTGTAGACTAGGCTGGCCTCACACTCACAGAGATTCACCTGTCTCTACCTCTTGAGTGCTGGGATTAAAAGTGTGTGCCACTAATATGTAAGAGTTAGCCAATAAGAAGCTAGAGCTAATGGACCAAGATGTGATTTAATTAATACAGTTTCTGGTGGTCATTTTGGGAGTCTGGGCAGTCATGAAATGAACAAGTGCCCTCCTTACAGCAAAATGGCTCTCCAATATGGTCCACTATATCCACATTAAACCTGAGAAAGCTTAAAAGGGAACTCTAGACACAACAAACAAAGTTTAGCTGCATTTTTTTTAGCTGGAAGCTTGCTGTAGCTCCCTTAAGAGAGGTCTTCCTGATTCAGCAGTAACAGAAAAAAATGCAGTTTCAAAACAGCAGTTTCCTGGTTCTCCAGCACAAATGACTCTAGCTCTTTCGGGAGGTTCAGCCAAGGAGCATTTAAATGGGATTTATGAGCAACATGCTACAACTTGCTTAATAGCAACATAGACCAGCTGTGTGCCTAAAAATGGAGCAATGTACATGGCTCTCAGCGGTAGCAAACAGCTCCACCATGCTGGACTGGGCAGGGCAAGCAGAAGGGCCATACCACTGCTTAAGCTCATAAGAAGGGCTTAGCATTTTAAGAAGCAGTTCTGATCAGAAAAGGATTACAGATATGCAATAAAGACAAATCCAGATTTAAAAAAAGACCTCTAAATGGGTCACCTTGTTGAATAAATGTACATAGGCTTTGGAGAGAGAAGAAAAAGAATATAGAGATTTGGGAAAGAAGTAAATCATTTTAAAAAAAACAAAGTCTTTAAAGAGACAGAGTACAAACAGTCATAGATAAAAGGAGTAAATATAATAAAATAAATATTAAAGAGTAATAGAATAAAAACAAGCCACATAAAGATGAAATATACAAAAAGGGTCTGGATTATGTATATTATTGTGTTTTCTTTGAATTTTTGACTGTGAAAGTACAGAGAGACATTTCATTGTATGGGCTGATAAACTAAACCAGCATATATGTTCTAAAGGTATCATGGCTTCCAAATTTGGGTCTAAGGATTTGTTGCTTTGGAAAAGAGTTTCTGCTTTTGTTACCACAAAAGTTGAGAACCTGTGGAATCCTTCCAGACTAATGTGATTTGATGGACCAAGACCCCCTGAAAGGTCACTTTGAAAATTTCTCAAAAATTACTTTGCCCAATAAACAGCAGGAAGCAGTTTGAAGAGAACTACACCCATATTCCCAAATATTGTTTATAAATGTTTTAGATTTAAAGGTATATATATTATAGAGATTTGCATTGGTATGATTTGGTTTACTGATTCATATTTAAGGTCAGTTTTGTTATATGTGTATTTCTGCTCTTGATTAAGGTATTATGTATGCAGCTCATTTAAAAATGTAATGTACAATTTAAAATATAGTTAAATAGAGAGTCATCTATAATAGTCAAGTTTGTAGTCATGTTAGTTAGATTTTCTAGATGTACAAAGATGTTTTTCAGATGGATAGGCATTCTTCAAATCTTTCAAAGACTACAGAATTTGGCATTTAAAATGTTTAAAAACTTAGGAATTTTTATGACAATAAGACACATCTGCTCCTGGCAGCACCAATTGCTTCAAGAGGAAGATGGGCATCAAAGAGGCTCCTTATGGAGTTTGTTAGCCATTTAGGCAAGAAACTGCTCTTGCCTGGACTGCTTGAAATGTCAGGGTCCCTGCTTCATGAAAGAGTTTGCCATTGCAAGGCAGAACAGATTGTCAAATTTCCTGCTTTGTGGAAAAGTATGCTGAACACTATGGGCCTGTGGGCTGAAGACTGAATGCCACAACAACACAGAAGAACTTTGGGTGACTGTCCAGGCAGGGACATGTCTCTGTCAGTTCTAGAATTTTGGAAGTTTCTTATGATGTGCTTCCTGTTCACTTAATATATCCTTCTGGAGTCTTTGATGGAGTTGAAGAATATGTAGTTATAGTTTTTCTTAGTTATCATGAAAGATACAGTAGATATAAATATTGTAATTGTAATTCTTGCTTGATAACTGTTTTGTTATATGTAGTTTTACTATGTTAAAGTTAAAACCTTTCTTTTTATTTAAACAGAGAGGGGGAGGCAATGTGGGATTTCCCTCTGTATGCTGTGATTACCAGTGGTTAATAAAGTACTGCTTTGGACTTATAGTAGGGCAGAACTTTGCTAGGCAGAGGAAACTAAACTGTATGCTGGGAGAAAGGAGGCAGAGAAGCAGAAGCCATGGAGCTGCCGCCAGAGCCAGATAAGCTGAAACTTTGTCAGTAAGCCACTGCCATGTGGCGATATACAGAACATGGTTTAAATTAATATATAAGAGTTAGCCAATAAGAAGCTAGAACTAATGGGCCAAGCCGTGATTTAATTAATAAAGTTTCTGTGTGGTTATTTCAGGAGTCTGGGCATCTGGGAAATGAACCAGTGGCCTCCTTACAACATACCACCACTGCCCAACCTGAAGTATTTTTAGAAAGGTGTAGGGATAAGTCCCGCCCCTTAGGGGGTGTGTTCGCCTCAGGATAATGTTTGCCTATAAATTTGATGAGCGTGCTCCTAGGTCTCTTCTGCTTTCCTGGTCTCCGCGGGAACGGTGGTTCTGTAAGTCTATTTCGCCATTAAAGCTACAATCTGTCTACATTTTGGCGTCCAGCGTCGGGCTATTTTGCCCCTGACTCAAGCAGGTAGCCCACTAGCTAACACAGCACCCTCCTGGGTGCTGTTTTTCAGTTCGTGACTCCGGCCCCAGTGCTGAGTCCGAGACATACTCGGCCACACAGGCCCATTCTGCCTGCCTTGGCTAAGTTTTACAGCGGAACCCCACTGCCTGAATTAGCAGAAGCTCAAGTACCTGCGGTTTTGCAACAAAAGCCGCCACAGCGGCAGATTTGGTCTGATACAAAGTGACTTGGCCGGGCCGTGGTGGCGCACGCCTTTGATACCAGCACCTCTTGGGAGGCAGAGGCAGGCAGATCTCTGTGAGTTCGAGGCCAGCCTGGTCTACAAGAGCTAGTTCCAGGACAGGCTCCAAAACCACAGAGAAACCCTGTCTCGAAAAAACCAAAAAACAAACAAAAAAAAACTTGAACTCTGCCTCAACCTCTCAGTCTGTTTATCATTTGTATATAAGAGGACTATATCATTTATCATTGTATATAGTAGGATTACTGGTTTTTTGTGAGTTAATTTTATATTGAGCTACTTTATAACAGTTGCTGTGGCCATGGTGTCTCTTTACAGCAACAGAAACTCTAAATACTACAAATAGGTATATAGAGAGTGATCAACATTGTTTTGTTCCTGATTTTAGTACAACTGCTATGAGTTTCTCTCCATTTAATTTGACATTGGCAATGGCCTTGCTGTAAATTGTTTTTATTATGTTTACATAGGCTCATTATATCCCTCATCTCTCCAGGACATTTATCATGAAGGGATAATGGATTTTATCAAAGGCTTTTTCAGCTTCTGAGATCATGTTTTTTTTCCCCTTTAGTTTATATGGTGGATTACACTGATAGATTTTCATATATTGAACCATTCCTGCATCTCTAGGAAGGAGCCTACTTGACCATGTGTATGATCTTTTTTGATGTGTTCTTGGATTTGGTTTGCAAGTATTTTCCCAACTATGTTTATAGGGAGAATTAGTCTGTAATTCTTTTTGTTGGGTCTTTATGTAGTTTGGGTATCAGGATAACTATGGCCTCATAAAATGAATTGGACAATGTTCCTTTCGCTTCTATTTTGTGGAATAATTTAAATAGTATTGGCATTAACTCTTCTTTGAAAGTCTGGTAGAATTCTGCACTAAAACTATCTGGTCCTGGGTAAGTGGTACCTATCAAGCAAATTATCCATTTCTTTTATATTTTCCAATTCGGTGGAGTACAGGTTTTTAATGTCCTTATGATTCGCTGGATTTCCTTGGTGTCTGTTGTTCTGTCCCACCCCCATTTATATTTTGATTTTGATAATTTGGATATTTTCTCTCTACCTTTTAGTTAATTCTGATAAGGGTTTTTTCAGGCATAGTGGTTTTTCTCAAAGAATCAACCAGTTGTTTCTTGATTATTTGTATTGTCTTTTTGCTTGTTTCTGATTTTAGCCTGGAGTTTGATTATTTCTTGCCATCTACTCCTTTTGGGCGTGATGTTTTCCTTTTGTCTTGTTCTAGAGCTTTCAGGCGTGCTGTTAATTTGTTAGCATGAAATCTCTTCGGTATTTTTCTATGTAGGCACTTAGTGCTAAGAACTTACTTTTTAGAACCACTATCATTGTGTCCTTTAAGTTTGGGTATGTTGTGTATTCATTTTCACTCAACTTTAGAAAGTCTTATTTATTTCTCTCTTGACTCATTTTTCTTTCAGTATAGAGTTGTTCATTTTCCTTGAGTTTGTAAGCTTTCTGTTGCTTCTGCTGTTGTTGACATCCAGCTGTAATCCATGTGGTCAGACAAGAAGCAGAGGACTTGTCTTTATTTTCTTGTATCTGTTGGTACTTGTTTGTGTCCAAAATCTATGAAGTGCTGAGAAGGTGTATTCTTTTGTGTTTGAATAAAATGTTCCGCAAATATCTGTTAGGCTTATTTGGCTTATAATGTCTATTAGCTCTAGCATTTCTCTGTTTCGATTTTTGGGGGGTTGTGATGACTTGTCTATTGGTAAGAGTGGGGTGCTGAAGTCCCCCACTGTCAGTCTCTGAGGGTCAGTATGTGATTTAAGCAGTATTTAGTGTGCTTAGATGCTAAGAATTAAAATGGCTTTCCTCTTTTCCATTAGAGATTTTTCCTCTAATGAGTGTGTAGTGTTCTTCCCTATTTCTTCTGATTAGTTCTCATTTATTTTGTTAAATATTAAAATAACTACACTCACTTGCATTTACTTGGAATAACTTTTTTCAACACTTTACTCTGAGGTAATGTCTATCTTTGATATTGAGGTATGTTTCTTGGATGCAGCAAAAGGATGGATACTGTTTTAACATCCTTCTGTTTGTCTGTGTCTTTTTATTAAATAATTGAGACCACTGATGAAAAATATAAATGACAATTGATTGTTGTCTCCTGTGATTTTGATGTTGTTGGTGGTGGTGATTGTGGGGTGTGTCTATGTGTGTGTTTCCCATTTCTTCATTTAGCTGGTCTGGGATTATTTATTCCCAATGTTTTCTTGGGGGTAGTCAATCTCTTTAGGTTGGAGTTTTCCTTCTAGCCCCTTCTGTGGGGCTATATTTTGGATAGATATTGCTTAAATTTACTTTTAGCATGGAATATCTTGTTTTTGTCCATCTATGGTAATTGAAAGTTTTGCTGCATATAGTAATCTGGGCTTACATCTGTTGTCTCTTGGAGTCTGCAGCACATCTCTCAAGGCCCTTCTGGCTTTTAGAGTCTCCATTGAGAAGTCAGGTGTAATTCTAGCAAGTCTGCTTTTATATGTTACTTGGTCTTTCCCATTGTAGCTTTTAATATTCTTCTTTGCTCTGTAAATTTACTATTTTGATTATTTGTGCCGAGGGGACTTTCTTTTCTGGTCCAATCTGCTCTATATGCTTTTTGTACCTTCATAGACACCCACTTTTTTATGTTAGGGAAGTTTACTAAGATCCTGTTGAAAATACTTCCTGTGCCTTTGGCCCATGTTCCTTTTCCTTCCTTGTTCCTATTATTCTTGGATTTGGTCTTTTCATAGTGTCCCAGATTTCCTGGATCTTTTGAGCCAGGAGTTTTAGATTTAACACTTTCTGACCTATTTATCATTTCTTTTCAATCGTATCTTCAACACCTAAGACTCTTCCATCTCCTGTAAAGCTTGCCTCCGTGGTTCCTATTCAAGCTCCTAAATTTTTCACTTCCAGATTTCCCTCAATTTGGGTTTCTTTTATTGATTTGTTTCCACTTTCATATCATGAACTGTTTTATTAATTTCCTTCACAAGGGAGTCTATAGGTGGTGTGCTACAGAGCCAGGGATGAGACTGGGGGACTGGACTTGAAGGAAGTGATAGAGAAGGGAAGTGAAGATCTGCAGTTAGCCTACCTGCTTCCCTAGCAGGGGTGACCTGTGTGTTTCCAGGGTGCGCCTGCTGGAGTGGTTGGGAGGCCGGGATACAGTAACATTTTCTCTGTATGTCTTTTACAAACCAGAAATAACAGGCATTGATTTGCTATGCACTTTCAAAACTTGATAACATAACTTGGATAAAGAAAACTGTAGTTAAAAATCACCAGGGTTCAACAGACTGTGAATTTTTCTTTTGTTTTTTCGAGATAGAGTTTCTCTGTAGCTTTGGTCCCTATCTTGGAACTAGCTCTTGTAGCCTAGGCTGGTCTCAAACTCACAGAGATCCGCCGGCCTCTGCCTCCCGAGTGCTGGGATTAAAGGCGTGTGCCACCGCCACCTGGCCAGACTGAATTTCTATGAAGGTCAAACATCTTTTGTTCTTTCCCTTCCAGGTCAGTGGCCACAAACAGGTGAGCTCAGCAGGCTGCACCAACGGTGGAGAGGCTGCGAGGTGGAGGCAATCTATCACACTGTCAGAGACTGGGACCAATTTGGTACCAACTGCTGTGCAAATCTGCTGGTCAGGAACATCACAAGCTGTTAAGTAATGACGGACACATTGGCTGAGATGAAGTTTCCTGAAAGGAAGTGACAGTGCAATGTGGATATTTATGGTCATAAAATAGGAAAAGTTTTAGTTCCCAGGCTGAACTTGGCTCTGCTTGAGACATTTCAACAAGGCATCCTGACAACAAAGAAGATGTGACACGATTCCATTTCGCATCAGCAGGTGTCTGGACAAAAGTCATCAATGTGAATAAGGGCCAAGTGCAGTTGTGCCTTTCTTGAATAAATTACTGTATATTAAATAAAAGGTCTGGGTGGTTTTGTGTCTAGGTTTCTTTTCATTAGCCCTCCTCCTGTAGAACCACTTTTCTCTGGGGATAGGAGATCTAAAGAAATTGAAACTTTTTTTTTGCTTTCAAATTGTTGTATTTAGTACTTTTTTTAACTATGCGGTTAAATGGCACAAGCATCATGCTAATGACAGGGCTTGTTTTGCTAAGCAGATTTTGGGAAATGGCTCAATTGCATGAGTTCAATAGTCTATATAAAAGGAATATAAGAACTATGAAGGAAACTGTATATAGGGTTCAAGAATTTTCTTTTTAAATTTCATTTTACCTGTATGGGTGTATTATCTGCATGTATGTCTGTGTGCCATGTTCATGCCTAGTTCCCATGGAGGCCAGAAGAGGGAATCAGATCCACTGGAAATAGAGCTTTGTAAGCTGACATGTGAAAATCCAATCCCAGTCCTCTGGAAGAGAAGCCAGTGTTCTTAACTACTGAGCCCTCTCTATGCCATTTGGAGTAAAAAAGTTTAGCAGTCATTCTACAAGAAACTATTAAATTACAATGTCAAGTTTATACCCTTCAGTCTCACAGATTCATGTTGCCAACTCCTGGTGATGTGTTCTTTAGGGTTCTGCACTCACAGCCTGGGAGACTCTTCGGGGCAGGAAGAATCCCAGGCTGAAACCACATTTAAACCGTTTCTGTTAAGTCTAAAAATCCCCAAAAGATGTTAGCATGGAGGCTCAGACCCCAGCGTTAACCTGTCTGTGCAGCTAAAGCTGGTCTCAAACTTGTACCTGCCTACTAAATGTTGGGTTCCAGATGTGTACTAGTATGTCCAAATGACACCCTATTCTCTCTTCCCCCTAAACGTTTATGTATATGTGTTTGCCTGTATGAGATTATGTGCACTACCTTTATGAAATACTTGCAGAATCCAGAAGAGGGCGTTGAATCCCCTGGAATTGGAGTTACAGGTGGTTATACACTGGCCTATGTAGGTTCTGGGAACTGATTCTTGATCTTCTGCAAGAGCAGTAAGTGCTCTTAACCACTGAGCCGTTTCTCTAGGCCCCACGATACCCTATTCCAAAGCTGAAAATTTAGAAGTACCTAAATTAGGGATTGGCAAAGATTTTCTTAGTAAAAGGTCAGATAGTAAATAATTCAGGCTTTATGTGCCACAGAATATCACAACTCCTCAGCTCTATCACTATAGCATAAACAAACTCCAGATAGCAGGCCAAGCAAGTAGTGTAATAGATGCCAATAAAATTCCATTTACAAACAAGGCTGTGGACTGAATTTGCTCAGGTCCAAGTATATCTTACTAACTATAGTTTGAACGAATTCCCCTGGAGAGAAATATTCTTAAAAAAAAAAAAGTAACTTGTGAGCGGGAAAAAGAAACCAGCTAGAAATAAGAGCACACTGGATACACAGCAGAGGAGCTCCGAAAACACGAGACACCAGTAGCTCGGCCAGCGCATCTTTTTATTTTCAATTTTGTAAAAAAAAAAAAAAGCTTAGAGAAAAACAACATGTTAAATATTAGTAAAGGACAGGAAAGCACAAGGCTAGGTTTACAATAAACTTACAATAAATAGCGATCTAAACAGCTATCCAAAGGTGAGCAGTAAGTGAAAGGTGAGGAGGAGAGAGCACTTTAGGGTTCCTACTGCAGTTTTCCTGATTGCACACAAATGTAGCAGATAATTCCTAGTCTGTAATGTTCACAGTTAAAACACTTTGATGTCATTTTCTATAAAATTCCCCCAAATATACTGTCAGCCCTCTAGAAAAATTCACCAGAAAGTCCATCACTGCTTTCAAAATTGCTTTCCAGCAACTGAATCTTTGTGGTCTTCTCATTTCATTACCATAGTGGGCATAGGAAAACATGCCAAAAAAGAAGGATCAGGGGATTTAGGTTAGAAAAGAAAAAAGAAAA
The DNA here is from genome assembly GCF_037038515.1 of Microtus pennsylvanicus. Classification (NCBI taxonomy): domain Eukaryota; kingdom Metazoa; phylum Chordata; class Mammalia; order Rodentia; family Cricetidae; genus Microtus; species Microtus pennsylvanicus. The sequence continues at coordinate 143,602,556 of NC_134601.1, forward strand.
GAAAGGCTAGAAGGAAATGGCCCTACTGTGAAGTTATATTTTAAATAAAGCGCTTCCAGCACTAACTTATATTTCCACAGATTGAATACCCACAAAACGGAAAAGCATCGATCCTCTGTTCTTCCACGGCCTGCAAGTAGAATGATCATAATGAGCCCCCATCTGCCCTCGCATGGACCTAGCCACAAAGGCCAGGATGGCCACTTTCTGAAGGTGCTTTCAGTAGAAAACCCTCAGTGCCTCATGCTAGTCACTTCTTTTGCCGGCTCAGTTTCTTCAGCATATACAGCATACACAGTCAGAAACATGTCCCACTGGCCAAGAGTTGAAGGTAGACCGGGACATTTAGAGATTCTCTTGTGCCCTTTTAATGATGATGTGTGTTCTCATACCTATTTTAGGCCTTCTCAAAAAGCAGCACAAAAGATAGACCCTCCTTTTAATGTTCCCCAAGACTTGCTGCCCACGTTTCAAATGGGCCACAGCTATAGCATGCCCTGATTAGGAATAGAAAATGAACATTAAAAACTTTAGTTTTGCTCTTTATAATTTGCCAGCAGTTAGTAATAAGAGATATCTGCTAATCTGACAAATGGGTATGAAAACTGAAAGGAGGATAAAGTTGGTTTTTTGGTCCTATTTTGAAAGAATCGTCAGAGAATGCTTTTTTGTTTGATGCAACCACATTCATTCCTATGATACTTTTCTATGGACTGTCAAACTAGGTTTTCAAAAGGGGGTGAAGTCATTTTAGCTGTCAGATATGTTGCTTCTAAAGTAAAATCTTGGCCACGAGTTTCATTCAACTTACTGCCTTAGAACACAGCAGCTGATGCTGGCAAAGCAAAGTCACTTTAAAACAACAACTGAAGAGCTCAAACTCAACACACAGGAGAGGGCCTGCCCTATCTTAAGAGTCAACATCAAAATGCAGGAGTGAGGCTCTCAAGCACCCAAGTTTCTCCGCTGTAAGGATCGGCTCAGCAAGCTGCCACCCCAGCAGCCCTCTCTGCAGATGACATTTGAGATGAACGGTGATGTCATCTCTGGACTACTTTGAGTTTCCTTCGAACTCATGGAGGGAACAAGGCAGGTTACAAGAGGATGCTCTGCACCTCTGATCTCAGTGCTGTTTCTGTACCAGGGAACCAATGGTTCACATTAACTATCTGACATGATTACATTCACTTGTACTGGAAACAGGGCAAGGGAGAGACGGTGGAGGGCAATGGGAAGCAGATCTTTGTTTTGGAAGGGACTGGTCTTTGCTCTAGATGAAACTGCTCCCATACAGACGAGATAACCTTTTTTTCCCTTTTAAATCAAAAGAGATCTTATTTTTCTATGGAACCACAAGGTTAGACCACAAGGTTAGAGCACAAGGTTAGAGGTCTAGAGGATCCAACCCAGAGTGCACCTTGCTGTTTGCTTGATGAGACGTTTGATATCATAACATGATTTGTTTGGCTCCAGGGCATCATGGTCACTCTAAGAAGTACCCTGGATGACAGAGTTGGTATGCCCTTTCTACAGGGTTGGTAGGAAGAAACACACACGCTTTTAAGTTCCCAAATTCCTTCTCTAGGAAAGCTTAGGCTTTCCAGGTCGTTCCCACGGGAGCATTATGAAAAGTCTTCTATCAGAGCTGTGCCACCGCTGACATGTGACAACAGAGTAACCACAACCTTTGCCCATGCTGCTGGCAGCAAATGGGCCGACCCGCATTCTGTGGATAAGGCATGTGGACCAACAAGAAAAAGTTTGACCACAAAAAGGAACTATTGATTCCATACTGAAATGAAAGGACAGCTTCCCAGAATCCTTTTGTGTTGAACTACTCAGCAGATCCAAGACAAAAACTCCCTTGCCCAATCACAAGTGCTAATAAAGATGACAAGTGTGAAATTCTTCTACACACATACTCAAGTCACTCTCTTCAAGTCTTTGTTTTCATGTGGAAGACAACCCTGAATTCTGCCAAATGAGCAGGACGTTCTCCAGAGGCCTAGTCAGTATTAGCAATCACTTTCGGTTTTGTCGCTAACAATTACTAAACAAACATTCCTTTAACTAAGCTTTTAAAGGGTTCCTTGCAAACATGCAAAAGGCTCAACCTTCTATACAGGAGGCATCCTAGAACCTTCAAAACAAACCACACATGCCAGACCCCACCCTGAAGCTGCAGAATCCAAATCTTGAGGGTATTATGCCTTTAACAGGCCTTTTTATTTTCGTACCTGGGAATAGAACCCAGGGCCTTGGCATACTAGGAAGTGCTCTACAGCTAATCCAAACCCGTGGCCCTGCATTTTTTAAATTCAAGATCAGACAAAGGTAACAGCAGTCTGAGTTCAGAATGCCTGATCTAGAATATTCCAGTCCTCAGAGCTGTCATCTCCCTCAACTCAGAATGAACAGGTTTGGAAGATGACTTGGATTACTTTCTGAGATAATTCCAGTCTCGTTTCCAGATGGCTGCCTTTGAAGCAGGCAGTTTCAGGGCTTTGTGGCACCCTACTTTTTTCCATTCAGCCTGGGGACAACACTTCAATGCAAAACTTCTATAGGTAGCTTCATCTTTTTTTTAAGATTTTATTTATTATTATGTATACAGTCCTTTGCCTACATGTATGCTTGCAGGCCAGAAGAGGGCACTAAATGTCATTACAGATGGTTGTGAGCCATCATGTGGTTGCTGGGAATTGAACTCAGGACCTTTGAAAGAGCAATCAGTGCTTTTAACCACTGAGCCATCTCTCCAACCCAAGTAGCTTCATCTTTGAGAACTGTTGGGAAGTCAGGGTTAGTCTCCACATTTTGCAAGCAAAGATCAGGGCTACTTTTCAAAATAATGAAGATTATAAGAGCCTTTAAGAGGAACACAGCAGGATTACGCTAAGACTGGGATGTTACTACGGTTAACAAGGTTGATGGCCTAGTGCTTGTGGGCACTAATTTGTATGGAATGAGGAAAAAAACCACCACATTATAAAAACATCTTTTAAAAATGGAGTTACCAAAACTGCTAGCGCTGTAAGACACGGAAAGAAACTCTAAGATTTCTTTCAGCAGTTTCCCTCCTTTAAGAGTAGGGAAATTAGGATAGCTCAGCCAGAAAAAAAGTGAAACTGAAATGCCATATTTCAAAGCATGTCCATATTAAACTGGTGCAGTAGCCTCTCCACCAAAAACAAAATGATATCTCTTTGCATAGTACTCAAGAGACACATGAATCCCTAAACTTATAGAAGACAGCATTTTCTACTGGATTATGTTCCATTGCTGTTCTTCTGATTCCTCATGTAGCCACTAATATTGCAGCATGCATCAGCTCAATGTTGGAAGTTCTAAGTCTTAAGACTTCTTTCTATGGAGCACAACTGGCCTCACTGAGTAGAGCAGGAGTCAACAGTGCAGTAAGAGCAGGCAGCTCCTTCCTCTTTCCTTTGGTGCCTGTGCTGCCTATAGGACTGCTAAAGAAGACGGTATTGACTCTGCAGCTCTGGGGCCTTGATGGAGATGTCTGTATGACAAGCAGGTGCTCTAAGACTTTCATTGCTATAATGGGCTCCTTGGGTACCATGACTCTGAAAACTGGATGAATGGAATAGTTCCAGGTCTGATGGCAGAAGGCAAAAATATCTCTCAATATACCTCAGAAATAAAGATATCTCAATCAAACATATTCTCAATGGCAAATGCCTTTCTTATCAAGTATGCACAGAAGAGAATATTGACTAAAATATTCTACATGTTGATCAAGAATTGACTACTTTTAGTTTCATTTATTATACGAAAAATCTAAGAATAAAAAGATGGATAATTAAGTATAGGTTGTTTTAAAGTCTGGGTAAGCTGCTTGTACTTCACAGGAAGAACCTTGCAGCTTAGAAAAATGTGAAAACACATAATCTGAAACTGGAAAGTGCTATGGGCCTCTGCAGGCCTGCTAAGCAACTCAGGGAGCAACTAGAATCTCCCAGGAGAGAAGTCTAGACTTCAGGAGAGAGGGGCTTATTACGCAAGAACAAGAATCTCCTAAAATATGAGAAAGATGAGGTATAGAATTTTCAAACTAATGTTGCAGGCTAAGCTACTCAGTACAACCACAACACAAAAAGAACAAGAGCATGAAACCATCAACTTGTTATGAACAGGAAAACCAACTACAGCTATTATAAATTGTGCATACATAGGCTCCCAGTGAGTGGGCAAAACAGAATCCAGGAACAAAAAGGAAACTGCTTGGATGATTATAAATTGATCATCAGGAACAAATTCTAATGGAAAATGCTGGATTTCTTCCCCCCCCCCACACACACAAAAGAAACACAAAACATGGCAGATGATACAGAAACTGTTTCCTCAGCCAGAGGAGATCACACTGGAGAGCTGACCAGGGCCAACATGTGGGACCTCCCCTGTAAAACCTCAAGCACAGCTTAAAATAATACAAGAAAGCAGTAGAGAATATTGAAATCACATTGAAAACTTGATAATCAAGTTATACAAGACACACTGAGAAGATCTGAATGATGAAGATGTAACCTCATGACAAGACTGAACCTTCAAAAACTCAAGATGCTGGAGTTACAGATCCAGCAACGTAAAGAACTGACGAAAAGAGCAGCATTTCCAGCTGTTACTCACTACAGCATGTGATGCTGGTACTACTTCACCACCAGGAAAATCATTTGTAGATGAAGAAGCTTTCCAGAAGGCAGTTTTCATCTGGGATTGGAGGAAAAGGCATCCCATGAAGAAAGAGCCAGTTGATTAAAGCAACATTTTAAAAATAGGACTACCTTTGACCTTTGATTGTCTGATTTGGACAATCCTGGGGCACGGTCATTGGCCACAGCAAAGTAAGCCTTATAGCCTGTCCAGAAGTTCTCCAGTTTACCTGATGGATCTGCCTAAAGTCTCGCCCTCCTCACCTTCTACTTCAGACTTGAGCCGGACATAATCCTCTAGATCTGAACGGAGCTAAGTATGCCAAAGATAATTCCTGAAAAGAGTAAACCAAATCAGGCTGTCTGGAAGAAAAGGTTCAAAACTCAGAATGGAGCATGGCAATAGACCTAGACTACAAGAAGGTTGCTACAGGGATGGTCCTCTCACATACAAAGAGATGAGTCAGCTTTGATTCCTGGAGTTACCAGACTACACAGAGAAAGCATCAGAATGATTTTCATCTTCTAGGTATTGAAAATAGTACCAATGGGAAAGGAATTATTAAAAATATTGAAGTTTTTGTCCTAAAGATAGGTGGCTTTGGAAACTCAGCCTTTACTTGAACATATACATTTATATAATTTATGACAAATCAAGTTCTATATTCCGTTGAGTGTGATTTTGGAATTACCTCTTTTGGATGTTTCAAAATGAAATTGATGTAAAATAATAATGAAGATGTCTATCTTTTCTTTGCAGGTTATTATTCACAATGAAATTTCTTTCCTCTAACCACAGTCTGTGGCCTCTTGCATTTCTTCCTGCCTTCTCTTCTCTAGATAATAGCAGTATCCATGTTATCTCAAACCATGTGGTAGATACCCCTCAGTCTAGCAATGACCATCCAGGCAGTGGGCTCACATAGTCAAGTGAGGATTGCAGTTCTCAACACCTCATGTCCTCATATTAATTAAAAAAGAACAGAACATGATTTGCCTTTAGTTTTAAACATTTCAGGAACTCTTTTATAAAGATTTCCAGAGAAGGAACTAGACTTCTTTTCGCCATACTGAAATGCTCTTGGAACCTCCCCACCACACACACACTTTTTGCGTGCTGGGGATGGAACCCAGGGTCTTGTGCATTGTACGCAAGCACTCTAGCATTCTGTCATTGAGCTAATGCCCAGCCTATGGACATGCTTCCTAATCTTCAGTCTAGGAGCAACACAGACGGAACAGCTAGGACTCTGACAGGAGGATGCAGCTGTGTAAGTCTTCAGAGCCAGGGGCTCTACTGTCTGGTGTAACACCAGCATCTAGCACCACTGAGTCTGACTTCAGTTTCCTTTCTTCACCGTCATTTTGTCTAACTTGTCCTCCCAACTTAATGTTCCTTAAGGCCAGCTAGACTGGCACTACAGCCCCACATCTGCCCCACATCTGCCCCACCATTGTCAGATGCTGCAGGAAGTGAAGTGAGAAACCATTAAAGCATGCTATTACTTTGTTGAACTCTGAAACAGTGTACTACTATGTGAAAAAGTGGGAATAGGTCTGCATTTGTCTTAATTTAGAGAAGTTTTAGCTCCAGCATCCGAGTTTTGGGTTAAGTTTTAAGTGATGATAGTTTCAGGGCCCAATGAAATAGAAGCATTAGTTTAAGCCAGTCAATGTCACACCTCAAACACACTGGGGCATTCGACCATCCTCATCCTCATCCTCATGAGAGCCTCCCTGATCCTTCAGGACTTAGGGTGAAGTCATGCATTTTCCTGTAGTGGAAACACAAGGGGGGTACCCCGACTGGAAACCTTGTGATCTCCCATTCCCAGGTCTCGTTCAAACACTTCCTCCGAGCTGCTTTTTGTTCTCCGACCACCCTCGAGACTTGTGGAGGCTGTGTAGGAGCTCGAGGAGCCATTTGCTGTCACAGTGCTGTCTCCGTAGGTCAAAGTGAGGTCACCCTCCGTCAGGATGAAATCAGAGTCATCTTCTCTCAGCGGCTCTTGATTCTGAAAGGTGCAACCAATAAAAGAGGAACCTGAGATTTTCTGAAGCTGGGGCAACCTAACCCCAAATCCTCATATCAGAAAACCAAGGCTTTGGGCGGGGGGGGGGGGGGTCGGGCTACAGTATAGCAGTTAAGAACATTTGTTGCTCTTGCAGAGGACCCAGGTCCAATTCCTAGCACCCAAATTAGGTAGTTCACAACTACCTGTGATTCCAGTTCTAGGGGATCCAAAACCCTCTGGCTTCAGTGGGTACCTGCACACATTTAGTATGTGTACATACATATACCCAGGCACATAAATACACATATACTAAAAATACCCAAATACACATACATTAAAAAAAATTGCGCACGCCGTTAATCCCAGCACTCGGGAGGCAGAGGCAGGCGGATCTCTGTGAGTTCGAGACCAGCCTGGTCTACAAGAACTAGTTCCAGGACAGGCTCCAAAGCAACAGAGAAACCCTGTCTTGAAAAACCAAAAAAAAAATCTTAAAAAATAAAACCTAAGGATTTTATGAAACTTGCTTACATGCACCCTTGGTATAGTCACTGGATAGACACTATGGTGTTTTCAATCAAAACAATGCTGCCTAAAGCAGGCAGATTAGATTTCAGATGCATGATAGTTCAGGGGTTCTTATCTAAGAGAAGGAAGCATTGTGTCCTGTGGTCTGATATCAGAACCTCTTCTATCCAGACTCCTTAAGTCACGCTGTGCAAAACTATGGGTGCCCCCCCCAGTTGGCATGTGAACTCCCCACTTCAATGATAACACCCATGGTTTTCTTCTTGTCTTCCTAAGTGATGCTTAGTTGACAAAGGCTACTTTAGTACAAGACTCCCAAGCCGAAATTCAGCCATAATCCAAGCTTTTTGAGTACTATCTCTACCTTTTTACAGTTTTTACTAATTGTATAAAACAACAGGTTTTATCATAACATCATGACATAATGCCAAACGTGATGGAGGAAGGTCATTGGTTAAATAAAAAGAAACTGCTTGGCTCTCATTGGTTAGGAGATAGGTGGGAGGAGTAAACAGAACAGAACGCTGAGAGGAAGAGGAAGTGAGCTCAGACTCGACAGCTCTCCTCTCAGGAGCAGACACCTCAGAGAGACGCCATGCTCCCCGCTCCAGGGAAGATGCACGCTATGAAGCTCCGACCCAGGATGGACTTAGGCAAGAATCTTCCCGGTAAGACCGGTGCTATACAGATGATAAGAAATGGGCTAGTCCAGGTGCGAGAGTTAGCCTAGAAGAGGCTAGATAGAAATGAGCCAAGCAGTGATTAAAAGAATACAGGGTCCGTGTAATTATTTCGGGGCAAAAGCTAGCCGAGCAGGCGGCTGGGGTGTTGGGGACACAGCCCCGCCGCTCCTATTACTACACAAACGTCTCATGGTTCAAATATTGTTTCATGTATGAAATTATTATAAATATAAAATTAAGTTTAAGCTATGTGTACAAGGTATATTTGAGACATAAATGAGTTATGGTTAATGTAAATAATGGATGATGAACACCTCAAAGCTCTCCAAATAAATTTCACCTATTAAAAATAGCTGGCGCACGCCTTTAATCCCAGCACTTGGGAGGCAGAGGCAGGCAGATATCTGTAAGTTCGAGACCAGCCTGGTCTACAAGAGCTAGTTCCAGGACAGGAACCAAAGCTACAGAGAAACTCTGTCTCAAAAAAAAAACCCTATAGATGATGAGTAGGGAGCCACACAACAGGTGTCAAATGGCCATGAGAGCCACCCAGTCGGCAGCTCTCACCTGGCACTAACTAGAGGAAGCCCCTCTATCTTTCTCAATTTTGGATTCCTCAATTTATAATACGTATCAATCGCTAATACAATTGATAAGACTGTTTTCACTCAACAGGAGGCTTCGCCATATCTGGAGGTAGCTAAGATGCTGGGCCAAAGAACCTCAGCCCAAATGGACAGCATCAGCAACAAGGGTGGCTCTTGTCTTCGTAGTTCAAAGATTGGATAGGTGTGTGGAGCCCAGAGCCCAAATATTATTCCTAGAGCAAACCTTAAGTAGTCTCTTGAAGTGCTGAAAGACACTTGGTTTCTGTGACTGCAAGAACCTTACTGAGCTTATACTGTCGTCAGACTATTCCAAATATCCCTAACCTCTGAGAAAGGGGGCAATTAATAGGTTTCAGAGCAGAGAAGGTTTATTTTAAGTGGCTGAAGCTTTGGTTTAAATGTCCCATACACAGTCTTTTTCCCTTCTTCACCCTCAGTGCTGGGAATGCAAGCCAGGGTTTCATAATCACTGAGCTCCATGCTCAAAGGCCTTTTTCTTATAACTTAAGTAGTCTATTCCAGTGGTCACAAAAGTCTCACTTGAATATGAGAGGAAGAGCTGGGGGTGCTAGGAGGCTCAGATAGCTTTAAGACAAAGGGGTATGAATGTTGTTTTCTTCACAAAAGGTGAATATGTGAGACAAAAAGACTGAGGCAGAATTATATTCTTCCATGGCACAACCCACTCTCCCAAAGAGACAACCCAGCTGCTTTACAAGCACAAAGTTTTGTCATCTGTATTCATGATGCATGTGTGCGTGCACCTGCACATGGAGGGCAGCGGTTGATCTTTGTTCCCTACCTTATCTTTTGAGACAAGTTCTTTCACTAAACTTAGAGTTCACTTATTGATTAGGTCATCATGCCAGTGAGTTCCAGGGTGTTCCCTACCTTATCTTTTGAGACAAGTTCTCTCACTAAACTTAGAGTTCGCTTATTGATTAGGTCATCATGCCAGTGAGTTCCAGGGTGTTCCCTACCTTATCTTTTGAGACAAGTTCTCTCACTAAACTTAGAGTTCGCTTATTGATTAGGTCATCATGCCAGTGAGTTCCAGGGTGTTCCCTACCTTATCTTTTGAGACAAGTTCTCTCACTAAACTTAGAGTTCGCTTATTGATTAGGTCATCATGCCAGTGAGTTCCAGGGTGTTCCCTACCTTATCTTTTGAGACAAGTTCTCTCACTAAACTTAGAGTTCGCTTATTGATTAGGTCATCATGCCAGTGAGTTCCAGGGTGTTCCCTACCTTATCTTTTGAGACAAGTTCTCTCACTAAACTTAGAGTTCGCTTATTGATTAGGTCATCATGCCAGTGAGTTCCAGGGTGTTCCCTACCTTATCTTTTGAGACAAGTTCTCTCACTAAACTTAGAGTTCACTTATTGATTAGGTCATCATGCCAGTGAGTTCCAGGGTGTTCCCTACCTTATCTTTTGAGACAAGTTCTCTCACTAAACTTAGAGTTCGCTTATTGATTAGGTCATCATGCCAGTGAGTTCCAGGGTGTTCCCTACCTTATCTTTTGAGACAAGTTCTCTCACTAAACTTAGAGTTCGCTTATTGATTAGGTCATCATGCCAGTGAGTTCCAGGGTTGAGGTTATAGGCTTGCAGCATCATGCCCAGCTTATTATGTGAGTGCTGGAGATCCAAAGTGAATTCCTCATGCTGAGAGCCTATCTGTCACATTTTCAATGGTAGCCTTCCTCAAAGGGGAATAAGTAAGAACCTTAGCTTCTGTTGGTCTCTCCCATTGCACAGCAGCACGGTGACTTTGATAACTGTAATCCTTGTTCTCAAGGAAGAGCATGGCATCTAAGAACCCTGTCTTCATCTTGGCTCTTTTGGTATGGTTGCACTTATCTGATATCCCAACTATGCTAGCTATGGCATACATGTCCCTTTCTGTTATTTCTCCTTTCTGAATGTGTACCACGTTTCCCGACCCCATTGTTGAGGGCCCTCCTCCCTCAGATCTTGGTTGGCCTTCTACTTTCTTGTCACTGATGAAATCAACTGCAGATTGTTTGGAGCCCTGTCTTAGGGTCTCAGTTTTGTGTATTACTAATCATGGGCCATGGACAGCCTGCATTATCCCTGAGATGATATAGCTCTCCTCAACTATATTGCTGCAGTATTTGTTCTTTCGCAGTGTGCTGAGAATGAAACAAGGCTTTGACAGCTGGGAGGCTCTCTTCCTTCCAGGCAAAGACTATCATCTTGGGATGGTGAGAGAGAAATGGAGAGGGGGAAGCTCTATCTTCCCTTCTACTGCTTCGAATATAGACAGCTGCTTGCTCTCTTTACCTATCTGCCCTGCAACCCACATTGGGGACTCAAGTTCAGCCCTAAGTCTGAGACATCCATGGCAGAACCATTCTTTTCCTAAGCGTGATGACTCCATTTCTAGCACCAGAAAAAGGGAAGAGAGGACCTAAGCACACCCATAAATAAACTACTTAGAAAGGAATACTTGGTGTGCTGCTTTGTGGTTTGTGGTGCATCTTAATGAACCTTATTTAATGTTCGCACCAGGTGGCACTAGTAGGCCCATAGTACAATTAAGAAAAAGGGTATAGAGCACTTTCGGTAGCCTGTGAGGGCTTGAATTGCAATCTGGTCACTTGAATTCCCAACCACAGCTACCTACACTGGGAAGCCATATAACCCTTTTAAAAGATTTCCCTATTACTGTGCCAAACAAATGAACACACATAATACATGCATACGTACTTACGTACGTACATAAATGCACATATGCACACACACACCATTTCTAATCATCTTATTAGATGAACCAAATCTATGGATCTAGAGTTTGGAGTGTGGTGGTTTTTCCTAAGGAAGAGACTACCCATTGAGCAGGAACACGGACCTAAATGCGGTACTTACGTCATACACCTGGGGACTGGTCAGACATCGAGCTAGCAAGCCACACCAGGCTGGGAGAGTGGTGCTTAGCGGGGGACCACTGTGGGTGAGAATGGGCTTCAAGTAACTTTAAAGAGGAAATTAAGGAAAAATGGCTGCAATGAAAATATACACAAAACAGAATGCATTTTTAAAACCCACAAAGTCTGCCTGCCTCCCATTTTCTCAGTACAACACAGGTAACCCTTACATCTATAGGAACAAAAAGTGAAGATGTCTTCATGGTGTCTAAGCGCACGTGGGTAACTCTTAGGGTAATGATATCTAATAGTCAGTTAGAAGAATAGTGAATAAATTCAGTCAAGCACAACGGTACACATCTGGAATCCCAGCATCTGGGAAGCTGAGGCAGGAAGATAAAGAGTTTAATGGCGACCTGGGCAACACTATGAGCTTGTCTCAAATAATAAAGCCTCCGAACAATCAATCCAAAGCCAGCCAGCAAACAAACAAGCAAGCAAAAAGAACGCTGGATTCATTAGAGTACATATTCCTTACCTAATTTGGTTGCTTTATGGAGAAGAAACCAATGTATGTTTCTAGTTGTGAATTATTTAACTCTTTTAAATAATAGAAAAACTCTCTGTTAAAAGACAGAAACAAGGGTTCTGCTGGAGTTCTCTGCAGACAAAACATGCTGCTGTGTGATTGCCGGCTTTAAAGAGCAGGCTCCGGGATGGATGTGAGCCACTACAGGGCAGTCGTTTCTCTCCTGTCTTTAGTTAGGAAGGTGGCAAGAGCTTCAATCTCTACAATGTCAAGGGTCAAGCCAGAAGCTTCCTTTCTGTTTCCTGCTTTGGGCACTTCAAAGACTAGCCCTTTTTAATTCATGTTGAGAAGTCCTGGAACAATGCCCTCTAAAAACACATATGCAAATGTGTATATAGTTTCTTAAAATGGGTTTATATTTTAAGTTGGTAGACAAAGTAATGTGTTTCACTGTGACATTTTCATGCATGTGTATCATCTTACTTTGTTCCTATTTGTCCCTTTTCCCCATCCCTCCTATCCTATTTTTTCCTGGTTCCCTACCTCCCCCAAATAGTCCCTGTTTTTGCTGTCATGTCATATATATTCTATTATTCTCTATTTTAATTAAAACTTTATTATAAAGAACTTGCAAATAATCACACACCTAAATGAAGTTCATCAGAATGAACTTCTGTATGGTTAGAACAGCCATTCTAAAGCTATAGAGTTTCACACTGGATTTTACACTTTCACTGGAGAACATACTTTTATACACATACCTGTCATTAAAACACGGAAAAATTCATGTGAGTTAGAAGTAAATCCCATGGAGGCTGAGTGATGTGAACCATCCGGAGCTGACACTCTTCTCTCAACATGTCTCTAAACTTTTGCTAATTCTTGAAGTTTTTTCTCCAACTTTATTTTCCAAATCAACAATTTGGTCTTTGCTATGTACAAAAATTCATTACATTGGGGGGGAGGAGAGGTTATTTTCTGAAAAACTTGAGACAGGATCTTATGAAGTCCAGGTTGGCCTTGAAATCCTGACTCTCTTGCCTCTGTTTCTCGCGTGCTGAAATTATAAGCATGCATTACCATACCCAGCCATAAAACTATTTTTTTTTGGTGTTTCGAGAAAGGGTTTCTCTATAGCTTTGGAGCCTGTCCTGGAACTAGCTCTTGTAGACCAGGCTGGCCTCAAACTCACAGAGATCAGCTTGCCTCTGCCTCCCGAGTGCTGGGATTAAGCGTGCGCCACCACTGCTGGCTATAAAACTAATTTTTAATTTCCAAGATTTTTTCTTTTCTTTTTGAACTATTTTCTAACAACTTGCCCTTATTTCATGACTGGAAAAAAACGCTCCCATTTCTTTCTAAACATTTTATCGGGAAATATTTTGGGTGTTTCTTGTGGTTTCTGTTTGTTTATTTGTTTGTTTTTTGACTTCTGAGATAAGGTCTCACACCTTGAAGCTCAGGTTGGCTTATAACTCATTATATAGTCTGTGTTGGCCAGGAACTTTTATATGGGTTTACATCATCATGCCTCGCTGAAGGTTTGTTAACAGTAAACATCTGCAGTTGTTTGATTATTTCAGCATCCCCACTCCTTCGTGTATTTATTCAGTATCTTGGTTCATCAGGTAGGATGGGAACCCCTATTACGGTATTAAAAATCAAAACCAGAGAATATTATTCTGGGCAGAAAAATCTGTTGTCCTCAAGATCTGTTTCCCTACTATTGCCACCCCACCCCCCGCCGTCAAGGGTTTCTACTTTCTCTAGATGTCTAAGAAAACTAACAGCTATTAGGCAATCTATTGACAAGAAGGAACCGCTACAGCGTTCCCAACAACAGTCTTGAATAAATGAGCTAAACAAACTGGCTGAAACTCATGACTGTCTTTGACTCTATTTTGCCTGCTCTAATTCCTTCTACCTTCCTTTGGCTTTTCAAGTGACCAAAAATGCCTCTTTTGTGATTTCTGTAAGGCCTGGGAGAGTATGTGGACACATCTTAAACTGGAAGCCTGTCTACCCCATTTTAAGGCTTGTGGGGGAGGGGGTCCTGTAAATCAGTAGGAGTCATTCATGTACAAATCAACTCCCTTCTACACTCTCATGTTATTTAGATGGGATTCTGGAACTCATTTCTGTTTCTCTTCACACAAGCAATTATCATTTTAGCAGTTGCTCTTCAATGTTCTCTATCTTCTCCAAGCCTAGGGAACAACATGCTTTCTGAATTATCATTTAGACAAAATTCACATGACTTTAAAGAAATCCCTACAAGTTCTGTTTCAGTTAATAGAAAATATTAACTAGACCAACGAGAAAACATACACAACAGAAAATGAAACAAGGCAAAGCTCTTCGCCTGATGGCTTCAGAAAGTGAATAAGTCTCGGAAGAAAACACCAAATGTGTGAGCCCCACACTTCATGAGCCCCAGTTCCCTCAGACACGAGAGAAGCTGAGGAGAGAATTTGGCAGACTCAGATGTAACAGACTGAGAATGACAGAGACTGGAGGGTACTGAGGAAAGAGATGTGAACAGCCCAAGCTTTAGGGTGAAACCCTAGATGAAAATGCAAAAAGAGACACTAACACTCACAGGAATTGAATCCATCTTTAACCTTTCTTGTTGATTGGGTTAAGATGATCTTGAATCCCTATAGCTGATGCTAACTGGGAGCAGTCCTAAACTGAAATACTTAAATCATCTCTGAAGGAGAAACATCATCCAGAGCAACTCAAGTTATCTCTAGATGTCGTCTTTGCTCATGTTTGTCACTGAGAAAAGAAGACACATACACAAAAAAGACAGTTTAGGACACTGGGTGTATGACTTTGAGATGCAGCACACAAAAGACAAGAACAGCATCAATCAACCAAATGAAGAGTTTCTGTTCTTCAAAAGACTTCATTTGGAAAGTGAATAGACAAGAGGAAAAGTATTTTTATCAAATATAACCAGCAGAAGGTACAAATTCAGCTATATAAAAAACTCTTACCAATTAAGAAAATTGCACACAGCCCAATAGACAAATGGGCAAGAAATGTACAAGCATTTCATAAAGGAACATAGTTAATGGCCAGTAAATGTGTGAAGAGAGTCCTCAATCCCATGAGCTGTCACAGAAATACAAATTAAAGCCATAGTAAAATATACAATAAGAAAAATCAAAAGACTGGCAATAACAACAAAAATAACACATGTGGAGCATGTGGAGCAACTAGAACATTCAAACACGAGGAATGTGTGAAATAGTATTACCTTGGAAAACTGTCTTCTAACACTGAACCTACACATGTCTTAAGGAGTGGCTACAAACAAGATATCCTGACCTAGGCTGTTTCGGGTATTAAGACGGCCTATAGAGCTGAATCCTATCCACCTTGACCAAACATCGGAGAATTCAAGCCTATTCCTGCTCCTTCAAGGATAAGACAGGGAGTGGTTTCCTACAGGGAACTTGGTCTAAGGTGTAGTCACTGCACGTCCTGCCAAAAAAAACATCAGAATGCTTAACTCAGGAAATAGTGGCTTGATGTCTCAAGTATTGAAGCAGGTGATTGTTCTGTTTGTCCTTTGTGTCACGTTAAAGCAGTATTTTGTCTTCTTTCCCCCCTTTTTGGATTGGGGTACATAAACACAGGAAAAATAAACACAGGCATATTCAGTATTCACTGGGTAGCCCTCCTGGTTCTAGCCTATATCTCTGTATTTCTTTCATATCTCTGTTCCTCTTACCTAATTTTTCTAATCTACACACCCCTACCCTGGAATATGTGAACCCTGTCAAGGCTGGACCCCAACAGATGCCGCCCCCATGTGTGGCTCGGACAGTGGATGTTGTCACCAATGTCTCCTGAGCCCAGGAGAAGGCTAAAGGATACTTGTGATCAAAGCCATACCACAGCCTGAATATCCATGCACTCTCCTGCTTTGTCCGGCTTCCTCCAGCAGAATCCAGGCCATCCTAGAACAAACCAGAGAATGCTGATTAGGGAAAGGGATAATGAGAGATGGAGGAAAGGCTAGTTTTAAAATTGTAACTGTTGTGTTTTGCAGTGCTTAAGATTGACCTCAGAGCCTTGCACAAGTGAGACAATTGCTCTCAACATGCATGGGCTCACTCTGATGAATATCTTGCATATCACCATAGAACCTTCATCAGCGATGGATGGAGATAGAGACAGAGACTCACATTGGAGCACTGGACTGAGCTCCTAGGATCCAAATGAGGAGCAGAAGGAGGGAGAACATGAGCAAGGAAGTCAGGACTGTGAGGGGTGCACCCACCCACTGAGACAGTGGGGCTGATCTAATGGGAGGTCACCAAGGCCAGCTGGACTGGGACTGAATAAGCATGGGATCAAACCAGACTCTCTGAACGTGGCTGACAAGGAGAGCTGACTGAGAAGCCAAGGAAAGGCACTGGGTTTTGATTCTACTTCATGTACTGGCTTTGTGGGAACCTAGTCTGTTTGGATGCTCACCTTCCTAGACCTGGATGGAGGGGGGAGGACCTTGGACTTCCCACGGGACAGGGAACCCTGACTCCTCTTTGGACTGGAGAGGAAGAGGGAATGGGGGGAGGGGGAGGGAAATGGGAGGAGGGAAGGAGATGAAAATTTGTAATAAGAAGAAGAAGAAGAAGAAAAATGAAAAAAAAATGCATGGGCTCATATAACTACAACTTTCCCAGAGCTAGAACTCACAGTGGAGAACCACACACTACTATAGCTTCAAAGATACAGCTCAATGGTAGAGGATTTGTGTAGCATACACAGGGTACTGAGTTTAATGCCCAGAACCACACATGTAGAGATATATTGAGAAGCAATATTCTAGCAGAAATTAAGCAAACACCAAAGGAAAAAACTGAATTCCTAAAGTAAAAAGTTCTAGTCATGTTTGTGGGTAGATGGAACCAATATTAGCATAAAATCTCTTTGGCATTTTATTTTAATAAATGAAGGTACTTCCAAGTACCTTTCAAGAGTTAATTACCTTACTGTAGTCTAGATCCTTGCAGGACAAAATTGTACATGGCCAATGGTAAAAAAAAATATTCCATTGTGGGGATTCTCTTTCCCTCTCAGCCTGTTGGTCACCAGGTCAAGAGGGGAAAGAGGCAGAAAGCTTTGTCTACGGCCCATGAGCACGGCCAAAGACAGCCCTCCAGAAGACAGATTTCAGTAAATCAGCTCAATTTTATTCTAGAGTATATAGGAATATATAGGACTGAGGAGTCTGGGGGGAAACCCTAATTTGCATTAGGTGGTCCGCTCCTATCACAGGGTTCAGTATTTGGCAGAGGTCCTAGAGCAAATCTTCTTAGCAGGCATCTGTGTCAAGGATCAAGCTAAATATAAATCAGGCAGATGCTTTAGGAACAGCTTTTAGATAGGTCAGTCCTCCAAGTCCAGGGACATTCTCCAGATAAGGGCAGGTAGAGGCAGGAAGTGCTGCTGGAGGGAGGGAGCTCCCTGTTGCTGAGCTTATTGAGATAAGCTGCTAGGCCATAGGGAGGCTGTGACCTCTGACCAACCAGCAATGTCTTCCAACATTCCACTATCAAAAATCATTTTTTTTGAAATTACTGTTGTTTTATTTTCATAAGAATCATTAGTCACAATCAATACAAAATGAAAACTGCTTAATTTAAGTTGAGAATATGACAGAAACCAATTTTGTCTCTCAATATACTTACATACATGTTTCTATGGTTCTACTGTTATCTGTGATACACAAGATCCATAATTTACTTATTGTACCTCAATTAGCTGATGTCTAAAAACCAAAATAAACAAAGGATATTAAAATGTAGTCACACATTTACATTCTTAGAGCATTGAAAGGAGCAAGCTATTATATTCATTTTCAGATATAAAAAATATACATGTTCACGAACTAAAAATTCACCTCTTTCAGGAAAAAGGATACAATTCTTGACCTAGTTATATTCAGTAAGAGCTTTCTGGAAAGCTTCTAAAGTGTTTTCACAAAGTTGCTATGCCCTGTGTTTGACAATGGAAAAGTGTATCTACACTTTTCTTTTCAGATTTTAAAAAATAGTTGCCATGGTATCTGAGGAATGCTTATGAATGGATATGGAAATGGTCCAGTTAAATATGCCCTTCTGTGGATGAGAAATATACATAAGGAGAAACTGGACAGACAAATATGGGAGAAAGGGGGCATTTGCTGATAGTTGTTTCTCTGAGTAATTGCTAACTAATGACAATGATAGAAAAATTTCAAAATGCTACATGACTGAGTCGAAAAGTGGCAGATAGCCTTTCTATGAAAAAAAACCTAAGTATGTTTCCAAGTTTTTAAAAAAGATTTACAACCTCTCTCTCTCTCTCTGAGTATGCGTGCGTGCGTGTGTGTGTGTGTGCGTGTGTGTGTGTGTGCGTGTGTATGTGTGTGTGTGTGTGTGTGTGTGTGCGCGCGCGCGCGTGCTGGTACCCATGGATCCTCTGTGGCTGGAGTTACAGACGACTGTGAGCCATGCTATATAGGTGCCCAGAACTGAACTAGGATCTTTCGAGCAGCAAGTGCTCTTGTCTGCTAAGCTACCTCTCCACTCTCATACAATTTTACTATAGGAAAATAATAAACATCATAAGGGATATTATAACCAGGGCGTCTTAAACTTTTCCATTTGTGTCTGTAAATTCTGGTCTCTGGCCTCCATCTTTCGAGGCCCTGCCCCTGTGCCCCTTGACCCTTGACCCCTTCCCAAGGAGGGTCAAGGTTGCCTGCCAAACCTTGACCCCTCCCCAGAAAAGATCAAGACCACTCCCCCAAGCTATTTAAACTGCTCCCCAAAAAGTAAACACATGGTTTTTCCCTCTCCTCATCCCCCATGGTCAAATTGGCGGCTAATCTGCTTCCCCTCAGGGCCACCCAAGAGTCCAGTAGTGGATATCTTTTAATTTGGTTTGTTTTGATTTGGCTTGATTGGAAATATTCCTGTTTGAAAATATTCCTAACATCTGGAGGTCCCACCAGGTAGGGCGGCCCTTCCTATGGCCTACGGCCACACATCAAAAGCAACCTTATCCACAACCCAAGCTCTTCACACCAGGCTAAAACCAGCTGCTGGACTACAGCTAAGGCGAATGAGCCTTGGTGAGTCCCTTTTTTCTTGTCCATGATATAGGGTTTTGGGGAACAGTTCCTGTTTACTTTGTGTCGATTATCAGGCTCTTGCTAAAGACACGGGCTGCACCAAGGGCCTAATCCCAGCGGTTGAGCCAGGCTTAGCTGAGGTGAATTTTGTTTGTTTTAATTAGATAGTCCTAGCATTCAATTTTCACTGCCCCATTTTTGTCAAAGCGCTGTAATGACTTAGGCCACGCAGTTGGGCATAGACTTTAAAATGGCGCTTGCAGTTCAAAGCCAGATAAACTGTCGCCCCTGGGATGCCTCTTTTTTTTTTCATTTTACTTCTTATTGAATTTTACTTTTATTTACAAGAACTATGCATTTTAGTACTTTCATAGCTGAATATGGGGATTCAATTTTTGATGACCATCATTTCTTTTGAGTACCATAAATGGAGACAGCTTAAATTCAAACATTGAAATGAGATGGTTAACCATATTTAAAGAAAGCATTAACGATATTTCAATAGTCATCACTTAAGCTTATCTTGTGTTTTACCTACTAATGCTTAATTTTATCTTCTAAAGCTGGTGTGTTACAGTGAAGTGAGTGGCCATGCATAATTTGTCTTGGGAAACTGGGAAATATTGAGCTCAGGGTTTAGCAAAGGTTTTAAGTTACTTTACTTAATGACTTGTTCTAAGTCAGTGCTTCTCCGAGTTTAATGTACACAGGAATTACCTAGGGATTGATTTTAACTATAGAATAAGTAGCTGCTGCCCAGGCTTGATGTTCTGCATTTCTAACAAGTTCCCTGCTGAGGCTGCTACTTAGAGTTTGCATTGGTGAGGTTCTCACCCATTTCAGAAAGCTCAGAGTCAACACAACTTTCTGCCAATGAAATCAGAGTGACTTCTAACAACCAAAGCAGAGAGACCTCATAAGGCTGGAAAGAGGGACTGTCCTAATGGCCAGCTTTCTCTTCTGATAAAGAGAGTAGTCATGATTATGGGTGACTAAGAAAAATTATTTAAAGCGAACAAGAACAAAATGAGAATATTTAGTCCTCATTTTCATGAGTGAGGAACACATTCTCACCTCATCACTGAAGAAACAAACAGGGGAAGATGGCAGTCAGCTACAGTCCACTGCTTCTGTCTTTCTGTTCTCCCCTGCTGCTGTGCGGCCTACCTTCTCCATTTCTACAGGATCAGTGTTCTCTGGTCAAGAAGGCCAACTCTGCCTACTGTTACAGTTTAAGATGGGCTTGTCTAACCTGAGACAAACTTTTCTAATGCAGGTTATCTTTTACAAGTTGTAGAGTTATTCCTTCTTTTTTTTCTATTTAAGTAAAATTGCTTTATTCTAACCAACTCACAGATAAAAATAGGTATGTAAAGGAATCTGTTCACTTGCTTACTCTCAAACCCTATACATCTCTGGGATGCCTCTTACAAAATCTTTTTAAATTGGGCTTGTCCGATACAATATGTACTAAACAACTAATTTCCCTATGGACTAAGATTTGACCTCAATACCATCTTGACAGTGGGATGCATTGGTCACCAGAGAAAAGCCTTGCGCTTACTGTCCCTCCAAGGCCTAGAAAATATTTGTCACTGTGGGGATAAGTGGACAGAGCTTCCCTCAGTAGCCAGTGCCTCACAACATGGGTCTTGGTCACTAGGATCGTGATGCCTCCAAATTTCCTGTCATCTGGTAATTAGGACCCCAATAATTCTAGCTGGACCATGCAGCCAGAGGCACTGGCCCTTCCCCCACTCTCTCAAATCCTCACTACCTACCCCAGTCCTGTGAAGCAACATTCTCCACATTCCTCTCCTTCCCTGTCCTCACCTACCCCCTCTCCCTAGCCAAACTGGAGTTCTAGGTCAACTTCCCCCTTACCCACCTTCCTCCCTCCCTCCCCACTCCTACCACATCTCCCCACCCTTGAACCCCCTCGGTGCACTGGGCTAGCCCCTCCCAGTCCTCCCCAGTCTCCTCCTATACCAGATCCCACCATAGCTCCACCAGTCTCTGCCCTCTCTGGAAAATGGCAGTAGTCAATGGCATTATGAAAGTCCATGTTCCCTTTTCTCTTCCAGATTTCTCAGAGAAGTGGCTGGGTTCCTTTTCTACTAATTTTTCTGTTTATATTAAAGAGTTCCATTATTTGTCCCAGGCCTATGATCTAACCAGGCTACTAAGCCATCCAAGCGTCTACTACCATGGCCCAATATACCAGGCTAGATCCAGCCTCCCCAGCAGGAGCCATGGTCATGGCTACCCATTTTATTTCTCACTCAGCACCAGATATTAGAAAAAAATAAGAAAGGCTGAAGAGGGTCCCAAAACACCTATACAGGAATTGGTGAAAATGGCCTTTAAAGTTTTTAACGCCCAAGATGAAACAGCTGAGTCTTTCCGACAGACAAGGCTACAACAAGCAGTTAATCTGCAGGCTCAGGCCTTAGCAGCTGTCCTAAGATCACAAAAAGGGGGACAAGGGAAGCCAACCACAGGGCTCTAGCCTAAGTCAATCTCACAGGCAAGCTGTTCCAAGTGTGGCCTAAATGGCCATATGGCCCAATACTGCACTAAACCTCCTACAAGGCCATGCCCTATCTGCCAGCAACCTGGACACTGGAAATCACAATGCCCCTGTGCGGGCTTGTCCTCGATGTCACGCCACAGAGGTCCAGCCTCACCAACATCGACAACTGAGACTATGCCAGCCTTCAAACTTCTCAGCCTTGCAGAGGATTGACGCTGCCCAGACTTGGTATATCCTGTAACCCTGTCCGAGTCTAGGATAAAGCTGCAGGTAGTGGGTAAGTCCATTACTTTTCTTTTAGACACAGAAGCTACATATTCTGTTTTAACATCTCACTTAAGCCTTACGTTCACCTCACCAATTTCAGTTATGGGGTAGATAGAACCCATTCCTCCCCACTTAAAACTTTGCCACTGCCCTGCATTCTTGCAGGACAATTTTTCTCAAATTCTTTCTTAGTGATACCTGCTTGCCTAGCACCTTTACTTGGTTGCCTAACAACTCACATTGCAACACTCCAATTCTTCCTGTGCATAAGCCCTTGGGCAGTCATTCCAGTTCACCCTCTGGTTAACAACTCATACAATCTCCTGTCTAACGTCCCTCCTACCACCTCTGACTTTACAGTTCTAGACCTAAGAGGTGCCTTCTTTACTGTCCCTTTACACCCTGACTCATACTTCCTCTTTGCCTTCACCTGGGAGGACCCTGACTGCCGGTCCTTCAGACAGCTTACATGGACTGTTCTCCCTCAGGGTTTTCAAGACAGTCCCATTTATTTGGCCAAGTCTGGCTCGAGATCTCTCAAACTTTGACACATTTTCTAGCACGCTCCTCCAGTACTTGGATGACCTACTTCTCTGCAGTCCTACATTGTCTCTGTCCCAAAGGCCACCTCTGAACTCTGGAACTTCCTCAGATCCCTGGAATATCGAGTTTCACCAAATAAGGCTCGGCTGTGCTCTCCTACAGTGGAATATCTGGGTGCTCAACTCAGCCCAGGCTCTAAAACTCTCACCTCTGCCAGGGTCCAGGCACTGCAGAATTTACAGCCTCCAACCACAGGGGCTCATCCCCTGCTCTTGCTCTTCCAAACCCCAGAAAGCTTTGCCATACAGATGAGAGGTAAGGAGTGGCCATGGGAGTTCTAACCCAACAGGCTGGGCCTTTAAATCTGGCTGTTGTCTTTTTATCCAAACAGCTGGACCTCACTGTCTGTGGATGGCAACTATGCCCTGGCAGCAGCAGCTGAACTCACTCGGGAAGCTCTCAAGATGGCCTTGTCTGGGCCAATCACAGTATATTCTACCCACCGCCTCTCAGACCTTCTGAGATCCACTCCTCTCTCTCCTTGGACCTTCATGAGTCCAGGCTTTTCACTTACTTTGGCTTCCAGTCCTGCCATAAACCCCACAACTCTTCTTCCTGTTCCCTCCCCTCTGGTACCTCCTCTCATTCTTGCTCAGAGGCTATAGAAGCTTTAAACTCACCCAGGCCAGGTCTTCTAGACCAGCCACTTACAGATCACCAACTCACCCTGTTTGTTGATGGAAGTTCCCTTATCAGGAAACCGACAGGCAGTGTATGCAGTGGTCACTTCCACTGACAAAGCGACCCACCTGCCAACGGGAACTTCTCACAAAAGGCCAAATTAATTGCCTTGACTAGGGCACTCCAAATAGCCAAGGGCCGACGGGCTAATACCTACATTGACTCTAAATGTGCCTTCTCAACAGCCCATATTCATTCTGCAGTCTGGAAGGAAAGGGGCTTCCTTACTACCAAGGGCACTCCCATACTTAACAGATCCCATAGTTAACAAAGCCAAACTTTGGAGGCCCTCCAGCTCCCTGCAGAAGTAGCCATTATTCACTGTAGGGACACCAGTCCTCCAAGGACCCAGCGGCCTTAGGCAATGCCAAGGCTGACTCAGTGGCCCGGGGCTGGCCTCCAGTCCTCAGATTCCACATAATATATTTTGTTCTTGACTCCCTCCTATCAGCTCTGTTACCAACCTAAAGAGAGGGACGAGCTTATAAAAAGGGGGGCCACAAAAACAAAGGATGGATGGTTCTATTTAAATAACCGTCTCATCCTTCCTCAAGACCAGGCACTGTCAATCATTTCAGACATCCACCAGACCTTACACATAGGCCCCAAAGCTTTGTTTTGCTTCTTGGAGCCCCTTTCTAACCTCACCCATCTCTGAGAGTCTATTTTACAGGTTCTCTCCTCCTGCCAGACGTGCCCAGGCCAACCCACAGGGGGCTCTCCACATATGTCAGTCTCTACACCAGCTTTGCAGACGCCAACTAGGCAAAGATTGGCAGGTTGATTTCACTCATATGTTTACTCATAAAAAACTCTGTTATCTCTTAACACGTGTGGACACTTTTATAGGATGGATAGAAGTGTTTCAGGTCTCCAGGGAAACAGCAGATGTGGTGGCTCAGGTACTCCTGGACTGATGTGGGAGTGTCATATATCAATCTGTTGATTTCATTGTTTAAGCAATAAAGAAACTGCTAGGCCCATTTGATAGGCCCACCCTTAGGTGGGTGGAGTAAACAGAAGGGAAGGCTGGGAGGAAGAGGAAGTGAGGTCAGACTCCACAGCTCTGCTCTCCGGAGCAGACGCAGGAGAGACGCCATGCTACCAGCTCCAGGGAAGACGCACACCATGCCCCAGCTCCGACCCAGGATGGACTTAGGCTAGAATCTT
This sequence comes from Microtus pennsylvanicus, assembly GCF_037038515.1. NCBI lineage: Eukaryota > Metazoa > Chordata > Mammalia > Rodentia > Cricetidae > Microtus > Microtus pennsylvanicus. Next base: position 143,626,868 of record NC_134601.1, read on the forward strand.
CCCGGTAAGCGCACCTAGGGGCGCTACACAGATGATTAGAAATGGGCCAGAGCAGTGTTTAAAAGAATACAGTGTCCGTGTAATTATTTGGGGCATAAGCTAGCCGAGCCAGGCAGGCGGCTGGGGTGTTTGGGGACGCAACCCTGCCGCCGCCCATATTACTACACTGGACCACATCATTCCTCGGCTTGGCGTCCCACAGACCATCCAGACTAACAATGGGCCAGCCTTCACTTCCGGGGTCATGAAGCTTGTGTTAGAAGCTCTCAACATCTCCTATATTTCCACACCCCCTATCATCTACAATCCTCAGGAATGGAAGAGAGGACCAATGGACTCATCAAACAACAACTAACCAAGCTCTCCATTGAACTCAGGTTATCTTGGCCCTCCTTCTCCTCATTGCCCTTACTCGCCTCAGGGCCACCCCACGTTCCCCTAGGAGTCTGACTCCTGTTGACTTGCTTTATGGCAGGCCCTTTCTCCTTAACCATCACCTCCCAGTTCAAATTCCTCCACTGGCAGGGTACCTACCCTACCTCTCCCTTTTAAGGTCCCTTCTCCATTCACACGCTGACAGTTGTCTCCCTGCCCCCACACTAGTGGACCCTAGTGCCCCTGAACCTGCTCTGCTCTCCCCAGGGCACAGAGTACTCCTCAAACAACTAACTCCCAGGTCTTTCCAACCTCGATGGACAGGACCTCACACGGTAATCCTCACCACCCCCTCGGCTGCCAAGCTCTTGGGACACCCATGCTGGCACCATCTCTCCAGGCTCAAGCGGGCACCTACTCAGGACACTTGGTCTGTCCAGCAGGCAGGACCGTCCACCCTCCGGTTTTCCAGGACGCCACAATGAAGGGCCTACCTGTTCCTCATCCTGGCATGCTCATCTTTGATGATACAAACAAGATGGGTAATAACAATATTTTTTTCTCCAGTCACCTGCCTTCTTACCTCCCCCAGGGAACGGATGCCTGGCATCTCCGGGATGACAGTAAACAGGATGCCTTTTCAGCCACACCTCTCACTGAGTGTGGACCCCCCAACACCCAGCTCTCCCCTCCTCGACATCACCCCATGCACGCAGGAAATAGCCAGACTTGAGTGGATGTCCCTTTATCCAAAGAGGGCCTAAATGTTGGTCATAAATATCACCTCAGCTTCCTGTCACCCCTTGTACAAACAGTCTGGAAAGTAAGTCCCAGTCTCCGACCTCCATCTTTGGAGACCCCACTCCTGTGCCCCTTGCACCCTGACTCCTCCCCGAGGAGGATCAGGGTAGCCCACCAAACCTTGACCCTTCACCAGAAAAGGTCAAGACTACATCCCCAAACTATTTAAACTGCTCCCCCCAAAATAAACACGTGTTTTCCCTCTTTCTCTGCCCCCGGTTGGTGGCTTTTCCGTTCCCCTTGGGGTCACCTGAAAGTGCAGGAGTCCAATTAAACCTGGCTATCTTTTCATTTGGTTTGTTTGGATTTGGCTTGATTGGGATTTTTGCATCAGCAGAGAGCCCCTAACAGTGTCCTCTTTTTACCTTAGAATATTTTACATGGCCCTGGATGCATAGAAAAATCAAATATTTACTGATAATAAATCATAAACTTACCTTAAAACAGTTATTTGATTTACATATAATTAACCATTTCTAATAATAAAGATGAAATTCATTTTCATACTAATGAAATGGATATACTTCTTTTAATATAAATCTTGGGTGATTATTTGACACTTATGGACACAGAATCTTCAACAATTTTCAGGTCAATATTAATTTTTTTGTTAATATAGAGAATGCTGTTTCATATAAATACATAGCACAAAACAGCAAAAGTATATTAAGATCATTTCGGAAATTGGTGAAAATTCTGCCTAATCCTAAATAAAAATTCATGTAACTTTTTTCTATGAAACTGAAGGCAGCAACTCAAATAACAAAAAGTCTTGCAAGTCACAAAGGAATATGCTTGCAACCCACAAGAAAGATAAATGACCTCAGGTTCCACAGGAAAACTCAAATGGAAGAAAACTGAGTCAGAAGTATAAACTGGGAAAAAATAGTATTGTTAACTTTTTTAAATAGATGTTTAATACTTTCTAGCTCCAAAGAGATGGTGCCAGGGGCATGATTAGAGACAGGAAGAGCTCCAATCTGCATGTTGTGGCTCTGAGGAAATCAGGGCAATTTTCAACTACTTTAGCGCACAGAAGTCAAGAGACCCTTTCCTGTGGACTTGGAATGACTATGACAGATATTTATTTATAACATGATTGATAGAACACAGACAATTCTCCCGCAATCATTCTTGGAGATCTCTGATGCAATTTGACAGCTGAGAGGTTTTGTCAGTCAAAAAGGACAACTTCACCAAACAAATTTCAGTAAAACACAAATACAAGTTACTAAGGTGTGTACCTGCAAGTTATAAAGGTGTGAGGACAAATACAAGTTATCAAATTTCTCTCTCACGCTGCCTTCCATAGTCTTAAAAATACTTTTCATTATGCAAAAATATCTGTCATAGTCATTCTGACATAAATATCCTACTGTTATACAGTACATCATGGTATAAATATGCTGCTGTCTAAAACTTATGCTTTCACAAACCCAAACAATTCTTGTGAGTTCCAGGGAGCCGGAATGAAGCATCCACCTTAAATAGGTCAGATACACCACTCTCAATTCCCTGGTCCTGAAATATTTTTCTTCCTAAACTTAACTTTGTCCTCTGTTCTGCCAACACCTTGCCAGATCCAAGAAACACCAAACAGTTCCATACCACAAACCCTGGACAGAAGTAAAGAGACCAGCTACCCAAGATGTGACTGTTTGAGGCCTGGGGGACTTGCTGAGGCCTCAGGTCACCAGCCACTAACCCTCATGGGACCAGCTGCCCCTCATGGGACTGCCACCCCTCAAGGGACCAGCCTTCCCTCCCTTATATCTTTAAAAAGAGTAACAATTAATAACTACCTATCTTGTGGGGTCATTATGGGGTTGTGATACTGCAATATGACAAAGAAATATTTATATAGTCTTCACACTATTCCCTGGCGCAAAACTCCTAAAAAATGGGATTTCCTAATCAAAGCTGATCCTTTTTTGCTATTTATATTAAGTAGAGTTCACCCATGCCTCAGTTTATCTTATTAAGACCATGTTTAAAAGCTGAGAAGTGGTTGCCAGAGGCACCAATTATGTGACAGAGAATCAACCTTTAAACTGAATCAAAGACCTGGATATTAATCCATACACTTTTGAACACCTGCTTTTTGTCACAGAAGCAAAAAATATCAAATGGAAAAAAGAAAGCATATTTAACAATTGGTGCTGGCATAACTGGATATCAACATGTAGAAGAATGAAAATAGACCCATATCTATCACCATGCACAAAACTCAAGTTCAAATGGATCAAGGACCTCAACATAAAGCCAGCCACACTGAACCTCACAGAAAGAGAAAGTGGGAAGTACACTTAAACACATTGGCACAAGAGACCGCTTCCTAAATATAACCCCAGTAGCACAGACACTGAGAGAAACAATTAATAAATGGGACCTCCTGAAACTGAAAAGCTTCTGTAAAGCAAAGGACATGGTCAACAAGACAAAACAGCAGCCTACAGAATGGGAAAAGATCTTCACCAACCCCACATCAGACAGAGGTCTGATCTCCAAAATATACAAAGAACTCAAGAAACTGGTTATCAAAAGAACAAATAATCCAATAAAAATGGAGTACAGACCTAAACATAGAACTCTTAACAGAGGAATCTAAAATGGCTGAAAGACAATTAAGGAAATGTTCAGTATCCTTAGCCATCAGAGAAATGCAAATCAAAACAATTCTGAGATTCTGTCTTACACCTGTAAGAATGGCCAAGATCAAAAACACTGATGACAACTTATGCTGGAGAGGTTGTGGGGAAAAGGGAACACTTCTGCATTGCTGGTGGGAGTGCAAGCTGGTACAGCCTCTTTGGATGTCAACGTGTTGATTTCTTAGAAAATTAGGAAAAACCTGCTGCGGGAGCTCCTTCTGCTCCTTCAGCCAATAGCCTTTAAGATACCAGCCCACTTGGGCGTGGTCTCTTCTGCTTTAAAAAGCAGCAGTAGCCCTGCTCTGGCTCTCTTGCTTCTGGCTCCCGTTCCTGGCTGCCAGACTCTGTTCCTTTTTGTTCGAAGGGCTGTTGTCTAGGACAGTGATCTGTAAGTTTTCCCCTTAAATAAATAACCCTTTTATTAATCCTAATTCCACACTGGTGTGGGATTGTTTTGTGACTTACACCTTCATTTGGAGTCCAACAGATGTTTGGTTTTGGCTCTACTACCCACCGCCAGCTCAGAGCGCACCTGGCTAGGCCCTCCCTCAGCCAGCTGCAGCCTGTGCATGGAGCAAGCAGTTCATTTGGACACAGAATTTTCATGAAGCAGTGGCTTTTCTTACTGCAGATTGGCCACGGTTCTTTAAAATATCTCATTACTCACCTCAGAGCAGCTTTCAATCCTCCCGCCACCGCACAATGCACAGAAATTCAGCCAGGATACAGGCTTTCCTGGGTGCCTGCTGTTATCTTGTTATCCTTGTGGTCCTGTGGCTGCTGACTGATCAGAGCCCACTGCGGTACATAGTTTGTGATTTCTATTAATAACTATTTTTCGATCTAAGCATATCTTTCAGCATTTTATACTAAAATCAGATTCATACCAGTCACATGACTCCAACTGTGTTGCCACACCCAGCAGGGTTAGTTTTGTAGGTGGCCTGAGAAACCTATTGGCACGTTATAGTAATTGCTCCTAATCTAGCTAATTAAACCACAGTAAGATTTAAAATCCTAAATACAGATCATAAGTTCTTAATTTCAAAGGGCACTAAGTTAGACAACCTAACCATCCAAGGTTTCAATAGGCTCTTTACTTACAGCATGAGTGAGGTTTCACAAGATTTATATGATGTCCCTTCTACATCGTTAATCTTAATTCTGAGGATTAGATTTGTCCTCAGTATATTTTTCTTTAAAAAAAATGGTTTGACAATAGGCCTAAGAATTAAGCATTTTTAGAAATGGTGCAGTCTTTACAGACTGAAACCACGTTTCTCAAGAAAGCGTTTGGGACTCTAAAGAAGGATACGACTTCATTTAATAGAAGATTAAGCACTTGGGAGAAGGAAACAGATGATTTGCCCCATAAAATCCAATAAATGACAGTGGGTGCTGAAACATTATTTGACAGAATTCGCACTTTTGAATGCATTAATCGAACTCTGTCAAAGGGGTATGACAGATAGATAGACTGATAGAATGTCTCTACAGAAAGGTAATATGTATGCTATAAAGATTATGTCCAAGGATAAAAGATTATCTCTACTGGACAGACTTCATACCTTGGAATCCTCAATTAGAGCAGGACAGGAAATCCAGACATTACAAAAGGCAATGGCAAACAGATTTGAAAAAAATGAGGAAATTATCAAATTTGATGACAAAGGCAAAATTTAACCTAGTCAGTACATAAAAATCTCCAGGATAGCTTCCCCAGAGTTCTGCCTGCCTTTCCAGTAATAACAAAAGAAAAAGTATCTGGCCCCAAGTACCCTAAAGTTGTCAAAGAATATACATGGGAACCCATACCTATGACTGATCTAAAGGAAATTAAACAAGCAATTGTAGCTTATGGACTATATTCATCCTTTGTTAGGGAAATGGTCAAAACCTGAGCTTTCAGTAACAAAATAACGTCTCAAGATTGGGCTCAGTTAATCTCAGCAATTACTTTGGAGATGCTTTTTTAAAGAGGAGCTGAGAATTTTAGAGCAACAAGAAAAAGAAATGGACTTGAGATTTCCCTAGATCAAATTCTAGGTGAAGGACCTTACTCTGACCCTAAGGATCAAGCTTTTTATGATGACCACATCTTGTCCCTATGTAGCACAGCAGCTTTAAAGACTTGGGACAGGATTCAGGAACTAGGAAACACAGTTGAATCATATCTTAGGGTTAAACAGGGTCAGAGAGAACCTTCTAGTGACCTTTTGCAAAGACTAACTAGGGCTGCACAAATAGGGGTAACTGACATATAATATTTGACATATAATATTTGACATATAATAATTGAATCTTTGGCTTATGAGAATGCCCACATTGAGTGCAAACGGATTCTTGGGCCTTTAAAGATCAGATCAGCACCCAGGGATGAATGGGTCTTGCATTACAATGAATGTTGAGACACTTGATTATGGTGCTGAAGCATGGGTAGGAAAACCAATTTCCAATGTAAGAGAAGACATCAAAGATTATTAGGAGACATTTACAGTCTACGACTGGCTGTTGGGATAACACCTGATCTAATAATTCATTTAAACAAACCCTTAGATGGTGATAAAGACTTGGATAGTCCCAGAGAATTAACAGCTGAAGTGGAGAAGGAATTAACAATTGTTGAGGAGAAATTGCAGGAGACACATGTAGATAGGGTGAATCCAAATCTTAATTGTATTCTAGTCATATTGCCTTCCAGAATTTCTCCTACAGGAATTTTAATGCAGAGGGACAATATTATCTTATAATGGACCTTTTTACCATATAAACCAAGTAAAAAATTAAAAACTTATGTGGAAAAGTCTCTGAATTAATTATAAAAGGTAAATTGAGACTTTGTCAATTAGCAGGTATACACCCAGCAGAGATCCAAGTACCTTTTACTGTTGATGAAATAAAAAATGTTATGGGAAGATAATGAACCTTACAAAGGGCTTGTGCTAATTTTTTGGAGAAATTAATAGCAATTATCCCAAAAGTGATAGACTTAACCTTATAAAGAGAACTTGGATTCTTCCCTGAACTGTACGTGATGCACCAATAACTGGAGCCCATGCATTTTATACTGATGCAAATAAATCAGGGAAGATGGGTTAAAAATCAGAAGAATTAAGTAAGTAAGATTAAACAAAGCCCTTATAATTTTGTCCAGAAGGCAGAATTATATGCTATTCTTATGGTACTAAGGGATTTTAAAGAATCTCTCAATATAGTTACTGATTCACAATATGCATAAAGAGTTATCTTGCATATTGAAACTGCTGAATTTATACCAGATGATACAGAATTGACTTCATTATTCATCCAGGTGCAAGACATAATCAGGAATAGGCTTTGTCCTGTATACATAACACACATCTGATCCCATATGGGTCTGCCAGGTCCTCTAGAACAAGGTAATGCAGAAATTGATCAATTATTGTTTGGAAGTGTGTTACAGACCTCTGAATTTCATAAAATACATGATGTCAATAGCAAAGGTTTAAAGAAAGAGTTTTCTATTATATGGCAACAAGCTAAGGAGATTATAAAGAGGTGTCCTACTTGTTCTTTCTATAATCAAACACCATTGCCTGCAGGGAGTAACCCAAAGGGTACTCAAAGGAATGGAATATGGCAGATGGATGTGTTCCACTTTACGGAATTTGGTAAATTGAAATATGTACACCACACCATACACATGTATTCAGGTTTTCAATGGGCAACTGCCTTGAGCTCAAAAAAGGCTGATTCAGTAATCACACATTTATTGGAAGTTATGGCCATCATGGGTATACCTGCACAAATAAAGACAGACAATGGTCCAGCATATGTATCTAAGAAAATAACGTGGTTTTTTTGCTTATTATAATATAAAGCACACTATAGGTATACCAAATAATCCTACAGGTTAGGCAATTATAGAAAGGTCAAACTGGATTATAAAATATATGCTGAATAAACAGAAAGGGATGTAAAATATTCCCAGAAATAGATTGCACAATGCTTTATTAACCTTGATTTTCTTAATGCTAATGAGAAAGGAACAACAGCAGCAGAGAGGCAATAGATAATGGGAAAAAACTTCTGAATTGAATCAACCAGTATATTTCAAGAATGTGTTGACCTCACAATGGAAACTAAGAGATGTACTATGTTGGAGAAGGGGTTTTGTTCTTGTTTCCACAGGAGAAGAAAAATTATCGATACCATCAAAATTAATAAAGATTCATTTTGAAAAGGAGAAACCTATTGAAAAATAGAAATGATACCTCATCTACAATGGTGACAATCATACAGGTGGTAAGTAAAGCTCATAAGGGTTAGTGCAGGGTCTCCTCTTATCTTTACAGAAAAATACACATTATCAAAAATTCAAGAGACCCTGGATGTTTGAATGCTTACAAAAGAAAAAATAACTATCCACTAAGGAGCATCTAGGAAACAGAATATGGTTTATGAATCCAGGTATGGGTTACACTTACATTTACAAACACACACACACACACATATTAATATATTCAGTTGATTTTGGTGTTGGACAATGGCTCTGTACTTCTCTAAATCCAAGCATGTTGTTAAAAGGAATATTCAGAGTTTCTGTCTCATATCAGGAGCCATCTGATATGGGACAGAAGGAAGGCTTTAGGAAAAATTTTACTTTCAACATGCCTTTTTTGCCGTCTACATTCTTCATTGAGTGTTTATATGAATGATGTTTAAGTTTTTCATGATGAACAATAGATTTTCCTACAGATCCTTTTCCTGCAGTAATCTTTGAAGAGGATGGGGCCCCACAGCAACAACTCTATCTAGTTGAGATGACATCGTGATGCAGACAGCACTACTATAAGACCGCTTCTTTATTTTTGGGTACCAGCTGCTGAAATGGTACACCTTCTCATGACATTCTGGCCAGAACTCCAAATAAGAACTTTGAAGAAAAAAAAAAACCCTCAACTGCTTGGAAATTGTTTGCAACTATACTAGACAGTAATTTTGAAACTTAACCATCGCTTTAATTTTGCAGGATCCCATTAAGAGAACATCACCCCCACGACAGGAGGAAGCAATTCTAGAAGACGACACCCCCATCCCAAAAAAAGTTTGTCCATAGGGTTGGGAATACTGTTTAGGGGTTGTTGATTATTACATGTATTAGAGAGTTAAAAAGAAAACTATGTTTGTTCAAAAAAAGGGGGGATAGTAATAGTGGGTAATAGAGTGAATACTTGTGAGCTATATTATTCATGGGTAATTTACATTGGTATGTTTTTTGTATATTGATACAACTTCAAATTATATTTCTTATTTTTGTTTACATTATTTGTACACCTATGCAGAGTTATTCCATAAGACTTCATATATGGCCTTTTGTCTGCAGGGTCCTCTGTTCCTATGCTGAAGAGATCAATCCAAACACAAAGACAGACATTTACTCAGAGTTAAGGGTTCGGAAAAGGTTTATCAATCAAGCAGACCTAAGAAACAAGTGGGTCTAACAAAATTGACATCAAACTAAAATCAATCAGAAGAGATGGAGATGGATACTTTATACTCACAAAAGGAACAATTCATCAGGATGAAGTCTCAATCCTGATATCTATGTCCCTAATATAAAAGCACCCACATATGTAAAAGAAACATTACTAAAACTCAAACCATACATCAAATTCCACACACTAATAGTAGGAGACTTCAACGTTCCTCTCTCACCAATGGACAGATCAACCAGACAGAAACCTAACAGAGAAATAAGAGAAGTAATGGAGGTAATGAATCAAATGGACTTAACAGACGTATATAGATCATTCCACCCAAATAGGAAAGAATATACCTTCTTCTCAGCATCTCATGGAACCTTCTCGAAAATTGATCACATACAAAGTAACAAAGCAAACTTCCACAGATACAAAAAAAATTTTAGTAACCACCTGTGTCTTGTTGGATCACCATGGAATAAAGTCAGAATTTAACAACAATTCTACCCCCAGAAAACCCACAAACTCATGGAAACTGAACAGTCAACTACTGAACCACCCCTGGGTCAGGGAAGAAATAAAGAAAAAAAATAAAGTCTTCCTTGAACTCAACAAAAATAAAGACACAACATACCCAAACCTATGGGACACTATGAAATCAGTACTAAGAGGAAAGTTCATAGCACTAAGTGCCCACATTAAAAAAAAATAAAGAAAGTTCACATTAGAGACTTAACAGCATAACTGAAAGCTCTAGAAAAAAAAAAGAAATAGACTCACCCAGGAAGAGGAGAAGACTGGAAATAATCAAACTGAGGGCTAAAATCAACAAAATAGAAACACAGAAAACAATCCAAAGAATCAATGAAACAAAGAGCTGGTTCTTTGAGAAAAATCAAAAAGATTGACAAGCCCCTATCCAAACTAATCAAAAAGCAGAGAGAGAACATGCAAAGTTAACAAGATCAGAAATGAAAAGGGGGAATAACAACAGACACTGAGAAGGCCTATATGCCACAAAACTGGAAAATGTAAAAGAAATGGACATTTTTTTTAGATAAGTACCATATACCAAAATTAAATCAAGACCAGGTGAATAATTTAAATAGACCTATAAGTCGTGAGGAAATAGAAGCTGTCATAAAAAACCTTCCAACCAAATAAAGCCCAAGACCAGATGGTTATAATGCAGAGTTTCACTGGAAATTCCAAGAAGAGCTGATACCTATACTCCTTAAGGTATTCCACATACTAGAAACAGAAGAGTCATTGCCAAACTCTTTTTATAAAGCTACACTTACCCTGATAGCAAAACCACACAAAGACTCAACCAAGATAGAGAATTACAGACCAATCTTGCTCATGAACATCGATGTAAAAATTCTCAATAAAATACTGGCAAGCCGAATCCAAGAACACATCAAAAAAATAATAATCCAATATGATCAAGTAGGCTTCATCCCAGAGATGCAGGGCTGGTTCAACATACGCAAATCTATCAATGTAATCCATCATATAAATAAACTGAAAGAAAAAAACCATATGATCATTTCATTAGATGCGGAAAAAGCATTTGACAAAATTCAACACCCCTTTATGATAAAGGTCTTAGAGAGATTAGGGATACAAGGATCATATCTAAATATAATAAAAGCTATATACAGCAAACCAACAGCTAATATCAAATGGAATGGAGAGAAACTCAAAGCCATCCCACTAAAATCAGGAACAAGACAAGGCTGTCAACTCTCACCATATCTCTTCAACATAGTGCTTGAAGTTCTAGCAATAGCGATAAGACAACATAAGGGGATCAAGGGGATTCGAATCAGAAAGGAAGAAGTTAAACTTTCGTTAATTGCAGATGATATGATTGTGTACATCAGTGACCCCAAAACCTCCTCCAATGAACTCCTACAGCTGATAAATACCTTCAGTGATGTGGCAGGATACAAGATCAACTCAAAAAAAATCAGTTGCCCTTCTATACACAAAGGATAGAGAAGCAGAGAGGGAAATCAGAGAAACTTCACCTTTCACGATAGCCACAAATAGCATAAAGTATCTTGGGGTTACACTAACCAAGGAAGTGAAAGATTTACTTGACAAGAACTTTAAGCCTTTGAAGAAAGAAATTGAAGAGGACACCAGAAAATGGAAGGATCTCCCATGCTCTTGGATGGGTAGGATCAACATAGTAAAAATGGCTGTTCTACCAAAGGCAATCTATAAATTCTACGCAATCCCTATCGAAATCCCAACAAAATCCTTCACAGACCTTGGGAGAACAATAATCAACTTTATATGGAAAAACAAAAAACCCAGGATAGCCAAAAAAATCCTATATAATAAAGGAACTTCTGGAGGCATTACCATCCCTGACTTCAAGCTGTATTACAGAGCTACAGTAATGAAAACAGCTTGGTATTGGCATAAAAACAGAGAAGTCGACCAATGGAATCAAAATGAAGACCCGGATATTAACCCACAAACCTATGAACACCTGATTTTTGATAAAGGAGCTAAAATTATACAATGGAAGAAAGAAAGCATCTGCAACAAATGGTGCTGGCATAACTGGATGTCAACCTGTAGAAGAATGAAAATAGATCCATATCTATCACCATGCACAAAATTCAAGTCCAAATGGATTAAAGACCTCATTATAAATACAACCACACTGAACGTAATAGAAGAGAAAGTGGGAAGTAGACTGCAATACATAAGCACAGGAGACCACTTTCTATGTATAACCCCAGTAGCATAGACAACAAGAGCAACAGTGAATAAATGGGACCTCCTGAAACTGAGAAGCTTCTGTAAAGCAAAGGACACTGTCATTAAGACAAAAAGGCATCCTACTGAATTAAAGATCTTCACCAACCCCGCATCAGACAAAGGTCCAATCTCCAAAATATATAAAGAACTCAAGAAACTTGACATGAAAATTCTAATTAACCCAATTAAAATATGGGGTACTGAACTGAAGAGAGAATTCTTTAGCAGACGAAGTTCAAATGCCCAAAAGACACTTAAGGTCTTGTTCAACCTCCTTAGCGATCAGGGAAATGCAAATCAAAACAACTTTGAGATACCATCATATACCTGTCAGAATGCCTAAAATCAAAAACACCAATGATAGCCTATGCTAGAGAGGATGTGGAATAACGGGAACACTCATCCATTGCTGGTGGGAATGCAAACTTATGCAACCACTTTGGAAATCAGTGTGGCAGTTTCTACTACCTCAGGATCCAGCAATACCACTCTTGGGAAAATATCCAATCATACTACAAAAGCATTTGTTCAACTATGTTCATAGCAGTATTATTTGTAATAGCCAGAACCTGGAAACAACCTAGATGCCCCTCAATGGAAGAATGGATAAAGAAAGTGTGGAATATATACACATTAGAGTACTACTCAGCGGTAAAAAAAAAAAACAATAACATCTTGAATTATGCATGCAAATGGATGGAAATAGAAAAAAACTATCCTGAGTGAGATAACCCAGACCCAAAAAGATGAATATGATATGTACTCACTCATTAGTGGACTCTAGCCATAAACAAAGGACACTAAGCCTATAATTCGTGATCCTAGAGAAGCCAA